>NC_139731.1:8198692-8798692 GCF_964211835.1 Anser anser | reverse complement strand
GGCTGGTTTGGATCAGCTGTCCTGATTCTGTTCCCTCCCAGCTTCTTGTGCAACCCTAGCTTCCTTGCTGGCAGGGCAGTATGAGAAGCTGAAAAGTCCTTGACTTAGTGTAAGCACTGCTCAACAACTAAAACATTAGTGTGTTATCAACATTATTCCAGTCCTAAATCTAAAACACGACACCTTTCCATCCATTATGAAGAAAATTAACCCGATCTCAGCCAAAACCAGGACACAGAGAAATGGGGGAACTATTAAAATTAGGCCTGTATTAGAGTGGCGTGGCGTGGCGTGGCGTGGCGTGGCGTGGGGTGGGGTAGGGTGGAATGGAATGGAATGGAATGGAATGGAATGGAATGGAATGGAATGGAATGGAATGGAATGGAATAGAATAGAATAGAATAGAATAGAATAGAATAGAATAGAATAGAATAGAATAGAATAGAATAGAATAGAATAAAATAGGAATGGTTCAGTTGGAAGGGACATACAAAGATCATCTAGTCTAACTGCCTGACCACTTTGGGGCTGACCAAAAGTTAAAGCATATTGTTAAGTGCATTACTCAAATGCATCGGCCACCTCACTAGGAAACTTGCTCCAGTGTTTGACCACGCTCATGGTAAATAAAATTTTCCTGATGTCCAGTCTGAACCTCCCCGGCACAGCTTTTTGCTATTTCCATGCATCCTACCGTTGGTTACCAGGGAGAAGAGATCAGTACCTCCTTCTCCACTCCCTCTCCTCAGGAAGTTACAGAGAGCAATGAGGTTGCCTCTTAGCCTCCTTTTCTCCAAACTAAACAGCCCAAGTGTCCTCAGTCTCTCCTCATGGGACATGCCTTCCAGCCCTTTTACCAGTTTGTTGCCCTCCTCTGTATGCTTTCAAGTGTCTTAATATCATTTTTATATTGTGGAGACGAGAACTGCACACAGTATTCAAGGTGAGGCCGCACCAATGCTAAATATAGTAGGATTCAAATAGTTGAATATAGTATACTCACTGAGTTGAATTTAGTGCTGTGGGCAAAATTGGGTTCTAAGTATACAGACACACGATGTGGGTTATGTATTCGTCTTATGTGGCAAGGTTTTGATAGTCAGGGGTCTCAAGTCCTTGCTGCACTTGCCTGGTTCCTTGCGAAGTTGACCTGTCATTGGTTCTGCAGTGTCTTCCTATAACACATAACTTAGTTTACAGATTAGTTTTCTCCCAAGGTTAAATCTCCTTGAGGCACGCACCTGATATCCCCATCTCTTTGTATCACCCACCAGGTATACCCCTTCGTTGGGGGAAGAAAATCCCACGAGTGGGTTTGCCTTTTCCCAAGGCAGGAACAACCCACTCTGCCTTCCCCAGCCACTTCCCTACATGCACTACGGGGACTTCAGCTCCTCCCACAGCATGTAGGGGTTTTGTTTTAGCAGGACCAGAATGGTTGTCAGACCCTCTGTTGTTAACTAGCCAAGTGGCCTCTGGTAGATTTATGTCCCATTGTTTCCATGTCCCAGCACCCAATGCTCGTAACATGGTCTTTAACAGTCCATTGTACCTCCGAACCTTCCCAGAGGCTTGTGGGTGATAGGGGATGTGATATAGCCACTCAATACCATGCCTCTTGGCCCAGGAGGTGACAAGATTGTTTTGGAAATGACTCCCATTGTCAGACTCGATTCCCTCCGGTGTACCATGACGCCACAGCACTTGCCTTTCCAGGCCCAAGATAGTGTTTCGGGCCGTGGCATGGTTTACAGGGTGTTTCCAGCTACCCAGTAATTGCTTCTACCATGGTGAGTATATACCGTTTGCCTTGGTGGGTTTGTGGGAGTGGTCCGATATAGTCAATCTGCCAGGCCTCACCATATTGAAATCCTAGCCACCCCGCCCCCTGTTCCAGGGAGACTTTACCCTCATGGATCTCTTGATCGCGGCACAGGTCTCACCCTCATGGGTGAACTGTCTGATGGCCTCAAAGGTCAGGTCCACCCCTCGATCATGAGCCCATCTGTATGTAGCATCCCTCCCCAGATGTCCTGATGTTTCATGGGCCCATCGATGTACAAACAGCTCACCCTTACGTCCCCAGTCCAGGTCCACCAGAGCCACTTCAATCAAGCTCGATCCACCTCTGCGTTATTATGATGTTCTTTGGTGGCACGACTCTTGGGCATGTGAGCATCTACATGACATACCTTTACAGCCAGGTTTTCTACCCGGACAGCAATATCTTGCCACAGGGTAGCAGCCCAGATAGCTTTACCTCTGCGCTGCCAGTTGCTCTGTTTCCATTGCTGCAACCACCCCCACAGAGCATTTGCCACCATCCGTGAATCAGTGTAGAGATACAGTACTGGCCATTTTTCTCTTTCAGCAATTTGTAGGGCCAGATGTATGGCTTTCACTTCTGCATACTGACTCGACTCAGCTTCCCCTTCCTTGGCCTCCAGAACTCGTCGTGTGGGACTCCACACAGCAGCTTTCCATTTCCGATGGCTCCCTACCAAACGGCAGGATCCGTCAGTGAACAACACATGCTGCTTTCTGTCTTCTGGCAACTCAGTATATGGTGGTGCCTCTTCAGCACAAGTTACCTCTTCTGTCGGTACTCCGAAATCCCTGCCCTCCAGCCAGTCCATGATCTCTTCCAGGATTCCTGGGCGGTTGGGTTTCCCCATTCGAGCCCGCTGTGTAACTAACGCTACCCACTTACTCCACCTACCGTCGGTTGCATGGTGTGTAGTGGGGATTTTCCCTTTGAACGTCCAATGTAACACAGGTAGCCGTGGTGCCAAGAGGAGCTGTGCTTCTGTACCCACAACTTCTGAAGTGGCTCGAATCCCCTCATATGCTGTTAATATCTCCTTTTCAGTTCGGGTGTAATTGGCTTCTGATCCTCGATAGCCCCAGCTTCAGAACCCCAGAGGTTGATCTCGAGTTTCTCCTGGGGTTTTCTGCCAGAGGCTCCAGGTGAGGCCATTTTCCCCAGCTACAGTGTAAAGTATGTTTTGCACAGCTGGTCCTGTACGGACAGGCCCAAGGGCTACTGCACGAGCTATTTCTTGTTCGATTTGTTCAAAGGCCTGTTGTTGCTCGGGGCCCCACTCGAAACAGTTTCTCTTTCGAGTCACTCGATGTAGAGGGCTCACAAGCTGACTACAGCCTGGAACATGCATTCTTCAGAATCCCACAAGGCCTAGGAAAGCTTGTGTTTCTTTTTTGCTAGTTGGCGGAGACACTGACGTTATTTTGTTGATCACATCCATCGGAATATGGAGACGTCCATCCTACCTTTTTACCCCCAAGAACTGGATTTCCTGTGCAGGTCCCTTGACCTTACTCTGTTTAATGGCAAAACCAGCTTTCAGGAGAATTTGGATTACTTTCTTCCCTTTCTCAACAACTTCTGCTGTGTCACCCCACACAAGGATGTCATCAATGTACTGCAGGTGTTCAGGAGCTCCCCCTTGTTCCAGCGCAGACTGGATCAGTCCATGGCAAATGGTAGGGCTGTGTTTCCACCCCTGGGGCAGCCGATTCCAGGTGTATTGGATGCCCCTCCAGGTGAAAGCAAACTGCGGCCTGCATGCTGCTGCCAAAGGGATGGAGAAAAATGCATTAGCAATATCAATTGTGGCGTACCACTTGGCTGCCTTTGACTCTAGTTCGTACTGGAGTTCTAACATGTCCGGCACTGCAGCACTCAGTGGTGGCGTGACTTCGTTCAGGCCCCGATAGTCCACCGTTAGCCTCCACTCGCCATTAGACTTTCGCACTGGCCATATAAGACTATTAAAGGGTGAGAGAGTCTTGCTGATCACTCCTTGGCTCTCCAGCCGATGAACTAACTCATGGATGGGGATCAGGGAGTCTCGGTTGGTGCAATATTGCTGCTGGTGCACAGTTGTGGTCACGATTGGCACTTGCTGTTCTTCAGTCCTCAGCAACCCCACAACAGCAGAAAGGTCTTCTGAAAGGCCAGGCAGGGTAGACAGCTGCTTAATCTTCTCTGTACTCAAGGCAGCTATGCCAAAAGCTCACCGGAACCCTTTTGGATCCTTGAAGTACCCTCTCTTGAGGTAGTCTATGCCAAGGATGCATGGAGCCTCCGGGCCAGTCACGATGGGATGCTTTTGCCGCTCATTCCCAGTTAGACTCACTTCAGCTTCCAATACAGTTAGCTGTTGGGATCCCCCTGTCACTCCAGAGATACAGATGAGTTCTGCCCCTTGGTGGCCTGATGGCATTAGGGTACACTGTGCGCCTGTGTCCACTAGAGCTTTATATTTCTGCGGTTCAGGTGTGCCAGGCCATCGGATCCACACAGACCAGTAAATCCGGTTGTCCCTCTCCTCTACCTGGCCAGAGGCAGGGCCCCACTAGTCCTGGTTGGAGCATCTGTCAATTAATTCTTGCAAATGTGAAGCAGAGGTCTCTTTGTCAGGCTCAGGAGTAATACTAGCCCTTCTACTGCCTCTGGGGGACTGCCCAGAAGAAACTGGGGCAGCAGTCCTCCTAGGGGCCCCTTTTCTTGCTGATGTATCTTTCTGCAGTTCACATACCTGAGCAGCTAGGGCCGAGGTCGGTTCACCATCCCACTTCCTCATATCTTCCCCGTGGTCACGTAAATAAAACCACAGTGTGCCCTGTGGTGTGCATCCTGGATACTCCCTTGCTTGAGTCAGAGAATGCTGGCACTTAATGGCTGAAAGATTCCTCCATCTAGGTGAGGAGGAAGTTATGTGTTCTTCTAACCGTTGGGACAGTCTCTCCATGGCTGAAATGCAGGCCCGTACTGGAGCAGAGAGATTTTCTTCATATTTATGAAGCTGGTTGGACACAGTACCCACTGTTGGCCCCATCCCCTCATCCCAATTTATTGCTGCCAGCATGCTGGCATGTGATAGGGGTGCAGCCCGTACAAACTTTCGCCACATGGATGTTGTGCACTGGACTTCATCAGGGTCTTTAGGCGTCTGGTCATGGTTCAAATTACTATAAATCACCTCCAGCACAGCTAATTCCCTCAGTTGCTGGAGACCTTTCTCGATGGTGGTCCACTTGCCTACTTGATATACAATATCTTCTTTGTGGGAATACCTTTCTTTCATACCTTCCAGGAGTCGCCTCTAGAGGCTGAGAACCTGTGCCCCTCTCCCAATTACTCTGTCAATGATCCTTTCTCTAGAGAGGGACCCCAGCTGCTTGGCTTCATTGTCTTCTAGTTGTTGGCTATTGGCCCCAGTGTCCCAGCATCGAAACAGCCAGGTGAGGATGTGCTCACCTGGATGACGACTGAAATCCTTTCGTATTTCTCGCAACTCACTCAAGGATAGGGATCTGGATAGGTTTCTGATTCATTTATGATTTCCATCTCTTCTCCCTGATGTTGTTGTGATGACCCTCCTTTAGAGCTGCCTGCCTTTTCCTCTTCTCCCTCCTCCTTAGGAGGAGCTTCTTCCCTTACTAAATGAGCTGACTTCCGTTTCTATTGTTTTGTCTTGACCGTGGTGGTGACTGATACCATGGATGGTTGTTCCTCTGGGATGGTCACAGTGTGTGTTATCTGGTCATCAAATCCAAAGACTTCCCCATCCCCTTGAGGGTGCTGGGCAGTGTTAATTACCATTTGATAAGCGTGAGCCAGACCCCAGAAGAGTGCAGCAAGCTGGTGGAGTTCTCTGGTATTGCCAGGGTCAGGGCATACATCTTTCAAACATTCTACCATTTATTTTTTTTTTTTGGATTTCGCACTTGTTCAGGGATGAAGTGAAAAACCATCGGAGGAGACAACCGTGACAGGTACCTGCCCATATCCTCCCACGCACCTTGCCACCCACAATTATATTGTCTCGGGGCAGGTTCTTGGATGATATTCTTAATGAATTGTTTGACCTTAGGGAGGAAAAGAAACACTAGGACTAGTAATAGGAGGATGACTGGTGACCAAGGGTATTCAAGATACTCGAAGGCTGCTGTAATTAGCCCACAGGGAGAGAAGAAGAATGTACCATTCCCGATATTATTCATAAATTGACTTCTAGAGGAGAAAAAGAAGACAGTGTAATTCTTAGTACTTCCAAAAAGATAATCTCCAGGAGACCAAAATGACAACAATACAGGGCCTGAGTACTAGACAAAACTCACGGCCAGTGTGTAACAGCACAGTGTAATAAAGAAACCAAACACAGATTTTAACACGTTCTCTGATCAGATATAGAGGAGAAAAGAGAACATAGGATGGATTACATACGACATAGGCACACAGAAAAATATTAACAGCAAACCGAACATTGTGACTAGCAAGTGTGTTAGTCGTAAATATTTTAATCAATTCTACTGTTATTTCAACCCTCGAGCCCTGCGTTGGGCGCCAAAAAGGACTGTGGTGGTTTTACTTGTGTGGGCAGCTGAGTTCCACCACGGCCGCTCTCTCACTCCCCCCTCCTCAAAGAGGAAGGGGGAGAAAATATGACACAAAGAGCTCAAGGTTTGAGATAAGGATGATTTAATTAAAGGGAAAAGGGACAGGGGAAAAAACAAACAAATGAACAACAACAACAACAAAAAAAACCAACACAAAGGCCGCACGGAAGCACAGAGAGAAAGGGAAAAAAAAAGTTATTCTCTACTTCCCATCAACGAGCAATGTTCAGCCACGTCCTGGGAAGCAGGGCCTCAAAACGCGTAACGGTTGTTCGGGAGGACAGCCCCCTCCCCCACACCATCCCGAGGACCTCCTGACTCCTGGGATCAGTCGACGGGCTGAGCCTCTCTTCCCCCCCCCCCATTGGGACGCCTTTGGGTGAGATTTGAACACTTGGTTATACGCCTTTTAACGCGTTAATTTCCAGGCTGCGCACCTGTGTATTTCATGCATGCTAGCTTGCTTTTGCAGACAGTAACTATCCCCGGCAATCCAAAGAACCTGTGTACCTGTTGCTGTAGCAAATTGCACTTAACTGCAGTGTTCCTAGCCATGATAGTTCTCATTGAACGCGACTAGAGTAAGGGCGGTTATACGTTACTGGTGACTCTGTGACCGTGGTAGTTCAGTGCTCTGAATCCGACCAGACCCATATTGGTTAATGCGTTATTGGTGAATCTGTGATTGTGATAGTTCAGTACCCTGAATCCGACCGGACCCCTAACGGTGAATCGGCTACACCCCTTAACGCATGCGAATAGGGGTGGGAAAATATCTTAATGATTTTTCAGAGAACTGATAAATATGCAGGAGACTTATGGGAAATGAAAGGAATATGTATTTATCCCACTAATAAAAACACACTGTCAGTAACCTGGTGTGTGTGTGTGTGTGTGTGTTAGGTGGAGCAATCCCACACACACCCGTCGCCGTAACAAAGAATACCTGCTTAATACCTTTGCCTACTGAGTTTCCAATTCATCACTACAGGGACTTTGTCCCCTTCTACAGTGCGTAACAGGTTTGACTGGGCAGGTCTGTCTTGGCTGGCAGATCCCCTAGTGTTGACTAACCAGGTGGCCTTTGCCAAATGCGCATCCCAATGTTTGAATATCCCAGCACCCATTGCCTTCAGTGTAGTCTTTAACAGTCCATTTTCCCAGAGGCTAATGCATGATAGGGGATGTGACACACCCACTCAATACCATGCTCTTTGGCCAAAGTGTCTATAAGGTTGTTTCGCAAATGAGTCCCATTGTCTGACTCAATTCTCTCTGGGGTGCCATGTCGCTCACGAGGTAGAGATGCAACATACAGATGGGCTCGTGATCGAGGGGTGGACCTGACCATGGACACTATAGTACAGGTTATTCATGATTGTGAAACATGTGCTGCAATCAAGCAAGCCAAATGGTCAAAGCCTCTTTGGTATGGAGGACGATGGCTGAAATATAAATATGGAGAGGCCTGGCAGATTGATTACATCACACTCCCTCAAACCCGCAACGGCAAGCGCCACGTACTTACAATGGTGGAAGCAACCACCGGATGGCTGGAAACATATCCTGTGCCCCATGCCACCGCCCGGAACACTATCCTGGGCCTTGAAAAGCAAGTCCTATGGCGACATGGCACCCCAGAGAGAATTGAGTCAGACAATGGGACTCATTTGCGAAACAACCTTATAGACACTTTGGCCAAAGAGCATGGTATTGAGTGGGTGTGTCACATCCCCTATCATGCATTAGCCTCTGGGAAAATGGACTGTTAAAGACTACACTGAAGGCAATGGGTGCTGGGATATTCAAACATTGGGATGCGCATTTGGCAAAGGCCACCTGGTTAGTCAACACTAGGGGATCTGCCAGCCAAGACAGACCTGCCCAGTCAAACCTGTTACGCACTGTAGAAGGGGACAAAGTCCCTGTAGTGATGAATTGGAAACTCAGTAGGCAAAGGTATTAAGCAGGTATTCTTTGTTACGGCGACGGGTGTGTGTGGGATTGCTCCACCTAACACACACACACACACACACCAGGTTACTGACAGTGTGTTTTTATTAGTGGGATAAATACATATTCCTTTCATTTCCCATAAGTCTCCTGCATATTTATCAGTTCTCTGAAAAATCATTAAGATATTTTCCCACCCCTATTCGCATGCGTTAAGGGGTGTAGCCGATTCACCGTTAGGGGTCCGGTCGGATTCAGGGTACTGAACTATCACAATCACAGATTCACCAATAACGCATTAACCAATATGGGTCTGGTCGGATTCAGAGCACTGAACTACCACGGTCACAGAGTCACCAGTAACGTATAACCGCCCTTACTCTAGTCGCGTTCAATGAGAACTATCACGGCTAGGAACACTGCAGTTAAGTGCAATTTGCTACAGCAACAGGTACACAGGTTCTTTGGATTGCCGGGGATAGTTACTGTCTGCAAAAGCAAGCTAGCATGCATGAAATACACAGGTGCGCAGCCTGGAAATTAACGCGTTAAAAGGCATATAACCAAGTGTTCAAATCTCACCCAAAGGCGTCCCAATGGGGGGGGGGGAAGAGAGGCTCAGCCCGTCGACTGATCCCAGGAGTCAGGAGGTCCTCGGGATGGTGTGGGGGAGGGGGCTGTCCTCCCGAACAACCGTTACGCGTTTTGAGGCCCTGCTTCCCAGGACGTGGCTGAACATTGCTCGTTGATGGGAAGTAGAGAATAACTTTTTTTTTCCCTTTCTCTCTGTGCTTCCGTGCGGCCTTTGTGTTGGTTTTTTTTGTTGTTGTTGTTGTTCATTTGTTTGTTTTTTCCCCTGTCCCTTTTCCCTTTAATTAAATCATCCTTATCTCAAACCTTGAGCTCTTTGTGTCATATTTTCTCCCCCTTCCTCTTTGAGGAGGGGGGAGTGAGAGAGCGGCCGTGGTGGAACTCAGCTGCCCACACAAGTAAAACCACCACAGTCCTTTTTGGCGCCCAACGCAGGGCTCGAGGGTTGAAATAACAGTAGAATTGATTAAAATATTTACGACTAACACACTTGCTAGTCACAATGTTCGGTTTGCTGTTAATATTTTTCTGTGTGCCTATGTCGTATGTAATCCATCCTATGTTCTCTTTTCTCCTCTATATCTGATCAGAGAACGTGTTAAAATCTGTGTTTGGTTTCTTTATTACACTGTGCTGTTACACACTGGCCGTGAGTTTTGTCTAGTACTCAGGCCCTGTATTGTTGTCATTTTGGTCTCCTGGAGATTATCTTTTTGGAAGTACTAAGAATTACACTGTCTTCTTTTTCTCCTCTAGAAGTCAATTTATGAATAATATCGGGAATGGTACATTCTTCTTCTCTCCCTGTGGGCTAATTACAGCAGCCTTCGAGTATCTTGAATACCCTTGGTCACCAGTCATCCTCCTATTACTAGTCCTAGTGTTTCTTTTCCTCCCTAAGGTCAAACAATTCATTAAGAATATCATCCAAGAACCTGCCCCGAGACAATATAATTGTGGGTGGCAAGGTGCGTGGGAGGATATGGGCAGGTACCTGTCACGGTTGTCTCCTCCGATGGTTTTTCACTTCATCCCTGAACAAGTGCGAAATCCAAAAAAAAAAAATAAATGGTAGAATGTTTGAAAGATGTATGCCCTGACCCTGGCAATACCAGAGAACTCCACCAGCTTGCTGCACTCTTCTGGGGTCTGGCTCACGCTTATCAAATGGTAATTAACACTGCCCAGCACCCTCAAGGGGATGGGGAAGTCTTTGGATTTGATGACCAGATAACACACACTGTGACCATCCCAGAGGAACAACCATCCATGGTATCAGTCACCACCACGGTCAAGACAAAACAATAGAAACGGAAGTCAGCTCATTTAGTAAGGGAAGAAGCTCCTCCTAAGGAGGAGGGAGAAGAGGAAAAGGCAGGCAGCTCTAAAGGAGGGTCATCACAACAACATCAGGGAGAAGAGATGGAAATCATAAATGAATCAGAAACCTATCCAGATCCCTATCCTTGAGTGAGTTGCGAGAAATACGAAAGGATTTCAGTCGTCATCCAGGTGAGCACATCCTCACCTGGCTGTTTCGATGCTGGGACACTGGGGCCAATAGCCAACAACTAGAAGACAATGAAGCCAAGCAGCTGGGGTCCCTCTCTAGAGAAAGGATCATTGACAGAGTAATTGGGAGAGGGGCACAGGTTCTCAGCCTCTAGAGGCGACTCCTGGAAGGTATGAAAGAAAGGTATTCCCACAAAGAAGATATTGTATATCAAGTAGGCAAGTGGACCACCATCGAGAAAGGTCTCCAGCAACTGAGGGAATTAGCTGTGCTGGAGGTGATTTATAGTAATTTGAACCATGACCAGACGCCTAAAGACCCTGATGAAGTCCAGTGCACAACATCCATGTGGCGAAAGTTTGTACGGGCTGCACCCCTATCACATGCCAGCATGCTGGCAGCAATAAATTGGGATGAGGGGATGGGGCCAACAGTGGGTACTGTGTCCAACCAGCTTCATAAATATGAAGAAAATCTCTCTGCTCCAGTACGGGCCTGCATTTCAGCCATGGAGAGACTGTCCCAACGGTTAGAAGAACACATAACTTCCTCCTCACCTAGATGGAGGAATCTTTCAGCCATTAAGTGCCAGCATTCTCTGACTCAAGCAAGGGAGTATCCAGGATGCACACCACAGGGCACACTGTGGTTTTATTTACGTGACCACGGGGAAGATATGAGGAAGTGGGATGGTGAACCGACCTCGGCCCTAGCTGCTCAGGTATGTGAACTGCAGAAAGATACATCAGCAAGAAAAGGGGCCCCTAGGAGGACTGCTGCCCCAGTTTCTTCTGGGCAGTCCCCCAGAGGCAGTAGAAGGGCTAGTATTACTCCTGAGCCTGACAAAGAGACCTCTGCTTCACATTTGCAAGAATTAATTGACAGATGCTCCAACCAGGACTAGTGGGGCCCTGCCTCTGGCCAGGTAGAGGAGAGGGACAACCGGATTTACTGGTCTGTGTGGATCCGATGGCCTGGCACACCTGAACCGCAGAAATATAAAGCTCTAGTGGACACAGGCGCACAGTGTACCCTAATGCCATCAGGCCACCAAGGGGCAGAACTCATCTGTATCTCTGGAGTGACAGGGGGATCCCAACAGCTAACTGTATTGGAAGCTGAAGTGAGTCTAACTGGGAATGAGCGGCAAAAGCATCCCATCGTGACTGGCCCGGAGGCTCCATGCATCCTTGGCATAGACTACCTCAAGAGAGGGTACTTCAAGGATCCAAAAGGGTTCCGGTGAGCTTTTGGCATAGCTGCCTTGAGTACAGAGAAGATTAAGCAGCTGTCTACCCTGCCTGGCCTTTCAGAAGACCTTTCTGCTGTTGTGGGGTTGCTGAGGACTGAAGAACAGCAAGTGCCAATCGTGACCACAACTGTGCACCAGCAGCAATATTGCACCAACCGAGACTCCCTGATCCCCATCCATGAGTTAGTTCATCGGCTGGAGAGCCAAGGAGTGATCAGCAAGACTCTCTCACCCTTTAATAGTCTTATATGGCCAGTGCGAAAGTCTAATGGCGAGTGGAGGCTAACGGTGGACTATCGGGGCCTGAACGAAGTCACGCCACCACTGAGTGCTGCAGTGCCGGACATGTTAGAACTCCAGTACGAACTAGAGTCAAAGGCAGCCAAGTGGTACGCCACAATTGATATTGCTAATGCATTTTTCTCCATCCCTTTGGCAGCAGCATGCAGGCCGCAGTTTGCTTTCACCTGGAGGGGCATCCAATACACCTGGAATCGGCTGCCCCAGGGGTGGAAACACAGCCCTACCATTTGCCATGGACTGATCCAGTCTGCGCTGGAACAAGGGGGAGCTCCTGAACACCTGCAGTACATTGATGACATCCTTGTGTGGGGTGACACAGCAGAAGTTGTTGAGAAAGGGAAGAAAGTAATCCAAATTCTCCTGAAAGCTGGTTTTGCCATTAAACAGAGTAAGGTCAAGGGACCTGCACAGGAAATCCAGTTCTTGGGGGTAAAAAGGTAGGATGGACGTCTCCATATTCCGATGGATGTGATCAACAAAATAACGTCAGTGTCTCCGCCAACTAGCAAAAAAGAAACACAAGCTTTCCTAGGCCTTGTGGGATTCTGAAGAATGCATGTTCCAGGCTGTAGTCAGCTTGTGAGCCCTCTACATCGAGTGACTCGAAAGAGAAACTGTTTCGAGTGGGGCCCCGAGCAACAACAGGCCTTTGAACAAATCGAACAAGAAATAGCTCGTGCAGTAGCCCTTGGGCCTGTCCGTACAGGACCAGCTGTGCAAAACATACTTTACACTGTAGCTGGGGAAAATGGCCTCACCTGGAGCCTCTGGCAGAAAACCCCAGGAGAAACTCGAGATCAACCTCTGGGGTTCTGAAGCTGGGGCTATCGAGGATCAGAAGCCAATTACACCCGAACTGAAAAGGAGATATTAACAGCATATGAGGGGATTCGAGCCACTTCAGAAGTTGTGGGTACAGAAGCACAGCTCCTCTTGGCACCACGGCTACCTGTGTTACATTGGACGTTCAAAGGGAAAATCCCCACTACACACCATGCAACCGACGGTAGGTGGAGTAAGTGGGTAGCGTTAGTTACACAGCGGGCTCGAATGGGGAAACCCAACCGCCCAGGAATCCTGGAAGAGATCATGGACTGGCTGGAGGGCAGGGATTTCGGAGTACCGACAGAAGAGGTAACTTGTGCTGAAGAGGCACCACCATATACTGAGTTGCCAGAAGACAGAAAGCAGCATGTGTTGTTCACTGACGGATCCTGCCGTTTGGTAGGGAGCCATCGGAAATGGAAAGCTGCTGTGTGGAGTCCCACACGACGAGTTCTGGAGGCCAAGGAAGGGGAAGCTGAGTCGAGTCAGTATGCAGAAGTGAAAGCCATACATCTGGCCCTACAAATTGCTGAAAGAGAAAAATGGCCAGTACTGTATCTCTACACTGATTCACGGATGGTGGCAAATGCTCTGTGGGGGTGGTTGCAGCAATGGAAACAGAGCAACTGGCAGCGCAGAGGTAAAGCTATCTGGGCTGCTACCCTGTGGCAAGATATTGCTGTCCGGGTAGAAAACCTGGCTGTAAAGGTATGTCATGTAGATGCTCACATGCCCAAGAGTCGTGCCACCAAAGAACATCATAATAACGCAGAGGTGGATCGAGCTTGATTGAAGTGGCTCTGGTGGACCTGGACTGGGGACGTAAGGGTGAGCTGTTTGTACATCGATGGGCCCATGAAACATCAGGACATCTGGGGAGGGATGCTACATACAGATGGGCTCATGATCGAGGGGTGGACCTGACCTTTGAGGCCATCAGACAGTTCACCCATGAGGGTGAGACCTGTGCCGCGATCAAGAGATCCATGAGGGTAAAGTCTCCCTGGAACAGGGGGCGGGGTGGCTAGGATTTCAATATGGTGAGGCCTGGCAGATTGACTATATCGGACCACTCCCACAAACCCACCAAGGCAAACGGTATATACTCACCATGGTAGAAGCAATTACTGGGTGGCTGGAAACACCCTGTAAACCATGCCACGGCCCGAAACACTATCTTGGGCCTGGAAAGGCAAGTGCTGTGGCGTCATGGTACACCGGAGGGAATCGAGTCTGACAATGGGAGTCATTTCCAAAACAATCTTGTCACCTCCTGGGCCAAGAGGCATGGTATTGAGTGGCTATATCACATCCCCTATCACCCACAAGCCTCTGGGAAGGTTCGGAGGTACAATGGACTGTTAAAGACCATGTTACGAGCATTGGGTGCTGGGACATGGAAACAATGGGACATAAATCTACCAGAGGCCACTTGGCTAGTTAACAACAGAGGGTCTGACAACCATTCTGGTCCTGCTAAAACAAAACCCCTACATGCTGTGGGAGGAGCTGAAGTCCCCGTAGTGCATGTAGGGAAGTGGCTGGGGAAGGCAGAGTGGGTTGTTCCTGCCTTGGGAAAAGGCAAACCCACTCGTGGGATTTTCTTCCCCCAACGAAGGGGTATACCTGGTGGGTGATACAAAGAGATGGGGATATCAGGTGCGTGCCTCAAGGAGATTTAACCTTGGGAGAAAACTAATCTGTAAACTAAGTTATGTGTTATAGGAAGACACTGCAGAACCAATGACAGGTCAACTTCGCAAGGAACCAGGCAAGTGCAGCAAGGACTTGAGACCCCTGACTATCAAAACCTTGCCACATAAGACGAATACATAACCCACATCGTGTGTCTGTATACTTAGAACCCAATTTTGCCCACAGCACTAAATTCAACTCAGTGAGTATACTATATTCAACTATTTGAATCCTACTATATTTAGCATTGGTGCGGCCTCACCTTGAATACTGTGTGCAGTTCTCGTCTCCACAATATAAAAATGATATTAAGACACTTGAAAGCATACAGAGGAGGGCAACAAACTGGTAAAAGGGCTGGAAGGCATGTCCCATGAGGAGAGACTGAGGACACTTGGGCTGTTTAGTTTGGAGAAAAGGAGGCTAAGAGGCAACCTCATTGCTCTCTGTAACTTCCTGAGGAGAGGGAGTGGAGAAGGAGGTACTGATCTCTTCTCCCTGGTAACCAACGGTAGGATGCATGGAAATAGCAAAAAGCTGTGCCGGGGAGGTTCAGACTGGACATCAGGAAAATTTTATTTACCATGAGCGTGGTCAAACACTGGAGCAAGTTTCCTAGTGAGGTGGCCGATGCATTTGAGTAATGCACTTAACAATATGCTTTAACTTTTGGTCAGCCCCAAAGTGGTCAGGCAGTTAGACTAGATGATCTTTGTATGTCCCTTCCAACTGAACCATTCCTATTTTATTCTATTCTATTCTATTCTATTCTATTCTATTCTATTCTATTCTATTCTATTCTATTCTATTCTATTCTATTCTATTCTATTCCATTCCATTCCATTCCATTCCATTCCATTCCATTCCATTCCATTCCACCCTACCCCACCCCACGCCACGCCACGCCACGCCACGCCACGCCACGCCACTCTAATACAGGCCTAATTTTAATAGTTCCCCCATTTCTCTGTGTCCTGGTTTTGGCTGAGATCGGGTTAATTTTCTTCATAATGGATGGAAAGGTGTCGTGTTTTAGATTTAGGACTGGAATAATGTTGATAACACACTAATGTTTTAGTTGTTGAGCAGTGCTTACACTAAGTCAAGGACTTTTCAGCTTCTCATACTGCCCTGCCAGCAAGGAAGCTAGGGTTGCACAAGAAGCTGGGAGGGAACAGAATCAGGACAGCTGATCCAAACCAGCCAAAGGGATATTCCATACCATATTTAAGAGAGCATATTTAAGAAAGGGGAAAAAAAAACAACTGCTGTTTGTTGTGGTTTAACCCGGCCGGCAGCTAAACACCACACAGCCGTTCGCTCACCCTCCCCCCTCCCACCTCTCTGGGATGGGGGAGAGAAATGGGAAAGTGAAGCCTGTGAGTTGAGATAAAGACAGTTTATTAAGACAGGAAAATAATAATAATAATAATAATAGTATTACTAATAATAATGTGTACGAAACAAGTGATGCACAATGCAATTGCTCACCACCCGCTGACCGATGCCCAGCCTATCCCCGAGCAGCCGATCCCCCCACCCTGGCTAGCCACCCCTATATATTGTTTAGCATGACGTCAGATGGTATGGAATACCCCTTTGGCCAGTTTGGGTCAGCTGTCCTGGGTCTGTCCCCTCCCAGCTCCTGCTGCACCCCTAGCCTGCCTGCTGGCAGGACAGAGCGAGAAGCCGGAAAGTCCTTGGCTTGGTGTAAACACTGCTCTGCAACAATTAAAACATCAGCATGTTATCAGCGCTCTTCTCATCCTAATCCAAAACATAGCACCCTACCAGCTACCAGGAGGAAAATTAACTCTGTCCTAACTGAAACCAGGACAGATATCCGCCCCTTATTCCATACCATTTATGTCATGCTCAGGTTACACTCTCCAATACCTTCTAATTAATCACCATTTTCCTCTATGGTATATAGCAATCATGGTAGTGATGACATACAGTATTATATAATAATTAACATAATACAATTCAACTCATGGGCTATTCTCACCCAGTATTAAATCCCCTTGAGGTACACACCGGACCTCCCCATTCTTTTGCATTACCCACCAAGTGCATCCAGGTCCCTGAGCAAAAGCAATCCCACGAATGGGTTTGCCTTTTCCTGAGGCAGGAGTAGCCCAGACTGTTTTACCCAGCATGTTTCTTACGTGCACTACAGGAACTTTATCCCCTTCTACAGTGCGTAACAGGTTTGATTGGGCAGGTCCAGCTCGGTTGGGAGATCCCCTAGTAGGGGATGTCAAGCCCTCTGTCCTGCAGGTGAGCAGCTGGATCAGCTACTGTCCTTTGCAGGGACTTAGGAAGGGGCTGCTGGGCTTCATTGGGGGCAAGTTGATACCTCCTATCTGTCTCCCTCAGAGACTCCCAGGAGCCCCTCAGGCTGCTGCTTTCTCGCTGCAGGCTGGCCATCTGCTCAAGCAGTTCCTTGAGCAGGGCATACCTGCACACGACAGCCCTCTCTTCCCTCAGGACCCAGGGGCGCCTCCAGATTCCAGAGCTCCCCACAGTCTCCAGTCTGGACTGCCACTTTACCCCTCAGGGGATCCACCTGGGTGCCCACATGAGCCCAGAGAGCACCAAATAACATCACAAAGCCCATGGGACCATACATTGGTGGGACATACAGGGCAGATGGGCCTCACACCTGACAGTCGGTTGAACCTAGTCACTCTGGTAATCAATGGCAACGGAATATACTTGCAAGATAGGTAGGAATGGAATGAGCAGAGGAAATTGCTATGACTGATCGCAACTCTCAATGATGATATAATGGTGGAATGCTGACTGATTAACAACCTTCAGATTGAGAGAATAAGACACATCTCCATAACCATGACTAATTGCACGGCGAAACGCACGATGGTACTATACTCTATCCTTTAGAACATAGAGTGTGGGCCCAACAAAACGGAAACAAATGGCAAACTGTTGATGTTAATGCATGTGTTGTTCAAGAACAACAAGGTTTCATTTGTGAAAGTAACACTCCTAAAGCTCAAGATACCTGTCTAGATACAGAACAGAATATTTGCCACTTTGAAATACATCATGATGAGATTCCTGAAATAGTAGTTATATACATTGGGAAAGGATGTGTACGTATGCGAACATTGTGTAAATCCTTGTTAATAGATGATGCTGTTTATAGTGTTACTAACCACTCTAATTTATGTCTGTATAACTTTTCCATAATCATAGGTTGTGATTTTAATTTATCTGCACCCATAATTACTTGTGAGGATTTGTCTTTTGATTATATGCTATATCATGAATTGCAACCAACATCTATTGGAATGAATTTGACCCTGGTCAAGTAGTGTGCCCTGGTGGCCAAGAGGGCCAGCTCGGTTGGCAGATCCCCTAGTATTGACTAACCAGGTGGCCTTTGCCAAATGCGTATCCCAATTTTTGAATGTCCCAGCACCCATTGCTTTCAGTGTAGTCTTTAACAGTCCATTGTATCGCTCAACTTTCCCAGAGGCTGGTGCATGATAGGGAATGTGATACACCCACTCAATACCACGTTCTTTGGCCCAAGTGTCTATAAGGTTGTTTTGGAAATGAGTCCCATTGTCTGACTCAATTCTCTCTGGGGTGCCATGTGGCCATAGGACTTGCTTTTCAAGGCCCAGGATAGTGTTCCGGGTGGTGGCATAGGGCGCGGGATATGTTTCCAGCCATCCAGTTGTTGCTTCCACCATTGTAAGTACGTGGCGCTTGCCGTTGCGGGTTTGAGGGAGTGTGATGTAATCAATCTGCCAGGCCTCTCCATATTTATATTTCAGCCGTCGTCCTCCATGTTATAAGCGAGACCACACAATTTTCTGGTCTATCGAAGATAGTTTATTAATTAAGTAAGCAGGTACAAGCAAAACAGCGCTGGGCGGCTGGGGAGTCTCCGCTCCACCACAGCACGCAACTTTCCCTTTTCAGTGTCGCCGTTTTATAGCATCCAAGTTCGGCTTGTCAGCATCCAAGTTTCGGCTTGTCCGGACTTGTTGAATCTTCTGAAGCTGTGCAGTTCGTTCTGTTTCTTTCAATGATCATGCGTTGTGCTCGTGTTCAAGGGTAGCAAAAGCAAAAGCAGCAAACAGTATTTCACAGAGTCTTTGTTTTACCAAGGACGTTTTTCCAACACCCCCCCTCCCCACTATCTACTTGCTTAGTCTTCCCCTTAACAAGGTCGTAAATTGCAAAACCTTATCTTCTCAGCAGATTCTCTGAATTCCTTTTAAAGACAATGAACAAACACCCGCTAATTTATCACAATCCCTCCTTTTTCTTTTTCTAACATATTTTGTTCATTGATGAATTTTTGAAGCACTTGTTTGCTCAATATTAAAGTTTCTGCGTCATCCTCCTCCTGTTCAAGAGATTCATATTTCGCACGCACAAGCATAAGGTGAGCTGCCTCTAATCGTTTTTTTACAATCGCGATTATTTGATTGAATATACATGGTCCAAAAGTTAGTGTAAATATGAGCAGCAACAAAGGTCCTGCTATAGCTGATAGCAGTGTAGTGAGCCAAGGTGAGTAATTAAACCAGGATTCATACCAATTCTGGTGGGCTTCATTTTCCCTTTTTCGTTTTTCTAGCCCTTCTCTCAATTTAGTCATTGTGTCCCTTACTACTCCAGTATGATCAGCATATACACAACACTCCTCTCTTAGGGCTGCACACAGTCCTCCTTGTTGTAGAAAAATCAGATCTAATCCCCTACGATTTTGTAGTACTACTTCAGATAAGGATCGCACAGATTTCTCTAAAGCTGGTATAGATTGCTCGATATGGGCCAAATCCTCATCTACAGCAATGCGTAGAAAGGTAAATTCTTGGCTTTGTTTTACCAGAGAGGTAATTCCAGTTCCGGCTCCTGCAGCCCCCAGAATCATCAGAGTGGCTAAAGTAACAGCCGTAATAGGCTCTCTCTTCCTGAAGCGGTTTTTTGCCATAGCACGTTGAATGTACATATACTCCTCAGAATGGTAAAGAATCCTAGGTATAATTACTACCTGTACACAAAAATCATGTGAAGAGTTGAACAATTTTAAAGATAGACATGGTGTTATCCCCAAAGACGAACATACCCATCTAGTGTTCTTTGCAGGAATTAACCAATTATGTGACTGATGCCCATTTTCAGTAATATTACATACATTTCTCTTCCCATTTGGGACTGTCCCCACACATCTACCTTTTCCCGTGACCTGAGTTAGTGTTATCCCAATCTCCTGTCGCCAGCTACATTTGTAGGGACTAGTTTCGTTCGAGTATTCAGGGGTCCCCATATCCCCTACTGCTTCGTAGTACGGAGGCCTAATACCAACACACAGCCAACACCCTCTTGTTATATCCGGGTTGGTTTGATTGAACACTTGGAAGCTAGCATTTATGACTTTCCACATACCGTTTATAGGGGCAATCTTATCTCCCTCGGTAACACTGGGGAATTGGGCCAAAGGGGGTGCTGTTTCGGTCGTACTTATGCTTTTGTTAGACTGTGTGAAGCGGGGCACCGTATAAAGTGGTCCCAAACTTCGGTTGGACCCCACGGGTCGCGGTGCCTCTGGTGGCCTATTTTTCTTAATTAGAATAAATCCTCCTCTGTCGCTTCCGTGCTCATAATATCGTATTCCCCAAGTTTTTCCAAAAATCCATCCCTGATCCGTAGGGTTAGTTACATTTATCCATAAAAATGTGCAGTTTCCCCTAACGAGGGGAACCCCACGTATCCACCTGTTGTGGTTTAACCCGGCTGGCAGCTAAACACCACACAGCCGTTCGCTCACCCTCCCCCCTCCCTCTCTGGGATGGGGGAGAGAAACGGGAAAGTGAAGCCTGTGAGTTGAGATAAAGACAGTTTATTAAGACAGGAAAATAATAATAACAATAATAATAATAATAGTGATAATGGTAATAGTATTAACAATAATAATGTGTAAGAAAACAAGTGATGCACAATGCAATTGCTCACCACCCGCTGACCGATGCCCAGCCTATTCCCGAGCAGCCGGCCCCCCCCACCCCAGCCAGCCACCCCTATATATTGTTTAGCATGACGTCAGATGGTATGGAATACCCCTTTGGCCAGTTTGGGTCAGCTGTCCTGGGTCTGTCCCCTCCCAGCTCCTGCTGCACCCCCAGCCTGCTCGCTGGCAGGACAGAGCAAGAAGCCGAAAAGTCCTTGGCCTGGTGTAAACACTGCTCTGCAACAATTAAAACATCAGCATGTTATCAGCGCTCTTCTCATCCTAATCCAAAACATAGCACCCTACCAGCTACTATGAGCTACTTAACTCTGTCCTAACTGGAACCAGGACAGATATCCACCCCTTATTCCATACCATTTATGTCATGCTCAGGTTACACTCTGTCCAATACATTCTAATTAATCACCATTTTCATCTATGATATATAGCAATCATGGTAGTGATGACATACATTATTATATAATAATTAACATACTACAATTCAACTCATGGGCTATTCTCACCCAGTATCAAATCCCCTTGAGGTACACACCGGACCTCCCCATTCTTTTGCATTACCCACCAAGTGCATCCAGGTCCCTGAGCAAAAGCAATTCCACGAATGGGTTTGCCTTTTCCTGAGGCAGGAGTAGCCCAGACTGTTTTACCCAGCATGTTTCTTACGTGCACTACAGGAACTTTATCCCCTTCTACAGTGCGTAACAGGTTTGATTGGGCAGGTCCAGCTCGGTTGGCAGATCCCCTGGTATTGACTAACCAGGTGGCCTTTGCCAAATGTGTATCCCAATTTTTGAATGTCCCAGCACCCATTGCTTTCAGTGTAGTCTTCAACAGTCCATTGTATCGTTCAACTTTTCCAGAGGCTGGTGCATGATAGGGGATGTGATACACCCACTCAATACCATGTTCTTTGGCCCAAGTGTCTATAAGGTTGTTTCGGAAATGAGTCCCGTTGTCTGACTCAATTCTCTCTGGGGTGCCATGTCGCCATAAGACTTGCTTTTCAAGGCCCAGGATAGTGTTCCGGGCGGTGGCATGGGGCACAGGATATGTTTCCAGCCATCCGGTGGTTGCTTCCACCATTGTAAGTACGTGGCGCTTGCCGTTGCGGGTTTGAGGGAGTGTGATGTGATTTATCCATAAAAATGTGCAGTTTCCCCTAACGAGGGGAACCCCACGTATCCACCTTGTTACCCTGTGGTTTACACAGCCCTTAGGTCCAAATTGGACAGCTAAATATTTGTCTTTCCCCCCACCTGGATTCCATGCTGAGGCAATAGTCTCACATCCCCAGGAAGCGCAAAAATACTGAGTTGGGACATTACAGTAACCTTTTCCTGGATGGGAGGCTGGACAAAGATAGAAATCTGATCGATTATTGCACGGTTTTACGGTTGTTATTTTGCAAAGGTCTGTCTTAAAACTGGGGGCACCAGCCGCAATGATTTGTTGTACCATAGTGGTGTCTTCCCCTCTTATCAGACTCCACTGGAAAGGCTGGTGTGGGTGGTGTTGAGTCGCTACGCAGGAGGTGATTACTGCGAGGACCCCCAAATACCAATAGGAATGACCGAGACCCATCTTTCCCCACTAATTCACTCCTCTGCCTTGCTCGTCAGTTGGGTTGCAACCAACTACGAGGTTTTAGTTCTTCTCGGCAGCAGTAGTGTTCTTCAGGGGAGGGCCTTTGCCTTAACCCACGATACTTATCGGGTCCGTCGCAGGGTGAGCTTCAGGTCCTCAGTTCCTGGAGCAATCTCCCACTTTTCGTCATGGATCAGTCCTTTAATACGACTGGCGTGTGTCCATCCCTTTTCCGCAGTTCGAACGGCAGTTTCTGTAGTAAGCAAAACAACATAGGGACCTTCCCATTGTGGTGTCAGTGAAACTTCCTTCCATGTTTTGACCAAAACTTTATCACCTGGCTGTATGTTATGTACTGCCATGTCCAACGGGGGGCGCTGTGCGATTAAACCCTTCCTCTGTAATTCCCTTCTCCGGTTCATTAGCTGTATTAGATAGGGCCTGATTTTATCATCTTGTAAACGAGGGTGATCAAGAGGTACCTCTAAATCATAAGGCATGCCATATAGCATTTCAAAGGGTGAGATTCCCAGGTCAGCCCTGGGTTTAGTACGTATGTTTAACAAGGCTAACGGCAAGCATTTTATCCAAGAAGTCTTTGTTTCTAACATGAGCTTAGTAAGTTGTTTTTTAATTTCTCCATTCATTCGTTCTACCTTTCCTGAACTCTGAGGATGCCAGGGAGTGTGATATTCCCATTTAATTCCTAAAGCTTTCATGGTATCACGGGATACTTTTGACACAAAATGTGGTCCCCGATGAGAATCAATTGTTTCTATTACCCCGTATCTAGGTATGATGTTTTCTAATAATATCTTTACCACGGTTTGAGCTGTGGCCCTTGCCGTAGGGAATGCTTCAACAAAGTTTGTGAGGTGGTCTACAATAACTAATAAGTATCTATATCGCCCCGTTTTTGGAAGTTCAGTAAAGTCCAATTGAATCTTTGCAAAAGGCCGATGTGCCAATTCTCGTCCTCCTCCCGGGACCCTTTTTCTCATGTGTTGAGCATTTACCCTCCGACAAGTTATGCAATCATTTATGATTCTCTTTGCTATATTATAAATCCCTATACACATATAATATGTGGCAAATTGATCCACCAACGCCTGAGTACCCCAGTGCGTCTGTTCATGAAATCTCCGTAGCACCCTCATAGCTACTGATTTTGGTAACACTTCCCGTCCATCGGGCAGTACCCATTTCCCTTTATCGTTTTCTCGAATCCCCATCTGAGTCATCTTGTCCTTTTCTGTGGTAGTGAAACAGAGCAGGGGGAGGGGAACGGGTTCATTTGACCACAGGGAGTTAGCCGGCCCGCACTTGTAGCAGTTTTTATAAGGCGGGCTCTCTTCCTCAGAGCAATTGCATTCAATCCCATCCACTCCCCATTCACTCCAGCAATCATAGCATGGAAATTTCTTCAAATCCTCCCCCTTTCCACAGCTCGGGCAATCAGCCCTTTTTGTCACCTCATATACACACAGGAGTGCTGCCCATTTGGCCTCCTGGTCTGCCAAATTGTTTCCCCTAATTTGAGGGCTTGTTCCCTTCTGATGTCCCTTGACATGTACCACAGCGATGTTTTTTGGTTCCCTTACAGCTTGTAGCACTTGGGCAATTAACTCCTCGTGAACCAGCCCTTTCCCTTGAGAATTAATAAGTCCCCTTTCTTCCCATATTTTTCCAAAGGTATGGATTATTCCATATGCATATTTAGAATCCGTGTATATTGTTCCACTTTTATCTTTCAGCAATTTCAGAGCTCTTAGCATTGCATATAGCTCGCAGGCCTGTGCTGACCAGCTCGGGCTCAGAGGGCCTGATTCTATTACCTCGAATGTTTTTCCATTAACCAATGCATATCCCGATTTTCTTTTCCCTTCAACTACCCTCGAGGATCCGTCTACATATATCTGTTCCCCTAAGGGTAACTCCACATCTTCCAAACCAGGTCTCAATTTTACCTGCTCTTCTATATTTCTAAGGCAATTATGTTCAGGCTGCTCGCTCGGTTCACCATAAAGGAATTGGGCGGGGTTCTGTACTGAGGTTGTTTCTAATGTTAATCTGGGTGAAGATATTAAAATTCCCTCATATTTTAGCAGCCTTGCATCTGTAATCCATTTTTCAGCTTTCTGTTGCAACACCCCACGTATATTGTGGGGGGATATAACTCTGATTTCTCCCCCGAATGTAATCTTTTGAGCTTCCTCCACTAATAGGGCGGCTGCCACCACTACCTGCAAGCAGCTAGGCCAACCCCTACTAACGGGGTCCAATAATTTAGATAAATAGGCCACAGGTTTTTTACTGCCTGCCCACTCTTGGGCAAGCACGCCGTAAGCAGTTCCCTCTGTACTATTTACGAACAAGAAGAATGGTTTCTTTAGCTCTGGGAAGCTTAAAACTGGCGGATGCACAAGCTCTTCCTTTAATTTTTCTAATTGCTCCTCATCTTCTTTTGTCCATTTGAGTAATCCATCCTTATTCAGCTTGTTATATAAAAATTTAACCTTTCCACTGTAATCTTCTATCCATTGTCTACAGTATCCGGTCAATCCTAACAACTGCCGTACCTGCCTTTTAGTAGCTGGGGCTTTTATCCCTAGAATTCCTTTAACCCTTTCAGGATCCAATCCTTTTGTCCCTTTATTTAACAAATGACCCAAATATTTCACTTTTTCTTCTACAAACTGCAGTTTTGACTTAGACACTTTTAATCCCCGTGACCCCAAAAAATTCAGCAGGCTAATGCTAGCTTGCCTCACGGCATCCTCATCTTTCCCTGCTATTAGCAGATCATCCACATATTGAATCATTGTTGTACCCGGTATCCTATTATATTCTTGTAAAATTTGCTCCAAGGCTTGCCCTAACAAGTTTGGGGATTCTGTAAAACCCTGAGGCAAAACTGTCCACCTCAGCTGTTGTTTTCTATGTGTGTCTGGGTCCTCCCATTCGAAAGCAAAATAGTCCCTAGATTTCTCGTCCAGAGGGCATGCCCAAAATGCATCTTTCAGATCGATCACACTATACCATCGATCGTCCGGATGTAGGTGGCTCAACAGGGTGTGTGGGTTTGCCACCACAGGGAACCTGGCAACAGTTCTTTTATTAATTTCCCTTAAATCATGTACTAGTCTGTATTTACCATCTTTCTTTTTTACTGGTAAGATAGGAGTGTTAAAAGGAGACATACAAGGCTCCAACAGCCCTTGCTGCAATAATCTTTGGATCTCGGGTTTCAGCCCTCTCCTTCCTTCTTCTGAAAGAGGGTATTGTTTTATCCTAATCGGTATTTCTGGTTTTTTTACAGTTACTTTGAAAGGTCTTATATTCAATTTCCCTACGCTTTTTGAGGTATACCAGACTTCAGGATTAATATTCGCTTCGTCTTCTACTCGAAGCGGGCACAACTTAATTTCTAACCTTTTACCTATCACTTCTAATCCTATTCCTAACTCTATTATTAAATCCCTACCTAACAGATTATATTCGGCCTCCGGTACTAGGAGCAAAGATCCCTTACCCTCTTTAGAATCAGATTCAATGGTTACTTCCTTTATAACAGGGACCCCAAAGGGCTCCCCCTTTGCTCCGATCACCTGCACTTTTTCTGTAGAGGCCCTACATCCAGTGGGTAAGGTTTGAACTGTTGATCTTTCAGCCCCTGTATCTACGAGGAATTCCACCTCCTCGCGCTGGGGACCCACTTTTAGTTTTATCAAGGGCTCATTTTTATTTCAGATCCCCAGCAGATAGAGCCCCTGACACCCCTATTCAGTTTTGAACATCTTCTCATCTTCCTTCTTCTGTCTGCACTCTCTTTTCATGTGACCCTTTTTGTTGCAATAGAAACAGGTCACATTTCTTTGTCCCTGGCCACTCTTTTTCTCCTTTCTGAATTTCCCATGCATGAGGCCAAACCTCCGATTCAACCCAACTCCTCTCTGTCCCTCCCGTACCGCTGCCACCATCATACGCACTTGCTTCCGTTCCTTTTCATTTTCTCTACAAACATACACCTTCTGTGCTTCCCTCAGGAGTTCATCTAACCCTCTGTCCTGCCAACCTTCTATCTTCTCTATTTTTTTTCCTAATATCTATCCATGATTTTGCTACAAACTGAGCTTTGAGTAATGCCTCCCCGACCGGGGTTCCAGGATCCAGACCACTATATAACTGCAAGTTCTTTCGCAGTCTTTCTAACCATTCTGTCGGGGTTTCATCCTTTTTTTGTTGTTCATTGAAAGCTTTATTTATGTTCTGTCCCCTAGGGACAGATTCTCGTATTCCCTGAATTATGATTGTTCTTAAGTCTTGCATATGCCCTCGGTGTATAGGGTCTTGGTTGTTCCAATTGGGCTGCTGCATTGGCCACTTTACGTCTGCAGCCGGCCCCTGCTGGTGCTGCTGATCCCAAATTCGCATACCGGCACGCCTAATCATTCCTCTTTCCTCTAATGTAAAGAGAATTCCCAGGATGGACTGTAATTCCTCCCAGGTATATATATTGGGACCCAGGAATTGATCTACTCGTTCTGCTACCCCCAGTGGGTCCTCCAACAGGCTTCCCATTTCTTTTTTAAAATCTCTAACATCCCCTGAGTTAAGGGGGACTGCTACATATCCCATCCCTGGCTGGGGTCCTCCCATTGCTATTTCTCGCAATGGATACAATCCTCCTCCTAGATCAATCTTTTGATTTCTTGCCCTACTTCTAGTTATTGGCCCTTGTATCTCATGATCTGACTCTGATTCCTCTGATTCGTCTGATATTATTGGCTCGCAAAGTCCGTTAGGGACAGGGGCCGTTGGTGCAGGCGGTGGTACATAGGGTGGGGGTGGTGGTGGGATTTCTAAGTCTCTCCTCTTCTTATTCTTCTTATTCCGCCCTCCTTTTTCTTTTAGAGGGTATAAATGCGTCCTCAAATCTGAATTTATCCAGAGGTGCGCATACTCGCTTTCCTCCAAGTTAGAGGGCTCTTTGGAGTTTACATAAATATTTAAGGCTTGACATACCCAATCCTCAAAAGAACCAAACGGGGGCCAGAAAACACTGTCCCCTTTTATGGGCTTATTGCCCCACACTTCAATACTATAATAAATCATTTTAACTTTGTTCTTTCCCCGCCTAGAAGGGGAATCATTCCAATGTTTAATCATTAACCCTAACGGGCTATCAGAGGGAATGGAGGGTATCCCTATACCACTGGATTCCCTTCCCATGGGGCCAGAAGGCTTACTTTTCTTCTGCCCCATCTTCCGGAACACCTTCACACACTCACACACAACGCTTCCCCCTTTTCGTGGCCCAGTCCCTCGCGGGATGTGGGAACCGCACTACCGAGGGGTCCACACTCACTTCGTCCGCAATTGGACGTCTCGTATGTCGTGTTCCAGGATTTCCAACCCCAACCAAATGGATCACCGGCCTATACTTACTCAATCCTGAGTCTTCATTCGGTCTTCGTGCACAAAGATTGCTTGGGGTTACCGGTTTTATTTGCTTGTGCCTAATTTTAGGGTTCGTCGGTGAAGGGCTCGAGTGAGGCTTTCCGTTCCAGGGGCCGCCGAAATCGGCGGGGCGCCTCCCCCAAAAGGGTCCTCAGTCAATTTGCCTTCATCCGAGTCACGGCACCAAATTTGTTATAAGCGAGACCACGCAATTTTCTGGTCTATCGAAGATAGTTTATTAATTAAGTAAGCAGGTACAAGCAAAACAGTGCTGGGCGGCTGGGGAGTCTCCACTCCACCACAGCACGCAACTTTCCCTTTTCAGTGTCGCTGTTTTATAGCATCCAAGTTCGGCTTGTCAGCATCCAAGTTTCGGCTTGTCAGGACTTGTTGAATCTTCTGAAGCTGTGCAGTTCGTTCTGTTTCTTTCAATGATCATGCGTTGTGCTCGTGTTCAAGGGTAGCAAAAGCAAAAGCAGCAAACTATTTCACAGAGTCTTTGTTTTACCAAGGACGTTTATCCAACACCCCCCCTCCCCACTATCTACTTGCTTAGTCTTCCCCTTAACAAAGTCGTAAATTGCAAAACCTTATCTTCTCAGCAGATTCTCTGAATTCCTTTTAAAGACAATGAACAAACACCCGCTAATTTATCACACTCCATACCAAAGAGGCTTTGACCATTTGGCTTGCTTGATTGCAGCACATGTTTCACAGTCAGGAATAACCTGTGCTATAGTGTCCATGGTCAGGTCCACCCCTCGATCACGAGCCCATCTGTAGGTTGCATCTCTACCTTGATGGCCTGAGGTGTCATGGGCCCATCGAGCTATAAATAATTCACCTTTATGTTGCCAGTCCAGGTCCACCTGAGCCACTTCAATCTTAGCAGCCTGATCCACCTGCTGGTTGTTCTGATGTTCTTCAGTAGCCCGATTCTTGGGCACATGAACATCTACATGGCATACCTTTACAACCAGGTTCTCTACCCGGGCAGCAATATCTTGCCACAATGCAGCAGCCCAGATGGGTTTGCCCCTGCGCTCCCAGTTGCTCTGCTGCCATTGCTGTAACCACCCCCACAGGGCATTTGGTACCATCCATGAATCAGTATAGAGATAGAGAACTGGCCACTTTTCTCGTTCAGCAATATCTAAAGCCAGCTGGATGGCTTTCACTTCTGCAAACTGACTCGATTCACCTTCTCCCTCAGCAGCTTCTGCAATTCGTCGTGTAGGACTCCATACAGCAGCCTTCCATCCTTCTTCCATCCCCAGAAGGGTCCTCTGAGAGACCCGGCAAGGTAGACAACTGTTTCATGTCCTCTGTCTCTAAGGCAGCTATGCCAGAAGCCCACTGGAAACCTTTTGGGTCCTTGAAATATCCTCTTCTCAAATAGTGTATGCCAAGGATGCACGGAGCATCCGGGCCAGTCACAATACGGTGCTTTTCCCACTCATTCCCGGTTAGACTCACTTCAGCCTCCAATACAGTTAACTGCTGGGATCCCCCCATCACCCCATAAATACGGATGGGCTCTGGCCCTTTATAGCTTGATGGCATTAGATTACATTGTGCACCAGTGTCTACTGAAGCCTTATACTTCTGTGCATCTGACGTGCCAGGCCATCGAATCCACACAGTCCAATAAACTCGATTGTCCCTTTCCTCCCCCTGGCTGGAGGCAGGGCCCCTCTAGTCCTGGTCAGAATCTTCGTTTCTGTGTTTAAAGGACTGCCTGCGGGAAGTTGGAGCAGCAAACTTTTCAGAGAACCCCTTTTTCCCGATTGTTTTCTTTTGCAACTCATGTACCCGTCCCTCTAGGGTCGCGGTAGATTTTCCATCCCATTTTCTCATGTCCTCTCCATGGTCACGTAAGTAAAACCACAGGGTGGCGCGGGGTGTGTACCCACCATATTATCTTCCTTGCACGGATGAACGCTTACCCCTAATAGCTGAGACACTGGTTTGTACAGGTGGGGAGGAAAATAAACTCTCTTTAAGTTGGTGGACTTCTTCAGAGAGTTTCTCCACAGCTGAGACACAGGCCTGTAGGGAAGTGGAGAGACTTTCTTCATACTGCCGGAGCTGTTTAGCCACTTCATCCACTGTGGGTTCCTCATCCTCTTTCCAGGTCATTACTGCCAATGAGCTGGCATATGATGATGGTGCACTCCGTACAAACTTCCGCCACATGGGTCGTGTACACTGGACTTCATCTGGATCTGTGGATATTTGTGCGTCATCTAGGTCCTCATAAATCACCTCCCGTATGGCTAATTCCCTCAGGTACTGGATTCCCTTCTCCATGGCGGTCCACTTGCCTGGTAGACATACAAGTTCTTCCTTGAAGGGATACCTTTCCTTCACAGCTGACAGGAGACGCCTCCAGAGGCGTGCTCCATCTCCAATTGCTTTGTCAATGCCTGCATCTCTAGCAAGGGATCCCAGGCGCCTGGCTTCCCTGCCCTCTAATTCCAGACAATTGGCTCCCGTGTCCCAGCACCGGAGCAGCCAGGTGACAAGCTGCTCACCTATACACCGACCAAAATCTTTTCACACATCTCGTAGCTCACGCTGGTATAGGGTTCGGGTAATTACTGTTGATTTTTCGACATCCTCATCTTCATCTTCATCCTCCTGCTCCTCTGATGGCCCAGCCTCGTCTTCTCTATACCTAGACCTAGCAGAAGACTGCCTGCGTTCTAAATGACCTGAATCTCTATACCATTTTTTCACCTTGTCTACAGGGGCAACTTGCACTGCTACAGCTCGTTTCTCTGACCCAGCCACAGGGTCTGCCACAGGGCTTGGAATACCGCACTGCTACAGCTCGTTTCTCTGACCCAGCCACAGGAGTGGGAGCGGCTGCAGGAGCTGGAACTGGAACGGCTGCAGGAGCTGGAACTGGAGCGGCTGCAGGAGCTGGAACTGGAGCAGCTGCGGGAGCTGGAGCGGCTGCAGGGTCTGTCACTGGGTTGATAGTAGCATCGATTGCCGCTCGATAGGCACAAGCCAGACCCCAGCACGCTACAGTGATTTGTGTCACTTTGGAACTGCCAGAGTCATGACACCTTTTTTTCAAGCATTCTACCAGTTTTTTAGGATTTTGCAGTTGTTCAGGGGTGAATGTCCAAAACACTGGAGGTGACCACTGCTCTAGAAACCTGCCCATATCCTCCCACACTCCCTGCCACTCGCAACTATCCCGCCTCAAGACAGATCTCCGGATGAGATTCCTAAGTAGTTGTTTAACCTTAAACAAAACCTGAAGCGCATTCAGGAGACATAACAGCAAGAGCAGGCTGGTCTGAGTATCCCAAGGATATTCAACATCTCGGAGAACCACCGTAACTAGCTCGGGGGATAAGAGGGTGGTGAAGGAGAAAGGGAGAGTGAACAGGTAGGAAAAAATATCTTCTCCTGTCCCCTCCACAGATTGGCTCCCTGACGAAAAAAGGCAATAGGTGCAATTGTTAATAGTTTCTGAGATATGGTTTCCAAAGTATAGAGTCGACGACAGTGCTGAGTACAAATACCAGGTTAGAGTCATGACCAGAAATCTCATCATTTCATAAGCCATTGTTACACTGCACAGTACCATAAAGATCTTAAACCAAGGCCCGGAGAGGATAAACAGCACGACAGGGAGCACATACAGAAAGTAACGTGCTATATAACTCAATTTGGAAAACAGGCACAGCAGACTTGAGATTAAGGCAATCAACATTGTGACTAGCAACTATTAAGCAGGTCTAATACTGATACCAATTTTGGTTTAACGCACTCTGGTCAGATCTGTCGTTATCTCAACCCTTCGAGGCCCCATGTTGGGAGCCAAAAGGACTGTTGTGGTTTAACCCGGTCGGCAGCTAAACACCACACAGCCGTTCGCTCACCATCCCCCCTCCCTCTCTGGGATGGGGGAGAGAAACGGGAAAGTGAAGCTTGTGGTTTGAGATAAAGACAGTTTATTAAGACAGGAAAATAATAATAATAATAATGATAATAGTACTTCTAATAATAATGTGTACAAAACAAGTGATGCACAATGCAATTGCTCACCACCCGCTGACCGATGCCCAGCCTATCCCCAAGCAGCCGATCCCCCATCCCGGCCAGCCACCCCTATATATTGTTTAGCATGACGTCAGATGGTATGGAATATCCCTTTGGCCAGTTTGGGTCAGCTGTCCTGGGTCTGTCCCCTCCCAGCTCCTGCTGCACCCCTAGCCTGCTCGCTGGCAGGACAGAATGAGAAGCTGAAAAGTCCTTGGCTTAGTGTAAGCACTGCTCTGCAACAATTAAAACATCAGCATGTTATCAGCACTCTTCTCAACCTAATCCAAAACATAGCACACTACCAGCTACTAGGAGGAAAATTAACTCTATCCTAACTGAAACCAGTACACTAGGGAAGGGGGCATTGACAAAAGAATTGGAAAAGTGACTGTAGTGGGTTTACGTGGCAAGGTTTTGGTAGCAGGGGGCCGTAGGGTTGGCTTTTGTGAGAAGAATCTAGAAGCTGCCCCATGTTAGGTAAGGGCCCCACTGCTGACCAGAGCTGAGCCAATAAGCTATGTTTGCGCCTCTGTGAGAGCATATTTGCGACAGGGGAAAAAAACGCTGCGCCACACAGCAGCTGGGAGAGTGAGAGGAGCGAGAAACAGCCTTGCAGGCGCCAAGGTCAGTGAAGAAGGAGGGAGAGAGATGCCCCAAGTGCTAGTGCGGAAGTCCCCTGTGGCCTGTGGTGAGGACCATGGTGAAGCAGGCTGTCCCCCTGCAGCCCATGGAGTACCACGGTGGAGCAGGGTTCCACGCTGTAGCCCGTGGAGGAGACCACCGTGGAGCAGGTGGACGTGCACCGACGGAGGCTGTGGCCTGTAGAAGACCCCTGCTGGAGCAGATTCCGGGCCAGAGCTGTAGCCCGTGGAGAGGAGACCACACAGGAGCAGGCGACTTGGCAGGAGCTGCTGCCCGTGGGGGACCCAGGTTGGAGCAGTTCGCTCCTGAGGGATGGACCCCGTGGTACGGACCCATATCTGGAGCAGTTCTTGAAGAGCTGCTGCCTGTGGGAAGCCCACGCTGGATCAGTTCAGTAAGGACTGCATCCCGTGGGAGGGACCCCACAGCACAGGGGACGAGAGTGACCGAGAAGGAGTGGCGGAGAAGAAGCGCTATAGACTGACCATAACCCCCATTGCCCCGTTCCCCTGCGCCGCTCGGGGGGAGGAGGTGGAAGAGGGTGGATGGGGGGGAAGGTGCTTTTGGTTTCTTTCCTTTGTTTCTAGCTTCTCTAGCTTGTTTTTAATAAGCAATAAATCTTACTATCTCCCTATGCTGAGTCTGTTTTGCCTGTCACGATAATTACTGTGCGATCTCCTCGTCCTTATCTCAGCCCTTGAGCCCTTTTCATCATATTTTCTCCCTGTTCCTCTTTGAGGAGGCGGAGTGAGAGAGAAGTTGTGGTGGAGCTCGGCCGCCCACCTGAGTAAAACCATCACAGGGGCACAAGCCCTCACCCTCTGGAGGTGACTCCTGTCAGGCATTGTATGAGTCAGCACAGGCAGGCAGCAGGAACAACCGCAGACCCACGGCCAAAATGCAATGAGTAGATTTATTTTCATTACCTCATCAACTCGGAGATCCCCAAAGCAACATGTGGGCAGAGGCACACAAGTCAGGACATAAGCACTGCTAAGCTCAGTCCATGCTAGATCACTAGCCTGCTATTTACACCTGTTTATCAAGAGTTCGCACAGGCACAGTTTTTACCACCGTGCTGTCATCCTCACTGTGCTTCTTTGACCTTCTCTGTACCAAGGCTGGGAGCTCAAGCACGTTCGATAGGGTGCCTCCAAGTCTACCAAACACCTATGTTTTCTATACACAGATGCGCTGCTTGCCAAACCCACAGAGCACAAACAGCAGTAGATACAATTTATGTGCTTTTCTACATTACTACTCCCCAGACTTCATGCATTCCCAGCTGCAAGTTCACTTGAGAGTATTTACAATCCTCCTTGCCAGTCTTCCGTTCTGATCCCATCCTCCTCACCAGTCTTCTGCTTTTAACTCATTCCTCCCAACATCTCACCCCCTTCACTCAAGCGACCACTGGTGCTGGGGCAGGCAATGTGAGACAGGATAATTTACAAGGCACATAATAAAACATATAGGGAAAGGAATAAACATATCTCATTCCCCTGCCTGTCAGGGAATTAAACCACTCAGCTAGCTGGGCACCACCAGTAGATTGTTTCATTCAAAGCATTAAGCCCTGAAGATGTTGAATGTTGTCCTCTAAGCTAGCTGATTCATAAGTTATGTTGAGGCATTGCATGCCTTCAAACTCAGAACAGTGTCTATGATGTTGAAGAAGGAGGTAGTCCATCACCAATCGATGTTGTAAAGTTCCTTGGCATACAGCAGTTACTTCCAAATTTAAGGCAACAATTACCTTTGATGTCCAATTTAAACCCTGTGTGAGGGCACATGCCAGGTGCTCTATATTTGCTACTCAGAAAGAATAACAATGAGTTATTTACAGTAAAATCCAACTACATACAAGTATTTACATATTGATCTTGCAGAAATGTATCCAGGCTATGTGCTTATAGTAGAAGACTGCATTCTCAGGGGTTCTTATATGAATTTTCAAATATAGATTAATAGGTTGCAGTCCCACCACACAGTCTGTTGGTGTAAACAGTTCCATTTCCCCTGTGGTTAGTATTTTTGGGGAGACACCGTCTGGAAGAATTTCAGTCCTCACCATGTTTTGTACTGGAGGTGTTATGATACAGTCATAGGGTGTCTGATTATGAATATTCTGGTTCTTTAACAAAAAAAATGCTTTAAGTATATTCCAATGTTGTAAAGTTTTAGTGCTGGTTAACTCTTAGTTAAACCTCCCTCTTTTAGTTTCAAATTCTTCCCCCTTGTCCTATCACTATCTGCCTGTGTAAAAAGTTGCCCTCCATCTCTTTTATAAGCCCCCTTTAAGTACTGAAAGGCCACAATGGGGTCTCCCTGGAGCCTTCTCTTCTCCAGGCTGAACATCCTCACCTCTCTCAGTCTTTCTTCGTAGGAGAGGTGCTCCATGCTAGTACTCCTCTAGCATAGATGGATCGTCATCCACCTCATCATGTCCTTGTCCGTCCAATTCCAGAGCCTCATATCTTTTGTGTAAGGGCACCTGGGAAGGCAAGGTAGACAAGGAGAAAAATGATCCTTCTGTATTCAGCACCTGTGAGAATGCATGCAGGGTACTGTGTCCCATTTTGGGCTCTCTAGTACGAGAAAGTCATTGACATGGTAGAGCAGGTCCAGCAGATGGTTGCCAAGGTGGTCATGGGGCTGGAGCACATGCCAAAAAATTATATTTTATTATATGACCTGAAAAATTCTCTCTCCTCTTTTTTTTTTTTTTTTTTTTTTTTTTTTTTGTTACGGAGTCACAGTAATGTTTTTAGACTGGACCAATACAGCATTATCTTTTAATATTCCTAACTGGTACTTTAAGATGACATTATTACAACTAGCTGTTGCTTCCTTAGGAAGGTAGCTTCCTAATGAACCAAACATAGTCAGATACACTGTGGATGTAGAAGTTTACTTGACAACTGAAAAAATATGAGCAAGAAAAAGTTAATTTCTAAAATAGCATGGATAAGGGAGGATGGAAAGAGCAGGAACTGCTTTCTGCTAGAGGAATACATGTAACTCATGAGAGTGGCTGCTGCAGCAACTGTCTTCAGCAGCTTGCACAGGAATTCTGTTGTACACTTTAGTAGGAGGCATGATCATACCTTTGTTCTAGATCACTTCCAAAATCAACTGAGGTTGCAACTTATTCCCTGAATTTGGCCCGTAATAAGAACTCTGATTATTTGAAAGACTGAGACATGCATGACTGCTTGGCACATGGAGGCAACATACACACAGATCAAAAGCATTAGGACTGGTCGTAGAGATCTTGGTTCTGAGAGCCAGCAAAGTGGATTAAGTATGAATTAACGATTGGAATTTCATACACACAACCACATATGCCATTTTCTGTTTGACGTGCTACCCTTAACAGAGCATGTATTCTCGGAAATCACAAAATCTCAACATTTAAGAAAATTAACAGCACCTTGAAGGCACAAGAGAAAGCATGAACTTTTTATTAGCAGAGATAACTAATCCTTAATACAAATGCAAAAAAGGGGTAGGTGTGACTTGATCAGATGAGACAAAGATTACACTTAATTTGATTCCATTTAAGTGGTTTGAATGACATTGTTCTAAATCCATGGGCTACTAGTCTAGCTTTAAGGACTCCCAGCCTTTTTCCACAATAAAGACAAAACTTCAAAGGAAATTAAGCTATTTCCATAGCTCATAACAAAATAATAATAATATTTCAAAAAAACGCACTAGAGGTTTACAGTCAGCTGAATTTCCTGTTAAAGTGATTACATGAGATGAAGTTTGGTCAGTTCCCTACTAACAAATATATATATTTTTTGAAACATTAATCAAAGGTCCAGCAACACAGGTTGCACACAGACAAAAGCTTTTGATGTTACAGTTCTAAATCATGCACAATCCCCCCCATGACAAAGGGTCATGGTTTGCTCAGGTTTTCTTTGGAGAGGGAAAAGGGAAGAGAGGAAGGGAAGGGACACAGGAATTCATCCATTTATTACCTGTATGAAATAAAGCCTAAAAAGGCTCATTCTTTACAAAGCCCTTCTTCTATCTCCCATTTTTACCTTACTCGGCAAATTATCTCTATTTTTCTTTAGGTCACTTGGAGTCTCAAAGGATGCCTCAAATTTGGAAGGGGGGGAAAAAGGCAGTAATGATAGCCTCTTACAGCAGTTTCCAATGGTCTAACAACTATTATTTGAAAGAAGAAAAGGCCACTAAAGAAAATACTAACAATCCGATCAAAAAACTCCTCTTAAAACTAACGGGTTTACATTCTTTGAAAAAAAAATCAAGGAAAAAACAAAAAGCAAGTAAACAATTTCTGATACTCTATACAAACAATAAGGTGTATATTTTCCTCTGAAAACTACTTAAGAGCTTCCACCAAAACTTTTTCATTTACATTTGATTAGGCTTGTTTTTTAAATGCATTCTGAAAGCAGGAATTAAAAACAAAAAAAAAAATAAAAAATACAAAAATTTAAGGCCAACATAGTCATACATGTACAATATATTTGGAATACAAGTATTTGACTATATTATGAAAAGATTAGACTAGTAAACAATTAGTAATGAGTAATTAGCAATGAAACACCAAAAAAAAAAGATTCCCTGTATGTTACAATCATTCTGTTACTAAGTGGTTAGAAATATTTGGAGTTTTTTTTTTTCTTAAGTACATAACTTTTTCCATTTATGCATACACTTTTTTCCCTCACCTGAATATTTAAAGATAATCTTTAATTTCTCTATGTTTTAGGTTCTTTCACATTGAATACATATTTGAGTTTTCAAGTTGGCATTGTTAGAAGTAACAACATCTAAACAATGATTTTTTTTGTTTCGATTTACTCAACTGCTTTCCTCCAAGACAAGGCTGGCAGTGTCCTATAGTTACCTTTTGAAAATCAAGAAAGCAATCATCCTTGAAAAAGTATAAGAACGAGCAGATTTGTTCATTATCCATTTCCTGATAAAGTCTGCTACCCCAGATCATCAGTCAAGAACACAGAGGATTCTGCAGAATGAAAATGACACATGAGTATTTTAAATCCAGCCAAAAAAAAGTTTTTTTAAAAAAAATTCAATATTATCACCATAAGAAACAAATTACTACCTGCCAACACATCTCCTCGTCTCACTTTTCCACTGTTGTTCCTGAGAGAGAAAAGGCACAACACTGAAATTTAATTTTCAACAGTCCTGCAGGGCAAATCTCAACTTGAACATTTCCTAATGTATAATCTACAAGTTTACACGTTATTTATTCAAACAGTTCTTCATTTGTTCTAGATGCCTTGCATCATCATCCTGTAGAATACAGCAGCTTTAGACTTAAAAAAGGACTAAATTCTATAATCATCAGAGATCTATCAGTTCTCTTTGACATTTTTCTAAATATCCTTAAGCTTTGGATGTTGAATGGAATCAACAACAACAAGCGCTTGTTATGTTTCCAGTAAGAGTTACAATAAAACATATAACTTCCTGAATCGTAACAGTTTCTGGCTTTTTTTTTTTTTCCCAAGAGAAATACAGGTGAAAGGCAGAGAATCTGAATCAAGATCGCTTGTCTCTATTGCTCTACAAGGAAAGGCTTGCATATCATTCTCTAGCTGATCTGCTTCTGAATAAGTTTTTGGAAAACATACCAGTTCACTGTTTAGCAGCCTCCTAGCAGAAGCGTGCTGGAATTTATGCCCGCTCTCAACTAGGCTTATATCACTCCACGTTTCTGTAGATTTCTCTTTGGAAAATACTACCGAAGAACTACAAATTTAATGTACGCTGTTATGCTGTTGTGAGAAACTAAGTTGTGTTTTTGCAGTCGAACATGTTTTTGAAGTAGAGTGTGTTTTTGCAGTAGAAAACTAACCTTCTGTATTCAAAGGTAGTTGTGTAGTCATAACAAAGAGAAATGCTAAGTAGATAAGTGGACAGTAGAAGGCCTCACTGTTCCAAAATAAGGTAGAAGCTTGAGAAAAACAGGATGAGCAGTGTGAGAACAGTAAAAAAACAAAGATCACAAGTTCTCTAAACATACAAAAGGAGGAAAAAAAAGGAAAAAGGAGAAATTAAAGGGTTGATCAAAAAAAAAAAAAGTACATATATGGTATAGAGGAGCATCGAGTAGCTTGTGAACCTGTAGTACTCAGCCAATGAGGAAACAGGGGAGGTGATCAGGCGTCGGTTAATAGGGAATAAAAGGTTATATGTTTACTATAATGTGCTCCTAATTGGCAGGATGCCCGCCATTGCAATCGTGAATAAAATAGCTTCACAGAAGATCCTGTCTGAAGAAAATTATTGAGATTTTTTTTTCTCACAATTTGGGGGCTCGTCCAGGATCTTGTTGCCTACCAAAGAGTTCTTGCCACCACAGACAGGAAGGTGCACCCCGCTGATTTCAGCAGTCCCATCGGGGGTGGCGGGTCATCTCGGTATGGCTGGCAAAGGACCGAGACTGTTAATCTGAAGACAGGCTCTGCCAAGCACTGGAGAGAAGGGAGGCCAGCACAGACACAGCCCAGACACAGGCATAATTGCTGATAACCTGGACCGGGAAGTCCGTGCACGGACTGAGGTAAGGCAAACTTTACTGTATATTGCCTCAGGGTGGGCTCAGGGAGACTCTTGTGTGGAGTGTGAATGAGACGCACTTTTAGTGTGGAGCGAGTGTGGAGTCCCGATCCACGAGTTTCTGTAGTCCTGCAAGGGGCACGGCTGGAGACGGACGAAGCGAAAGATAGATGAGCGAAAGAGAGTCTTGGGGGTTTGGGCACTTAGGTGTACGGTACCCCAGGCACGGTGAGGTGAGGTGCTCGGCAGTACACCCCACTACTGTCCTAATCCTAGGTGAAGGCGTGTGGAACCCTATGGGTGGTAAACTCCACAGCAGCACGTCAGGAAGAGATGGGGAATAAGGGCTCCAAGTATAAGTAGAATGGGGATGGAGACCCCAAAACTGTGCCTAAATATAGTACTTTGCAAAGAATGATAAGGAATTGGAAACACAACCAAAAACCAGGGGAAAAGATAAGAAAACAATGGTTAGATGTTGTGTAATTGTGTGGCCTAAAAAGCCAATAAAAGGAACTTCAGTATTTTGACCAAAATACGGGTCTGATTGAAATTCAGGCTTTAAATTTATAAGTAAACAATAAGACTCCTTTTTCGGGGGAGGAATCAAGTTATGCTCCCTATAATCCTAATATTGCACCAGAGGCAGAGGCGGCTGCTCCAGGAGGGGAGACAGGGACTGCAATTGACGCTGTCCCTGGAGGAAGAGCGCACTCTAGGCTCTGGCAAGAATTAGAACAATGTAGAAGAGATATTGAGAATTTCGCCTTGCCTGATGCTAACAGTACTGACACTAACTGTGTATCCTCTTAGGGAGGTTCCAGTGGGACAAGGACAAATACATTATGTGGACTCTCCCCCTTACCAGCAGAGAGTTTAGGAGTTTTAAGAAGGAAATTAAGTCTTTAACTGAGGACCCTATAGGACTCGCAGAACAGTTAGATCAGTTTCTAAGGCCTAATTTGTATTCCTGGGGGGGAAATGTCAATCTTGAGTATGTTATTCGCTGGAGAAGAATGTTTAGGAGGGGAATGATTTGGCAGGCAGCTATGCAAGAATGGGAAAGAACTAACAGCCTCCCCCCCCAGACTGAGAGTAATTCCGATAGAGTAGAAATATCTGCTTATCCAAATGATAACATAGAAATCATATGAGAGACTCGGGACCAGAATTAGAAAGTACTCGGGGATGAATCCTGAGGACCCGGTAGCCCAAGGGCTCTTTAAAGTTCATTTTGTGATTAAAGCCTGGCCAGATATACAGAAAAAGCTCCAGAAGGTGGGAGGATGGAGTGAACAGTGCAGGTAGTATGAAGGTGTATGCCAGAAGGGGAGATGAGAAGGAAAAGTAGAGAGCAAAACAAATGGTATTCACAGCGTACTGGGTAGTGAGGCAGAGGGTTGGAGATAGAGGGACTTGCAGGAGGAGTCGGGCCCAGGATGGAAAGGAGAGGAAGAGAGAGAAAGGAAGGGCAGACAAGGAAAGCTACCTGTGTTGCAGCCTAAATCCTAGCAGGGACAGGCTTTGAGAAGATGTTTTAAGTGTGGCCAGGCCGGCCACTTCAAATAGGAATATCCAGAGTGGAAGAAGGAGGAGAGATTGCTGTTATAAATTCAGAATAGGGGAGTTGGGGCTTCTCAGAAAGCTAGTTCCCTGATAAATGAAAAAGTATACCTCAAGGGTTCCTCAAGTGTACCTCAATGGGGATTACTCTACAATTATCGTTGCGAGCAAAACAGACTTAGCATAGGAAGATTAATAAAATTTATTACCTATTGCTGACAGGCTGGAGCGGTGAGAAACAAAGAAACAAGCTGGGAGCACCTTTCCCCATCCACTCTCTTCCACCTCTTCCCTGCCCTGAGTGGCGCGGGGGGGCTGGGAGTGGGGGCTGCAGTCAGTCCGTGGTGTTTCATTTCCACCACTCCTTCACGGTCGCTCTCTCCCCTGCTCTGGTGTGGGGTCCGTCTCGTGGGGTGCCGACCTTCCTGGGCTGGTCCTGTGTGGGTTTCTCCACGGGCAGCAAAAAACGGTTTCTTTGGGAGCTGCTCCAGGCGTGGGTCTGTGCTACAGGGTCTATTCGTCAGGAGCAGGTTGGTCCGGCTTGGGACCCCCTGGGGACACCCCCCCCTCCTGCCCCGATCACCTGCTCCTGAATGGGCTCCTCTCCATGGGCTGCAGCATGGAGATCTGCTCCGCCATGGTACACCATGGGCTGTGGGGGGGGTCAGCCTTCTCCACCAGGGGCCTCTCTGTGGGCCACAGGGGAGCTTCAGTTCCGGCACCTGGAGCACCTCCTCACCCTCCTTCTGCACTGACCTTGGTGTCTGCAGAGAGGTTTCTCACTCCTCACTCTCCCAGCTGCTGTTGTGCAGCAGGTTTTTTTTTCTTTTTTCCTTTTCTTGGATGTGCTCTCACAGAGGCACAAACTGCATTGCTCATGGTGAAGCCAGGGATAGAAAAATGGGGGCTTGCTTAATCACATTAATGATTTCTAAATAAAACAATCGTAATTATTAAAGCCAGGAATGGAAGAATGGGGGCTTGCTTAATCGCATTAAAATAGATATTGCTGAGTGTCTTTGCTTAATACTGTGCAAATTAACCAAAACGAGGAGTCTCGAGGCCCCTCACAGAGGATGTTTCCTGACAAAATGGGGAACCTGTCTCAAAAACCAGCTGAGACCGACCTTGTGGTTTGGACAAGAGCCAAGGAGTAGCTGAGTCTGTACAAAGGCAGGGGGTGAACTAGTGGTGATGAAGAAGAGTTATCAACCTTCATCCCCACGACCCCCTGACGACCACCACCAGAAGGCACTGCGCAAGTGCAGACAGGAAGAGTTTATGGAAATGACTTCTTGGAGCTAATTTTAATACAAAGCGGGGATAGGTTATGAATATGTATAGGCGTATTGGAAAACTTCATACATATGTAACTTTTTACTGCATATAACCAAAGCAATTTGCCGTGTTAGGGTGCGCATGCCTTTGGGAGCTATCCCGCATGCGCCCGGCACCAAAATAAACCACGTACCTACTTCATAACTCATTTGCTTTGAGTTGTAGAATTCTTCCACGAATCAATGGCTCGGCTCTGGGCAGTGGTGGAGCTGGCTGAAACTGGCCATTATCTAACAGGGGGCAGCTGCTGGATTCTTCTCACAGGAGCTAGCACTGCAGCTCCCCCCCCACCCTGCTACCAGAACCTTGCCATGTGAACGCAATATGCTGAGGCAGCAAGGTCATTAATGGCCTGTAAACTATCAGGGCTTATTTATTAAACAATTCAATTAATTAATTTAATTTAATTTAATTTAATTATTTAATTAAATAATTAAATAATGAAATCCTAAATGTGATGGGGGTAGAAGGTACTGGGATAACAGTGCCACTTTTTGGGGACACCAAGCTGAGACTAGGTGATAAAACAATCACTGGGCAATTATTGTATGCACCCAAGGCAGGGACTAACTTGGTGGGAAAGGATTTGATAATGAAATTGGGCATTCAAATAGTAAATTGTTAGACTGGAATAATGATGTTATTAATGGGGTGCTCTCAGACCCTGGGAACAAAGACATATTTGCCTTTGAGTGGAAAGACCCTGAAATGGAGCAGAAGCAGCAATACAGATGGACAATTTTACCTCAGGGGTTTACAGGGCCACTGATTTCTTTGGGCAAGTTCTAGAACAAATTTTGGAGCAATTCCAACCTCCAAAGAAGGTGTTACTGTTACAATATGTTGATGATCTTTTATTGTCAGGACAGTGAAGGGAATGACGACACGGACTCCAAGATAGTCGAGAAATGGAGACCCTTTATTGTTCCAATGCCAGATCTTATATAGTTTTCTGAACCCGCTACACGCGCTGCACGTGGCTGGCAAACATAGTTACAGACTTCTGATTGGTGCATTCCTTTTGATCACGCGTAGCCCTCTATAGGCCTGTCCGAGCCTAACAACTTCTTATTGGTTCCCACTTTCTCTTATTCTAGCCTAGTTACCACTCCATGCCTCTGAGTAACCTTCTTCTTAACCCTTAGTGCACCACCGTGTCAATCAGCTCCAGTTTGTCAACGAACGGGTCACCCATAATTCCCCCTTTTTTTGTTTCTACAAGCCAAATCGTGCGCAACGAACAATTAATCATTTTTTTACAACCATTGCAGCAGGCATGGTGTAACTATTACAATTGCAACAAACGCGATAAACAAAATAATCACCCCTTTTACCAACTCCGTTAGCCACCCGGTTATTCCTAATCCTTTTAGCCAAGACTCCAATCCCAGTGAGCTTGTTGTTAGCTTATCAGACAACTCATTCAGTTTTTTAAGCTGTTGAAATATCATCTGGGCTGGATTGAGACCCAGGAGGCGCCGAAACTGCAGAGGTGGAGGAGGGTGGTGGTCCCAACCAAGGCCGCATGCCACGGGCTGGCACCCATCGCGGTCTTTGTCCTGTGGAGACACAAGCGTACCCTCGCCCCCAAGTTATTAGCTGGTATGGTCCTTCCCACCCCCCGGTATCCAAGTTTCGCATCATAACCATCGCTTTCCCTGTTTTAACTGATGTTAGTCCTGATTCCATTATTTTAAAATGCTTAATAAGGGGTGGTACATCTTCGTGTTGAAAATGTAGTGTTAAATGATTCATAACATAGATTACTTTAGCTAACCTATTCTGTGGTATCTTTTGAGTCTCCTCCTGTTTTTGTTTTGCTAGCAGGTCCTTTATTGTGCGGTGTACTCGTTCTACTATGGCTTGTCCTGTGGGTGAGTGTGGGATGCCTGTCTTGTGCGTGATACCTCAAGTGTGGAAAAATGCCGTTGTAGAGTGGCTGACATATGCAGGGCCATTATCTGTTTTTATTTCTTTTGGGATGCCAAGGGCGGCAAAGGCTGCACGAAAATGTGCTTGGACATGGCGGCTAGTCTCACCTGCCATAGCCGTGGCCCAGACTGCATGTGAAAAGGTGTCTATGGATACATGAACATATTTTAACCTTCCGAATTCGGGAATGTGAGTAACGTCGGTTTGCCAAATCTGGAGGGAGGAGAGGCCCCTAGGATTGACAGTAGTCAGTGGGCCTGTCTGCTGTTGACAATCTGGGCAGGTTTGGACTATGAGTTTTGCCTCTCCTATAGGGATGGCAAATTGTCTGGACAATACTTTCGTTGCCTGGTTTAAGAATTGGTGTGACAAACGAGCCTGAGATAGTGTATTCGGTACCGGGACTTGCAATGCTACGTTAGCTAGGTGGTCGGCTCAGGCATTCCCCTCTGTAAAGAAACCCGGTAAGGTGGTATGACTCCTAATATGAATTATGCAGTATGGATGGGTACGTTGCTCAACAAGGAATAGCAATTCCTTGAATTTTGCAAATAATGCTTCATTCTGAATGTGCCTGATTTGAGATCGTTCAATTCGTTGTACCACTCCCACTGCATATTGTGAATCTGACACAATATTCACTGGGACCTGATGTCATTGTTTAAATGCCAATATTATTGCATGTAATTCTACTATTTGTGGGGAGCCTTGAATGTTTTCAATTATGTGATTCCACTGGCCCCCTTGTTCCCATGTAACTACTGCTTTTCCCATTCACCCCAACCCATCAGTGAATACAGTTCGTCCTTGGACAGGGTGCCATCTATATAGGGGTTTAACCTCGAGTTGAACATTATTATAAAAGGTGAACATTTTGTGAGATGGGAGGTGTATATCTAATTGACCATCAAAGCCCAAAAGGGCTGCTTGCAGCTCAGTGCTATTCTGGAGGCACCAGTGGAGGTAGTCCTTAACTATCGGGATAACAATGCTTTTTGGTTCCTCTCCAGCTATCTCTACGATACGTTCTCTGCCCTTCTAAATTAAGGCTGCAAACATTTCAATGCGAGTCACGAATGTCTTAGTAGGTTGATGAGGTAAGAACACCCATTTTAGTAACAATAGTGGATTCGCTGCAGCGGGATCCCATTGCGCGATGATACCTAAAGGTTGCAGATTCTGGTTGCATATGTAGAGCTGAATGGGTAAATTTTCCACGTGTCGTTGGCATTGTTGGGCTGAATTTTTTTCCTCAACGTTGCTTAAAGCTACTCTGGCCACATTAGTCATGTCCGTGTCCCCCTTCAAAAGTTCAAACAATGGTGCTAAGGTTTGATTGTCAATGCTGCAGAGCGTTCGTATCCAATTTATATTTCCTATAAGCTTCTGGACATCATTCAGCGTGCGGATTTCCATTGTGATGGCTACATTTTGGGGTTGAATACTCTGTTGTAATATCTTCCAGCCTAAATATTTCCAAGGCGCTTCCGTCTGGATTTTTTCTGGCGCAATTTGTAACCCTCTTTTTTGCAACTCCTGCTGTAGAGCAGGCAGCACTTCTTGCGCTAAGCTCTCGGATGGGCTGGAGAGCAATATATCGTCCATATAGTGATAAATGTACACGTGAGGGAATTGCCTTCGCACAGAGCGCAAAGCTTCTGCAACGTATGTTTGGCATATAGTTGGGGAATTTTTCATCCCTTGGGGTAGTACAGTCCAATGATATCTGTCTATGGGTTCACTCCTGTTGATTTTTGGGACTGAAAAGGCAAATCGGGGAGCATCTTCAGAGTGAAGTGGTATAGTAAAAAAACAATCCTTCAAGTCAATAATTAGTATATTCCAATTTCGAGGGAGCATAGTAGGGGAAGGCAATCCGGGCTGGAGAGCTCCCATGTCTTCCATGATGTTGTTTATCTGGCGCAGGTCATGGAGCAGTCGCCATTTCCCATTTTTCTTTTTGATCACAAATATTGGTGAGTTCCAAGGCCTAGTTGTGGGGGTGATATGTCCTAATTTCAATTGCTCCTAAGTTCTTGGAGCACAGCGATCTTTTCCGCTGGAAGCAGCCATTGATCCACCCACACTGGCTTCTCAGTTTTCCAGGTGAGTTTCATGAGTGGTCGCTCGTCAATGGCTGCTATCAAAAATTTTCCGGAGAGCTCACAGTGAAATTGCCCTGCCCCATCACATCTCTTCCCAGGAGGCTGACAGGTATTGGGGCAGCATATGGCTGAATGTGGTATGCCAAACCTTCATGAGTTTTAATGGTAAGCATATACTTACTCTGGCAAGTATTGGAAATGCCACCCACCCCCATGAGGCCTTCTGCAGTTGAATCCAACAGCCATCCGCTGGGCCAGTCCTTTAGGGCTATTACTGTTACATCTGCCCCTGTATCCATTAACACCGTGACTGGGGCATTCGGGGGCTTGGCGGTCAGGTGATGTAGTGTCAGGGTCAATATAGGTCTTTTGGTGGCAATGGTCGAGGCCCAAAAGACTGACGGGGGTCCTGTTGACCCAAAACCCCTGTCACATTGCTCGCGCTGTTCTGCTTGGGGAACTGTTGCTTTGAATAATATTAACTGGGCAATTCTGGTACCCTTTGGCACGAGCACCGGTGGCGAGGGAGTCCATGCCATGGCTTGTATGACCCCTTCATACTCAGCATCAATAACTCCAGGCAGTACAAAAAGTCCTGTCAAGGTGGTGCTTGAGCACCCCAACAGGAGTGCGCTATATCCTTTACCTATTGGTCCCTTAACGTTCAGCATTATTTTGCGCACCCGAGTGTCCCAAAGGGTGCAGTCCTCTACTGTGGAGACATCCAAACCGACGCTTCCTTGGGTTTTGGCAGTGAGGGAATCCACAGTGATATATTTGGCGAGGCCACTGGAGCAGTGCTCTGCTGTTGTTGTGATCCGGCTGTCATCATTACTCGAGGCGGGTCCCATGAGGGCGGCCTGCCCACCACCGAGGACCGGGGCACTTGTGTCATTGTGTGGCCCCGCCCCGTGCTCCGCCTCCCATTTCTCTGCCACGGTTGCAGGGACCGACCTTCTGTATTATATCTCGAGCAACACTGGCTAGCCCAGTGCCACCCTTTTCCACACCGGGGACAAGCAGAGGGGGGAGCAGGGTTACCACGGCCTCCCCCCATGCCCCACTAGGGGCATTCGACAGGAAAGTGTCCTGTAGCTTGGCAGCAGAAACATTTACCCACGATTTGAAGCGCTGCCGCAAAGGCTCCAGCTAAGGTGGCAGTGTGGTGCTCCACTGATCCAACTCCGTTACACGCCTCTATCATCTGCACTAACGTAGTATTAACTGGTAACGCTTGGATTATCTTTTTACAGTCCGTGTTTGCGTTCTCTACAGCCAATTTTAACATCAATACCTCTTTTGCCTCACGATCGTCGACCTGTTTATCTACAGCATCCCACAATCTACCGATAAATTGCATGTACGGTTCACTTACTTGTTGTTTAATACTCGTAAATGAGTGTTCAACTTTTCCTACTTCCAGTAATTTCAACATTGCCTGGAGAGCCAGAGATGCAGACTGCCGCAAGATGGCATCATTGAGCCTAGTCTGCAATCTCGGGTCCAGCAATGGCTCAGTCCCCATTAGTTGTGGGATCCCGGCTCCCATAAGAGGGTCGCCAGGCTGTCTCTCCAGGTCTTGTAAGGCGGCCATTTCGCAGCCTCCAAGAGACCTCCAAGATCACCCAGTCCAACCTCTGACCTAACACTAACAAGTCCTCCACTAAACCATATCACTAAGCTCTACATCTAAACGTCTCTTAAATACCTCCAGGGATGGTGACTCAACCACTGCCCTGGGCAGTCTATTCCAATGCCTAACAACCCTTTCAGTAAAGAAGTTCTTCCTAACATCCAACCTAAACCTCCCCTGGCACAACTTTAGCCCATTCCCCCTCGTCCTGTCACCAGGCACGTGGGAGAATAGACCAACCCCCACCTCGCTACAGCCTCCTTTCAGGTACCTGTAGAGAGCGATAAGGTCGCCCCTGAGCCTCCTCTTCTCCAGGCTGAACAATCCCAGCTCCCTCAGCCGCTCCTCTTAAGACTTGTTCTCCAGACCCCTCACCAGCTTGGTCGCCCTTCTCTGGACTCTCTCGAGCACCTCCATGTCCTTCTTGCAGCAAGGGGCCCAAAACTGAACACAGTACTCGAGGTGCGGCCTCACCAGAGCCAAGTACAGGGGGACAATCACTTCTCTAGACCTGCTGGCCACGCTGCTTCTTATACAAGCCAGGATGCTGTTGGCCTTCTTGGCCACCTGAGCACGCTGCTGGCTCATATTCAGCCGACTATCAACCAGTACTCCCAGGTCCTTCTCCGCCAGGCAGCTTTCCAACCACTCATCTCCAAGCCTGTTGGGGTTGTTACGCCCCAGGTGCAGGACCCGGCACTTGGCCTTGTTGAACTTCATACAGCTGACCTCAGCCCATTGGTCCAGCCTATCCAGATCCTCCTGCAGAGCCTTCCTACCCTCGAGCAGATCGACACATGCACCTAACTTGGTGTCATCTGCAAACTTACTGAGGGTGCACTCAATCCCCTCATCCAGGTCATTGATAAAGATATTGAAGAGGACTGGCCCCAGCACTGAGCCCTGGGGGACTCCACTAGTGACCGGCCTCCAACTGGATTTGACTCCATTCACCACGACTCTTTGGGCCCGACTACCCAGCCAGTTTTTAACCCAACGAAGCGTATGCCAGTCCAAGCCACGAGCAGCCAGTTTCTTGAGGAGAATGTTGTGGGAAACGGTGTCAAAAGCCTTACTGAAGTCAAGGTAGACCACATCCACAGCCTTCCCCTCATCCACCAAGCACGTCACTTGGTCATAGAAGGAGATCAGGTTCGTCAAGCAGGACCTGTCCTTCATAAACCCATGCTGACGGGGCCTGATTGCCTGGTTGCCCTGCAAGTGCCGTGTGATGACACTCAAGATAATCTGCTCCATGAGCTTCCCTGGCACTGAGGTCAAACTAACAGGCCTATAGTTCCCCAGGTCTACCCTCTGGCCCTTCTTGTAGATGGGCGTCATATTTGCTAGCCGCCAGTCGACTGGGACCTCCCCTGATAGCCAGGACTGCCGATAAATGATGGAAATCGGCTTGGCCAGCTCCTCCGCCAGTTCTCTCAGTACCCTCAGATGGATCCCATCCGGCCCCATCGACTTGCGCACATCCAAGTGCTGTAGCAGGTCGCCAACCATTTCCTCGTGGATAGTGAGGGCCACATCCTGCTCCCCATCCCCTTCCACCAGCTCAAGGTACTGGGTATCCAGAGAACAACTGGTTTTGCCTCTAAAGACTGAGAGAAAGAAGGCATTAAGCACCTCAGCCTTTTCCTCATCCCTTGTAACTAAGTTTCCCCCCGCATCCAGTAAAGGATGGAGATTCTCCTTAGTCCTCCTTTTGGTGTTGATGTATTTGTAAAAACATTTTTTGTTATCTTTAACAGCAGTAGCCAGACTGAGCTCCAGATGAGCTTTGGCCTTTCTAATTTTTTCCCTGCACAGCCTCGCAACAGCCTTATAGTCCTCGATAGTGGCTCGCCCTCTTTTGCAAAGATTATAAACCCTCTTTTTTTCTCCTAAGCTCGAACCACAACTCTCTGTTTAGCCAATTAAATCCCATTGAAAAGCGTGATACTCATTTGGACCGTTGGCACGCACTCCTACCGGGAAAGCCATTCCTATTAGGTCCCCATCCTTTAATGCTTCCCAGCATAGCTGCTGCCATCGCTCCCGTGGATCAAAAACTCGAACTCCCAGGGAGGCATTGTTAAGGGGGGGGCAATGTGGGAGACGAGGGGGCTCGCGGAGTAGGGCTAAGCAGTGCGGGTTCGCGACCCTCTTCTTGATCGTCCCCCAGGTCTATTAAATTGTCCTGCTCTGGTGGCTCATGTAAGAAATGGTCCAGCAATTCGTGCCACTAAGGGATTTGAAGGGTTAACATTGAGGCCTGGGTTTAGGCGAGAAGAGAACAAAGGGATTTCTTCGGAGAAAAACTGCTGACTTTGCACGAATGTGCAGTAACTTCTGACAGCCGGCCAAGAGACCACTAGATAAGGAGGAAGAATATGAGCCTCCCTGTCCGAGCGGCCCCCGAGAAACTAACAGAGACTGATAAGCAGGCGCACCTGGGAGGACTTTGGATTCGGGAAACCAATTATAATAACCCTGCCTCTTCTAGAAGTAGTAATGAATATGTATTAGCCTAGGAGCATAAAAACCAGCCGCCTTACGTAACAGGTGTGCGTCCCGGTGGAGCAGAGACTCCCGGCGCACCCAGCGCTGTTTGCTTGCCTCTATTCGTTTAATAAATTGTAAACTCTGATTGTAATCCTATTTGGGACTCAGTCATTTATAACAATTGGGGGCTCGTCCGGGATGGTCTTGGTTCCTGAATTCTGACTTGATCTAGGAGGGGCGCCCCCACCATTTGGTGGCTCCTGTTCGAGTCAGGTCAGGGCTAATGCCATCTTGAACCTGAATAAGGGCAAGCAAAGATTTAGATTTTTTTATGAGCTCCCTTTGCCGGCTGCAGCACTATATTCTGCCCGTAATTCTGCGCGCAAAGATCCGAACGAAGACGACGGAGTCGTAAGTATTTAAGGCGTATACCGTTCGGTTGGGTGGGTTTCGGTTGCCTGTGTGTGTGAGAGTGTGACTGAGACGGAACGTAGTTCCGAAGCGATTGTGGAGGTCTTCTAACCGCGGTTCCAATCTCCCGCGAGGGACTTGGCCGGTGAAGGACCGAAGCGATTCCTATAGGATTCGTGGGTGGGTGATAGGTCCTAAACCCCCTGCAAGACACTCTCACTAAGGCAACCAAGGGCTGTAGGAATTGCCACAGTAAAATTCCTAGATGGGTCAGACAAAATTGAAGACCCGGGACCAGAGAAAAGGGAGCAAATTACCAGACATACCACCAGAAAGTCCATTAGGGATAATGATTAGAAATTGGAACGATAGGGGCCCCAGAAAAGGGAAAAAGTAAATTAAAAATGGTTCAGTATTGTATGACAGAATGGCCAAAGGAGCCTTTAAGACCAAATGTCTTTTGGCCCGTTTTCGGATCCTTTGAAGACTGGGTTTGCCAGGTCTTAAATATACATGTTAATTCAAAGGAACCTTTTAGCCAGGAGGAAAGTGATTATGCAGGATTATGGATCAGGATCTCACGTCCTTTTCCAGCCTCAATATTTACACTAAAAGCAGACGAGAAGTTTGACGAAGAAGAGAACAAAAAAATAAAAAATAAAAAAAAAGGAAAAAGAAAAAGATGATGAATGGGAGTCATTGGATAACCTACCACCTCTATATCCTAACAATCCACCCCCGGTGGTGCATCTTGTAATCCTGTTTTGTTCTTAAATGTTTTGACTGTGTCAAGGAGGAAGGTGGGAGCATTATCTAAGTAACAGTTTAGAAGTTTGGGTATATTCGCGGTGGTGTTCGGTCAGTTTCCCAAGTATCGGGGGAGCGGGGCTGACTGATTATCAAAGTGGTAGAACGGAGAGTCACTTCTTTGGTGGTTCGGGCCTGAGCCCTGGGAATTTGGTAAGAAGGGGGAGAGCGAATTTATTTAGGCCTCAATACCTTTTTAAACCCCCATCTTGACGGATACACAGGAGTGATTCCTTGTTTTGTGTAGGCTTACTAACAAAGTGCATGAGAAAAATTAGCATTTGGCTTGAAATTCGGTCTTATTGAAATGTAAATTTTGTGGAAAAGGTGTTATTGTTTGTCTAGAAGACAGAAGGCTGAGTGCTTCAGGTGTTTTTCCGAAGTCCTGCGGATTTATGATTGGAATGGGGCTCATTAATAATCTGAAATAGTAAAGTTTGTATGTGGAAAGAAGAGTTTAAACCCAGAGAATTGGGACATTTGGGAAGAAGATTAGGAAAAGATAGTAAAAACCTGCAATAAAAAGGTTTGCGTGGAAATTGAAACAAGGGACAGTAACTGATATAAATAAATAAAAGGGAATGGGAAATCAAGGAAAAGGGGAAAATCCAAAAAAAAAAAAAGACGTCCTAAAAAAGAAAAAGCCTCCTTGGGTGCATATTGGCACATTGGAAGGATATTGTTAGAAATGGGGGCACAGAAAGCAAGAGGACTTTCACTAAGTATTGCAATCAATGGTGGCCACTATATAAACTAAATGGCCACTTTATGGATCAATCGACTATAACAGTGTCTTGCAATTAATGTTTTTGAGGAGAGAAGGAAAATAGGATGAAATGTTGTATAGTGATATGTTGTTTCAGCATGTTGGAGGGAAAAGGTTTGGAATTAAGTTGGCCCCTGACTGAGCCTTTGGTGTTGGCATTAGAAAAGTACGGGCTGGAGAAAGATAAAGGAAGTGTTAAAAGGGTTGTTGAAGGTGTTAAAGGTTGTGTGGCATGTAGTATTTAACAGAGCTGTTTGAAGTTGAATGAGCAGGGGAAGAGGATGTAGGAATGCTAATAGTTCCGTCTCAACCCGAGGCTGAGATCTCTAAATCGCGGGTGTGAGCCCTCTGGGGCAGGGGGACCGTGATGGGTCCGAGAGAGTTGTCGTGGAAACAGAAAAGCAGCTAACTTTTGAAACAACCTGAGTTCCTGTGTGAGCTCAGATTGCCAATGGGACCGCTCAGGGAACTTTCAACGATTGCATTCCCCTGACCGACCCCCTCACTGAGACCCTAATCACCCCGGAAATTATGTAAATACTAAAATCTGGTTAAATTGGCTATTGGGAATTGAGAATCTGTTCCAACAAGGTCCAAAAGAAACCCCTATGGAATTTATGGAATTTTTGAATTTCTGGACCAACTTTGAAATGCAATGAAAAAAAAAAATGGACCTGGCTTAAAAAAAAAAAAAAAGAGAGGCAACTGGCTAACCTCTTTCCAGGGCAATCAGCCCCTGATATCAGAAAGAAATTGTCTTAGGCTGCAGGACAAACAACAGTCAGGAATGATGGGGACCTGGGGCATCTACCCTAGCAGGTCCACTAGTTGAAATAAAGCTAGGAAACGAAGACAGGCTTGAATTTTTTGTTGGTTATGGGAGCTTCTTTCTCTGTGTTAATTAGGCTGTAAATGTAATAGGAGCAACATATTCAGTGTTAAATAGTTTAAAAGGACGATTAGGAACTAAGACAACTACAATAATTGGAGCCACAGGGAAAGAGGAAGAATGGTCATTCTTACGACCCCTTGATTTGCGTTTTGGGGGTGAGGAACTAACCCATAAATTTTAGTATGTACCAGAATGCCCGATGCCACTCTTGGGACGGGATCTATTAGCCAAATTAGATGCAACAATAACCTTTGAGGATGGAGAATTAATAATGAAGGTACCTGAGTCCAAAGTAGGCCAAATCCTAATGATCAAAGATAAACCCTTTGTTAATATTCCAAGAGAAGTAGAAAATGCAGTTATAGCAACAGTACGGGAAACAGATGTACCAGGGAAGTCGAAACTGGCACAACTGGTAAAGGTGGAATTAAAGGAAGGAGCCAAACCTGTTTGAATCAAACAATATCCACTTAAGATAGAAGCTAGGCACGGGAATAGTGAAAATTATTGACAAATTTCTCAAATATCAGATTCTGGAAGAATGTAAATCGGAATACAATACTCCAATTTTTCCAGTAAAGAAGCCGAATGGCGAGTATAGATCTGTACAAGATCTTAGAGCAATAAATGAAATAACAAAGGATATTCACCCGGTAGTAGCTAATCCTTACACATTGTTAACATCTGTGAAAGAGAAATATAAATGGTTTACCGTGATAGATTTAAAGGATGCCTTCTTTTGCATACCTCTTGATAAAGATAGTAGAAAATTATTTGCCTTCAAATGGGAAAACGTATTGAAGTTTTTGGACCACATATGGTAACAACCGTTTTGGAACAAAGAGGGGGGGCACTGGTTATCACCCAGCCGGATGATGAAATATCAGGCAATCCTAACTGAACAAGATGACATAACCTTGAAAACGACTAACCTGTTATATCCAGCAGTATTTCTAGGAACCGTTCCAGAAGAAGGACCGTTGGAACACAATTGTGTGGAAATAATCGAACATACGCCAGCCACAAAGATTTGAAGGATGTACCCCTTGAAAGGTATTCAGTGGGAATACCACACTCCGTGGCACCCACAAAGCTCAGGGAAAGTAGAAAGGATGAATCAAACAATAAAACAACAATTGGCTAAGTTAATGATCGAGACACAGCTGCCCTGGACGAAATGCTTACCATTGGCACTTTTAAACATAAGAACCAAACCACACAGTGAGACTGGATTATCATCATATGAAATGTTATATGGTATGCCTTATTCTCAAGGGATGCCCCTAGGGAACAATGTAGTTGAGGATCATAGTATCCAGAAATACATAATTACCATTGGAAGGAGATTACAGGAGATAAGAGAAATTGGGATGATGACTCAGACACCACCTTTAGGATTTGCTATTCATAAAATACAACCAGGAGACAAGGTCTTAATAAAAACCTGGAGAGAAGAATCATTGAACCCCCGATGGGAGGGACTGTACCTTGTTTTACTTACTACTGAAACAGCTGTGAGAACAGCAAGAAGGGGTTGGACCCACGCATCCAGAATAAAAGGACCAATAACTACCGAAGCCTGGAGGGTTGAGTCCACTCCTGGGGAACTGAAACTGAGACTAAAGAGGAACTGATATCCCAGCAATGAGGTTCTGCATGAATTAAGGGCACTGGATAAAGAGGACAAGGCTGAAGGGAGGAAAGGGAGAAGGCAAGACCGGGGTAGGACCCTCCACTGCGGCGTGTATGGTCTACCGAGGGAGGCAACCCCTATGGGTATTGACCGCCGAGTGAGAGTGCCTCGACCGGACTTCTCCCACACCAAGATCAGTTTGTCCTGAGAAAAATAACATGAGAACCTTTTAAACCCATAATAAAATTGTGATTAGTTTTTCCAGGAGCTGGATCACCCTGAAGGGCTGAATGGTAACACAAGCTCTGAAAGCGGGCCCAACCCCATGATTGAAGGCGCTTCCCACACTCTCAAGATTGGACGGCGAAAAAGGCTTATAATATGACAGGTCGCCAAAGAGAACTGAATTGTGACTGTAAGTGGAAACCCAACGTGGGAGCTTGGAAGCGTGCATATACGAGTACAAACGGGGCAGACATTGTAACAGGACCACTCGGTAACAAGGACACTCTGTATTATCACGCCCCAAAGGGTAAAGATGGATGGGATGGTCATTTTCCAAACGGGACGTGGGCCCTAAAGGGACATTATTGGGTGTGTAGCAAACATGCTTACAAGAGGCTACCTGGAAACTAGTCAGGAATATGCTATGGGGGGTACATAAGACCCTTGTTCTTTTTATTGTCACAAACACAAGGAAATCATTTAGGAATAAGATTATATGATGACCTGAACAGAGTAAAACGATCTATTGATACTTCCTTATCCGGGGATAGTGCCCAAAAATGGGGAAAGGATGAATGGCCTCCTGAAAGAATCATACAGCATTATGGGCCAGCCACCTGGAACCCAAATGAGTTGATATCAGGAGCCCGAGAACCTATTTATAATTTGAACCGAATAATTAGGTTGCAAGCTATCCTCGAAGTTGTAACAAATCAAACAGCGACAGCCTTGGATCTTTTGGCTGACCAATCCACTCAAATGAGAAATGCTATATTCCAACATAGAATGGTCTTAGACTATTTACTAGCAGAAGAAGGGGGAGTATGTGGAAAACTGAACGATTCTAATTGTTGTCTACAGATTGATGATAATGGAAAAGTGGTCAAGCAGATAACAAAGGAAATTAGAAAGCTAGCCCACGTCCCAGTACAAACTTGGAAGGGTATGGATTGGGATTTCTTTTCATGGTTGCCTGGTGAACCATGGGTTAAAAGGATGCTGTTTTTATTTTTATGTGGTATAGTGACATTATTGTTTATACCTTGTATGATACCTTGCTTTACGTTGTTGATACGGCGAGTAATAAATAGCACCCAATTTGTGATGACTTCAGTGGAGAGAAAAGGTGACGTGTCGATAATGATGCTTAAGAAGTGGACACCCCGAGAACTGACTGATGAAATCCAATTGTTACTGACAAAGGTTGAAGGAGAGACACGAATTGATGATTAAAAAAAAAAAAGGGAGGAATTGTAAGAAATGGTCCAGCAATTCGTGCCACTAAGGGATTTGAAGGGTTAACATTGAGGCCTGGGTTTAGGCGAGAAGAGAACAAAGGGATTTCTTCGGAGAAAAACTGCTGACTTTGCACGAATGTGCAGTAACTTCTGACAGCCGGCCAAGAGACCACTAGATAAGGAGGAAGAATATGAGCCTCCCTGTCCGAGCGGCCCCCGAGAAACTAACAGAGACTGATAAGCAGGCGCACCTGGGAGGACTTCGGATTCGGGAAACCAATTATAATAACCCTGCCTCTTCTAGAAGTAGTAATGAATATGTATTAGCCTAGGAGCATAAAAACCAGCCGCCTTACGTAACAGGTGTGCGTCCCGGTGGAGCAGAGACTCCCGGCGCACCCAGCGCTGTTTGCTTGCCTCTATTCGTTTAATAAATTGTAAACTCTGATTGTAATCCTATTTGGGACTCAGTCATTTATAACACTCATCAGACTCCGATCCCGGAGCTGCTATCAGGATCGCCCGGGCGGTGGCGCTCTGTACCTTCTTTTCCGCCTGCCACGCTCTTAAAGCCTCCATTACCAGGCGCCACGTGGTCATAACCTCAGCGGCGGTCGCATCCCCGCTTAATGCTGCCTCCCACACTTTCTCCCCCGCTTGTTCCCAAGTCTCTACATCGAATATAGCTGAGGCCGTCGAGGGGACCCCTTGTTTTTGCAAAAAGTTTAATAGTAGCTTTATCTTAAATGGGTCATATTTTACACCCCTTTTTGTTAATAATTGCGTTAATAATGTTACTATTGCTGCTGCTTCTCCTGAGAAATTGTCTCCCATTGTGAATGCCCAGCCGCTCACCTATCCTTCAGGCGATGTCCCGGGGTTGAAGCTGCAGTCCAGCTGCAAGCTTGATTCGCTCGGCTGGGTTCCCTCTGGACGCTCGTGCAGCGTTGCTCTACCCCTTATCGCGTCGGGGTCACCATTTGAAGGGAATGACGACACGGACTCCAAGATAGTCGAGAAATGGAGACCCTTTATTGTCCCAATGCCCGATCTTATATAGTTTTTCTGAGCCCCTACACGCGCTGCACGTGGCTGGCAAACATAGTTACAGACTTGTGATTGGTGCATTCCTTTTGATCACGCGTAGCCCTCTATAGGCCCGTCCGAGCCTAACAACTTCTTATTGGTTCCCACTTTCTCTTATTCTAGCCTAGTTACCACTCCATGCCTCTGAGTAACCTTCTTCTTAACCCTTAGTGCACCACCGTGTCAATCAGCTCCAGTTTGTCACCGAACGGGTCACACATAGGACAGGAGAAAACAGTTGTGAAGGAAGCCACTAACAAGCTACTCGACTTTCTGGGAAAACAGGGCTTGAAAGTATTGGAAAATAAATTAAAATTCGTAGAAAGAGAAGTCAAGTATTTAGGGCATCTAGTGTCTGAGGGGGAATGAAGAATAAACACAGAGAGGGTTCAGGGAACTGTTGAGCTATCCCTACCCAAAACTAAAAAGAACTAAAAGGTTTTAAGAGAAAAAGTTTTTTAAGGAATTAGGAGTCACGAAGTTCAAAGGAAAACAGATACTCCCTGAGGGGAGAGAAATGCTGAGTAAAGTGCTAATGAGGTAAATATTAACTGTTTTACATCAAGAGGGTCATTGGGGAATTCAAGCAATGTGTGATGCTGTGCTATGGAAATATGTATGTGTAGGAATATATATTCTCTGGCTAAACAAGTATGCAGGAGTTGTGTAGTATGTCAAAAGGTAAATAGGAAAATTATCCGCAGTCAGCACAAAGGGGGGGGCGAGAACCAGGAATTCAACACTTCCAAAATGTATGGGTAGATTTTACAGAACTCCCTAGAGTAGATAGATTTAAATACTTATTAGTCTTGGTCGATCACTTGTCAGGGTGGGTGGAAGCTTTCCCTTCAGTATCTGCTACTGCGAACATAGTAACTAAAGTAATTCTAGAACAAATAACTCCCAGGTATGGAATTGTTGAAAATATTGACTCTGATCAAGGAAGTCACTTTACCTCACAAATATTGCAAGGGCTAATGCGGACTCTAGGAATTAAATGGGAATTTCACACTCCTTGGCATCCTTCCTCTTCTGGAAGGGTAGATCGGATCAGACAGTACGGAAGTAATTGACTAAGTTCTGGAAACTCAGCTCCCCTGGACAAAGTGCTTACCTTTGGCACTTCTCCGAATTCAAACTGCACCAAGAAAAGATGTGGGAGTTTCACCATATGAAATATTATTTGGATTGCTGTACATGGACAAAGGGAATGAATTACCTCAAAATGAGACAAAAGATGCTTTTCTTAATGTTGTGGTTTAACCCGTCCGGCACCTAAGCACCACACAGCCGTTGGCTCACCCTCCCCCTTCCCTCCCTGGGATGGGGGAGAGAAACAGGAAAATGAAGCCTCTGGGTTGAGACAGAGACAGTTTATTAAGACAGAAAAAAAAAGAATGATAATAGTACTACTATAAATAATGTGTACAAAACAAGTGATGCACAGTGCAATTGCTCACCACCCACTGACCGATGCCCAGCCTATCCCCGAGCAGCCGGCCCCCCCACCCTGGCTAACCACCCCTATATATTGTTTAGCATGACGTCAGATGGTATGGAATACCCCTTTGGCCAGTTTGGGTCAGCTGTCCTGGGTCTGTCCCCTCCCAGCTCCTGCTGCACCCTCAGCCTGCCCGCTGGCAGGACAAAGGGAGAAGCTGAAAAGTCCTTGGCTTGGTGTAAACACTGCTCTGCAACAATTAAAACATCAGCATGTTATCAGCACTCCTCTCATCCTAATCCAAAACATAGCACCCTACCAGCTACCAGGAGGAAAATTAACTCTATCCTAACTGGAACCAGGACAGATATCCACCCCTTATTCCATACCATTTATGTCATGCTCAGGTTACACTCTTTCCAATACCTTGTAATTAATCACCGTTTTCATCTATGATATATAGCAATCATGGTAGTGATGACATACAGTATTATATAATAATTAACATAATACAATTCAACTCATGGGCTATTCTCACCCAGTATTAAATCCCCTTGAGGTACACACCGGACCTCCCCATCCTTTTGCATTACCCACCATGCATTATCCAGGTCCCTGAGCAAAAGCAATCCCACGAATGGGTTTGCCTTTTCCTGAGGCAGGAGTAGCCCCGACTGTCTTACCCAGCATGTTTCTTACGTGCACTACAGGAACTTTATCCCCTTCTACAGTACGTAACAGGTTTGATGGGGCAGGTCCAGCTCGGTTGGCAGATCCCCTAGTATTGACTAACCAGGTGGCCTTTGCCAAATGCGTATCCCAATTTTTGAATGTCCCAGCACCCATTGCTTTCAGTGTAGTCTTTAACAGTCCATTGTATCGCTCAACTTTCCCAGAGGCTGGTGCATGATAGGGGATGTGATACACCCACTCAATACCATGTTCTTTGGCCCAAGTGTCTATAAGGTTGTTTCGGAAATGAGTCCCGTTGTCTGACTCAATTCTTTCTGGGGTGCCATGTCGCAATAGGACTTGCTTTTCAAGGCCCAGGATAGTGTTCCGGGCGGTGGCATGGGGCACAGGATATGTTTCCAGCCATCCGGTGGTTGCTTCCACCATTGTAAGTATGTGGCGCTTGCCGTTGCGGGTTTGAGGGAGTGTGATGTAATCAATCTGCCAGGCCTCTCCATATTTATATTTCAGCCATTGTCCTCCATACCAAAGAGGCTTTGACCATTTGGCTTGCTTGATTGCAGCACATGTTTCACAATCAGGATGGGAATCTCGGTTGGTGCGATATTGCTGCTGGTGCATAGTTGTGGTAGCGATTGGCACTTGCTGTTCTTCAACCCTCAGCAGCCCCACAACAGAAGGGTCCTCCGAGAGACTGGGCAAGGTAGACAACTGTTTAATGTCCTCTGTCTCTAAGGCAGCTATGCCAAAAGCCCACCGGAACTCTTTTTGGTCCTCAAAGTACCCTCTCCTTAGGTAGTCTATGCCAAGGATGGATGGAGCATCCGGGCCAGTCACAATACGGTGCTTTTGCCACTCATTCCCAGTTAGACTCACTTCAGCCTCCAATACAGGCAACTGCTGGGATCCCCCCGTCACCCCATAAATACAGATGGGTTCTGGCCCTTTTTACCTTGATGGCATTACAGTACACTGTGCACCGGTGTCTACTAAAGCCTTATACTTCTGTGCGTCTGATGTGCCAGGCCATCAAATCCACACAGTCCAATAAACTCAATTGTCCCTTTCCTCCCCTTGGCTGGAGGCAGGGCCCCTCTAATCCTGGTCAGAATCTTCATTTCTCTGTCTGAAGGACTGCCTGACGGAAGTTGGAGCAGCAAGCTTCTCAGAGAACCCCTTTATCCTGATTGTTTTTCTTTTGCAACTCACGTACCCGTGCCTCTAGGGTCGCAGTAGATTTTCCATCCCATTTTCTCATGTCCTCTCCATGGTCACGTAGGTGAAACCACAGGGTGGCACGGGGTGTGTACCCACCATATTATCTTCCTTGCACAGATGGACGCTTACCCCTAATAGCTGAGACACTGGTTTGTACAGGTGGGGAGGAAAATAAACTCTCTTTAGGTTGGTAGAACTCTTCAGAAAGTTTCTCCACAGCCGAGATGCAGGCCTGTAGGGAAGAGGAGAGACTTTCTTCGTACTGCCGGAGTTGTTTAGCCACTTCATCCACTGTGGGTTCCTCATCCTCTTTCCAGGTCATTACTGCCAATGAGCTGGCATATGATGATGGTGCACTCCGTACAAACTTCCGCCACATGGGTCGTGTACACTGGACTTCATCTGGATCTGTGGATATTTGTTCGTTGTCTAGGTCTCTGTAAGTCACCTCCCGTACGGCTAATTCCCTCAGGTACTGGATTCCCTTCTCTATAGTGGTCCTCTTGCCTGGTAGACATACAAGTTCTTCCTTGAAGGGATGCATTTCCTTCACAGCTGACAGGAGACGCCTCCAGAGGCTGTGAGATCTTGCTCCATCTCCAATTGCTTTGTCAATGCCTGCATCTCTAGCAAGGGATCCCAGGCGCCTGGCTTCACTGCCCTCTAATTCCAGACAATTGGCTCCGGCATCCCAGCACCAGAGCAGCCAGGTGACAAGCTGCTCACCTATGCAGCGACCAAAATCTTTTCGCACATCTCGTAGCTCACGCTGGTATAGGGTTTGGGTAGTTACTGCTGGTTTTGTGACATCTTCATCTTCATCCTCCTGTTCCTCTGATGGGCCGGCCTCGTCTTCTCCATGCTTAGTCTTAGCAGGAGCTTCTCTGTGTTCTAAACGATCTGACTCCCTAAACCTTTTTTCACCTTGCCTACAGGGGCAACTTACACTGCTACAGCTCGTTTCTCTGACCCAGCCACAGGGCCTGCCACAGGGGTTGGAACAACTGCTGGGCCTGTCACAGGAGCTGGAACGACCGCTGGGCCTGTCATAGGTGTTGGAACAACCGCTGGGCCCGTCACAGGAGCTGGAATGACCACTGGGCCCATCACAGGGGTTGGAATGGCCGCAGGGGCTGGAGTGGCCACAGGAGCTGGAGAGGCTGCAGGGGCTGGAGAGGCTGCAGGGTCCAGCGTAGGGGTTGGAGTGGCTGCAGGGGTTAGAGTTACCATTGGGCCTGTCACAGGACTTGGAGTGGCCGCAGGGTATGTCACTAGGTTTATAGTAGCATCGATTGCAGCTCAATAGGCATAGGCCAGACCCCAGCATGCTTCAGTGATTTGCGTCTCTTTGGAATTGCCAGAGTGATGACACACCTTTTTCAAGCATTCTACCAGTTTTTTAGGATTTTGCAGTTGTTCAGGGGTGAATTTCCAAAGCACTGGAGGTGCCCACTGCTCTAGATACCTGCCCATACCCTCCCACAGTCCCTGCCACTCATAACCATCCTGCCTCAGGACAGATCTCTGGATGAGATTCCTAAGTAGTTGTTTAACCTTAAACAAAATATGAAGCACATTCAGGAGATATAACAATAACAACATGCTGGTCTGAGCATCCCAAGGATATTCAAAATCTTGAAGAACTATCGTTCAAGGCACAGCAGACCTGAGATGAAAGCAATTAACTTCGTGACAAGGAACTATTAAGCAGGTCCAATACTGATACCAATTTTTCGTTTAACACACTCTGGTCAGATCTGTCGTTATCTCAACCCTTCGAGGCCCCATGTTGGGAGCCAAAAGGACTGTTGTGGTTTAACCCGACCGGCAGCTAAGCACCACACAGCCGTTCGTTCACCATCCCCCCTAGCCAGCTACCAGCTACTACCCTACCAGCTACCTACCAGCCCCCTACCAGCTACCAGGAGGAAAAATAAATCTATCCTAGGTGAAACCAGGACACTTAACAACTATATACTCGGGCTGTCATACTCTTTGTCATCTCTCAGGACCCGTGGATCATTAGCTCATATCCCACCATTGGAAGCCCTGATCTATCCATTCCAAGCAGGAGTTTGGGTTCTGATGCAAACATGGAGAAAATCGAAGCTGCAACCTGAGTGGGACTGACCGTTCCAAGTGCTCCTGACTACTGAGACGGCAGGAAGAACGGCTGAGAAAGGGTGGAGTCATACCTGGGTAAAAGCATCAGTTAACCCTGATACCAGAGAGACTGCATTAACAAAGACTTTTAAGGTTAATACTGTTAAAACTATCTATTGTAAACCTTTAACTTCTCCTTAGAAGAATTCTTAATGAATTAATGAGTAAAAGGGATTGAATTACACAGAACCGGAGTGTTTCCAGGGAACACTCCCTGGAAGTGGGAGAAAGGGGGGTATTTAATCTCCACCAGAAGAATCCTTATTAGTTTGTGATTTTTATTGTTTTTCTTAATTATTATTTCTTAATTATTATAGGGGTGTATATATATATATATAGAAATGATGTATTTTAAGTTTATCTTAGTAATACCTGTTCTCAATGGATTAGTGATAGGATGGAGGGAAAAATCAGCATTTCCAGTTAATCCAGAACATCTCTCGAGTTCTATCTTGAAATAATTGTTGGATTTGCACCCAGATGCCTAGAAAGACTGAAAAGGCCTTGTCCCTGATTGCTATTTCCAGCAGCAACTGTGTCTGGATTCTCTAGATTTCTAAAAATGACGGATCATACTGTGAGAAACGAAGTTGTGTTTTTGCAGTAGAGAATTACTTTTCTGTATTCCAAGGTAGTTGTGTAGTCATAATAAGGAGAAATGCTAAGTAGATAAGTGGACAGTAGAAGGCCTCACTGTTCCAAAATAAGGTAGAAGCTTGAGAATAACAGGATGAGCAGTGTGAGAACAGTAAAAAAAACAAAGATCACAAGTTCTCTAAACATACAAAAGGAGGAAAAAAAAGGAAAAAGGAGAAATTAAAGGGTTGATCAAAAAAAAATACATATATGGTATAGAGGAGCATCGAGTAGCTTGTGAACCTGTAGTACTCAGCCAATGAGGAAACAGGGGAGGTGATCAGGCGTCGGGTAATAGGGAGTAAAAGGTTATGATATGTTTACTAAAATGCGCTCCTAATTGGCAGGACGCCCGCCATTGCAATCGCGAATAAAATAGCTTCACAGAAGATACTGTCTGAAGAAAATTATTGAGATTTTTCTCACACTGTGAAAATTAAGTGTACTGTCTTCATCTTTCCCATCCTCAGTACATCAGGCACAGTGTCCTGGTTTTGGCTGGGACAGAATTAATTTTCTTCATAGGGGCTGGTATGTGCCATGTTTTGGATTTAGGAGAAAAATAAGGCTGATAGCACGCTGATGTTTTAGTTGTTGCAGAGCAGTGCTTACACTAAGCCAAGGACTTTTCAGCTTCTCATGCTGTCCTGCTAGCGAGGAGGCTGGGGGTGCACAAGAAGTTGGGAGGGGACAGACCCAGGACAGCTGACCCGAACTGGCCAAAGGGATAGTCCACAACATAATGACATCACACGGAACAATAAAAACTGGGAGGGCTGACCGGGGAAGCGGCCGCTGCTCGGGAATGGGATGGGCATCTATCAGTGGTTGGTGAGCAATTGCATTGTGTATCACTTGCTTTGTATGTATATATAATTATTATTATTTTACCTTCCTTTTCTGTCCTATTAAACTATCTTTATCTCAACCCACGAGTTCTACTTTTTTCCTCCGATTCTCTTCCCCATCCCACTGTGAGGGGGCGGGGTGAACGAACAACTGTGTGATACTTAGCTGTTTGCCGGGTTAAACCGCAACAGATTGGAAAGATAACTCCCTGGTCCCGAGAGAGGCTAAGCCCATCCCCCCTTCACCCTACCCTCAACTGAGCCACTCAATTGAATTATCCAGGGCAGGGGTAGAGCCTAACGAGCAGGCAGTACTAGCAAGGCAACCCAACTTCTCAAGTTACGGGTGGGCGAAAGAGGAGAGAAGAGAATATATCTGCCCTTTGTGCACAACCCCCAAAAAGCCCGCGCGCCTCGACAGCCAATAGGAAGCGTGGAGCCACGCGCGCCTTTAAATAGTCGCAAGAAGCCAATCCCCTCTCCCGGCGGTAGGGGACGACCACAAGGTGGAGTTTTCACGGACGCCATTTTTCCCCCCACAACTGAGATTGCTCTCGCTCTTCTTTACCGCTTTCTGTTGTCTCCGCCATTGTTGCTGCTTTTATTGTGGTTCCTGTCAGGCAGGTAATAACAACCTAGGCATGCCGCAGCGGTACGGGCTGAAGTGCGCCTATCTCCTCATGATACCCAGGCCTGTGTCGCTGTGGTCCACACGGAGGGTGGGGCCAAGTGGAGGCCACCATTCACCCTGACAGACAATTGTCTTACCTAATGGGGCCGCGGAGAGTCCTCAGCGATGGGGGGGGGGGGGGGGGGGGAAGGCGACTGGGTTAGTCGTCTGCGCAGTGCTGGTGGATGTGTGCGTGTTAGTGGTGAAGGTTGTTCATCTTTCACGTACGTGGTGGGCACAAATATGCGGGACTCGTGTAGGTAGCTGATGAAGGTGGGGAGGGGGTATTGCGCGTGCTAGGGAGAGGGGTGGCTGAGCGGAGTGGGGCTGTGATCGCTCACCTCAACGCTGCTATGTGACGCAACGATGTGGGAGGTCTAAGTCTCCGCCGAGCCTCGGAATTTTTGTCCGTTCCTGTAAGGAGAGAGACAAGGCAGTGCTATTTCCTTTTGGCAGGGCAGTGGATTTGGGTAGGCCTGGGGACTGCTGTATGAACAAGGAGGGAGTCGGGGGTTATGCTTCCTTAGGAAATAAGGAGTGGCTTGGGCTACCTGTGGACCCACAGGGATCCACCTATTCTGAGGGAAGGGCGAGAAAGGTGATCTCTATCGCTGCAGGCAGCCGCCGCGCTTCAGTGGCCTTGGTGTAGGCACAGTGGCCTAGCAGGCGCGGCTCCCGGAGTGCCTGTACGGTGGAGGCCGGCAGCGCTAGCGGGTGCGTGCTAAGGCCAGCGGAGCGGCTGTCGTCTTCCTACGCCTACCTTGGGTAGCTCTGTGCCTGGGGCAAATTGTTGGGGATTATGGTGGGCAGATGGGAAGAGGTGGGGAGGGCGTTCTCGACTGCGGCCTGTATGGAAGCGACTGTGCGAGATCGATTGGGGGGTGCTCTGCAGCGGGGGCGGCTTCCTTCGGGTGTGATCACGGCAGTGGTGGAGCTTTTCTCGTGGTGGAACTGCTACGCTCTGTCGGTCCCGCTTGGGTTCGGGCCTCTGGGCGCCTCCTTTGTGCATCTCCCTGGGCAGAATGGTAGAAGTCTTGTGACCGCGTGGTGATGGTTTATCGGGTTCTGGCTCCGCCTAGCACCGGCTAGACGCCATTACAGTGGCCGCCATTTCTGCTTATCGCCGCTCCTGGGGAGGTGGGATTCGGGCTGCGGGGGTTATGTAACGCCGCCTCTTCCCCCCGCCTGGGAGCAAGTTGGGCTCGTGAGCGTTCCATGGCGGCGGGCGGGCTGTGCGAAGGCGAACATTGGCCCGAACAGGCAGTAGAGCAGTCCATAGCGCGGTTCCCTCCCGGACTACAGAAGGGAGGGGGGAGGGTCCGGCAAGGCCGTCCCTCCCGGAGGGAGTGGGGTAGAGACGCACTGGCATCTTCCAGCTCTTTTCTCGTGTCTGTGGGCGATGGTGACGTCTTTCTCCTTTAGTAACCATTTTATCCTCTCGATATCTTAAAAATAAATAAATAAATTTACATTGGTCAATTTAATCCTGCAAACTCGATTTAGACAGCAGAGCACAGTAACTAGTTGAAAGCACGTTACCTTGAACAACATATTATGCTTATTCCCCTGCAGCCCTAAAATTTTTGTGATGGTTGGTGATGGAATAACCAGTGTCTGAAAGGGCTAGCTTATTTGAACCTGGTGAAATCCCCTCCTGGCTGTTTGGCAGCATTTGTTTGAGACTTGACTTTTTTTTCTTAAAGAAAGCAACACTTGTCCAGATAGTTAACATTAGGTGCCTGGAAATACTAGTATGTGCTGGGAAGGTGGTCTCAGCCCTGGTTGGTTGTAGAAGAGTGCATGTCTGCTGTTAACCTGCATAAACAGGGTAACTGTTACAAGGATGTTTTTAAGTGAAATGGATCGTTTTTTCTTTGTGGATATGTGAGTGTCAACTATTTGTTCAGGCCATGGAAATTGATAACTAAAATCCAGAGGGGGAAAAAATAGCATTTTTTGTTTGGCTGCACGAATGCCTTTTTAAAGAGAATATGTTGTCAAATTGTTCTGCATGGGCTTCTGATGTGTCTTACAAGTATTCTCATGTGGACTTAACAAAAATAAATCACAAATGAAGTACCTGTTTCACAAAATCAAAAGAGTTTAGCTACTTTGAGATTCTTGGTGCATGCTTGCAGAGTCTTGTACGTAACTGCAGTGTTTTTTTTTAAAAAGTATGTATTATAATATACTGACAATAGCAACTGAATACTTAATCACTTTAGATATCTGAAAATCATTATCAGTAAATGTGATTTCTTAAAACTAGCAAATGTCTGGAAACTGAGCAAGTCCAGAGTTGTTCAGTCTGAGTTTACAGACTTTAGTATTGTTTCTTTTCTTAGTGATGTGTTTGCCCTCGTTATGTTTTCCTTACTCATAAAGAAAAGCTTTGCACCAAAAAACTCAGGTCAAACCCCTGCTTTTGGTTGTAGTGGGAATCAGAGCTGTAAGTGAACAGAGCCATGGCTGATCTATGCTTTTTTCATAGGCTTTTGAAGCAGTAGGCTGTTGGGTTTTGATCCTGTCCAGAACGCTTGTATTTTGCTCTACAAACATATATAAAAACCAGTAAGTTCTAAAAGCAGGTATCTTTTTTTAGTTTTTCCTTTTAATACAATGTATGGTTTGGTTTGCTTTTTTACGAAATAGATGTACTAGTTTTTTTATTCTACAACAGGTTTTATTTGACCATCTAAGAATAAAAGGTAATGGAGACTGAACAGCAGGAAGAGACCTTTACCAACACAGAGACAAATGGTAATTTTGTAATGGGCTGTTTACTTATTTATTTTGGAGAAAGAGAAACTTCTTAAGTCTGTGTTTCCAGTTATTTTGGAATGTTTTAACTGTATTGAATATGTTTGTATCAGTAGTATTTTTGCGTTTAATCTTTTAAGTATTCAATATGGCTATACATAGTTTTTGTATCATGAAAGCATGGGGTTTCTTTAGGCATGGCATAAGTAACTAAAAGTTATAGCTAAAGAGTTGAAAACAGCTAAATATTCAGTAATCTTTGGACAGCATGATCACGTCAGACATCTATTACCATATTTTACATTTTATTTATTATATTGAACAAATGTGTGAATATATAAAAATGTGTAATACCTGAGTATTAGCTTTATGAAAAACTTTTTGGACTTGATTAGTGAAGAAGTTAGGGCATTAGCATTGAGTTGATTCATGCCAACTCTAAAATATTTTAAATACTGCTTTTCTATTGTTATACCAATATTTCAGTATTGGACAAACTGCTTCTAACTTTCTTCCTTTAAGATTTTCACAATTGTAAATTTTAAAAGAAATACTTGGTAGTTGATGCGGTACTGCTTTAAACAAAGTGCTGTAAATTTGTCACTAAGACTGAAATTCTCATTTCAACTGTAGTTCATAGATCTGGAATGGGTCTTCAGTAATTAATTCATATATAGTCTGATGAAGTAAAAACCTGTTTCTTTGAGTGTAGATGTTTGAAGTTAGCATTGGGCTAATAGGAAAAGAATGCTTCATTAGGAATATAGTGTATAAGCTTGATGTACGTACCATGGTATTGTGACTTAGAAAGTTAAATATGTTTGTGGTGTTCCCGGACCTGTCTATAGGCAAACGTCCTGCAGAAGATATGGAAGAAGAACAGGCCTTCAAAAGATCTCGGAATACAGATGAGATGGTTGAATTACGCATCCTGCTTCAAAGCAAAGTATGTTTTTTCAGTATTGCTGTGTTCATGTTTATAGCATTGCTTAAGACAGTGGTGTCACAGTGTATTTTGTGGTGTATGTTTAGTAAGAATGTGTGATTCATTTAATGTAACTTATTAGGAATATTTGTAAGTGTGCACAAATGATAGCAGAAGGCTATTGCAATGGAATTACCTTCAATACATTTTTTTCAAGGATAAGTTTTTTAATCTATGGGACTTATTTTGAATTAAAAAAAATTGAAAAATAGGGCAATAGAAATTATAAGCCATTTTTTCTTATGTTAAAGGGAATACCATTGTTTTGAGGGGAATGACTGTTCAGTAGACTTCAGAAAGCAAGCGGTTTAGAGAATGATCAGCTAATGACTGTAAATCAACCAAATGAGGCAAGGCGAGGACTTTGTCAGGATTTTAGTAATTCATTCAAACAGACTTAGTAAATCTGTATATATCAATAGGAAAAAAGATGAGAGTAATGCTTCAGGGATTGCAGTTGCTTCATTGGCTAGTATAAATTGTGACACTAAAGTTGCTATTTATGAAACTCCTCTAGTGTTTCCAGTCATTACAGATGTTTGCATAGTCTGAAGTAACTCAGTCTCTCGTGTTGGCTTGAGGGAATGTTACCTTAACTCTGCATGGCATTTATGATAGCACTCCATGCAACTTGCAAAATATTTGTGTGCTGTTAGCATTGTGTATGAACTGTTTTTTAAAAAAAAAATGGCAGGTTTTGCAACTACCCTTGATTACATGCCAGTTTATTCCTGTTGTTGATTTTTAGCAACTGGAGGTTAACAATTGTTTCTATTGGTTTTACGTTCTTCACACCATACTTGTGCGAGCTGTCTGAGTTAGGTAAATAATCATGCATTTGGAGTGTGAAAGTGAAATTTGTAAACGCTTCTTTTAAAAAATTTGAATAAAATAGGAAAATCACGAACTTGCATAAGATGCATAGAACACCATAAGGTATCTTTTTCAGTCGTACTCTAACTATGAGATGATTTTAATTACAAACTTAAAGATTTAAGCAGTTCTGCTTGTGTTAAAACAATATTACTTGCAAAATTTGAATATTTTTCTTTCCTAAGTTCAGTCATCAGGGCTGTTCTCATGCATGCACACAAACTGTCAGTATGTTTCAATTTAATTTGAATTTATCAAAAGCAAAACAAGCCCTATCCCACAGGGTAATGCAGGAATAGATGCACTGTTGTTAGTGTTGGTTCAAAAACATACCCTATGCAGTACTGGCATAACATAATTTCTGAAAACTACTTTCCAGAATGCTGGAGCAGTGATTGGAAAAGGTGGCAAAAATATTAAGGCACTTCGTACAGACGTGAGTATGTATGAGTTTGAATTAATTTAGCACCAATTCTTTCAGAGCACTACACTGAAAACTTGATTATTTGCATTTTTAGAAATTGAGCTCTAGTCATCGATAGGCTAATTATAAGCTGTTTGAATGTTAGAGGAGATAACAAGCTCTTTGGTTTGCATTGTCATTAAAACCCAGCTTGAGTCATGTGGGAAGAGAGGTTTATATTAAACTCTGCTTTCAGTCAGGTTTCCTCTAAGTTATGCATTTCAAGTGAATTAATCATAATTTCCAGTTAAAGATGTTAAAACCCTTAACTTTACCTTTTCCATGTGCGAATAAATTGTAAAACTATGGAAAACCATTGCAGGTGGCTGGCTTAACCCAATGATAGAGGAATGCTTTAACTTACTTTGGGGAGGGGGAAAAAGTAATGGTCCATCTGTTCTTATTTTAACAGCTTGGATGTGAAGCACAAAAACATGAATGTTAAAGTTGCATGATTTAAATATGGGAATAAGATAGTAAAGAAACACTTCATACTGTTTGAAGCATTTTTAAATGGTCATGACTTATTTACCTATTCACATTTTATAGTGGGGTGATTTGTGACTAAATATATGTTTAGTGTTAATGTATTTATAAGACTTGGCAATGTTTCTTGAATTCTGTTTATGCTCCTGTACTTAGCATAAGCTACAATTCCAGCAATTTTTTTCAAGCAAGACTGTGTTCAACACAATATTTGGTAATATATCATTGCAGAATCAGTTTCAACTAAGTTCATGACCTATAGCAACGAGAATTGAGGATTAAGTTGAAGTGGTCAGGCATTATACACACACTCAGTAACTTTAGCAGCTGGTGTTCTTATTTCTTTGCTTCAAAGTAGATAATTACATCAAATAAGTCAAGATAGCATTTCAGACCAATCTAAGTTAACTTTCCCCATTTGCCCATGGTTTTAGTAATATGGAGCTCAAGTTTTGTCTACCCTCATGAGCCAGCCTGCTACTGAAACCTTATATGTAAAAAGTAGTTTAGTCAGGTAAGATAGCTCATTAAGATCCATGCTGTTAAGCTGCAGTCAGTGTAGCAATCCGTTATTGTGTTAGTCTTCAGAACAACTTAAATTTGTTTCATTAATTGAGAATAAGTATAGTTTGTATTAAATTAAAATGTATTGCTTTTCCCCCTTTTCCCTCTCCTTGTTTTTTTGGCCATATATCTCCGTTGCCCATGTACTGGATCGTCTTGCCCCTGCGTTGCCCACCATGACATTGGCCCATCCGCCCCTGAACGCCCATGTGAAAACCCTGGTTGGCTATGCCCAAAAATGTGCTCGTTGCCAAACGGGTACTATACTTGACAACTCCTGATTGAATACCCGTGCCCAATGCCAACGTCCACGAACGCCAATGACCAATGCAGTACAATGCAAGTGTTTCAGTCCCAGACAGCAGTGGCCCTGAGCGGTATGTCCCAACAGTTTATGCCTCACTGCCTGATTAGAAAGAGAGAAATGTATTTTATTACTTGCCTTTTATATAATTAAATAGTATCCCCTTAGAGATGGTGTATTGTTTTCAAGCTTTCTGTCTTATTTTCCCCATTAAGTCTTTTTGTCACTGAACTTTTACATGAGTTGCCCACCCAAGCAATATACTAATTTTATTTTGATGGAAGGAGCATAGTTTCAAGTGTTGCATAATCACTGCATTATAAATCAAAATGCTTCAAGAGTCTCTTGCTCTGTCTTTGTGGCCTACCTTGCTCCCCCCAACATTGTCTGTTTATAATTACTTACAATGAAATGCTAACTCCGGTTCACTTTTCTTCAATTCTCGTTTGTGTTACATTTTTGTTTGTTTTGGTTTTGTCTTTTATTTGTATTTCTATTCTTGCAGAGCTCATTAGTAATCTAACTTCTAACTGGTCTCACAACCTCACTCCAGATATAACATTGACCACTTGCACATCCACACTTTTTCTACAAGAAGGTGTGCCAGTTTTAACAATGTAATAGCGAGGGTAACCTAAATTAGTGGTGGTGGGGAACATGAGCGTTCACTTTTACTTCTAAGTTCTGCGGGGATTTCTTGCCTGCTTAATTTGAGTCCTGCCAAAAGTTTTCACTTGCTCATTCTCACTTACTCTAAGACCTACCTACTCTTAAATTTATTATGCATATATATTGGGCATAAACCAAAATGCTTGTGCTGTAAATTCAGTGAACAGGTTTACTTTAAATGGGAAATATTAATTGTATGTTCTTCTGTGTAGTCAGTCTTTTTAGTTTTGTATAATTATGAGTATGAAACTTATGTCTACTACTTGTTTTTACACACTCTCCATATTTTCTAACACTGGCTTCTGACAGCATCTTGAGTATAAGTGCAGATACAGAAACAATTGGAGAAATCTTGAAGAAGATTATCCCTACTTTAGAAGAGGTATGTCTCTTAAATTTGTTTCTTCTTCATAGGTATAAGTTTAGATTTTAAAACAATATGATTCTAGATAATTGTGCTAGTTTTTATTAAATTAAAATTTAAAAAGCCTTTTTTTGAGAGGAGATCTATAGCTCTCAAGCTATGTTGGCTTTTTTTGTAGAGGACAGTCTCTTACAAAATTAATATTTAGAACAGCCTCCTCCCCTTCAAAACACCTGTCTCCTGATTTGTTTAGCCCCTAGTTTCAAGTAGTTGTATTGTAATTTCCATCCTGCCTTGGCTTTGTAAGTGTGTCGTGCTGTTTGATAGATATCTTAAAATTTTATAAAAGTGTAATAAAAAACATAAAGTGATGTCAAATAAGTCTTCCTCATCCACTTTCCTTATTCTGCTTTGCCTCAACATAGGTGTGATTCTATCATAGCAAATACAACATCACAGTTGAGCAACAAATTAAGTCATATGGTATTTGTAGGAGAAAACCAAAAAATATGTATTTTTGTCGTTATTTTCCCCCATGACTAATATTTTATTCTTTCCTTGTATGTGTCTTTCTTACAGTATCAACACTACAAAGGTAGCGACTTTGACTGTGAATTAAGACTTCTAATTCACCAAAGTCTGGCAGGAGGAATCATTGGTGTCAAGGGTGCTAAAATCAAAGAACTCAGAGAGGTACTGTTATCTATTCTTTTCAGATTCTGTTTTTATTCTAAAAACAAAATAGTGTTTTATGCTCATAAACAGAGAAAGTATCTTTTGTGCAGTAATTCATTCAAACGCATTCAATACGTGATTTCTGTGTTCCAAGATCAATCTGGGTAACTTCTGGAAATTTCTTGCAAACCATCAGAAATGAAGTAGCTGTTGGTGATAGAGCATAGGACTTCTTATCAAGCTTTTAGGCATGTTAGCAGTAGAGTAACCTTTATAAATAAAGAATATTTTAAAGTAAAAATAGCATTCATCACTCCTTTCTGGAATGAATTGTTGGATAGACTATATTTATTGGTGGTGTTGGACATGCAAAATGGCTTATTGTAGATGCATCTCCACAAAAAAAATTATGTTGTTTGAGTATTACTATAAAAGGACAGTATGAGGTGTGGTTTAAGTTCTACTTCCTTGAAGACTGCTACTTCCTTTGTGAAGGACCATACCTTGTGAAGGAATGGGGCTTTGTTCTAAAAAGCTAGTGGTCCCTATGAACCTAGAGAATTGTTTTCTGTCCTTTCCTGGCATTGTGTCAAAGGCAATTCCAGGTCAGTTCAATAGTAAGCTGCTATCTGTTTGTGTGGATTGAGGACAGCAAGATAACTAGACGTAATCCTGGCAACAACGCTGTCTGGTGTCCAAAGCATGTTTTTGTTTTGATGGTTATTATAACCTGTAAGCTTACAATAGATATATGGTCATTTTGCTAATATTCAATTAAATGACTGTGTGGATGAGCTATAATTGAAAGATTTAAACTGTTTTCCTCTTCACTAGAATTTCATACAAAATGTCGTCATTGCAGGTCTTAAAAAAAAAAAATAATAAAATATATCATAGAATGGCTTGGGTTGGAAGGGACCTTAAAGATCATGTAACTCCAACCCCAATGCCACAGAGAGGGATGCCATCCACTAGATCAGGCTGGCCGAGGCCCCATCAAGCCTGGTCTTGAACATCTCCAGGAATGGGGCATCTACTACTTCTCTGGGCAACCTGTTCCAGTGCCTCACTACCCTTACAGTGAAGAATTTCCTCCTAATGTCTCTTTTAGTTTAAGACCATTCCCTCTTGTCTCCTATCATTATCTACCCGAGTAAAGAGTCCTTCTCAATCTTTTTTATAAGATCCATTTAAGTATTGAAAGGCTGCAATGAGGTCTCCCTGAAGCCGCCTCTTCTCCAGGCTGAACATCTCCAGCTGTCAACCCAAAGATTAATATTCTAAGATTAAATTTGTTGTAAGAACTTGGAAGCAAGCATGCACTTAATTACTGGAAATCTAATATTCTGGTTTGAGTCTTTCTTTAAAACTGTTTTAGTGTCTTACCCATTTTTTCAATAGGTTCATAAAATTGTTCAAAATGCTTCCATTTGAAGATTTTTTCTTCTCTTCAACAGAATACTCAGACCACCATTAAGCTCTTCCAAGAGTGTTGTCCTCATTCCACTGATAGAGTGGTGCTTATTGGTGGAAAACCTGATAGGGTTGTGGAATGTATCAAGATTATCTTGGATCTTATTTCTGAGGTGATGTTTTGTTTTATTCTTACACTGGTATTCATGAAAGTTAGGATGGAAAACTATCTTCCCATTTATTTTGAGTTCAGTACCTTTTTTCCATTAGTAAAGAAAGTGTTGGACTGTTAGCACAGTTGGAAATTATTCCTGTTTTTTAGACTTAGGGTGTATCTTATGGGAGAAAGAAGCAATTTTGATACCAATGGACTATTTGTCATGATTTGCATATTATTAAAAGAAATTTTAATTTGGGGAGGAAGGGAGACAAATGTATGTGCTACCTATCGTTAACAGCAATTTCTCTGCCTTTCTCTTCAGCATTGTGCAATCAACAATACATTCAGAATGTATAAATGTAACAGTCAGTGCTAACTGGTGTGTGTGTTTGTCTTAGTCTCCAATTAAAGGACGGGCCCAGCCTTATGATCCCAATTTCTATGATGAAACATATGACTACGGTGGCTTCACAATGATGTTTGATGATAGAAGGGGGCGTCCAGTTGGCTTTCCAATGCGTGGAAGAGGAGGCTTTGATCGAATGCCTCCTGGTCGTGGTGGACGACCTATGCCTCCATCAAGAAGAGACTATGATGATATGAGCCCTCGCAGAGGACCTCCACCACCTCCACCAGGTCGTGGTGGCAGAGGTGGCAGCAGAGCTCGTAATCTTCCTCTTCCTCCTCCACCACCTCCTCGTGGCGGGTGAGTTGTATAAATACATTCTAAAAAACTCAGGTTGAGTACAATTTGCTGAATTATGTTAATGTTTCCAGGAATTGTTTCACACTTCCATGTTGGTAATGACTATGTAGGATTTAGTATATTGCACTAAAATTTTTTTTATTTATTAAGCATTTGGATTGAATTATTTTCCTAATAGAGCAGTCTATCAGGACTGTAGTTGGTATTTCTATAACTTTAGTTTGTCATTTGGAACTTGGCTAAAGCAGTGAAACTGAGTTGTGTGCAAATAATGAAAATGAAGATTTGAGAATGTTATAACTCATGTAATAAACTAGTTTATGTGCCTCTGCTTTTCTCATTTTAGAGATCTTATGTCTTATGACAGAAGGGGTAGACCTGGAGACCGTTATGATGGAATGGTAGGAGTTTAAAATTAATATTGTTCTGTGAAGTGTAAATAGTTAACACTATCTGAAGAAACTGTTCTTGAATCCATAAATGTAAGTGTGGAGCTGTGAGAAACAATCTGTAGCCAATAACACAGGCTCAGGTGAGGATCTCAGTGAAGTAACTTTATTTGTGATTGCAATGGTGGGTGTCCCGCAAGCATGAGCACACAGCGGAAGTGTATTGTAGCCCTATATCCTCTATTACCCAATGCTTGATTCCTCCAATTTCCTCATTGGCTGAGTACTATAGGTACGCAACCTACCTGACACTTGTTACTATGTCCTGTATATACAGCTCTATTTGACCAACCTTTAATTTTTTTTTTGAGCTGGAGGGGCCTGTGATTTCTTAGCTTCTTGTTTTTGCTGATTCTGTAACTGCTTGTCTCACTTTCCTTAGCTATTCTTTTTTGGGGGGGGGACATGACAGTGGGATCTTCTACTCTCCCCTTATCTGCTTAACATACCCCCCACTGTTATGCCTGTGCAATCACTTTTGAATATGCAAGGTTAGTGGAATTTTCCACTGCAAAAACACGACTTTAATTTTTACAGGGCATGCATACTTCTGAAACTTTGTTATTAACTAAATGTTTTGTCTATACAAATGGTCCCTCCAGAATAAGTTTTGGAGTGTGAGGGGTATCTTGCGTGATCTGCTGACTGCTTGTTTATTTTTCATGTTTTTTTGTTTGCTTTTTGTTTTCCTACCTATTGTTAACAGTGGTATAGAAAGTCAGTAGAGCACAGTCCCTGCAGGTTTTATTACACTAACCTTTTAGATTTTTTTTATTGGGATGTCAGAAATAGGAATTGTAGGCTGTAATTCAGAACAGGAAATGTCAGAAAAATGTTCTTAATGTTTGTATGAATCAGACTTTTGTTAACAGATTTTAACACGTCTGTTGGGAAATATAAATAATATTTATAAAGGGCTCTAGTTGGTCTGGCAGATGATTGCTTTTTCAAATCACTTTGTCAACCTGCCGATTTCTATATCGGAGGGGGAAAAGTCTACTGTAATTTCAAATGCTTGGGAGCCAGGACTACTGCTAAGTTGAATTTTAAATCAAATTGGATATGTTTGGCACCTTCTTAAGATAAGTTTCTTAATTTTTTGTTTTCCTTCATTTAAATGAATGGAATAGAGCCTATTTCACGTCTCCTCTCCACTCCTACCTAAAGGTGCTTTTTAAGCATTGCCTCCTCCTGGGAGGAAGAGGCAGTTACTTCCAGTAATACAAACTGGAAGTATGTATTACAAGAACGTCAAAATTGGGGCACCAGAAGCCTATCAAAAATATTTGTCAGTACTTAGAATAGTTCAGTTGGAAGGGACCATCAGAAATCATCTAGTCCAACTGACTGACCTCTTCAGGGCTAGTGAAAAGTTAAAAGCATGTTATTGAATGCATTGTCCAAATGTCTCTTGAACACTGATAAGAATGGGGCATCAACCGCTTCTCTAGTGTTTGACCACCCTCAAATAAGGTGGGTAAGCATATATAAAGTCATTTAATCCCCCCCAGTCACTTCTTACCTTTTCCTAAATTATTTCCTAATTCCTAAAGTATTTTTAAATTGGAATTAATTGAGAAGTAAATCAGAACGTATTTCTTTAAAAGTGATCTATATGTTCAGACATCTAATCCGGTTTTGTTCACTCAAATGATTCCTACTTCTTGATTTTTATTTTTTAAAATGTTTTAGATATGTATGTGTTACATACATGTTTGTGTAAGCGTTTCAATAAAGGTACATATGCTTACAAAAAAAATGGAGGTACGTCATGTTTAAGAGATTTGACATTAAGGAACATATGGAAAAATTGGTGAAGAGGTTGACAATCCTCATTTATCTATATAAATACCAAAAGAAACTAATGGCATTTCACTTTTTTTCTGGGCCAATCCTTTAAAAGTGAGGGAAAGGTAGAATAATTTGCCATTGGTTAAGATTTACATCTAAATGACAATACATATGCAAAAGTAAATAAATTCCTGTTAATGCTATGTTCTTTGTCTTCTCCAGCCAGTGTTTCATTTGGTTTCTATTTAATTCCTATTGGTTAAAAGTAATAGCTAGCACAAATGAGTCTGTAGAGAAGAAAATTGTGTAACATAGCAATACATGTATATGTGTGTGTGTATATATGTGTATGTTGTGTGTATATATACAATTATACATGTTACGTGTAATTATGTATATGACATACTGCACCTAATACTTGCACAAATGTTTGTTTTAATCTGCTGTTCATTTAAACTAAATTCTATACATTCTCATAATTTTGCTGATTGCTATTTTTTCAGCATTTGTTGTAAAATTCTCACATAAATGCTATATATCACTGATATCGGCAATTACATTTCTTTAAGTTAAGTAGCAGTAGATTGTTAGTTTAGTTAGTGGCTATATGAGATACATGGAAATGAATTAAAATATTAGAAGCCATGTCCTTCCTACTTGACCTGCTATTGACATATCAATGACAGTTAATTGTTTTAGTCTTATTAAATGCTTTTTGAAATGCATGAGATGAATAGAAGGTTTTGGTATTTGAGAGTAACATCTTGTAGTATATAGTACAGCTGTAACACTCAAGTGTTTTTAAAGCAAACAAAAAATGTTCAAAGTAGTTTTACTCTCCCCTTAGGTGTCTGACATTTTGTAAGAGCAAAATCTGTTTACACCACAAAAACAGGGAAGAAACAAGTGTGACCAGTTACAGTTCCCTTTTAGCGAAAGAAAAACTGAGTGAGTTTTGTAACTGGTCTGTATCATGTATTTTTGAATCTTTGTAGTAAAGTGGTTCATAAAAATGTTTCTCTATCAGTATGTATGTATTTGCTTGCAAAGTTACTCGTAAGCCTCTATGACATGGACTTAATTTGGAATAATTTATTCTTTTCCTTCTGTCTGGAAGATGATGCAGTGTCATGTGGATGCCTGTGAGGACATGCAGCCACCAGAGCTGGTGAGTGCATTTGTGCTTTTGACTGGTTTAATAGTTGATTTTTTTGAGAAAACCAATTAAATAAAGTGGTTAAGTGATAACTGCGATTTCTTGAGTGTGAATGTAGTCAGTGGCAGCTTGCCCATATTGAAAATCTCTAAAGCTGTCTTTCTAACAGGTTATTGGCAGTTTGTTCTTAACAATTTGTTCTGTACAGTCAGTGTTCCACAATAGAAGTGTGCAGCAGCACAGTCAAAAGAGCTTTTCTGTTGTGTTGCTGCTTTGTACCCTATTTTAGTGTGTTAAATTCTAGCTTTCACTGTAACTCCTGCTTTTTAACACCCTGTAAATGCATGTATTTAGGGATATGTTGTGTGTTAACTGTTTTTTGTTTTTTTCTGTTTCAAACAAGGAATAGTTCTTTGTTTAATAGTTTATCCACAACTATAGGCATTATCTATCTGTACATCTTAAAATTACATTTGATTTGTGTTTATCAAACAACTTCTTGCTCTCAGGGGCTTTAGAAGGGGTTTTGGAAAGGAGAGTTCAAAAGGGGGGTCAGTAAGTGTTTATGCTGTCTAGAAGATGGTGGTGCTGTCAAATATTAAATGTTAGTTCCTAGCTTACATAAACACTGCAGATGGAATTGCTCATCTGTCAAATTCATTTGCTGTTCTGTAGTCTGGAGAGGAAAGGAGAGGCAGAAAGGATTAGTCATTAAAACGACTTAACCCAAAGAAGGGGGTTCCCTGTGCAAAATATCAGCAGAAATAGGGGTGGTGGGGAGAGGAAATATGCAGCTCTGATCAGCCTCAGAAAGGTGTCCTTCGTTCTTTTCTGTATTTTTTTCTATTTTGCATTCCCCTACAAGCTCTTTTATGCTTTATTATGATTCGTATTGCTAAGCAACATGATTAGACAACATAAGTTGCTTAGAAACAGTTGTTCAGATGAACAGTTTTTTTCTGAATGCTTACATTTTGATGTAGCTCCAAAAAGGTAGTAAGTAAATAACTTTGTTTGGGTGTTGTCTTTTTTTTCCTGAAGTTGTAATGCAAGAACTCTTTCTAAACAAGTAATTCACACAAGTTTCCTACATTTCTGTAGTTCAGTGATATAAGTTGAATTCTAGAGAAGCATGCATATCTGTACTCTGCTTTTACAGGAAGATATTAAAATAGAGGTTTGTGCATTTAGAAAGCATTTGGTCAAATAAGCATTTGATATCAAGTACCAGTCTACAAATTCTCAAAAATAAAAGCAGTCAGGAGTGCTGCATTGCAATGATTTGGATTTGGTATATAGTAGTTTTAGCAGAACAGAAGTAGTTAGTGTCATGACTGTCCTTTCTAATAACCAAAAGATTGTAGCATAGTCTGAATGGAGGGACCAATTATAAAGCTATTCTAGAGTTGACTTGTTTTTTCTTCAAGATGTAGATGGAATAGGATGGTTGACAGTTATCAGGTAAACTTGTCACAAATGGAGATTTTCATTTCTCCTGAGCTCCTTAGCTGACAGGGTAAGCTTAAGATGTTCTCATGAGATATCCTTCTCTCTTCTTCCTACCCCCCCCTTTTGTTTCTGGTCTGCCCTCTTCCCCAGTTTGTCTTCAATGATATTTAGATTAAAGATGTAGGTTAGGATTTTTGCATAAAATAGGCTCAAAGTTAACGGTATAAAACTTAAGATGAAAGCATATTAATGAAGTATGGTTATTTGCTATTTAAGGGTTTGCTTTCTCTTTTTTTTCACAGTTTGAGGGTGGCTCTGGATATGGTAAGTTTTTATAGAGAACTTTAACATGCACTTCATTATTTAGTCAGTAAAAGGCTTGATGCATTTGTTTAAATTAGACTACTCTTATGCAGGGGGCCGTGGTTCATATGGAGATCTTGGCGGACCCATCATCACAACACAAGTAACAATTCCAAAAGATGTGAGTGAAGTTGACTTGCTTTCCACTTGTGTGTTTTTTTTTAAGTCACAGCCTTTTCTCAGACTAAGTAAGTCAGAAGTATTTGGGATCCTTGATGAGTACTTGTTAATATAAAGCAACTGTTCCTAAATCACCAAAAGCCTATTCTTAAGGATGTTTGTTTTATCTTCACTTCAGAGATGCACTGAACTATTTTGACTTATGGATAGCCAGTAATAGAGACAGTCTACATAACTTGTTTTTGCAAACAGATATCTGGTTCTTCCAACTTTCTCACCTGTGTTTATATAATAAATGTTGCAGAGGATGTCTTCAGGCTGTAAAAAAAAAAAAAGTAAGCTTCTATTGCAACTCTTAAAACTAAATTGATGGAAGCTACTCAAATAATAGTACTGTGTTTTTGCAGAGAAATTTAGACAAAGAAATGAATGCTTTTTGTCTCCTAGTTGGCAGGATCTATTATTGGAAAGGGAGGCCAGAGAATCAAACAAATACGTCATGAGTCAGGAGCTTCAATCAAAATTGATGAACCACTAGAAGGTTCAGAAGATCGAATAATAACTATTACAGGAACACAGGACCAGATACAAAATGCACAGTATTTACTGCAAAACAGGCAAGTTGAAGCTTAATGCTGTCCTTACTGTCAATTTTATGATGACTTACATCCTACTGCTCTAAAGCTCTTCTTCTGTGCTATAGTTTTTGGAAGGGCAGGATTTAAATAACTAAACTTTTTTCTAGTGGTAGTTTTGCCTTTCTTTTCTGTTCTTCTAACTAAAATGAAGACTCCCTCAAAACTAATATTGATGGAAAATTCCTTAACCAAGCACTCATTTAATTTCTCTGGTGGAAATTGCTGCAAAAAAAAAAGCCTACTTGTAATAAATTGTATACAACCTGTAGAAAACACAGAAGGCTTCAGTGGACATTGGTCTAGTTCTGTGTGGAAGACTAGTGATTTTGTTGTTTTTAGATAACTAAACTGACAACAAATCACAGTCTACCATATGGCACAGACTATGCCTCTACAGGACAAGTTGAAATTAATTGGTGCTGTTATGCAGCATTTCACACCTTATTAGCATTACTTTGTCTTCTCTGGCAAATATTAACAGCTTCAGATTTAATTTGCTTAATCTTGCTTTATTAACATGTTGGTTATCATAGCATTTATTAATGTTCAACTTGAATGTTTGGCTTTAGATTAGTATTTAAATGTGTTTAATCATAGACCTATAATTATTAGTCATTAATCTTATTAAATTGTTTACTTCAAAATGCATTACAAGTTTGTAGTTTAATCTTTAAGAATATCATTGTGAATATCAATGCAAGATGTATGGTCCATCATTCTAATACATGCTTTTTTCTTTTTCTTTTATAGTGTGAAGCAGTATGCAGATGTTGAAGGATTCTAATGCAAGATTATTTTTTCTTTTTTATAGTGTGAAGCAGTATTCTGGAAAGTTTTTCTAAGACTATTGAAGAACTGAAGGAGTCCTGCACCTTTTTAAATTTTTTTTTTAAATACCTGCTTCTGTTTAAAAAGCCAACATTCCTCTGCTTCATAGGTGTTCTGCATTTGAGGTGTAATGGAATCTGCTGTTCACCAAATATGTTTTAGTTCCTTGCAAATATTTGGGGGGAGGGAAAGGGCACATGAGATTAACTTTGAAATTTTGAAACAGCAGCAGAGTGGATTTTTTTGTTCATTGTTGGTGGTAAAATGTAAAGCTCTTTTCTGTAACTGTTGTGAATGCCCTGCTTTATGTAGACTACTTTGTTTTGGTTGTTTTTGAAGGGGGGAGAAGACTGGTAGTCAACATGTCCCTGGCATCCTTTTGAGAGCAGTGTGCAGAATGTAATGCTCTTTTGTAAGAAATGTTTTTTAAATAAATTTAGTGAACCTATTCTTGGTGGACATTTTTATGTACATAATGTAATACCTAAAATGGATGCACTCTTCCACCCACCCCCCAGAGAATGCATAAATGATAGTTGCTTTTAAGCTTTTTCTTCTGTTTCTTTGATATAGATAAAGTTGCATGTTTTGTTTCATTCAAATTAAAGAAACTGAAAACAGTGGTTCATCTTTATTATTTGGGAGAAAAGTGCAAAAATATTCATGCAGGCATTGTGTAAAATCTGCCTTTTTTGAGTGTTTAGCCCTGTGTACAGTACATATTTTAAAATGTTGGTGACAGTATAAGTTTGTGATGCCACTGAGTTAAGTGGGTTAAATACATCTGGTTCTAGACAGTTTTCTTAATGCAAATAAGTGTTAGAAATGGTGGTTGGTGTACCATTAATGAATGAATCATAGTTGTTTTCAGAACTTTAATCTGTGTGAGGTGTAGAAACTCTTACGAATTGGCAGTATCTAACTTTTCCATTGTTTACAGAACTTGTTTGGTTTCCCTGTTGTATGTTGAATTCCATAGGAAGTACTTGTGAGGAATTAAAAAAAAAAAAAAACCTCTGGGTATTTCATGTAATATCTTGACATTTTTATTTATAGCTTACAAGTTTTGGTTTCACTTCCTAAATAAAAACTTTTAAAAATGCATAAGAACTTGGTAAATATGAATGCGATGCATCCAGTCTGAGTGGATTCTTTCCCTTGGAGAAGGGGGTATGTGGTTCTAGAACTTACTGCTTTTTGAACTATGTGGGGTAATTGCTGTGATAACAAGGAGCTACGCTTAAAATTTAATGGGAAAGAGCAAGGAGGTAAGAGGTGACCTCCTTAGCAGAGCTCTAATCAATCATAGGAAAAACAAACTCACCCCTTTTGTCTAGGGGAATGAGTGTGACAGTTTTTCCAGTAAATATGCGTGTAGGAATTGGCATTTCCATTGGAAAGGATGAACATAAGTTATATGGAGAAATCAACCTAAGAAAAAGGTGTCAGGCAATGTAAAGGAATTGAGGTACAGGATTTTCTCTATATACTTTCAAATTGTTTATGTGGAGGTTGTTGGTGTGTTTTTTTTATTTTAAATAGATTGGGGGGAGGGAAGCTGCATGAATGTCAACATATTCTGGTTTTCCTTAATGATTGGCATCTTTTGAGAAGCTAGCCTAGTCTAATGAAGTTGAGCGCTGCTCTAGCTTCGGTAGGTATTTTTAAGGTTTCATTCGAACCAACCATGTATGATTTGAGATGAGCTTAAGGCTTTCCTGTTGTAAAAGGACCTGTAAGTTTTGGGTTCTTTTTACAGCTGGAGCTTGTTGGTGGGTTTTATTTCTCTGCTTCTTTCCTCCCCACCTGTTTCCCTTGCTAACCTGATGATGAAAACTAACCTGATGGTAAAAAGCTGCCTTTCTCCTGAGGAGTACTGTGCCAGAGTTCTGTTAGGGGAGGAGTGTGGGGGAGTACTCATAGTACTTACACTTGTACTTCAAAAGTAGTTTAGTAATACAGATTGTTTAGAAAAAACAAAAAGCAACCATTTATAGAGGCCTTTTTTAAAGGCTGACTTCTGCATAGAGACTGCTGGCTTTAAAATGTAGCACTCATGGCATGGGTTCTGCAGCAGCTTTCACTGCTAGGTGTTTCTGTATATTATGTCTGAAATTAAGATATCTGGAAATCATGATTTTCTTGGCTGTTTGGTGCATGATATAGGTGTCATGTTAAAGGGGACTTAAAGTTCAGCATTTGCCTGTTTCAGAGCCCTGCTAAGGGCTTTCACTGAGACAGTCTCACAAAGTTGAAAGTATTTAATAAGGTGATAGATGTAACAGATTAGGAATTGCCATTGATGAATACACTTACTGCAATAACACTAATATATGATAATAGTGCTAGCAAAAAACTATCCAGAGTATTCTTCACCAAAGGGTGAGGGTGCAGAACTTACTAAGATGGTGTCCCTGTCTTGGTGGAGGAGAAAAGGCACAGCCTCTTCTAGGTTTCCAATCTCCCCTCCCCTGCTCTTTTTTGCTTGCTCTAACTTCACTAGATCTTTTTTTCTTCTGCTCTAAGTTTACACTAACTATTTGCACTTGAATATCCTAACCTTACCTGTTGTTCCCTCCCTGGGGTGACATTTAGCATGATAAAAAGTTGTGTACTATAGCCATATATGTTTAGCATGTACTTCTTTCAGGGGTGTGAAATTAAATATTAATTTTACACACAATGAAGCAAAAGGTTACACTTCGGCACTTTAGCCTTCAAGATTATGTTCTGCCACCAAAACAGGGTTGACAAGGGAAGACCAACTGATGTCATCTACCTGGACTTCTGTAAGGCCTTGGACACAGTCCCACATGACATCCAGATCTCCACATGGAAGAGAAATGGATTTGATGGGTGGAGCATTCAGTGGGTAAGGAATTGGCTTGAAGGTCACACCCCAGAGGGGTGGTCAATGGTTGGTTCTATGTCCAGATGGAGGCTGGTGATGAGTGGTGTATCTCAGGGGTCTCTCCTGATGAGACTGGTACTGTTTAATATCTTCATCAATGACATAGGGGGGTTGAGTGCAGTCTCAGTGAACTTGCAGGTGACGTGAAGCTGAGTGGTGTGGCTGATACAATAGAAGGAAGGGATGCCATCCTTAAGGACCTGGACTAGCTTGGGAAGTGGGCCCACGTGAACCTAATGAAGTCCCTTCCAACTCAAACCATTCTATGATTGTAATAATTGATAAATATGCTTCCCACAGAGGTGAGGAATGGAATGTATTGGGTTTACATGGGAAGGGCTTGGTAGCAGGGGGGCTGTAGCCTGTGGAGAGGAGCCCATGCAGAAGCAGGTGACCTGGCAGAATCTGCTGCCTGTGGGGAACCCATGTTGGAGCAGTTTGCTCCTGACAGATGGACCCATATTGGAGCAGTTCTTGAAGAGCTGCTGCCTGTGGGAAGGCTGTGCAGGTTCAATTCAGGAAGGATGACATCCTATAGGAGGGACCCCAGGTTGGAGCAGGGTCAGAGAGTGACCATGAAGAAGTGGCAGAGGCAAAGCCTCATAGACTGACCACAACCCCCATTCCCCTGTGCCCCACAGGAGGAGGAGGTAGAAGAGGGTGGATGGGGGGGAGATGGGGGGGGGAAGGTGGTGTTAGTTTACCTTGTTTCTCACTTCTTTAGCTTGTTAGTAATAGGCAATACATTTCTCTAATCTCTCTCTGCTGAGTCTGTTTTGCTTGTGATGATAGTGATATCTCTGTCCTTATCTCAATCCTTGAGCCATTTTCATTTTATTTTCTCCCCCTTTCCCTTTGAGGAGGGGGAGTGAGAGAGCAGTAGTGGTGGAGCTTGGCTGCCCACCTGAGTAAAACCACCACAGTGGTCAAAGTGCCCCATGAGGACCAAGCCTTGTGAACTTAAAGTTGCTTCTGTCTGTCTATAGAGGGCCTTACATGCTTGGCCTTCTTGATTGGGGGGCCTGTAGCAGACTCCCTGCTACAGTGTCACCTGTCCCTGCCCTCCCTTTAATACTGACCCATCAGCCCTCTGTCAGTGCCTCATCCATCCTCAGACAGAGCTCCATGCACTCCAGCTGCTCATTGACATATAGGGCTGCGGTGGTTTTACCCAGCTAGGCAGCTGAACACCACAACCATTCTCTCACTCCCCCTCTTTCTTCACTGACCGTGGTGGCTGCAGGATTGCTGTTCTTGTGTAGCAGTTTCTCCCTTAGCATGGGTCCCCCATGGGCAGCAGTTCCTGCCAAATCACCTGCTCTTGCGTGTCCTTTCCATGGGCTACAGGTCTGGTGCAGAGTCAGCTCCTTCAGGGGTTCTCCACAGGCTGCAGCCTCCTTCAGGGCAGATCCACCTGTTCCACCATGGTCTCCTCCCACAGCTGCAGTGTGGAAATATGCTCTGCTGTGGTACACCATGGGCTGCAGGGGGGCAACTTGCTCCACCGGGGATCCTCTCCACAGGCTGCAGGGGAACTTTTGCTCTGGTGCCTGGAGCACCACCACCTCCTCCTTGTTCACTGACCTTGGTATCTGCAAGGTTGTTTCTCACTCCTCTCTTCCCTAGCTGCTGTTGCACAGTATTTTTTTTCCCTTTCTTAAATATCCTCTCACAGAGGCACAAACACCATCGCTTATTGGCTTGACTCTGGGCAGAGGTGGGTCCCTTCGGAGCTGTCTGAAACTGGCCTTTTACCTAACATGAGGCAGCTTACAGATTCTTCTCACAGAAGCCACCCCTGCAGTCCCCTGCTACCCCAAGCTTGCCACGTAAACCCACTGCAACCACCCTGATATTTGTCAGAGGGACAGCACAGCAGTGTAGACAGTCCAGGAGGCAGTTGGAATGCATTGATGACAACTTCCTTCTCTAAGTGATAGAGGAGACAACGAGGAGAGGCTGGTGGGGAATGTGAAGCTCAAGGGCGGCTTTGTCCACAGTGACCATGAAATGGTGGAGTTCAGGATACTTAGGGCAGCGAGGAGGGAGCATGGCAAGCTCGCTACCCTGGATTTTGGGAGAACAGACTTTGGCCTCTTCAGGGATCTGCTTGGTAGAGCCCCATGGGGAAAAAGTCCTGGAGGGAAGAGGGGCCCAAGAAAGCTGGTTAATATTCAAGGATCACCTCCTCCAAACTCAGGTGCCACACATCTCAACAAACAGGAAGTCAGCCAAAAACGCCAGGAGGCCTGCATGGATGAACAAGGAGCTCCTGGACAATCTCAAGCAGAAAAAGGAGACCTAAAGATGGTGGAAGCAAGGACAGGTAATCTGGGAGGAATGCAAAGAAATTGTCTGAGCAGCCAGGGATCAGGTTAGGAAAGCCAAAGCCCTGTTAGAATCAAATTTGGCCAGGGACATCAAGGGCAACAAGAAAGGCTTCTATAGGTACATCAGTGATAAAAGGAAGATTAGAGAGACTGTGTGCCCTCTCCAGAAGGAAAGGGGAGAGCTGGTCACCTGGGATATGGAGAAGGCTGAGGTACTCAACACTTCTTTTGCCTCAGTCTTCACTGATAAGAGCTCCAGCCATGTGGCTTGGGTCCTGAAGGCAAAGTCAGGGAGTGGGAGAAAGATGAACTGCCCAGTGTAGGAGATGATCAGCTTCAAAACCATCTAAGGAACCTGAAATGTACAAGTCCATGGGACCTGATGAGATACATCTGTGGGTCTTGAGGGAACTGGCAGACATAGTTCCTGAGCCACTATCCATCATATCTGAGAAGTCATGGCAGTCCGGTAAAGTTCCCACTGACTGGGAGAAGGGAAACATAACCCCCCTTTTTAAAAAGGGAAAAAAGGAAGATCTGGGGAACTACAGGCCAACTACAGGCCAGTCAGTCTCACCTCTGTGCCTGGCAAGATCATAAAATCATAGAATCCTAGAATCATTAAGGTTGGAAAAGTCCTCCAAAATCATCTGGTCCAACCATACCCCTACCACCAATACTACCAACTAGACCATGTCCCTAAGAACCACATCCAACCTTTCCTTAAGCACCCCCAGGGATGGTAACTCCACCTCCCTGGGCAACCTGTTCCAATGCCTAACTACTCTTTCCGACAAGAAATGTCTCCTAATTTCCAACCTAAACCTCCCCTGGCGCAACTTGAGGCCATTCCCTCCAGTCCTATCGCTACTTATCTGTGAGAAAGGGCCGACCCCCCTCTCCCCACAACTTCCTTTCAGGTAGTTGTAGAGAGCAATAAGGTCTCCCCTGAGCCTCCTCTTCTCCAGACTAAACAACCCCAGTTCACTCAGCCGTTCCTCAGAAGACTTGTGTTCCAGACCCTTCACCAGCTTCGTAGCCCTTCTCTGGACACGCTCCAGGGCCTCGATGTCCTTCTTGTAGTGAGGGGCCCAAAAGCGAACACAGGACTTGAGGTGTGGCCTCAGGAGAGCAGAGTACAGGGGGACAATCACCTCCCTGGTCCTGCTGGCTACACTGTTCCTGATACAAGCCAGGATGCCATTGGCCTTCTTGGCCACCTGGGCACACTGCCAGCTCATGTTCAGGTGAGCATTGACCAATGCCCTCAGATCCTTTTCCTCTGCACAGCTTTCCAGCCACTCTGCCCCAAGCCCTGTAGTGTTGCATGGGGTTGTGACCAAAGTTCAGGACCCGGCACTTAGCCATGTTGAACCTCATCTCATTGGCCTCTGTTCATTGATGCAAACAGTCTAGGTCCCTCTGCAGGGCCTTCTTACTCTCCAGCCGACTGACACTCCCTCCCCAAGTTGGTGTTGTCTTCAAATTTACTGAGGGTGCACTCAATTCCCTCATCCAAATCATCAATAAAGATTTTAAAGAGGGTGAGCCCTACCACCAAAACCCCTGGGGAACACCACTCATGACCGGTTGCCAGCTGGATTTCATTCCATTCACCACTGCTCTCTTGGCCCGTCTGTCCAGCCAGTTTTTAACCCAGCAAAGCGTATACCTGTTGAAGCCATAGGTCTCCAGCTTCTCCAGGAGAGTACTGTGGGAGACTGTGTCAAAGGCTTTGCTGAAGTCTAGGTAGACTACATCAACAGCGTTTCCCTCATCCACCAGGTGGGTCACCTGGTCATAGAAGGAGATGAGGTTGGTCAGGTAGGACTTGCCTTTCATGAACCCATGCTGGCTGGGCCTGATCCCCTGGTTGTCCCGCATATGCTGTGTGATTGGTCAGTATTCAAGTATCACTTCCTTCAAGCTCAAGATCAGTGCATCCTTATGAGCAAGAAGGCAAGCGAAGGGGGCAGGAGACCTGCATGGATGAGCAGGGAGCTCCTGGCGAAGCTCAGACAGAAGAAGGAAGTTTACAGCATGTGGAAAAAGGGACAGGCCACTTATGAGGAATATAGAGATGCTCTCAGAGTATGCAGGGATGCAACAAGGAAGCCCATTTGCAATTAAATCTGGCAAGGGATGTCAAGGAGAACAAGAAGGGCTTTTTTAAATACATCGGCAAAAAAGAGGGAGACTGGGGAAAATGTCGGCCTGCTGCTGAATGGGGCGAGTGCCCTGGTGACAAAGAATATGGAGAAGGCAGAGTTGCTGAATGCCTTTTTTGTTTCAGTCTTTACTGCTAATGTAGTCCCAACGCTGGGAAAAAACAAGGAAACCTTGAAGAAAATAGGGAGGCCTGTAGCTTGCATAGTCTTTCAATAGCTTGTGTAGTCTTTTAGCTGAGAAAATAAGGAGAGACAGGTAGCCTTGAGCTAACAAAAGCAAGGAAGATAAGGAATAAAAGGTAAAAAACAAGGAGGAGGAAAACAGCTTCGGACTGACCTATAGTAACCTTTTGCTCATTAAGGGTCATTAACACATTAGAAATCACACCCATCACTCACAATCCACCCATGGGATTGTGAGATTGGAGGGAAGGTTTTGACAGGCCAGTTCTTATATATGCCTAAATGTCTTCTCCCTTTGTTGGGAAGAGATCTGCTGTGCAAACTGCGTGCAAAGGTAACCTTCTCCACAAATGGGATAACAGTTAAAATTCTATTTGAGAATGCATAGAAAGCACAAATTTGTTTATTGACAGAACCAAAGGCAGAGGAAAGGTTACAGACCCCTGAGGATGTGTTAAATGCAGTGATTCCTTCTGTATGGGCAGGGTAGTCTGAAGGGCTTTTCAATTGGACCAAAAATGCAAACTATAGCAAACCAATTAGTACGAAAATGTCCTGTATGCTGTTGTAACAACCCCAAGATTCAGCCAAAACCACCACCAGGGGAGACAAGAAAAGGAATGAAACCTGGGGAGTATTCGCAAGTGGACTTTTCTGAACTGCCTAGACAAGGACTATATCGATATCTTCTAGTACTGGTGGACACATTCACTGGATGGCCAGAGGCCTTCCCCTGCCGAACTAATAAAGCTAAGGAAGTCGTATAGGCTTTATTGAAAGAAACAATCCCATGCTTTGGAATGCCAGAGGGATTTCCCTCAGACGATGGACCTCATTTTATATCACAAGTAGTTCAAGAAATATCAGGGCATTACAGATTGTGGGATTTGCATACCACTTGGAGACCACAATCGAGTGGGCAGGTAGAAAGAATGAATCAAACACTAAAAAGACAGTTGACTAAAATTTGCCAGGAAGCTCAGCTAAAATGGCCAGAAGCCCTACCAATAGCTCTGATGAGAATTAGGATAGCTCCCAAAGCTAAAGAAAAAGTTAGCCCATTTGAATTATTATATAACAAACCATATCCAGTAAATGAATTGGTGACAGAAGGGAGTCAAATGCATGTCAGAGGGGAGGGTTGGGTCAGACAATATTTGCTGTCTTTGTCTGCCGTGTTGTCCTCTCTCCATAGATACGTACAGGAATGATTACCAATTCCATTGGATGTTCCGGTACACCCATTTTGACCTGGACATCAGGTGCTGATTCAAATCTGGAAAGATGAGCCTCTAAAGAAGTGGAAAGGACCCTACACTGTCTTGCTCCACACCTACACTGCAGTCAAGGTGGAAGGGATCAAATCGTGGATTCACTACGCTTGTGTGAAGGCAGCACCACCACCAGAAGAGAAGCGAGACCTACCATCAAAAGAAGCAAAAGAGACTTTGTGGCAAGTAGAACCGACCGAGGACTTGAAATTGCTGTTTAAAAGGACAAAATGATTTCTGTTCTGATTAGAATTTCCTTAACAGGGTTGACTTATAGTTCCGATGCTTGGACACAGAACTCTATAGTTCAGTTAGCTTTAAATTTAACCCGCTTTGCAAACGCAAACTTCACCAAGTAATGTTAGTGAAACAAGATATAGATAATATAGAGTATTTCGAGTTAGCAGAAATGGACAAGAACTATGTAGTGAGAACTATGAAGCCTAAAAGTGAGGTGAATAGTCTCAAAGGGGGGAAATTGTAGTCCCAAGGCCTGTAGCTTGTGTAGTCTTTCAATAGCTTGTGTAGTCTTTTAGCTGAGAAAATAAGGAAAGAGAGAGACAGGTAACCTTGAGCTAACAGAAGCAAGGAAGATAAGGAATAAAAGGTAAAAAACAAGAAGTAGAAAAACAGCTCCAGACTGACCTATAGTAACCTTTTGCTCATTAAGGCTCATTAACATTTTAAAATCCACACCCATCAAAATACTAATGTACGCTAATGTGGGATTTGATGCCCCCCCTCGTTCCTCAGTGGAGATAAGTTAGGTGAGCTGTAATAGCCAATCAAAAGTAGCCAAAGAGATAGTTTTCACAAGTTTGCTGTGTATAAATGACGGTGATTCGAGTCAGAGGTGTGCTTGCTTTGCGAAAGATCACCAAGCACCTGACTCTGCAGAGTTATATAATTAATTATTTAATTAAAAGACCTTTGTGTGGATTCTGACTCTGTGTACTTATTGGCACGGTGCACCGGGCACAAACCTATGGACAACAAGGACATCTGGGGATGGATGCCACATACAGATAGGCTCGTGATCGAGGGGTGGACCTGACCATTGAGGCTATCACACAGGTTGCCCATGAATGTGAATCCTCTGCTGCGATCAAGCGAGCCATGAAGGTAAAATCTCCCTGGAATAGGGGGCGGTGGCTAGGATTTCAGTTGCCTGGCAAATTGACTATATCGGACCATGACCTTGAATACACTAGGACAAGCAATACATACTCACCATGGTAGAAGCAACTACTGGGTGGCTGGAAACATATCCTGTCAGCCATGCCACTGCCCAAAACACCATCTCGGGCCTGGAAAGGCAAGTGCTGTGGTGTCATGGTAGACCAGAGAGAATTGAGTAAGACAATGGGAGTCACTTCCAAAACAATTTTGTCGCCTCCTGGGCCAAGAGGCATGGCATTAAGTGGGTGTATCACATCCCCTATCACCCACAAGCCTCTGGAAAGGTTGAGAGAGACAATGGACTGTTAAAGACTATGTTATGAGCATTGGGTGCTGGGATATGGGGGATGGAACTAGGTGATCTTTAAGGTCCCTTCCAACCCAAACCATTCTATGATTCTATGAACTCTTCACCCAAATCATGCTAAATGCCACCTCAGGGAGGGAATGGATAAGGTTAGTGTATAAAAGTGTGTTAGGAGTCAGTGTAAAAAAAAAAAAAAAGGTAAAAAAGTTAAGAGAAAGTTAGTGTTAGGAAAAAAAGTTAGAGTGAGGAATAAGGAAGAGTTGGGGGAGAGTTGTGGACTCACCTCGAGTACTGTGTGCAGTTCTGGGCACTACAGTACAAAATGGACATGAAACTGTTGGAGAGTGTCCAGAGGAGGGCTACTAAGATGGTGAAGGGCCTAGAGGGGAAGATGTACGAGGAGCGACTGAGTTCACTTGGCCCGTTCAGCCTGGAGAAGAGGAGGCTGAGGGGAGACCTCATTGCGGTCTACAGCTTCCTCACGAGGGGAGTGGAGGGGCAGGCACCGATCTGTTCTGTTTAGTGACCAGTGATAGGACCCACGGGAATGGAGTCAAGCTGTGACAGGGGAGGTATCAGGAGGAGGTTCTTCACTGAGAGGGTTGTCGTGCACTGGAACAGGCTCCCCAGGGATGTAGTCACGGCACCAAGCCTGCCAGAGTTTAAGAAGCATTTGAATTGTGCACTTAGTCACATGGTCTGAATTTTTGGGTAGACCTGTGTGGAGCCAGGAATTGGACTCGATGATCCTTATGGGTCCCTTCCAACTCGGGATATTCTATGATTCTATGAAACTGGAAACCTAGAAGAGGCAGTCAACAGGCTGTTCTTCTCCCCACCAAGACAGGAACACCTTCTTGGTAAGATCTGTGCCTTCACCCTTTGGTGAAGAATACTCTGGATAGCATTTTGCTAGCACTATTATCATATATTAGCATTATTGTAGTAAGTGTATTTATCATTGGCAATTCCAAATCTGTTATGTCTGTTGCCTTATTTAAATACTTTTAATTTTGTGAGACTGTCTCAGTGAAAGTCCTTAGCAGGGCTCTGAAACATGCAAACGTTGGACTTTGATAAGTCCCCTTTTAACGTGACAGCACATGTGGTTGTGTTTATTGTTGATGGCAAAGGCAGGACACAGTAATTCTTTTTTAAAACTGCTGATGATATCTGAACATGCCTCTCCTCAATCTCATCTTCAAAACTTTGGTGCTTTTAGACTAACTGATTGGACTTTTTCCTCCTTCACCTTCTCCTGATCCAAGGCTGAAGACATAATATATCCTCAGGAAGCAAAGCCAGTTATGAAATCCTCATCCAGAATCTAGCCCCGAATCTCCTGTTTGTGTAGTCTATTCTTATATAGAATTTTAAAACATGGATTCATAGAATATCCTGAATTGGAAGGGACCCATGAGGATCATCGAGTCCAACTCCTGGCTCCACACAGGGCAAACTAAGACTTAAACCATATATCTGAATGTGTTTTCTAAATGCTTCTTGAACAACAGCAGGCTTGCTGCCATGACTGCTTCTCTGAGGAGCCTGTTCCAGTGCTTGACCACACACTCAGTGAAGAACTTTTTCCTAATATCATAGGATCATAGAATCATAAAATATCCTGAGTTGGAAGGGACTTACAAGGATCATCAAGTCCAACTCCTGAGTCCTAACAGGACCACCCTAAATCAGACAATATGTCTAAGAGAGTTGTCCAAACACTTCTTGAACTCCAACAGGTTCTGTGCTGTGACCGCTTCCCTGGGGAGCCTGTTCCAGTGCCAAACCATCCTCTCAGTGAAGAACCCTTTCCTAATATCCAACCTGAACCTCCCCTGATGCAGCTTCATGCCATTCTCTCGTGTCCGATCATTGGTCACCAGAGAGAAGAGATCACTGCCTGCCCCTCCACTCCCCCTCATGAGGAAGCTGTAGGCCATGCTGAGGTCTCCGCTCAGTCTCCTCTTCTCTAGGCTGAACAAACCAAGTGACTTCAGCCACTCCCCATACATCTTGCCCTCTAGACCCTTCACCATCTGTGTCGCCCTCCTTTGGGCACTCTTTAATAGTTTTGTCTTTTTTATAATGTGGTATCCCAAACTGCACACAGTACTTGAGGTGAAGCCACACCAGCGGAGAGTAGAGTGGGGCAATCACTTCCCTGCCAGATGCACCCCAGGATACAGTTGGCCCTTTTGGTCACCAGGGCACATTGTTGACTCATACTGAGTTTACCATCAACCAAAACCCCTAGATCCCTTTCTGCAGGGCTGCTCTCTAGCCTTTCGTCCCCCAGTCTGAACATATATTCAGGGTTGCCCTGCCCCAGGTGCAGAATCCAGCACTTGCTCTTGTTAAACTTCATATGGCTGGTGATTTCCCAGCCCTCCCATTTGTCAAAATCTCTCCGCAAGGCCCCTCCACCCTTGAGGGAATCAACAGCTCCTCCCAGTTTAGTGTCATCTGCAAACTTACTTAGTATGCATTCAAGTCCTGCATCCAAGTAATTTATGAAAACATTAAAGAGAACTGGCCCCAAAACGGAGCCCGCAGAACCCCACTAGTGACTGGCAGCCAGCCTGATGTTACCCAATTTGCTATAACCCTTTGAGCCCAACCCATCAGCCAACTGTTTGCCCATTGCATTATGTTTTTATCTAGCTGTATGCTGGACATTTTGTCCAGGATACTGTGAGAAACGGTACTGAAAGCTTTGCTGAAATACAAAAAGATTACATCATGTTGTGGTTTAACCCAGCTGGCAGCTAAGCACCACACAGCTGTTTGCTCCCCCTCCCTCTCTGGGATGGGGGGAGAAAATTAGAAAGAAATGAAAGCCTGTGGGTTGAGATAAAAACAGTATATTAGGACAGAAAAGAAATGAAAATAATAATAATGATAATGATAATAGTACTACTAATAATAATGTGTACAAAACAAATGATGCACAGTACAATTGCTCACCACCCACTGACCGATGCCCAGTCTGTCTCTGAGCAGCCGGCCCCTCCACCCCGGCTAGCCACCCCTATATATTGTTTAGCATGACGTCAGATGGTATGGAATACCCCTTTGGCCAGTTTGGGTCAGCTGTCCTGGGTCTGTTCCCTCCCAGCTCCTGCTGCACCCCCAGCCTGCCCGCTGGCAGGACAGCGTGAGAATCTGAAAAGTCCTTGGCCTGGTATAAGCACTGCTCTGCAACAATTAAAACATCAGCATGTTATCAGCACTCTTCTCATCCTAATCCAAAACATAGCACCCTACCAGCTACTAGGAGGAAAATTAACTCTATCCTAGCTGAAACCAGGACACATCAACTGCATTCTCTTCATCCACTAGGTGGGTGACCTTGTCATAAAAGCAAATTAAGTTCATTAAACAGGACTTTTCCCTTGTGAATCCATGTTGACTGTGACCAATGCCTGCATTGTCTTTCAGGTGTTTTTCATAAGTCATTTATGTGACTCATAAAATATCCTGAGTTGGAAGGGACTCAGAAGTCCAGCTCCGGAGTACTAACAGGACATCAGTAGGTACAATGATTACTAATTTCATGTGTCATTAGTATTACAATGCAAACAATCCCCTGGCACTGTAGGTGCCCATTTCACTCTACTCTCAAAACCACGTGCAGCTTCTCATCCAGTGTTTTTACAAATAGTTAAATTTAGATTAACTTCAGATTTTAGGGTTTGGGCAACATTATTGCCTGTTATCAGTCCTTGACCTCCTGCTATTTCTTCTGATAATTCACCCTGTAACTGTAGTTCCAAAGATGGGTTGTGACTATCTTCAATACCCTAGTTGTCCCATGGGCAACGTGAAAGGCAGAACCTGCAAGAGACAGGTTTCGCTTATTCATTCCAGTTATCACTGTTCCCACAGTGATAAAGTAGATAATAGAATAGAATAGTTCACTTGGAAGGGACCTTCAAAGATCATCTAGTCCACAAAGATCGTCTAGTCCCACAAATGGGATCCCCACCTTAGAGGTATTAATAGATTCACTCTTGTATAGTTGTTTTAGTAGTCCACTCCACCTTTCTACTATCCTGTTACTTTGAGGTTGATATGGTCGGTGAAAAGCCCATTGTGCTCCATTTGAAGCACACCAGGTTTGCTCTTCTTTATTCTTAAAATGTGATCCATTATTAGGTTGTGTTTTTCTGGGCAAGGGAAAAGTATCAAACCACTGATTTAAACCAGGAATAGTTGCTAGACTAGTTGCAGCTCAGGTGGGGTGTACTTTTACAACTAATTAGTTCTACTCCTATGAGGATATATTTCCAGTCTTCAGGTGTTTGCTTTAAGGGACTGTTGTTGTTTAACCCTGCAGGTAGCTAAGGACCACTCAGCCATTTGCTTGCTCCCTACCCTCCACAGTGGGAAGGGGGAGAGAATCACAAAAAAAAAGAAAAGAAAGTAAAAACTCGTGGGTTGAGATAAAGACAATTACTCTGTCATGAAGACAGATCTGACAGATTCTGTCACAGTTTTCCATCCTCCTGTCCATCAGGTATCTAAAAATGTAACCTCTTGACTTGCCCTTGCTGTTGGGTTGGGAATGTTAATTCCTGTAAATGCTAGATGATGATTCATACTTTGGAGAACCATTTCCTCATTTGGTCCTCCGATGAGAATATCATTTATATATTATAGTTGTGACTTCAGGTAGAAGGATGATTGATTCTAGCTCTTTGGTTAATGTAGTATGGTCAGTGTTGGGGCTGTGTTTAAAACATTAGCGTAGGCGATTAAAGGTGTATTGTATTCCATCCCAAGTAAAAGTAAAGTTTGGTTTGTCTTGCTTTTGTATTGGGATCATAAAGAACATCTTTTTTTATATCTAACACTCCCATCCATGAAAAATCATGTTCATTTATTGTATTAACTATAATTATCATGTTAGGAACAGTGGTTGTTAAAGGGTTAGTTACTTTAAATAAAGCCCTGTAGTCAAGTCATGGGCCATGTCCCATCTGTTTGTTCTTTTTTTTTTTTTTTTAAACAGGCCATATAGGGTTATTATATGGTGAATGATTTTTTTTCCCTATAATGCCCTGTTGGTCTAATTGTTTGACTAATTCTGTCACAGGTTTTATGGCAGGTAGTTTATACTGTGGAATGCTAACTGGTTTACTCTTAGGCAGGAGGGGGGCTATTTGTAGCAGATTTACAGGCTTAATCATATCAAGATTAGTTTTCCTGTAATTGGAGGACTACCAATTTTTCATATTTACCCCAGCTATCTATCGAAGACTGTCCTTCCAGAATATCCATTCCTACAATATTCATTTTTCACAATAACAAGGGTCATAAGGTACATCCATTAGACAATATTTAGTCCATACATCTGAATAAGTGTTATTTGTACTATTAAAATCTACTACTGAAACTGCTTCTTTCTTTAAAGGAGCTTTACCTTCATAAGTACGTTGATCTATCACTGAAATGTGTGCTCCTTTATCAATCAAATATGTTGTGGTATTCTTATCATTTATAGCAATCAACATTTCCAGACTCTGGTTCCATGTAGCTGTCTTGGTGGTTGTAACACAGATAGCGGAGCTGAGCCAGTTCCCCTATTCATTTGAATGCTTTGTTAAAAGTATTGAGTGATATTCTCTAACTTCAGACACATGGGGAGCTCGTGTGTCTTGCTAGCTGTTCCTGAGTTTCTCCTAATAATTGTTTTAGCACTGCAGTTAGAAGACTATGCAGTTGCCACCTCATTAATCCTTTATCTAAGCATTTTTTCCAAACACAACTAAACTCCTCAAACGCACTGTCTGGAGGATTTTTGCCTTTAGTATTTCTTGAATGGAATCAAGGGTGAATGGTATTGTTGCTAGGTTTAATCGTGTCTCTTGCATGGTCTTTCTCTCTCTACTTCTCTCCCCCTCTGCTTCTGTGACTCCATCTGTCTTTTTCCCCAACTCCCAGCCCCCACCATGCATCATTGCCCCTCTCCCCATCACTCCCCCTCCCTCTTTCTCCTCCCCCTCCCCTCTGTCTCGCTACACTTCAGTGTCTCTCCATCTCCCCCCACCTCTCTCCATCTCCCCTCTTTAAATTTCCCCATTCCCCCCTCTTTAAATCTCCCTCTGTCTCCCCATCCTTTCTGTCTCTCCCTTCTCATTCTGCCTCTGCCCCTCCTGCTTCTCCCTCTCTCTCTCTCTCCCTCCTGCTCTCACTTGCTCCCCATTTGTCTCTCCATCTCTTCATCTATCCCTGTCTCTCCCCACTTGTGTTTCTCTCTTGCTTTCTCCCCCTCTACATGCTTCCTCCCCTCCATCTTTCTCCCATCTCTCCCCTCTTTCCATCTCTCTGCCTCTCCCCCCTCCTCTTTCCCTCTCTATCTCAACCCCTCTCTCTCCCCATCTCTGTCCCTTCCTCTAATTCATCCCAGCTCTCATCTCTCTCCTGCATCCTCTCTCTCTCTCTCTCTCTCTCTCTCTCTCTCTCTCTCTCTCTCTCTCTCTCTCTCTCTCTCTCCCCTTCCTTCTCCCTCTCTTCGGGTCTCTCTCCCTCCTCCCTTTCTGCCTCCATCTCGCTCTTCCACTTCCTCTCTCTCCCCCATCCCTCTCTCTGTCACCCTGTCACTGGTTTTCTGTCTCCTTCACCATCCTCCTCCCCCCCCCATCTCTCCCCTTTATCCATTTTCTTTCTCTCCCTTTCTCTGTTTATCCCTCCTCCCTGTGTTATCGCTTTTTTTTTCCATGGTCATTTATTATTTTTTTAAAAAAGATTTCAGGCCAATTTTGTAAAGTTTTGCCCATCTTTTCATCAGCCTCACATCACTTTGCCAGCAGCTCCCGGGCTTGGGCTGGAGCAAGAGCCGAGGCTTTATTATCAGCTGGAGGGAGGAGGATAAGGTGTGTAAAGCGACAAACACGGCGCCCTGCATTCAGCTTCCACCGGGACCTGTACTCTTGTTTCCCCCATTCCTCCTCTGCAGTGGTCAGTCAGGCAGTGGTTGGCTAAGCCCCCGCAGGTTGGAGCCTCTGCCACCTGTGTCGGCCGCTTTGCGCATTTTGCAGCATCATTAGGAGCCGCTGCGGGAGCAGGCAGCGTTGCTGCCCTCCCGTGGGGCCAGGGCAGGTACCGGGGCCGGGCTGCGCTGTACTGTGATGTGCTGTGCCGACGGCTCCTGGAGGATCTGGTGTGCAGAGCCAGCACCAGGCATAGCTTCCTTCCCTGTGCCGCAGCGGAGTGTCAAAGGTGACACTGTCATTGAGATGTGAGTATGACCCGGCCCCAGCCCTGGACATGGGGGGTTGTGGTGATGGAGCCACCGGAGCGATGGGGGGGCAGCGCCGAAATGCACTTGTTCCACAGGTGGATGTTATGGCTAGAAGCCTGAAAGTCCGGTGTGATTTCATTTGGACTTGACTTCCCCGACATATAATTTCAAACCCATTTAGATGATAAATCCTAGTTGATCACGATGTGATTTCCTGGGAGCAGAGTAGGCAGTGAAGTGGTGCAGAGGTCATGGGACCACGGAAATACTTGGGACTGCAGAAGCACTCAGCTGAGCTGCTGCCTCCAGCCCCTGCATCTGCCGGGGGTGGGGTGCACAGTACCCAAATCTCACTTCTGTGTCAGCAGCAGATTTGGAATTTTTATATATATTTTAAATTCGTTTACTTTTTACTTTTGCTCCCTCCATTTATTTCTGTGAATGGAGAGCTTTGGTGGGTGGCTGTCCCATCTCTCAGGTCTCTCCACCTTATATTCTTTTCTATTTAAAAAAGGGAGGGGGTGGGAATAAAGGAAGGGATGCAGCACATTCTGATAGAAAGGAGAACAAACTAGCTTCCCTGCTTTGACCATAGGCATGCAAACTTTCTTTGCCATTCCCTATAAGGTGGCTGGAAGGAGAAAACACTGAGTGTGTAGGAGAATGAGCATTGTGCTGTCTCTCAGCAAGTGTTAAAGCATTAGGAAACTCTCATTAATAGAGAGGAAAGTGGAAGAAGTTGTTTTTGTTTTTCTTTTTTACCCAAGTGTCATTTCCAACCTTGTTTGACTGCAAATGATTTCAGTAAAGGAATTCAGTAACTTTTTGTGTTCAGTCCTGCATCCTTTAGCAGCTCTGTCGAATCCACATACTTTGCCTGAGAAAAGCTGAAAACACTTGCTGAGCAAAAATTTTGCATACTGGATTTGTAGATGATAGATATGGGAAAAAAATCCCTCTAAAGTTGTTTTGTCTGTTTCCATCTTCCCCAGCCCTTGCTGTTTCTGCAGTTTCCCATGACATTTTAAATATAAAAGATACCAGAATATTTTCTCCCAAATCTATAGATTTCTAACTCTCTCCCTTCTTCTTCTTTATCCTCTTTTTCAGTTTCCTTTAGAATCAATGTTAAAATGCCATTAAATTTGGTGTGATTTCAGATTAATTCTAGTGTTGAGCTACCTTTCTGCATTTTCTTATAGTCAGTTTGCTGCATTTCCCCATCTATTTGTGAGGAAAAAGCTGGAGACATTCATTTCTAGTGCTCATAGATTTTTAGGACTTAAGAGAATGAAGCAATCTTTTAAAGATGTTACCACAGTTATCTTTTCAGATGTTTGCTTAATATTCCGTAGATTATTTCTTTTAAAAAAAAAAAGCTTCAAGCACTGCTAAGTTTTGCTAGCCTTGTTATCCGGTATGTTTAATTTAGAAGTAACTTAGCAATTTCACCCTAGAACTTAAGCTCTATTTAAAAGACCAGAGAAAAAAATGCATATGTAAACATGTATGACAGACACAATAAACTTAAAACATATCCAGCCATTTTGCATTGATGCTTTTAGGTTTTCTTCTTTTATTTATTTATTTTTTTCAGCATCATTGTTTATCTTTACATTTCTTTTTCATTTTTTACTGTATTATACTGTGACATTGCATGTTTTGTTTGATGATCTAAAAATAATGTTTAGTACTGGATTTCTCAGGAGATGCTCTTGCATGTATTTAAGATGGTCTTTTTTTAACATAAAGCATGAAGGCCCTTTAATTAAATTGTAGAAATAAATTAAAAATTGGACTCCTGTAGCTGCCACATTATTTCATTGTGGGAACACAGCAAATAATAAATATGTAAGGAAGCATTCTAATATGGTAGATACAGAATGTGAAAACATTCTCTGTAGCTACAGGAGCACAATTCCATTGATCTCTGGTGAAATTACTCCTGGTACGAATGAGAAGAGCATAAGGGACTTAATTTTTAGTAATTTGTATTTTCTGAATGTTTTTTGAGACCAATCCTTCACTTACTGCTTATGTCCTGCTCTTGATTGGAGTGTGTCATGCAGTCCTAGGCAAAACATCCACTGACTCCTTGGGAATGTTGCCTGAGTAAAGATTCTCATCTAGGAAGAAGACCATGTGCACTGGGAATTTTGCAGGTGGGATACTGCATGGTTAGGTCAGGCATAGAATCATAGAATAGTTTGGATTGGAAGGGATTTTAATGATCATCTGGTTCCAAAACCCCTGCCATGGGCAGGGACACCTTCCACTAGACCAGGTTGCTCAAAGCCCCATCCAACCTGGCCTTGAACACTTCCAGGGACGGGGCATCCACAACTTCTCTGAGCAACCTGTTCCGGTGCCTCACCACCCTCACAGTAAAGAATTTCTTCCTAATGTCTAATCTAAGTCTACCCTCTTTTAGTTTAAAACCGCTACCTCTTTTCCTATCATTACATTCCTTGATAAAGAGATCCTCTCCAGCTGTCCTGTAGGCCCCCCTTTAGGCACTGTAAGGCTGCAATGAGGTCTCCCAGAGCTTTCTCTTCTCCAGGCTGAACAACCCCAACTCTCTCAGCCTGTTTTCGTAGGAGAGGTGCTCTAGCCCTCTGATCATCCTTGTGGCCCTCCTCTGGACTTGCTCTAATAGGTTCATGTCCTTCTTATGTTGGGGTCCCCAGAGCTGAATGCAGTATTCCAGGTGGGGTCTCACGAGAGCAGAGAAGAGAAGAAGAATCACCTCCCTCAACCTGATGGCCACGCTTCTTTTGATGCAGCCCGGGATACGATTGGCTTTCTGGGCTGCAAGTGCACATTGCAGGCTCATGTTGAACTTTTCATCATCCAACACCCCCAGGTCCTTCTCCTCAGGGCTGCTCTCAATCCATTCTCCCCCCAGGCATGGTGAAACCCATGGTGGTGCAAAGGTCTGGCTGTGGGCTGGGTGGATGACACTGAGCAGGCAGGGCATGGGTGGGCAGCGTTTCCACTTGGCTCCAAGCAGTGTGAGAGAAAGCTGGGGTGGTACTGTTTAACAGAGTACTGAGTAACAGAGCTGCAGTACACCATACATTGAACAGCCTCCACCACTTGGTACCTAGGTGCCTTGGCGCTATATTGGCCCATAAATAAATGGCACCTAAGCGCTTAATAATCACTCCCTTCCCACTCCAGGTATTGCTTTATTCCTACTTGGATCACTGTCCAAATATACTGAAATCAGCAGAAAGATCTGCAGAGCACTTTTTCATGAGCGCTGTGAGCCTCAGCTGCTGAAACATTGTATGGGAGGACATAGGAGTACTTCTGCCTGATGATTTTCTTAGTCATCTTCCTCACTTTCCCTTCTTAGTTGTTCTTGCAGTTTTCTATTCTGATATGTAAAAGATAGATTTTCAAAACCTGTGCCTCTAATAATATTGGATTTTTGTTCTGTTGCTGAAGGGCAGTGACGTGCTGGTCTCAGTCTGGAAAGCATGTGCCCATGCTAAAGTTGTTTATCATAACAGCTTAATCATAATAATTGTTTTGTAGTATTGATGTTATTAGAGATAAACTGAACTCCAAAGTGAGGAATTAAAAAATAAGCCAATGAAGCTCAAACTGAGCACTAAGGAGCAAGAATGGTGAGAATAAAATTGATATATAAGCATTGTTAAATCATAGAATCATAGAATCATTAAGGTTGGAAAAGACCTCCAAGATCATCTGGTCCAACCATATCCGTACCACCAATATCATCCACTAGACTATGTCCCTAAGCACCAAGTCCAATCTCTCCTTAAACACCTCCAGGGATGGTGATGCCACCACCTCCCTGGGCAACCCGTTCCAATGCCTGACTACTCTTTCTGAGAAGAAATGTCTCCTAATTTCCAACCTAAACCTCCCCTGGCGCAACTTGAAGCCATTCCCTCTAGTCCTATCGCTACTTATCTGTGAGAAAGGGCCGACCCCCCAGCTCCCCACGACTGCCTTTCAGGTAGTTGTAGAGAGCAATAAGGTCTCCCCTGAGCCTCCTCTTCTCCAGACTAAACAACCCCAGTTCCCTCAGCCGTTCCTCAGAAGACTTGTGTTCCAGACCCTTCACCAGCTTTGTAGCCCTTCTCTGGACATGCTCCAGGGCCTCAATGTCCTTTTTGTACTGAGTGGCAATTCCATACCCTATTTGTAATATAATATTTTTCTCTTTTAAGTAAAACATACTGTTAATCTCAGTGTATATGATTCTTAATAGTCCTGTTAATCTCAGTGTATATGATTCTTAATAGTCCTTGCTATCAAAGTATCTTCTTGCAGTGCAAGTATATTCCTGGCCTATTTTAGCAACTCTAGTATCAAGTCATTAATATGTTGTTTTAAGATTATTCAGGTGAATGAGGTTTGAAATTTTTTGCTGTGTTTCAGGGAGAACTGCTTCTCAGCAAAAGAGTAGGTGACTAGCTCTTCCTTTGTAAAAAGAGAGAGGTGATTGTGTACTGCACACTTTTCAAAACCACAATGTAAATTTCAAATGCAGTTATATAAAGCACTCTAGAATTGTTAATAAATACGACGGGATAAGTAATCTGTAGTGTAAATTATTTAACAAGTCTGAGAAATACCTTAATAATTTTCTCAGACAGGGTCTTTTGTGAAGTTATTTTATTCGCGATTGCAATGACGGGCATCCTGCAAGCAGGAGTGCCTAGCACAAGTATATTATAACCTTATATCTCCTATTACCTGATGCTTGATTCCTTCCCTGTTTCCTCACTGGCTGAGCACTACAGGTTCACAAACTACTCAATGCTTATTACTGTACCATATATGTACAATTGTATTTGACCAACCTTTAATTTCTAATTTTCCTTTTTTATTTTTCCGTCTTCTCTTGTGACTAGAGGGCCTGTGATTTTTTTTGTTTTTTACTGATTTTGCACTGCTCATCCTGTTTTTCTTAGCTATCCTTCTTATTTTGGGACAGTGGGACCTTCCCCTTATCTGCTTAACATACTCCCCACTGCTACGCCACTGTCATGCCTGCACAATCACTTTTGAATACACAAGGTTAGTGGAATTTTCCACTGCAAAAACACATTCTACTGCAAAAACACAGCTTTGTTTCTCACAGTTCCCCCCTCTTCTTTTCTTATTACTATGGTTGTTTCTGTACCTCTTCATATCCCCCACTCTTGAGTTTTTCCAACACTAGGGTGCAATATTTTTCTTCAGATGTCATGGGGGATGACAGATACACAATGCCATTAATACTAGAATACTAACAAATAGTTGCTTGAACCAGTGCCATCCAGGCAACCATGAGGTCAATTTTTCCCAAATGTCTCTAAATCTCCAGGAAGTATTGTCTTGGGCCACCTCACGTAAGATCTTGGTTTTCTCCCAAATATTTCTGAGATCAGTCTCAGTTCGCCCCGTTTGCTCTACATACATAGAGCAACTGGCATTAATTATAGTGCAACCCCCTCCTTGCAAGGCTAGTAATAAATCCAGTACCATTAGATTCTAGAACACCATCTTTGACAGACTTGTCACCTCCTCTTGCAGTGCCCAGATCACATTTAGAGTGTTATTTTCTAATTTTTCAACTATATCTGAGATATTCACAATAGCTTTTTCTTATTCACTCACCCCTAACCAAGGGATAAACCACCTTGTGAACCCGTGAAATCTTGTTCCTCTCTCCACTAGAGGATTAATTGAAGTCCTCTTGATTCTGCATAGGTGGGTCTCAAGGAGGCCTGGGCTTTGGTTTTGCATATCCTCAATAATGGTTATGTTTGGAATTATTGCCCTCAGGGCACATGCTCCCTTCCATCCTAGGGGCAACACTTTCCTGGCCCTATTGCCACATAGCCAATACCACCCTTTGCCATTTGGGACTGGCCACCCGGTTACCAAATGATTCCCGTACTGTGTTTGGTGTGCATTATATATATTAGCACTGCCATAATTACAATATTTAGTACAGTATAGGTAATTCCTTACCTCACAGGTAACATTTCCACACCCAGGGTCAGTATTATTGCCCCCTGAATTTCCATCAGTGTGAAGAATGATATACATACTAATATAAAAAACAGAATCCCCTGGGGACACTCTAATTCTGTGTAATCCAACTCTTTTCCCCAATTACACATGGTATTCATTATTTTTTCCTAAGGAGAAGTTAAAGGTTATTTTACAGCTATGATTCACACCTCCTCCTAATTTTAATTTTAAAGGTTCTCCTGCAGGAACAGTCTCTCAGGTCTCAATGTCAACTGATGCCTTCACCTGGCTGTAATGAGTGTAACGAGTCCACCATTTCTCAGCTGTTCTTACTGTCATCTCAGTTGTCAGGAGTACCTGGAATGGTCCGTCCTACTCAGGTTGTAGCTTCGATTCCCTCCACGTTCATATCAGAATCCAATCTCCTGCTTGAAATTGATGGATTGGGGCTACCAAGGGTGGGGTCTGGGCTAACAATCCACACGTCCTGAGAGATGACAAAGAGGATGGCAGCCCAAATATATAGTTTTTAAGAAAAGCATCTTTTGTCTTGAATTGAGGTAATTCATTCCCTTTGCCCAGGTACGGCAATAAAAATAATATTTCATATGGTGAAACTCCCACATCTTTTCTTGGTGCAGTTTGAATTCGGAGAAGTGCCAAAGGTAAGCACTTTGTCCAGGGGAGCTGAGTTTCCAGAACTAATGTAGTCAATTGCTTCTTTACTCTCTGATCTGCTCCACCCTTCCAGAAGAGGAAGGATGCCAAGGAGTGTGAAATTCCCATTTAATTCCTAGAGTCCGCATTAGCCCTTGCAATATTTGTGAGGTAAAGTGACTTCCTTGATCAGAGTCAATATTTTCAACAATTCCATACCTGGGAGTTATTTGTTCTAGAATTACTTTAGTTACTATGTTCGCAGTAGCAGATACTGAAGGGAAAGCTTCCACCCACCCTGACAAGTGATCGACCAAGACTAATAAGTATTTAAATCTATCTACTCTAGGGAGTTCTGTAAAATCTACCCATACATTTTGGAAGCGTTGAATTCCTGGTTCTCGCCCCCCCCTTTGTGCTGACTGCGGATAATTTTCCTATTTACCTTTTGACATACTACACAACTCCTGCATACTTGTTTAGCCAGAGAATATATATTCCTACACATACATATTTCCATAGCACAGCATCACACATTGCTTGAATTCCCCAATGACCCTCTTGATGTAAAACAGTTAATATTTACCTCATTAGCACTTTACTCAGCATTTCTCTCCCCTCAGGGAGTATCTGTTTTCCTTTGAACTTCGTGACTCCTAATTCCTTAAAAAACTTTTTCTCTTAAAACCTTTTAGTTCTTTTTAGTTTTGGGTAGGGATAGCTCAACAATTCCCTGAACCCTCTCTGTGTTTATTCTTCATTCCCCCTCAGACACTAGATGCCCTAAATACTTGACTTCTCTTTCTACGTATTGTAATTACTTTCAAGCCCTGTTTTCCCAGAAAGTCGAATAGCTTGTTAGTGGCTTCCTTCACAACTGTTTTCTCCTGTCCTGACAATAAACGATCATCCACATATTGTGACAGTAACATCTCCTTTGGAGGTTGGAATTGCTCCAAAATTTCTTCTAGAACTTGCCCAAATAAATTGGTGGCCCTGTAAACCCCTGAGGTAAAACTGTCCATCTGTATTGTTGCTTCCGCCCCATTTCAGGGTCTTGCCACTCAAAGGCAAATATGTCTTTGCTTTCGGGGTCTGAGAGCATCCCATTAATAACACCGTTATTCCAGTCTAACAATTTACTATTTGAATGCCCAATTTCATCATCAAATCCCTTGCCAACAAGTTAGTCCCTGCCTTGGGTACATACAATAATTGCCCAGTGATCGTTTTATCACCTAGTCTCAGCTTGGTGTCCCCAAAAAGTGGCACTGTTATCCCAGCCCCTTCTACCCCAATTCCATTTAGGGGTTTCATTAGTTAATTTAATCCCTGATACTTTACAGGCCAGTAATGACCTAGTTGCCCCAGTGAATTAGGTTTATGTGGTAAGGTTCTGGTAGAGGGGAGGCTGCAGGGGTGGCCCCTGTGAGAAGAATCCAGCAGCTGCCCCATGTTAGATAAGGCCCAGTTTCAGCCAGCTCCACCACTGCCCAGACCCGAGCCATGAGCGATGCTGTTTGTGCCTCTGTGTCCTGGTTTCAGTCAGGACAGAGTTAATTTTCCTCCTGTTATCTGGTAGGGTGCTATGTTTTGGATTAGGATGAGAAGAGTGCTGATAACATGCCGATGTTTTAATTGTTGCAGAGCAGTGCTTACACCAGGCCAAGGACTTTTCAGATTCTCACGCTGTCCTGCCAGCGGGCAGGCTGGGGGTGCAGCAGGAGCTGGGAGGGGACAGACCCAGGACAGCTGACCCAAACTGGCCAAAGGGGTATTCCATACCATCTGACGTCATGCTAAACAATATATAGGGGTGGCTAGCCGGGGTGGGGGGACCAGCTGCTCAGGGATAGGCTGGGCATCGGTCAGTGGGTGGTGAGCAATTGCATTGTGCATCACTTGTTTCATACACATTATTATTAGTAGTACTATTATCATTATTATTATTGTTATTATTATTTTACTGTCTTAATAAACTGTCTTTATCTCAACCCACAGGCTTCACTTTCCTGTTTCTCTCCCCTATCCCAGAGAGGGAGGGGGGAGGGTGAGCGAACGGCTGTGTGGTGCTTAGCTGCCGGTCGGGTTAAACCACAACACTGTGTGAGAGCACATCCAAGAAAAGGGAAAAAAACCCAACAACAAACAAACACCTGCTGCACAACAGCAGGTGGGAGAGCGAGGAGTGAGAAACAGCCTTGCAGACACCAAGGTCAGTGAAGAAGGAGGGGGAGGAGGTGCTCCAGTTGCTGGAGCCGAACCGCCTCCCCCCCGTCCTCCGCGGCCTGTGGAGAGGCTCATGGTGTACCACAGCGGAGCAGATATCCGCACTGTAGCCTGTGGGGGGATCTGCTGCCCATGGGGGTCCCAAGCAGGAGCAACCCGCTCCTGATGGATGGACCCTGTGGCACAGACCTACACCAGGAGCAGCTCCCGAAGAGCTGCTGCTCATGGAGAAACCCACACGGGAGCAGCCCTGGAAGGTCGGCACCCTGCAGGGGGGACCCCACACCAGAGCAGGGGAGAGAGCGACCGTGAAGGAGCAGTGGAAATGAAGCACCACTGTAAGGAATGGTCCAGCAATTCGTGCCACTAAGGGATTTGAAGGGTTAACATTGAGGCCTGGGTTTAGGTGAGAAGAGAACAAAGGGATTTCTTCAGAGAAAAACTGCTGACTCTGCACGGACGTGCAGTAACTTCTGACATCCGGCCAAGAGACCACTAGATAAGGAGGAAGAATATGAGCCTCCCCGTCCGAGCGGCCCCCGGAGAGACTAACAGAGACTGATAAGCAGGCGCACCTGGGAGGACTTCGGATTCGGGAAACCAATTATAATAACCCTGCCTCTTCTAGAAGTAGTAATGAATATGTATTAGCCTAGGAGCACAAAAACCAGCCGCCTTATGTAACAGGTGTGCGTCCTGGTGGAGCAGAGACTCCCGGCACACCCAGAGCTGTTTGCTTGCCTCTATTCGTTTAATAAATTGTAAACTTTGATTGTAATCCTATTTGGGACTCAGTCATTTATAACAATTGGGGGCTCGTCCGGGATGGTCTTGCTTCCTGAATTCTGACTTGATCTAGGAGGGGCGCCCCCACCATTTGGTGGCTCCTGTTCGAGTCAGGTCGGGACTAACACCATCTTGAACCTGAATAAGGGCAAGCAAAGATTTAGATTTTTTTATGAGCTCCCTTTGCCGGCTGCAGCACTATATTTTGCCCGTAATTCTGCGCGCGAAGATCCGAACGAAGACGACGGAGTCATAAGTATTTAACCATATACCGTTTGGTTGGGTGGGATTCGGTTGCCTGTGTGTGTGTGAGTGTGACTGAGACGGAACGTAGTTCCGAAGCGATTGTGGAGGTCTTCTAACCGCGGTTCCAATCTCCCGCGAGGGACTTGGCCGGTGAAGGACCGAAGCGATTCCTATAGGATTGGTGGGTGGGTGATAGGTCCTAAACCCCCTGCAAGACACTCTCACTAAGGCAACCAAGGGCTGTAGGAATTGCCACAGTAAAATTCCTAGATGGGTCAGACAAAATTGAAGACCCGGGACCAGAGAAAAGGGAGCAAATTACCAGACATACCACCAGAAAGTCCATTAGGGATAATGATTAGAAATTGGAATGATAGGGGCCCCAGAAAAGGAAAAAAGTAAATTAAAAATGGTTCGGTATTGTATGAGAGAATGGCCAAAGGAGCCTTTAAGACCACATGTCTTTTGGCCCGTTTTCGGATCCTTTGAAGACTGGGTTTGCCAGGCCTTAAATATACATGTTAATCCAAAGGAACCCTTTAGCCAGGAGGAAAGTGATTATGCAGGATTATGGATCAGGACTTCACGTCCTTTTCCAGCCTCAATATTTACACTAAAAGCAGACGAGAAGTTTGAAGAAGAAGAGAACAAAAAAATAAAAAATAAAAACAAAGGAAAAAGAAAAAGATGATGAATGGGAGTCATTGGATAACCTACCACCTCTATATCCTAACAATCCACCCCCGGTGGTGCATCTTGTAATCCTATTTTGTTCTTAAATGTTTTGACTGTGTCAAGGAGGAAGGTGGGAGCATTATCTAAGTAACAGTTTAGAAGTTTTGGTATATTCCCGGTGGTGTTTGGTCAGTTTCCCAAGTATCGGGGGAGGGGGGCTGACTGATTATCAAAGTGGTAGAACGGAGAGTCACTTCTTTGGTGGTTCGGGCCTGAGCCCTGGGAATTTGGTAAGAAGGGGGAGAGCGAATTTATTTAGGCCTCAGTACCTTTTAAACCCCCATCTTGACGGATACACAGGAGTGATTCCTTGTTTTGTGTAGGCTTACTAACAAAGTGCATGAGAAAAATTAGCATTCGGCTTGAAATTCGGTCTTGTTGAAATGTAAATTTTGTGGAAAAGGTGGTATTGTTTGTCTAGAAGACAGAAGGCTGAGTGCTTCTGGTGTTTTTCCGAAGTCCTGTGGATTTATGATTGGAACGGGGCTCATTAATAATCTGAAATAGTGAAGTTTGTGTGTGGAAAGAAGAGTTTAATCCCAGAGAACTGGGACATTTGGGAAGAAGATTAGGAAAAGATAGTAAAAACCTTCAATAAAAAGGTTTGCGTGGAAATTGAAACAAGGGACAGTAACTAATATAAATAAATAAAAGGGAATGGGAAATCGAGGAAATGGGTAAAATCCAAAACAAAGACGTCCTAAAAAAAAAAAAAAAAGCCTCCTTGGGTGCATATTGGCACATTGGAAGGATATTGTTAGAAATGGGGGCACAGAAAGCAAGAGGACTTTCACTAAGTATTGCAATCAATGGTGGCCACTATATAAGCTAAATGGCCACTTTATGGATCAATCGACTATAACAGTGTCTTGCAATTAATGCTGTTTTTGAGGAGAGAAGGAAAATAGGATGAAATGTTGTATACTGATATGTTGTTTCAGCATCTTGGAGGGAAAAGGGTATGGAATTAAGTTGGCCCCTGACTGAGCCTTTGGTGTTGGCATTAGAAAAGTACAGGCTGGAGAAAGATAAAGGAAGTGTTAAAAGGGTTGTTGAAGGTGTTAAAGGTTGTGTGGCATGTAGTATTTAACAGAGCTGTTTGAAGCTAAATGAGCAGGGAAAGAGGATGTAGGAATGTTAATAGTTCCGCCTCAACCCGAGGCTGAGATCTCTAAATCGCGGGTGTGAGCCCTCTGGGGCAGAGGGACCGTGATGGGTCCGAGAGAGTTGTCGTGGAAACAGAAAAGCAGCTAACTCTTAAAACAACCTGAGTTCATGTGTGAGCTCAGATTGCCAATGGGACCGCTCAGGGAACTTTCAACGATTGCATTCCCCTGACCGACCCCCTCACTGAGACCCTAATCACCCCGGAAATTATGTAAATACCAAAAACTGGTTAAATTGGCTATTGGAAATTGAGAATCTGTTCCAACAAGGTCCAAAAGAAACCCCTATGGAATTTATGGAATTTTTGAATTTTTGGACCAACTTTGAAATGCAATGAGAAAAAAAAATGGACCTGGCTTAAAAAAAAATAAATACAGAGGCAATTGGCTAGCCTCTTTCCAGGGCAATCGGCCCCTGATATCAGAAAGAAATTGTCTTAGGCTGCAGGACAAACTTACAACAGTCAGGAATGACGGGGACCTGGGGCATCTACCCTAGCAGGTCCACTAGTTGAAATAAAGCTAGGAAACGAAGACAGAGGCTTGAATTTTTTGTTGGTTATGGGAGCTTCTTTCTCTGTGTTAATTAGGCTGTAAATGTAATAGGAGCAACACATTCAGTGTTAAATAGTTTAAAAGGACGATTAGGAGCTAAGACAACTACAATAATTGGAGCCACAGGGAAAGAGGAGGAACGGCCATTCTTACAACCCCTTGATTTGCGTTTTGGGGGTAAGGAACTAACCCATGAATTTTTGTATGTACCAGAATGCCCGATTCCACTCTTGGGACGGGATCTATTAGCCAACTTAGATGCAACAATAACCTTTGAGGATGGAGAATTAATAATGAAGGTACCTGAGTCCAAAGTAGGCCAAATCCTAATGATCAAAGATAAACCCTTTGTTAATATTCCAAGAGAAGTAGAAAATGCAGTTATACCAACAGTATGGGAAACAGATGTACCAGGGAAGTCGAAACTGGCACAACCGGTAAAGGTGGAATTAAAGGAAGGAGCCAAACCTGTTTGAATCAAACAATATCCACTTAAGATAGAAGCTAGGCAGGGGATAGTGAAAATTATTGACAAATTTCTCAAATATCAGATTCTGGAAGAATGTAAATCGGAATACAACACTCCAATTTTTCCAGTAAAGCCGAATGGCGAGTATAGATTTGTACAAGATCTTAGAGCAATAAATGAAATAACAAAGGACATTCACCCGGTAGTAGCTAATCCTTACACATTGTTACCATCTGTGAAAGAGAAATATAAATGGTTTACCGTGATAGATTTAAAGGATGACTTCTTTTGCATACCTCTTGATAAAGATAGTAGAAAATTATTTGCCTTCAAATGGGAAAACATATTGAAGTTTTTGGACCACATATGGTAACAACCGTTTTGGAACAAAAGGGGGGGGGGGGGGCACTGGTTATCACCCAGCCGGATGATGAAATATCAGGCAATACTAACTGAACAAGATGACATAACCTTGAAAACGACTAACCTGTTATATCCAGCAGTATTTCTAGGAACCGTTCCAGAAGAAGGACCATTGGAAGACAATTGTGTGGAAATAATCGAACATACGCCAGCCACAAAGATTTGAAGGATGTACCCCTTGAAAGGTATTCAGTGGGAATACCACACTCCGTGGCACCCACAAAGCTCAGGGAAAGTAGAAAGGATGAATCAAACAATAAAACAACAATTGGCTAAGTTAATGATCGAGACACAGCTGCCCTGGACGAAATGCTTACCATTGGCACTTTTAAACATAAGAACTAAACCACACAGTGAGACTGGATTATCATCATATGAAACGTTATATGGTATGCCTTATTCTCAAGGGATGCCCCTAGGGAACAATGTAGTTGAGGATCATAGTATCCAGAAATACATAATTACCATTGGAAGGAGATTACAGGAGCTAAGAGAAATTGGGATGATGACTCAGACACCACCTTTAGGATTTGCTATTCATAAAATACAACCAGGAGACAAGGTCTTAATAAAAACCTGGAGAGAAGAATCATTGAACCCCCGATGGGAGGGACCGTACCTTGTTTTACTTACTACTGAAACAGCTGTGAGAACAGCAGAAAGGGGTTGGACCCACGCATCCAGAATAAAAGGACCAATAACTACCGAAGCCTGGAGGGTTGAGTCCACTCCTGGGGAACTGAAACTGAGACTAAAGAGGAACTGATATCCCAGCAATGAGGTTCTGCATGAATTAAGGGCACTGGATAAAGAGGACAAGGCTGAAGGGAGGAAAGGGAGAAGGCAAGACCGGGGTAGGACCCTCCACTGCGGTGTGTATGGTCTACCGAGGGAGGCAACCCCTATGGGTATTGACCGCCGAGTGAGAGGGCCTCGACCGGACTTCTCCCGCGCTAAGATCAGGTTGTCCTGAGAAAAATAACATGAGGACCTTTTAAACCCATAATAAAATTGTGATTAGTTTTTCCAGGAGCTGGATCACCCCGAAGGGCTGAATGGTAACACAAGCTCTGAAAGCGGGCCCAACCCCATGATTGAAGGCACTTCCCACACTCTCAAGATTGGACAGCGAAAAAGGATAAGAAATGCTATACTTCCTGGTATTGTTTTTACAGGGTCACTTGGGCCATGGGCAGGAATGGAGGAATAACTTTTTCACTTTGGGGGAGGAAGTGGCTAGGGCCTTTAACCTTAGTAACTGCTGGATTTGTGGAGGACCGGGGGGGAAGTGAAAGTTGGCCCTGGGTAGCAGGCCCGGTCGAACCCAAGTGGTGGGTCAGTAATTTGAGCGAAGTTCATAATGGGACGCAATTTTGGAAAGAGGAAGGAGGCCCATGGCAGTTGCACTCGTCAGCTCGGGGTGTATACTGCTTGAACAGAACAGGAACAGTGGCGGTGGGAAAAAGCATTTGCAATTGGACTCTGTCCCCCGGATATGATTGTACCGATCCTGGATGTAGTCCTGTAAGCTGTACAGCACGTAGTGGGAAATGGAACACCACGCATGTTCAGCTGAGAAACGGGACTTGGCTGAAATGCTCATATTGAGAATTTTTTGGATCCGGATGTGAAACTGTGGCAAGAGCACAAGCGGGGGGACAATTCGATGGTCAAATCTTGAGCTGTCAGCGTGATAACACCTCTAAGGAATAGCATGTGGTGCGGGTCTATCGCTGGAAATGGCAGGATGAGAATGGGAGGCGAGTGTTCTTTAAACATTTCTGGTCAGCTTATAATATGACAGGCCGCCAAAGAGAACTGAATTGTGACTGTAAGTGGAAACCCAACGTGGGAGCTTGGAAGTGCACATATACGAGTACAAACGGGGCAGACATGGTAACAGGACCACTCGGTAACAAGGACACTCTGTATTATCACGCCCCAAAGGGTAAAGAGGGATGGGATGGTCCTTTTCCAAACGGGACGTGGGCCCTAAAGGGACATTATTGGGTGTGTGGCAAACATGCTTAGAAGAGGCTACCCAGAAACTGGTCGGGAATATGCTATGTGGGGTACATAAGACCCTTGTTCTTTTTATTGTCACGAACACAAGGAAATCATTTAGGAATAAGATTATATGATGACCTGAACAGAGTAAAATGATCTATTGATACTTCCTTAGCCGGGGGTAGTGCCCAAAAATGGGGAAAGGATGAATGGCCTCCTGAAAGAATCATACAGCATTATGGGCCAGCTACCTGGAACCCAAATGAGTTGGTATCAGGAGCCCGAGAACCTATTTATAATTTGAACCGAATAATTAGGTCGCAAGCTATCCTCGAAGTTGTAACCAATCAAACAGCGACGACCTTGGATCTTCTGGCTGATCAATCCACTCAGATGAGGAATGCTATCTTTCAACGTAGAATGGTCTTAGACTATTTACTAGCAGAAGAAGGGGGAGCGTGTGGAAAACTGAACGATTCTAATTGTTGTTTACAAATTGATGATAATGGAAAAGTGGTTAAGCAGATAACAAAGGAAATTAAAAAGCTAGCCCACATCCCAGTACAAACTTGGAAGGGTATGGATTGGGATTTCTTTTCATGGTTGCCCGGTGGACCATGGGTTAAAAGGATGCTATTTTTATTTTTATGTGGTGTAATGACATTATTGTTTATACCTTGTATGATACCTTGCTTTACGTTGTTGATATCGCGAATAATAAATAGCACCCAATTTGTGATGACTTTGGGAGAGAAAAGGTGATGTGTCGATAATGATGCTTAAGAAATGGACATCCCGAGAACTGACTGATGAAATCCAATTGCTACTAACAAAGGTTGAAGAAGAGACACGAATTGATGATATTAAAAAGAAGGGGAGGAATTGTAAGGAATGGTCCAGCAATTCGTGCCACTAAGGGGTGTGAAGGGTTAACATTGAGGCCTGGGTTTAGGTGAGAAGAGAACAAAGGGATTTCTTCAGAGAAAAACTGCTGACTCTGCACGGACGTGCAGTAACTTCTGACATCCGGCCAAGAGACCACTAGATAAGGAGGAAGAATATGAGCCTCCCCGTCCGAGCGGCCCCCGGAGAGACTAACAGAGACTGATAAGCAGGCGCACCTGGGAGGACTTCGGATTCGGGAAACCAATTATAATAACCCTGCCTCTTCTAGAAGTAGTAATGAATATGTATTAGCCTAGGAGCACAAAAACCAGCCGCCTTATGTAACAGGTGTGCGTCCTGGTGGAGCAGAGACTCCCGGCGCACCTAGCGCTGTTTGCTTGCCTCTATTCGTTTAATAAATTGTAAACTTTGATTGTAATCCTATTTGGGACTCAGTCATTTATAACACCACGGACTGACTGCAGCCCCCACTCCCACCCCCGCCCCGTGCCACTCAGGGTGGGGAGGAGGTGGAAGAGAGTGGATGGGGGAAGGTGCCCCCAGCTTGTTTCTTTGTTTCTCACCACTCCAGCCCATCAGCAATAGGTAATAAATTTTATTAGTCTTCTTATGCTAAGTCTGTTTTGCTTGCGACGATAATCGTAGAGTGATCCCCATGTCCTTATCTCAGCTCTTGAGTCCTTTTTCATTTTTCAAGGGCTCTCAGTGGGACTAGGTTTCTGAGAAGCCCTGACTCCCCTGTTCTGAATTTGTAACAGCAAACAATCTCTCCTCCTTCTTCCTCTCCGGATACTCCTATTTGAAGAGGCCAGCATGGCCATACTTAAAACATCTTCTCAAAGCCTGTCCTTACTAGAATTTAGGCTGCAGCACAGGTAGCTTTCCTTGCCTGCCATTCCTCAGCTCTCTTCCTCTCCCATCCTGGGCCTGACTTCCCCTGAAAGTTTTCTTCCTCTGTCTCCAACCCTCTGCCTCACTACCTGGTCCACTGTGAAGACCATTTGTTTCGCTCTTTGCTTTTCCTTCTCATCTCCCCTCCTGACATACACCTTCTGGGCCTCCCACAGGAGGGCCTCCAGTGACCGTTCACTCTATCCTTCTACCTTCTGGAGCTTTTTCTGTATATCCGGCCAGGCTTTAATCACAAAATGAACTTTCAAAAGCCCTTGCACTACTGGGTCCTCAGGATTCATCCCCGAGTATTTACTCATTCTGACCCTAAGTCTATCTTATGATTTCTGTGTTGTGAGTTGTTATCCCAGTTGGATAAGCAGGTATTACTGCTCTATCAGAATTACTCCTGGTCTTGGCGGGGGGGGGGGGGGGGGGGGGGTGTTAGTTTTTTTCCCATTCTTGAATAGCTGCCTCTGAATCATTCCCCTCCTAAACATTCTTCTCCAGCGAATAACATACTCAAGATTTATCCCCCTCCCCCCCCGAATATAAATTAGGCCTTAGAAACTGATCTAACTGTTCTGCGAGTCCTATAGGGTCCTCAGTTAAAGACTTAATTTCCTTCTTAAAACTCCTAAACTCTCTGCTGGTAAGGGGGAGAGTCCACATAATGTATTTGTCCTTGTCCCACTGGAACCTCCCTAAGAGGATACACAGTTAGTGTCAGTACTGTTAGCATCAGGGAAGGCGAAATTCTCAATATCTCTTCTACATTGTTCTAATTCTTGCCAGAACCTAGAGTGCACTCCTTCTCCAGGGACAGCGTCAATTGCAGTCCCTGTCTCCCTTCCTGGAGCGGTTGCTGCCACCACTGGTGCAATATTAAGATTAGAGGGAGTATAACTTGATTCCTCCCCTGAAAAAGGAGTCTTATTGTTTACTTATAAATTTAAAGCCTGAATTTCAATCAGACCCGTATTTTGGTCAAAATACTGAAGTTCCTTTTATTGGCTTTTTAGGCCACACAATTACACAACATCTAAGCATTGTTTTCTTACCTTTTCCCCTGGTTTTTGGTTGTGTTTCCAATTCCTTATCATTCTTTGCAAAGTACTATATTTAGGCACAGTTTTGGGGTCTCCATCCCCATTCTACTTATACTTGGAGCCCTTATTCCCCATCTCTTCCTGACATGCTGTTGTGGACTTCACCACTGTCCTGGTTCCAGTTAGGGCAGAGTTAATCTTCCTCCTAGTAGCTGCTAGGGTGCTATGTTTTGGATTAGGATGAGAAGAGTGCTGATAACATGCTGATGTTTTAATTGTTGCAGAGCAGTGTTTACACCAGGCCAAGGACTTTCCAGGTTCTCGCTCTGTCCTGCCAGCGAGCAGGCTAGGGGTGCAGCAGGAGCTGGGAGAAAAGGGAAGAAAATAGTCCAAATCCTTTTGAAGGCTGGTTTTGCCATAAAAAAAAATAAAGTCAAATGACCTGCACGAGAGATCCAGTTTTTAGGAATAAAATGGCAAGATGGACGTCGTCAAATCCCAATGGATGTGATCAACAAAATAACAGCTATGTCTCCACCAACTAGCAAAAAAGAAACACAAACTTTCCTAGGTGTCGTGGGGTTTTGGAGAATGCACATTCCAAATTACAGTCTGATTGTAAACCCGCTCTACCAAGTAACCCGTAAGAAGAATGCTTTTGAATGGGGCCCTGAGCAACGACAAGCCTTTGAACAAATTAAGCAGGAAATAGTCCATGCAGTAGCCCTTGGGCCAGTCCAAACAGGGCCAGATGTAAAGAATGTGCTCTACACTGCAGCCGGGGAGAATGGTCCCACCTGGAGCCTCTGGCAGAAAGAACCTGGGGAAACTCGAGGTCGACCCCTGGGGTTTTGGAGTCGGGGATACAGAGGATCTGAGGCCCGCTATACTCCAACTGAAAAGGAGATATTGGCAGCATATGAAGGAGTTCGATCTGCTTCGGAAGTGGTCGGTACTGAAGCGCAGCTCCTCCTGGCACCCCGACTGCCGGTACTAGGCTGGATGTTCAAAGGAAGGGTCCCCTCTACACATCATGCAACTGATGCTACATGGAGCAAGTGGGTTGCACTGATTACTCAGCGGGCTCGAATAGGAAACCTCAGTCGCCCAGGAATCTTGGAAGTGATTATGGACTGGCCAGAAGGCAAATATTTTGGGATATCACCAGAGGAGGAGGTGGTCCGTGCTGAAGAAGCCCCACTGTACAACAAGCTACCAGAAAATGAGAAGAAATATGCCCTGTTCACTGATGGGTCCTGTCGTATTGTGGGAAAGCATCAGAGAAGGAAGGCTGCTGTATGGAGTCCTACACGACGAGTTGCAGAAGCTGCTGAGGGAGAAGGTGAATCGAGTCAGTTTGCAGAAGTGTAAGCCATCCAGCTGGCCTTAGACATTGCTGAACGAGAAAAGTGGCCAGTTCTCTATCTCTATACTGATTCATGGATAGTAACAAATGCCCTGTGGGGGTGGTTACAGCAATGGCAGCAGAATAACTGGGAGCGCAGGGGCAAGCCCATCTGGGCTGCTGCATTGTGGCAAGATATTGCTGCCCGGGGAGAGAACCTGGTTGAAAAGGTACGCCATGTAGATGCTCATGTGCCCAAGAATCGGGCTACTGAAGAACATCAAAACAACCAGCAGGTGGATCAGGCTGCTAAGATTGAAGTGGCTCAGGTGGACCTGGACTGGCAACATAAGGGTGAATTATTTATAGCTTGATGGGCCCATGACACCTCAGGCCATCAAGGTAGAGATGCAACATACAGATGGGCTCGCGATCGAGGGGTGGACCTGATCATGGACACTATAGCACAGGTTATTCATGATTGTGAAACATGTGCTGCAATCAAGCAAGCCAAACGGTCAAAGCCTCTTTGGTGTGGAGGACGATGGCAGAAATATAAATATGGAGAGGCCTGGCAGATTGATTACATCACACTCCCTCAAACCCGCAACGGCAAGCGCCACATACTTACAATGGTGGAAGCAACCACCGGATGGCTGGAAACATATCCTGTGCCCCATGCCACTGCCCGGAACACTATCCTGGGCCTTGAAAAGCAAGTCCTATTGCGACATGGCACCCCAGAAAGAATTGAGTCAGACAATGGGACTCATTTCCAAAACAACCTTACAGACACTTGGGCCAAAGAACACAGTATTGAGTGGGTGTATCACATCCCCTATCATGCACCAGCCTCTGGGAAAGTTGAACGATACAATGGACTGTTGAAGACTACACTGAAAGCAATGGGTGTTGGGACATTCAAAAATTGGGATACACATTTGGCAAAGGCCACCTGGTTAGTCAATACTAGGGGATCTGCCAACCGAGCTGGACCTGCCCCATCAAACCTGTTACGCACTGTAGAAGGGGATAAAGTTCCTGTAGTGCACGTAAGAAACATGCTGGGTAAAAGAGTCTGGGCTACTCTTGCCTCAGGAAAAGGCAAACCCATTCGTGGAATTGCTTTTGCTCAGGGACCTGGATGCACTTGGTGGGTAATGCAAAAGAATGGGGAGGTCCGGTGTGTACCTCAAGGGGATTTAATACTGGGTGAGAATAGCCCATGAGTTGAATTGTAGTATGTTAATTATTATATAATACTGTATGTCATCACTACCATGATTGCTATATATCATAGATGAAAATGGTGATTAATTACTAGGTATTGGAAAGAGTGTAACCTGAGCATGACATAAATGGTATGGAATAAGGGGTGGATATATGTCCTGGTTCCAGTTAGGACAGAGTTAATTTTCCTCCTAGTAGCTGCTAGGGTGCTATGTTTTGGATTAGGATGAGAGGAGTGCTGATAACATGCTGATGTTTTAATTGTTGCAGAGCAGTGTTTACACCAGGCCAAGGACTTTCCAGGTTCTCGCTCTGTCCTGCCAGCGAGCAGGCTAGGGGTGCAGCAGGAGCTGGGAGGGGACAGACCCAGGACAGCTGACCCAAACTGGCCAAAGTGGTATTCCATACCATCTGACGTCATGGTAAACAATATATAGGGGTGGCTGGCCAGGGTGGGGGGGCCGGCTGCTCGGGGATAGGCTGGGCATCGGTCAGCGGGTGGGGAGCAATTGCATTGTGCATCACTTGTTTCGTACACATTATTATTATTAATACTATTATTATTATTATTATTGTTATTATTATTTTCCTTTCTTAATTAACTGTCTTTATCTCAACTCACAGGCTTCACTTTCCTGTTTCTCTCCCCCATCCCAGAGAGGGAGGGGTGAGGGTGAGCGAACGGCTGTGTGGTGTTTAGCTGCCAGCTGGGTTAAACCACAACAGCCACCCACAGGGGTACCACACGCTTGTACCTAGGATAAGGAGAGAGGTGGGTTGTACTGCCGAACACTATACCGTGCCTGGGGTACCGTACACCTAAAGGCTCCTAATTCCCCGAGACTCTCTTTTGCTCATCTATCCTTCGCTTCGTCCATCTCCGGCTGTACCCCTCGCGGAACTATGGAACTGCGGATCAGGACTTCACACTCAGTTCGCACTAAAAGTACTTCTCATTCACACTCCACACAAGAGTCTCCTTGACCACCCAAGGCAATACAGTAAAGCTCGTCTTACCTTAATCCTTGCACGGAATTACCATGTCTATTTCAATAATTGTGCCTGTACCTACAGTTCTCCCTTCTCCCTAGTGTTTCACAGAACCTGTCTTCAGTTTAACAGTCTCGGTTCTTTGTCAGCCATCCCGAGACAACCCACCACCCCTGACAGGACTGCTGAAATCAGTAGGGTGCACCTTCCTGTCTGTGCTGGCAAGAACTCTCTGGTAGGCAACAAGGTCCTGGATGAACCCACAAATTGTGAGAAGTACCTTAGTAATTTTCTCAGACAGGGTCTTCTGTGAAGCTTTTATTTGCAGTTGCAATGGCAGGCGTCCTGCAAGCAGGTGCGCACAGCAAAAGTATATCATAACCTTATATTCCCTATTACCTGCCACGTGGAAGTGGAATTTTCCACTGCAAAAACACATTCTACTGCAAAAACAGAACTTTGTTTCTCACATAAGTCATGTGAGCTTGTGCTAAAAAAAGCATGTTAAAATTCATATGAAGCTCAGTGCTGTTGGTATTTTGTGTGTCTTTCATTTTAGATTTCTAAACTCTGTTGTAGATTAAATAGAATATAAAACTGTCAACAGGGCTTCTCAACCTCCATCCCCTTCCTCTGGAAAACAATTTTTGGCTGTGCAGGGTGGCACGGCTTGGCTGGATTTAATGGTTATTTCTGGTGGTTTGGAATAATACAATAAAATACGAAGGATCAGGCTGCAAATTATTAAAGGGATTTTGGACAGATGAGATACAATAGGTCCTTTTAGGAATCTGTCCGTTTCTTTCATCTTCCTTTAAAGATCATAGTTGGTTAAGGTGAGTTGAAAGTAAGCATTATGAAAATCAGTTTTGTAATTTCCAGGCTATAAAGATACCACAAAATATCATAAACCATAGTGTTTTTATATAGCCTTGCTTCTTTTTGCTCCCAGGTAACCTTTTGCATTCCTTGTTTCAATCATTGTTCTTACAGTCAGTGAGGACTTGTGGGGCTCTTTGGAGACTTACCTGGAGTTGTTTCCATCAGGCTGAGACAGTGCAAGTGCAAGCTGGTTCTTGCTGGAGGAGGGCAGCATCCTTCAGGATGTGCTCAGTGTTGTGCAGGATTAGGCTGGCAAAACACTACCTTTAGTTCTGTCTTTAGTCACTCGAGTTTTAAGAGAAGTTTGGGATTTATATAGTAAAATGAAGGCCATTTATATAAATTTGACTTCTACTTCTAAACTACTAAAACTTCTACTTTCTATATTAATGAAAAAACAGAATGCCCAAGAATCCAGCTTCCAATATCTTTAGAATGGCTTTTACCAGATTTTTTTCAGATTCTATTTTTTCTTTATTATATTCATGCTTATATTTTTATGTATAAGGAAGAAAGCAGCCTAGCAAAATTATAGATCTTGAATCATTCTAAACCAAAAACTTTTACATACCTTAATACCTTTACATACAAACCTTTTACATACCTTAATAAGGGTTCTATTTCTCAATTTTGAATTAATTTTAAAGTAAGAGGAATAAAAAAAGTTCTTTATGGATTGCAGTTCTCTCTCTCCATTGTTTGTCATCTCTTACTGCAGCAATATCTAACAACATGTCAGTAAAGGAGGCTTGTAGAATTTCTTTGCCAAAGCTGGATGAGTATAGTAGGTAATGAAGCGTAAAAAATGATGAAAAACAGTGCAGAGAACTTAAAAAACCTTCTCAGTACTGATGTTAAAAGTATATTTAGCTTGTTATGTTTGGAAAATCTATTTGAAATCTGTCCTTTAAAAAGTGAAGCTCTGATTGTATTAATTTATCGTTTATGTGTACTTCAAATGGAGAAAAATTCAAAGACATTTGAAAGCCATATGCCTATGCTGCCTGGGATGGGAATACAATCTATTAATAGACACTGCATTTAATAATTACTTATAAAAATTTTGTAGTCATATAGCTGTTATTGAAAACAAATATATTGAGGGTGCACCTTAATTCCTTTTTAATTGAGAGACTAAGTTTTCAGAAACTGCATAAAGCAAAGCAAACCACGCTATCCCCCCGCCCCCAGAAATAGGCATATGGAGATCGTCTTTCTTATATATCTATTATTAACCATAACTTTATAGAATCATAATGCACTTATAGGAAAGGAGCCATGCTGTGAATATTCTATTATCAATATGCATTTTTTTAAATTTACCTGGAAGAAAATGACCTGTATTGACTGATGATTGTCAACAGCAGTTATAGCTGAAACAGTTAAATATATTTAATACCAGTTCAGCTACTCTTGTTTCTGACAGTCTTGAAGAACAAATTTTAGGTCAATATTCCTTAGTTCTAAGCAAGGCCTGAAGAAACAATATTTTTTTTACAGAACTATGAGAAAGTAGAACAAAACAAACACAAGACCCAAGTCATTTGTAAACACAGTGAAAGATCATAATCTCTAAACGGTGTGACTTGAACCAGCCTTTTGCTAAGCCTACTGGTCCTGATCCAGTAAGATACTTAGATGACTTATTTTAAGGAAAAGCTAGTGCTCAGATTCTGGACTTGTTAAAAACAGTGGCAAAACTTCAGCGGAATTAGCATTTCACCAATATAGGGTACTTTAGAGAACATATGCTAAGGATGAAAAGAACTTTAATTCAAGCATTTCCTGCCTTTTTTAAGTTTGAAGAGGAGGGATATTCTTGAGGCCTATTAGTCCATCATTTGATTTATCTTTAACTTGGGGCTTTGCTTGGATCCCAAGCATTTTCCTGTTGTTTGAAAACTAAATATGTTGAGGCAAGAGGAAGTTGAGATTGAGTATTTTAGAGGGGTGCAGATGATTCCATATTTAAATGTATCTGCATAGCAGTTCCATGTGCAAAACAGTGACAGCTGCAATCACTACAGAATCTTGTACTAGATTCAGTAGTTCACTATATACATTTTTCCGATGCATAAATAAAAGGACAATACATTAATCAAAGTTAGTCCACTGATGAAACAGAATCACAGTGAAATGGTAGCACTTCTAAGCTTCTTATGGAAGAATCTATTGATAGAGCTTTAATTGGGGCTGGACAAGATATTTAATTATTTTTTGTCTTGGTTTTGCTGTTACGACAACAGAAATCTTTTGGTTTTAGATTAAAAAAAAGTAACTGTTTTTTTTCTTTTTTTTTTCTGAACCATACATATACAAATAATTAGGGCCATATTAAGTAGATATTCTGTGGATATCCTGTATTACACAGTCAGATGCTGTATTCCATATGGAAGACCATATCAGGCATGACTTTTCCCTATACTTTTGCAACAACTGTCTGATTTTCTAAATGCAAGACTGCACAGTGAATGTATGCAGATAAATTATGTGCATACTGGGCATGTCAGATTTATTGGACATGCATGGGGGACTTTTAACAGTATGTGCTGTGAGTGTCATATAGTGGACTTGCTAAACATGTCTGAGACTGTCTCAGCCTTTAAAATGTGTGAACTGTGAAGCAAAGACAATTGGCTGGCTATTCTCCTGCTAGCAATGGAGAGCCCACTTCTTCTCGGAAGTGATTCAGAAGGCCTAAATTAGATTCCTACTGTGAATTATTGGATGCAAGCATCCCCTTCTCTCTACAATGACTATAAGGAAACTTTGGGGGCTTAGTTCACCAAGTGGGAAAAGCAAGGCCTTCCCTCTAGCGAACAGCATCACGCTGTGGAGTAAGCTGCTTGTGTGGTCCAAACCAAACCATTTCAGCAGATTATGTGCAGAGTTGCTCTGCTTGATTCAGAGCATGGGTTTGAACCAAGGTCTTCCATGTCAGAATCTTAACTACTGACCTATATGACGTACAAGTGTGGATTTACCTTGATGCTTCCTGTCAGAGTTGCCTCACATCATGTAGGATATTTAAATATACTTTCAGGTCAGAGAGCAGGAAGCAGGACTGTGTTTAGCTAAGTGATTGTGATTCTTACTTGTGTAGTGAGACAACTGGGCCCTGTTTCTGCTCCACTGAATGGTCAATTACAGCAAAAATTATAACAGCATGAACGGTTAAGGCTGAGATTACTCTCTCTGATTGCTTTATAATAGGGTATATTTTGGGAGACTGGGATCATATTCCCTCAGGAACAGGGAAAAATTAAACCTGGTACTCCTGGATGAACGCTGTTTCTAGAATTTCCTCCAAATCTGTGGTCTTCTGCCTCATGTAGACGTCTTTTTTTTTTGAAAATCTTTTTTAGATGAGCTGAATTGGTGAATACAGGTCTATTTAAGAAAAGCAAAAAACTCATTTTTGGATAGGGAGGTGAATAACCTATTGCTTCTTCATTTCCTACTCCCCCCTCAGCCTTCTCTTCCTAATCTTTAAAAAATGGTTTTGAAATAGAATATGCATACAGTGATCCTTAACTTGTAAAAACATACACGGAATTCTACTAGGAGCAGTTCTGTTAACTTCTATGTAACTAACTATGAAGTGTACACAGTGTATAATGCATAACATTTTCAAGATTAAGATGGTAGAAAGTATATTTTGAATACTGTATACGCATCATGTATTTATGTGTACACCAAAGTTTGAACTTTTCAGGTGTACTGGGTCTGGCTGGGATGTTAACTTTCCCTGCAGCAGCCCATACAGTGCTGTGCTCTGCACTTGTAGCTAGAACAGCAATGGTATCACACCAGTGTTGTGTCTGCTGCTGAGCAGTGCTGGCACAGCATCAGGACTCTCTCTAACCCCCCTAGGGGTGGGCAAAGATGTGAGAAAAGAAACATCACCAGGGCAGCTGACCTAAACCAACCAAAGGGATATTCCATACCATGTGATGTCACACTCAGCAATAAAAGGTGGAAAAAGGAGGAAGAGGGGAGGGGTGGGCTCTCGTTGTGAAAACGTCTGTCCTCCTCCCGAACACCGGCTACGTGCGTTGAAGCCCTGCTTCAAGGACGTGGTCCAGCATCGCTCATTTGTGGGAAGTAGAGAGTAATTTCTTTCCTCTGCACTTCCACACAGCCTTTACTTGTTTTGTTTCTTCCCTTTTCCCCTCCCTTTTCCCCTTTCCCTTTTTCCCTTTTGTTGAATTGTTTAATTAATAATAATCTTTCCTTAATAATTATGATTTCCCTTTAATTAAATCATCCTTATCTCAACCCGTGAGTTGTTCTTTCTTTTACTTCTTCCCCTCCTCATCTAAGGAGGGGGAGTGAGAGAGCAGTTGTGGTGGAGTTCAGCTGCCTAGCACGGTAAAAACATCACATCAGGTTAATTTCAAATAGATTTAAAAACATTTTCAATTGGCACAAATCTATATGTAGCATTGTAGTGGGTTAACCTTGGCTGGTTGCCAGGTACCCATCAAGCTCCTCTCTCACTTCCCCTCCTCAGCATGACAGGGGGACAAAGTAAGATAGAAAAAAACTCATGGATCAAGATAAAACCAGTTTAATGAAAGAAAAACAAAGGCCACATGTGGAAGCAAAGGAAAAAAAATCTCTATTTCCCATCACCAGGAAGTGTCCAACCACTTCCTGGTAAGCAGGGCCTCAGTATGTGTACCTCATTCCATACCATTTATGTCATGCTCGGGCGTACCTTTCCAAAATATTCCAATTAATCACCATTTTCATTTATGTATATAAAATGTCCACTGAGTTAGTCCATAACTGACTTGGGTCTCCATCTGTCATCGCAGTCTTTTAGGGCAGAAGAGATGGTGTGTGATGTTGGATTGTCACACGCTGAGGCCCGTTCTCATTCCATCACATCTCTGTGCTTGTCCATTTCTATCAAAATTCATTCATCATTATCTGCGTGGCTGTTACTGTGATACCATTAACAGGACATTGACATATAGCAATCATGGTAGTGATGACATACAGTATTATATAATAATTAACATAATACAATTCAACTCATGGGCTATTCTCACCCAGTATTAAATCCCCTTGAGGTACACACCGGACCTCCCCATCCTTTTGCATTACCCACCAAGTGCATCCAGGTCCCTGAGCAAAAGCAATCCCACGAATGGGTTTGCCTTTTCCTGAGGCAAGAGTAGCCCAGACTGTTTTACCCAGCATGTTTCTTACGTGCACTACAGGAACTTTATCCCCTTCTACAGTGCGTAACAGGTTTGATGGGGCAGGTCCAGCTCGGTTGGCAGATCCCCTGGTATTGACTAACCAGGTGGCCTTTGCCAAATGCGTATCCCAATTTTTGAATGTCCCAGCACCCACTGCTTTCAGTGTAGTCTTCAACAGTCCATTGTATCGCTCAACTTTCCTGGAGGCTGGTGCATGATAGGGGATGTGATACACCCACTCAATACCATGTTCTTTGGCCCAAGTGTCTATAAGGTTGTTTCGGAAATGAGTCCCATTGTCTGACTCAATTCTTTCTGGGGTGCCATGTCGCAACAGGACTTGCTTTTCAAGGCCCAGGATAGTGTTCCGGGCGGTGGCATGGGGCACAGGATATGTTTCCAGCCATCCGGTGGTTGCTTCCACCATTGTAAGTATGTGGCGCTTGCCGTTGCGGGTTTGAGGGAGTGTGATGTAATCAATCTGCCAGGCCTCTCCATATTTAGATTTCAGCCATCGTCTTCCACACCAAAGAGGCTTTGACTGTTTGGCTTGCTTGATTGCAGCACATGTTTCACAGTCATGAATAACCTGTGCTATAGTGTCCATGGTCAGGTCCACCCCTCGATCACCCCCTCATACTGAATGCCTTCTTTGCTTCGGTCTTTGCTTCAAAGACTTCCCCCCGGGACTCCTGGACCCTGAAGGGAGAAGAAGGAGTCTGGGAAATGGAGAGCTCCCCTCTGGTTGAAGAGGGAGTGGTTCGGGAGCGTCTGAGTGGGTTCAACGCACACAAATCCATGGGTCCTGATGAGATGTGTGCTGAGGGAGATGGCAGAGGTGATCGTCGAACCGCTTTCAACAATCTTTGAAAGGTCCTGGAGAACAGGAGAGGTGCCTGAAGACTGGAGGATAGCCAGTGTCACTCCGGTCTTCAAGAAGGGTAAGAAGGAGGATCCGGGAAACTACAGGCCAGTCAGTCTCACCTCTGTCCCTGGAAAGGTGATGGAACAGCTTGTTCTGGATGCCATCTCCAAGCCATTGGAAGAGAAAAAGGTTATGAGGAGTAGTCAGCATGGATTCACCAAGGGGAAGTCGTGCTCGACCAACCTCGTTGCCTTCTATGATGGCATCAACAGCTGGGTAGATGGGGGGAGAGCAGTGGATGTCATCTACCTTGACTTTAGCAAGGCTTTTGATACTGTCTCCCATGACATCCTGCTAGCAAAGCTGAGAAAGTGTGGGATAGACAGTGAACAGTAAGGTGGGTTGAGAACTGGCTGACTGGCTGAGCTCAGAGGGTGGTGATTGGTGGTGCAGAGTCTGGGTGGAGACCTGTGACTAGCAGTGTTCCCCAGGGGTCGGTGCTGGGTCCGGTCTTGTTCAACATCTTCATCGATGACCTTGATGAGAGAATAGTGTCCACCCTCAGCAAGTACGCCGAAGATACAAAGCTGGGAGGAGTGGCCAAAATGCCAGAAGGCTGTGCTGCCATTCAGCGAGACCTGGGCGGGCTGGAGAGCTGGGCAGGAAGAAACCAAGTGAAGTTTAACAAGAGCAAGCGTAGAGTCCTGCACCTGGGAAGGAACAACAGCATGTATCAGTACAGGCTGGGGGATGACCTGCTGGAGAGGAGCTCTGAGGAGAAGGACCTGGGGGTCCTGGTGGACGACAGGTTGGCCATGAGCCAGCAGTGTGCCCTGGTGGCCAAGAAGGCCAATGGGATCCTGGCATGCATTAAAAGGAGCGTGGCCAGCAGGTCAAGGGAGGTGATCCTCCCCCTCTACTCTGCCCTGATCAGGCCTCACCTGGAGTACTGTGTCCAGTTCTGGGCTCCCCGGTACAAAAAAGACAAGGATCTCCTGGAAAGAGTCCAGCGGAGGGCCACCAAGATGATACGGGGCCTGGAGCATCTTCCCTATGAGGAAAGGCTGAGAGACCTGGGTCTGTTCAGCCTGGAGAAGAGAAGACTGAGAGGGGATCTTATTAATGTTTACAAATATCTTAACTGTGGGAGAAAGGGATTTGGCCAACCTCTTTTCAGTGGTTTGTGGGGACAAGACAAGGGGCAATTGCCACAAAATGGATCACAGGAAGTTCCACACCAACATGAGAAAGAACTTCTTCATGGTGAGGGTGACGGAGCACTGGAACAGGCTGCCCAGGGAGGTTGTGGAGTCTCCTTCTCGAGATATTCAAGGCCCGTCTGGACGCCTACCTGGGTAACCTGCTCTAGGGAACCTGCTTTGGCAGGGGGGGTGGACCCGATGATCTCTTAAGGTCCCTTCCAACCCCTAGAATTCTGTGATTCTGTGATTCTGTTAATTCGCTGATCACATCCACTGGGATTTGATGACGTCCATCTTGCCATTTTATTCCTAAAAACTGGATCTCTTGTGAAGGTACTTTTACTTTATTTTGTTTTATGGCAAAACCAGCGTTCAGAAGGATTTGGACTATTTTTTTCCCTTTCTCGAAAACTTCTTCTGCAGTGTCACCCCACACAGTGATGTCATCGATATACTGCAGGTGGTCAGGAGCTTCCCCTGTTCCAGGGCAGACTGGATCAGTCCATGGCAAACGGTAAGGCTGTGTTTCCACCCCTGGGGCAGTCGATTCCAGGTGTATTGGACAACCCTCCAAGTAAAAGCTAACTGTGGCCTGCACTCTGCTGCTAGAGGGATGGAGAAAAATGCATTAGCGATATCAATTGTGGCATACCACTTGGCTGCCTTTGATTCCAGATCATACTGGAGTTCTAGTATTTCCAGCACTGCAGCACTCAGTAGTGGTGTGACTTCATTCAGGCCACGATAGTCCACTGTTAGTCTCCACTCACCATTAGACTTTCGCACTGGCCATATGGGACTATTAAAAGGTGAATGAGTCTTGCTGATCACTCCTTGGCTCTCCAGTTGACGAATTAGCTTATGGATGGGAATTAGGGATAGGAATTAGGTTGGTGCGATATTGCCGCCAGTGCACAGTTGTGGTAGCGATTGGCACCTGCTGTTCTTCTCCCCTCAGCAGCCCCACAAGAGAAGGGCCCTCTGAGAGACCGGGCAAGGTAGACAACTGTTTAATGTCCTCTGTCTCTAAGGCAGCTATGCAGAAAGTCCACTGGTACCCTTTTGGATCCCTGAAATATCCTCTCCTAACTAATGTTATCTGTCAAGCCATGGGCTTTCCATTTCCCAGGTAGTTGCAGTCCTAAGCAATAGTATGGATTTGCTCCTGCCGTGCTAAAACAAGACAGGTATCTCCACTAAATTCCAGCTTTCTCCTGCTTTAAGATGATGGACTGGTGCTAATTGTTCAGGATCACAGAATCACAGAATTATCTAGGTTGGAAGAGACCTCCAAGATCATCTAGTCCAAACTCTGACCTAACACTAACAAGTCCTTCACTAAACCATATCACTAAGGGCTACATCTAAACGTCTTTTAAAAACCTCCAGGGATGGCGACTCAACCACTTCCCTGGGCAGCCCATTCCAATGCCTAACAACCCTTTCAGTAAAGAAGTTCTTCCTAACATCCAACCTAAACCTTCCCTGGTGCAACTTTAGCCCATTCCCCCTTGTCCTGTCATCAGGCATGTGGGAGAATAGACCAACCCCCACCTCGCTACAGCCTCCTTTCAGGTACCTGTAGAGAGCGATAAGGTCGCCCCTGAGCCTCCTCTTCTCCAGACTGAACAATCTCAGCTCCCTCAGCCGCTCCTCTTAAGACTTGTTCTCCAGACCCCTCACCAGCTTCGTTGCCCTTCTCTGGACTCTCTCGAGCACCTCGATGTCCTTCTTGTAGCGAGGGGTCCAAAATTGAACACAGTACTTGAGGTGCGGCCTCACCAGAGCCGAGTACAGGGGGACAATCACTTCTCTAGACCTGCTGGCCACACTGTTTTTTTATGCAAGCCAGGATGCTGTTGGCCTTCTTGGCCACCTGAGCACACTGCTGGCTCATATTCAGCTGACTACCAACCAATACTCCCAGGTCCTTCTCTGCCAGGCAGCTTTCCAACCACTCATCTCCCAGCCTGTAGCTCTGCTTGGGGTTGTTACGCCCCAGGTGCAGGACCCGGCACTTGGCCTTGTTGAACTTCATACAGTTGGCCTCAGCCCATTGGTCCAGCCTATCCAGATCCTCCTGCAGAGCCTTCCTACCCTCGAGCAGATCGACACACGCACCTAACTTGGTGTTGTCCGCAAACTTACTGAGGGTGCACTCAATCCACTCATCCAGATCATTGATAAAGATATTAAAGAGAACTGGCTCCAGTACTGAGCCCTGGGGGACTCCACTAGTGACCGGCCTCCAACTGGTCTTGACTCCATTCACCACGACTCTTTGGGCCCGACTACCCAGCCAGTTTTTAACCCAACGAAGCGTACGCCAGTCCAAGCCACGAGCAGCCAGTTTCTTGAGGAGAATGTTGTGGGAAACGGTGTCAAAAGCCTTACTGAAGTCAAGGTAGACCACATCCACAGCCTTTCCCTCATCCAATAAGTGGGTCACCTTGTCATAGAAGGAGATTAGGTTCATCAAGCAGGACCTGTCTTTGATAAACCCATGCTGACTGGGCCTGATCGCCTGGTTGCCCTGTAAGTGCCGCGTGATGACACTCAAGATAATCTGCTCCATGAGCTTCCCTGGCACTGACGTCAAACTAACAGGCCTATAGTTCCCCGGGTCTACCCTCCGGCCCTTCTTGTAGATGGGCGTCACGTTTGCTAGCCACCAGTTGACTGGGACCTCCCCTGATAGCCAGGACTGCCGATAAATGATGGAAAGCAGCTTGGCCAGCTCTTCCGCCAGTTCTCTCAGCATCCTCGGGTTGATCCCATCCGGCCCCATCGACTTGCATACATCCAAGTGCTATAGCAGGTCGCCAACCATTTCCTCGTGGATAGTGAGGGCCACATCCTGCTCCCCATCCCCTTCCACCAGCTCAAGGTACTGGGTATCCAGAGAACAACTGGTCTTGCTGCTAAAGACTGAGGCAAAGAAGGCATTAAGCACCTCAGCCTTTTCCTCATCTCTCGTCACTAAGTTTACCCCCGCATCCAGTAAAGGATGGAGATTCTCCTTAGTCCTCCTTTTCATGTTAATGTATTTATAAAAACATTTTCTTTTATCTTTAACAGCAGTAGCCAGATTTAGCTCCAGATGGGCTTTGGCTTTTCTAATTTTGTCCCTACACATCCTTACAACATCCTTATAATCCTTCTGAGTGGCCTGCCCTCTTTTCCATAGATCATAAACCCTCTGTTTTTCCCTAAGTTCTAGCCATAACTCTCTGTTCATCCAGGCCAGTCTTCTTCCACCCTGGCTCATCTTTGGGCCCGTGGGTGTCAGCTTTAGAGAAGCACTTCCCAAATGGCATCTGCATGCTACTAATTGGATGCTACTAGTTGGATAGTCATAGTATCTTGGCATGGCTCTGAATGACTCCTGATGTTTCCTTGCTGTTGAAACAGACACAGATCAAGAATAGAGAGTACCTGAATAGTCAGGTTTTTGATTATTGCAGTTAATAATTTGTGACCTTGGCCTTTATTTCAGATAATCCGGAGCAGAGTGTTATCCAAATGTGGGATGTGTGTAATGAATGATGTGCGTGTCTGTAGCTGTAAAGAAAGACCCAAGAGTTAATTCTGTCAGCTCTAGAATTTATATACTGGCATATGGAAAGCTACCTTCTTTAGTCTTCTGTGACTCATGGTTAAATACTCGAAATGAGAGAAAAAACACCCGAGGGATGACTTAAGGAGCCTGTGATAGCAGCCAAACAAACAACAAAAAACCACCACAGTATTTGCTGAGAATTTGTCAGAAGACACTGGACAGCCAAAGAGTTGCTTGCTTGTTTGTAAAATTACTTAATTTTAGGTGAGTCCACAGTGCACTAACTGGAGACTCTGCCTCTTTTCTGAGTTACAGAATATTCTTTTAGCAGCAGAAGTTTTGTTTATTGAGGATGGCCTTCTGAAATCTGGTACTGCTAATGCTAATAATGAAAGCAGAAAAATAAAATAAATTGGAATGGGATTGAGCCTCTATAGCTGTAAAGAACATGCTGCTGCTAGAGAGTCTGCCCTGGGGGAGCTTAGTCCCACATATAAAGATTTTATGCTTGAGCAGAAGTTATACCATTGGTCCCTACATCTGTCTGAAACCTGACATTCCTGATACGCAATGTTATGTAGTTCTGTGCTTTATTTTCAAACTATGTGAGTTACCACCACTCCAGCTTTATTTAATGTTTGGTTTCAACAAGACTGCAAAGGAAACCCATTTGAATCTACCAAGTTGAAATATTTTGATAAGCATGCACATTTTTCATTATTATTTATATCCCCTGGAAGTCTGGGACAGGGAGCAGAAGAAACCCTCCAGGATTCAGGTGGAAACAGTTAGAGACCTGTTCCTCCACCTGGACTGTAACAAGTTTATGGGGCCAAATGGGATCTACCCGAGGGTGCTGAGAGAGCTGGCAGATGTGATTGCCGAACTGCTTTCCATCATTTATCAGCAGTCATGGTCATCTGGACAGGTCCCAGATGACTGGATAGTAATATCTTTACTGATGATTTGGACGAGGAAATTGAGTGCACCCTCATGAAGTTATCAGATGACACCAAGTTGGGGTGAAGTGTTGATCTGCCGGAGGGTAGGTAGGCACTGCAGAGGGACCTGGATAGGTTGGACTGATGGGCAGAGGCCAATGGGATGAGGTTCAACATGGCTAAGTGCCGGGTCCTGCACTTTGATCACAACAACACCATGCAACGCTACAGGCTTGGGGCAGAGTGGCTGGAAAGCTGTGCAGAGGAAAAGGATCTGGGGGTGTTGGTCAATGCTCGCCTGAACACGAACTGGCAGCGTGCCCAGATGGACACGAAGGCCAAAGGCATCCTGGTGTGTATCAGGAATGGTGTAGCCAGCAGGACCAGGGAGGTGATTGTCCCCCTGTACTCTGCTCTGGTGAGGCCACACCTCTAGTACTGTGTTCTGTTTTGGGCCCCTCACTACAGGAAAGACATCGAGGCCCTGGAGCATGCCCAGAGAAGGGCTACGAAGCTGATGAAGGATCTGGAACACCAATCCTATAAGGAGCAGATGAGGGATCTGGGGTTGTTTAGTCTGGAGGAGAGGAGGCTCAGGGGAGACCTTATTGCTCTCTACAACTACCTGAAAGGAAGTTGTGGGGAGAGGGGGGTCGGCCTCTTCTCACAGATAACTAGCGATAGGACTAGAGGGAATGGCCTCAAGTTGCACCAGGGAAGTTACGGGTTGGAAATTAGGAGAAATTTCTTCTCAGAAAGAGTAGTCAGCCGTTGAAATAGATAGCCCAGGGAAACGGTGGTGGTGTCACCATCCTGGGGGTGTTTAAGGAAAGGTTGGACGTGGTGCTTAGGGACATGGTTTAGTGGGTGATATTGTTGGTAGGGGGATGGTTGGACCAGATGATCTTGGAGGTCTTTTCCAACCCTAATGATTCTATGATTCTATAATTTCAATGCATAATCATAAATCAGTCCAGGTGTGCTAAAAATATCCGTAAGCTTTAACATATCTTTTGATGAACTTGGTTTGATGTTTGAGATTGTAAGAAAAAACAGCACTAGAGAACTTTTCAGTGTTCAGTTGTGGGTATTAGATACAACTCTCACAGTAATTTAGACTAGGGACATAGGTGGCTTGTCATTACGTGGTAATTCATCTATTGGCAGTTGAAGGTTTGGAGCGTGCGGCCTTTTTCACCACAAATATATGGTGAAAAAAATAACTGTCAATAAAATGTTTTCCTGAGGTTCAGAAATATTTCACCAAAGAATTGTACTGTGTTTATGTGGCAAGGTTTTGGTAGCAGGGGGCTGCAGGGGTGGCCTTTGTGAGGAGTCCAGACTCAGCCCTGTGTTAAATAAGAACCAGTTCCAACCAGTTCCAAAAGGGACCCTCTGCTGGCAAAAGCTAAGCCAAGGAGTGACGATGGCTGTGCCTCTGTGAGAGCATATTTAAGAAAAGAAAAAACTGCTGTTCAATGGCAGCTGGGAGAGAGGAACGAAAAAAAGTGAGAAACAACCCTGCAGACACCAAGGTCAGTGAAGAAGGAGGGGGAGGAGGTTCTTCAGGAGCCGCAGCATAAGTTCCCCTACAGACTGTGGAGAGGACCATGGTGGAGCAGGCTGTACCCCTGCAACCCATGGTGTACCACAGGAGAACAGATATCCACTCTGCAGCCTACGAAGGACCCCACAGTGGAGGAGGTGGATTAGGCCTGAAGGAGGCTGCAGCCCATGGAGAGCCCCTGCAGGAGCAGACCCTGGCTAGAATTGCAGCCTGTGGAGAGATGCCCATGGTGGAGCAGAAGGTCTTGCAGGAGCTGCCACCCGTGGGGGACTGTGGTGGTTTTATTCAGGACGGCATCTGACCTCCACCACTACTGCTCTCTCACTCCCCCTCCACAAAGGAAAGGGGTACAAAATATGATGAAAAGGACTCAAGGGTTGAGATAAGGACGGGGAGATCACTAAATTATCGTAATGGGAAAAACAGACTCAGCATAGGAAGATTAATGTAATTTATTACCTATTACTAACAAGCTAGGGCAGTGAGAAACTAAAAACAAACTAAAAAGGGGCTGGCCACTTGTGAGGAATATAAGACTGTTGTCAGAGGATGTAGGGAGGCAACTAGGAAAGCTAAGGCCTCCTTAGAATTAAACCTTGCAAGAGGGGTCAAGGACAATAGAAAGGGCTTCTTCAAATACATTGTGGATAAAACTAACACTAGAGGCAATGTAGGCCCACTGATGAATGAGGTGGGTGCCCTGGTGACAGAAGATAAAGAGAAGGCAGAGTTACTGAATGCTTTCTTTGTCTCTGTCTATAATGCCAGAGGCTGTCCTGAGGAGCCCCATACCCCTGTGTCCCCAGAGGAACTCGGGATAAAGGAGGAGTTTGCCTCGGTTGATGAGGGCTGGGTTAAGGACCAATTAAGCAAGCTGGACATCCATAAGTCCATGGGCCCTGATGGGATGCACCTGCAGGTGCTGAGGGAGCTGGCGGAAGTCATTGCTAGGCCACTCTCCATCATCTTTGGTAAGTCGTGGGGAATGGGAGAGGTGCCTGAGGACTGTAGGAAAGCAAATGTCACTCCGGTCTTCAAAAAGGGCAAGAAGGAGGACCCGGGTAACTATAGACCGGTCAGCCTCACCTCCATCCCTGGAAAGGTGATGGAACAACTTATCCTTGACATTGTCTCTTGACATATCAAGGATAAAAGGGTCATTAGGGGCAGTCAACATGGCTTCACCAAGGGGAAGTCGTGCTTGACCAACCTGATAGCCTTTTATGAGGACATAACCAGGTGGATAGATGATGGTAAAGCAGTGCACGTGGTCTATCTTGATTCCAGTAAAGCCTTTGACACCATCTCCCACAGCATCCTCGCAGCTAAACTGAGGAAGTGTGGTCTGGACGATCGGGTAGTGAGGTGGACTGTGAACTGGCTGAAGGGAAGAAGCCAGAGGGTTGTGGTCAATGGGACGGAGTCGAGTTGGAGGCCTGTATCTAGTGGAGTCCCTCAAGGGTCGGTACTGGGACCAGTGTTGTTCAATATATTCATCAGTGACTTGGATGAGGGAATAGAGTGCACTGTCAGCAAGTTTGCTGACGACACTAAGCTGGGAGGAGTGGCTGACACGCCGGAAGGCTGTGCTGCCATCCAGTGGGACCTCGACAGGTTGGAGAGTTGGGCGGGGAAAAATTTAATGAAATATAACAAGGACAAGTATAGAGTCCTGCATCTGGGCAAGAACAACCGCAGACACCAGTATAAGTTGGGGACTGCCCTGCTGGAGAGCAGCATAGGGGAAAGGGAGCTGGGGGTCCTGGTGGACAGCAGGATGACCATGAGCCAGCACTGTGCCCTTGTGGCCAAGAAGGCCAATGGCATCCTGGGGTGTATTAGAAGGGGTGTGGTTGGTAGGTTTAGAGAGAGGTTCTCCCCCTCTACTCTGCCCTGGTGAGACCGCATCTGGAATATTGCATCCAGTTCTGGGCCCCTCAGTTCAAGAAGGACAGGGAACTGCTTGAGAGAGTCCATCTCAGAGCCACAAGGATGATTAAGGGAGTGGAGCATCTCCCTTACGAGGAAAGGCTGAGGGAGCTGGGTCTCTTTAGCTTGGAGAAGAGGAGTCTGAGGGGTGACCTCATTAATGTTTATAAATATGTAAAGGCTGAGTATCAGGAGGATGGAGCCAGGCTCTTCTCGGTGACATCCAATGATAAGACCAGGGGCAATGGGTGCAAGCCGGAACATAGGAGGTTCCACTTAAATATGAGATGAAACTTTTTCATGGCAAGGGTGACAGAACACTGGAACAGGCTTCCCAGGGGGGTTGTAGAGTCTCCTTCTCTGGAGACATTCTAAACCCGCCTGGGTTCCTGAGTTGACCTGATCCAGGTGTTCCTGCTCTGGCAGGGGGATTGGACTAGATCTTTCAATGTCCCTTCCAATCCCTAACATTCTGTGATTCTGTGAAAAACACCTTCCCCCCTCCCCCCCCTTCTATGTCCTCCCCCCAAGTGGCACAGGGGAAAGGGGAATGGGGGCTAGGTTCAGTCCATAGTGCTTCGACTCCGCCGCTCCTTCATGGTAACCCTCTTCGCCTGCTCCAATGTGGGGTCCCTCCCAGGGAACGTCGTCCTTCCTGAACTGATCCTGCGTGGGCTTCCCATAAGCAGCAGCTCCTTAAGAACTACTCAAAATGTGTGTCTGCACTATGGAGGTCCATCTGTCAGGAGTAAACTGCTCCAACATCTTAACTCGGTCTTCACTAGTGGTCAGGATTTGCACATCTCACTGTTGTTCTTCAGTGGCCCAATTCTTTGGTATGTGAGCATCTATATGGCATACTTTTGCAACCAGGTTCTCTACCCGGGCAGCAATATCTTGCCACAATGCAGCAGCCCAGATGGGTTTGCCCCTGCGCTCCCAGTTGCTCTGCTTCCATTGCTGTAACCACCCCCACAGGGCATTTAGTACCATCCATGAATCAGTATAGAGATAGAGAACTGGCCACTTTTCTCGTTCAGCAATATCTAAAGCCAGCTGGATGGCTTTCACTTCTGCAAACTGACTCGATTCACCTTCTCCCTCAGCAGCTTCTGCAACTCGTCGTGTAGGACTCCATACAGCAGCCTTCCACCTCCGATGCTTTCCCACAGTGCGACAGGACCCATCAGTGAACAAGGCATATTTCTTCTCATTTTCCGGTAGCTTGTTGTACAGTGGGGCTTCTTCAGCACGGACCACCTCCTCCTCTGATGATATCCCAAAGTATTTGGCTTCTGGCCAGTCCATAATCACTTCCAAGATTCCTGGGCGACTGGGGTTTCCTATTCTAGCCCGCTGAGTAATCAGTGCAACCCACTTGCTCCATGTAGCATCAGTTGCATGATGTGTAGAGGGGACCCTTCCTTTGAACATCCAGCCTAGTACCGGCAGTCGGGGTGCCAGGAGGAGCTGCGCTTCAGTACCGACCACTTCCGAAGCAGATCGAACTCCTTCATATGCTGCCAATATCTCCTTTTCAGTTGGAGTGTAGCGGGCCTCAGATCCTCTGTATCCCTGACTCTAAAACCCTAGGGGTCGACCTCGAGTTTCCCCAGGCTCTTTCTGCCAGAGGCTCCAGGTTGGGCCAATCTCCCCACTGTAGAGCACATTCATTACATCTTGCATGCTGACACAAGATGGTGCGCACCTGACCAAGTTGGGTAAGAGCATTTTGGGTAGCAAGCTGACTGGACTCAGTAGTAGGGCTTTAATCTAGATTCGATGGGGGAAGGGGATGTACCTGTAAGTGACTCTAAAGAACCCCTGAATGCCAATCTTTAAAAAACATCAGGGAAATACCTGTGAATCATCCCACAGGAATTAGGAAGGACTCCTTTAAAAAGGCGACATGGCCCGTAGCCCAGCTGAAGTACCTCCACACCAATTCACGCAGCATGGTAAACAAGCAGGAGGAGTTGGAAGCCACGGTGTAATTAGAAAACTGCGATCTAATTGCTATCACTGAAACGTGGTGGGATGAATCACACAGCTGGAACATTGGAATAGAGGGCTACAAGGTTTACAAGAGAGACAGGCAGGGAAGGAAGGGTGGGTTCGTTGCCCTCTATATTAAGAAATTGATAGATTGTGAAGAGTTGCCTCTAAGAAACAGCCACGAGCAGGTTGAAAGGCTATGGGTAAAAATTAAGGACCAGACCAACAAAGGACACCTTGTGGTTGGGGTCTACTACAGGCTGCCTGATCAAGAGGAGCCTGTTGATGAGGCCTTCTTGCTCCAGCTACAGGAAGCATTGCACTCACAGGCTCTCATCCTCCTAGGGGATTTCAAACACATGGATGTTTGCTGGGAAAGCCACATGGCAAGCAGTAAGCAATCCAGGAGACTCCTGGAGTCCATTGAGGACAACTTTCTGGTCCAGGTATTAGACAAACCAACCAGAGGAGAAGCGCTACTGGACTTGGTGCTCACCAATGCAGCAGAGCTTATTAAAAAAGTCAGGATTGGAGGAAGCCTAGGTTGCAGTCACCACACCCTGGCTGAGTTTGTGATCTCGAGGGTTATGGGCCTGGCTAAGAGCAAAGTCAGGACCCAGAACTTCAGAAGAGCCAACTTCCAGTTGTTCAAAGAATTAGTGGATGAGATCCCATGGGACACAGTCCTTAGGGACAGAAGATCTGATCTGAGCTGGCAACTCTTTAAGGAAATTTTTGGAAGCACAAGAGCTCTCTATTCCCATATGTAATAAATCAAGCAGGGAAGGTAGGAAACCAGCGTGGTTGAATAAGGAAGGATCTGCTGGTCAAACTTAGGCAAAAGAAGGAAATACACAGACGGTGCAAACAGAGCCTGATGCCCTTGGAAGAGTACAGAAATGCTGTCCGGATGTGCAGGGATGGACTCAGGAAAGCCAAGGCACTGACAGAACTAAACTTGGTAAGGGACGCAAAGAATAACAAGAAGGGGTTCTACAGGTACATTGGCTGCAAAAGAAAGACTAGGGAGAGCATAGCGCATGTGAGAAATTAAGATGGAGAACTGGTAACAACAGACATGGAGAAGGCAGTGTTACTTAACAACTTCTTTGCCTCAGTCTCCACTAGTGGTCAGGCTTCTCACATCTCTTGTGTCCCTGAACCTCTAGGCGGGGCCTGGGGGAGCAGAGTCCCTCCCACTGTAAGCAAAGAGCAAGTTCAGGACCTCCTGCCGCAACTTAACAACTATAAGTATATGGGGCCCAGGGGCCCAGGGTCCTGAGGGAATGGGCTGATGTAGTTGCCAAGCCACTCTCCATCATATGTGAAAAATCATGGCAATCAGGAAAAGTCCCTGGTGACTGGAAAAAGAGAAACATCACACCCATTTTAAAAAAAGGTAGAAAGGAGGACCCAGGGAACTACAGACTGGTGAGCCTCACCTCTGTGCCTGGCAAGATCATGGAAGGAATCCTCCTGGAGGCAATGTTAAGGAACATGCAGGACAATAAGATGTACCGGGACAGCCAGCACTGCTTCACTAAGGGCAAATTGTGCCTGACCAATCTGGTGGCCTTCTGTGATGGAGTGACTGCATCAGTCAACAAGGGAAGACCAACCAATGTCATCTACCTGGACTTCAGTAAGGCTTTTGACACAGTCCCACATGATATAGTAATCTCTAAATTGGAAAGATACAGATTTGAAGGGTGGACCATCTGGTGCATAAGGAATTGGCTCGATGGCACCAGCCAGAGAGTAGTGGTCAATGGTTCTATGTCCAGGTGGAGACCGGTGACGAGCGGTGTCCCTCAGGGGTCTATCTTGGGACCGGTGACTTTCAATATCTTCATCAATGACATAGACGATGGGATTGAGTGCACCCTCCGCAAGTTTGCAGATGACACCAAGCTGAGTGGTGTGGCTGATACCAAAGAAGGAAGAGATGCCATTCAAAGGGACCTGGACAGGCTTGAGAAGTGGGCCCATGTGAACCACATGAGGTTCAACAAGTCCAAATGCAAGGTGCTGCGCCTGGGTTGGGGCAATTCCCAGACAGGAGCACAGACTGTGAGAACTCATTGAGAGCAGCCCTGCAGAGAAGGACTTGGGGATTCTGACGGATGAAAAGCTCAGCATGAACCAGCAGTGTGTGCTTGCAGCCCAGAAGGCCAACTGCATAAAAAAAGGAGTGGCAAGCAGATCGAGGGAGGTGATTGTCCCCCTCTACTCTGCCCTCATGAGGCCCCACCTGGAGTACTGTGTCCAGGTTTGGGGCCCCCAGCACAAAAAAGCTATGGACCTGTTTGAGCGAGTCCAGAGGAGGACTACAAAGATGATCAGAGGGCTGAAGAACCTTTCCTATGAAGACAGGCCAAGAGAGCTGGGGATATTCAGCCTGGAGAAGAGAAGGCTCCGGGGAGACCTCATCACGGCCTTTCAGTACTTAAAGGGCTCTTATAAAAAGATGGAGAAGGACTTTTTACTCAGGTAGATAATGATAGGAAAAGGGGGAATGGTCTTATACAAAAAGAGGATAGATTTAGACTTGACATTAGGAGGAAATTCTTCACTGAGAGGGTAGTGAGGCACTGGAACAGGTTTTCCAGAGAAAAGGCCAAGGCCCCATCCCTGGAGGTGCTCAAGGCCAGGCTGGATGGGGCCTTGGCCAACCCGATCTAGTGGGTGGCATCCATGCCTATGGTAGGGGGGTTGGAATTAGATGATGTTTAAGGTCCCTTCCAACCTGAGACATTCTATGATTCTATGATGATCTTGTCCTGCTTGGACTGGCCAACAGGCTACTGCATGAACTATTTCACATTAATTTGTACAAAAACTTTTTGTTGCTCGGGGCCCCAGTTGAAATCAGTCCTCCAAGAGACTGGGCAAGGTAGACAATTGTTTAATGTCCTCTGTCTCTAAGGCAGGTATACCAAAAGCCCACCGGAACGCTTTTGGGTCCTTGAAGTACCCTCTCTCGAAGCAGTCTATACCAAGGATGCACAGAGCATCCGGGCCAGTCACAGTAGAGTGCTTTTGCCACTCATTCCTAGTTAGACTCCCTTCAGCCTTCAATACAGTTAACTGCAGGGATCCCCCTGTCACTCCAGTCACTACAGGGAATTAGTCTCCTTCTACAGTACATAACAGGTTTGACTGGGCAGGTCCAGCTCGGTTGGCAGATCCCCTAGTGTTGACTAACCAGGTGGCCTTTGCCAAATGCGTATCCCAATGTCTGAATGTCCCAGCACCCATTGCCTTCAGTGTAGGCTTTAACAATCCATTGTATAGCTCGATTTTTCCTGGAGGCTGGTGCATGATAGGGAATGTGATACACCCACTCAATACCATGTTCTTTGGCCAAAGTGTCTATAAGGTTGTTTTGGAAATGAGTCCCATTGTCTGACTCAATTCTCTCTGGGGTGCCATGTCGCCATAGGACTTGCTTTTCAAGGCCCAGGATAGTGTTCCGGGCGGTGGCATGGGGCACAGGATACGTTTCCAGCCATCCGGTGGTTGTTTCTACCATTGTAAGTGCGTGGTGCTTGCCGTTGCAGGTTTGAGGGAGTGTGATGTAATCAATCTGCCAGGCCTCTCCATATTTATATTTAAACCATTGTCCTCCATACCAAAGCGACTTTGACCGTTTGGCTTGCTTGATTGCAGCACGTTTCACAGTCATGAATAACCTGTGCTATAGTGTCCATGGTCAGGTCCACCCCTCGATCGCGAGCCCATCTGTATGTTGCATCCCTGCCTTGATGGCCTGAGGTGTCATGGACCCATCAAGCTATAAATAATTCACCCTTATGTTGCCAGTCCAAGTCCACCTGAGCCACTTCAGTCTTCGCAGCCTGATCCACCTGCTGGTTGTTCTGATGTTCTTCAGTGGCCTGATTCTTGGGCACATGAGCATCTACATGGCGAACCTTTACAACCAAGTTCTCTCCCCGGGCAGCAATATCTTGCCACAATGCAGCAGCCCAGATGGGCTTGCCCCTGCGCTGCCAGTTGTTCTGCTTCCATTGCTGTAACCACCCCCACAGGGCATTTGGTACTCTCCATGAATCAGTATAGAGATAGAGAACTGGCCACTTTTCTCGTTCAGCAATATCTAAAGCCAGCTGGATGGCTTTCACTTCTGCAAACTGACTCGATTCACCTTCTCCCTCAGCAGCTTCTGCAACTCGTCGTGTAGGACTCCATACAGCAGCCTTCCACCTCTGATGCTTTCCCACAATGCGACAGGACCCATCAGTGAACAGGGCATATTGCTTCTCATGTTCTGGTAGCTTGTTGTACAGTGGGGCTTCTTCTGCATGGGCTACCTCCACCTCCGGTGATATCCCAAAGTATTTGGCTTCTGGCCAGTCCATAATCACTTCCAGGATTTCTGGGCACTCCCTCCATGTAGCATCAGTTGCATGATGTGTAAAGCGGGTCCTTCCTTTCAACATCCAGCCTAGTACCGGCAGTTGGGGTGCCAGGAGGAGCTATGCTTCAGTACCAAGCACTTCCGAAGCAGATCGAACTCCTTCATATGCTGCCAATATCTCCTTTTTGGTTGGAGTGTAGCGGGCCTCAGATCCTCTGTATGCCCGACTCCAAAACCCTAGGGGTCGACCTCGAGTTTCCCCCGGCTCTTTCTGCCAGGTGGTGCCATTCTCCCCGGCTGCGGTGTAGAGCACATTCTTTACATCTGGTCCTGTTTGGACTGGCCCAAGGGCTACTGCATGAACTATTTCCTGCTTAATTGTTCAAAGGCTTGTCGTTCCTTGGGGCCCCATTTGAAATCATTCTTCTTATGGATTACTTGGTAGAGCGGGTTTACAATCAGACTGTAATTTGGAATGTGCATTCTCCAAAACCCCACGACACCTAGGAAAGTTTGTGTTTCTTTTTTGTTAGTTGGTGGAAACATAGCTGTTATTTTGTTGATCACATCCACTGGGATTTGGCGACGCCCATCTTGCCATTTTATTCCTAAAAACTGGATCTCTCGTGCAGGTCCTTTGACTTTATTTTTTTTTTATGGCAAAACCGGCCTTCAGAAGGATTTGGACTATTTTCTTCCCTTTCTCGAAAACTTCTTCTGCTGTGTCACCCCACACAATGATGTCATCGATGTACTGCAGGTGTTCAGGAGCTTCCCCCTGCTCCAGCGCAGACTGGATCAGTCCATGGCAAATGGTAGGGCTATGTTTCCACCCCTGGGGCAGCCGATTCCAGGTGTATTGGACTCCCCTCCAAGTGAAAGCTAACTGTGGCCTGCACTCTGCTGCTAGAGGGATGGAGAAAAATGCATTAGCAATATCAATTGTGGCATACCACTTGGCTGCCTTTGATTCCAGTTCATACTGGAGTTCTAGCATGTCCAGCACTGCAGCACTCAGTGGTGGCGTGACTTCGTTCAGGCCACGATAGTCCATGAGTCTCCACTCTCCATTAGACTTTCGCACTGGCCATATGGGACTCTTAAAAGGTGAATGAGTCTTGCTGATCACTCCTTGGCTCTCCAGTTGATGAATTAACTTATGGATGGGAATCAGGGAGTCTCGGTTGGTGTGATATTGCCGCCGGTGCATAGCTGTGGTAGCGATTGGCACCTGCTGTTCTTCGTCCCTCAGCAACCCCATAACAGAAGGGTCCTCTGAGAGATCGGGCAAGGTAGACAACTGTTTAATGTCCTCCGTCTCTAAGGCAGCTATGCCAAAAGCCCAGCGGAACCCTTTTGGGTCCTTGAAATATCCTCTACTTAGGTAGTCTATGCCAAGGATGCACGGAGCATCTGGGCCAGTCACAATACTGTGCTTTTGCCACTCATTCCCGGTTAGACTCACTTCAGCCTCCACTACAGTTAACTGCTGGGATCCCCCCATCACCCCATAAATACAGATGGGCTCTGGCCCTTTATAGCTTGATGGCATTAGAGTACATTGTGCACCGGTGTCTACCAAAGCCTTATACTTCTGTGCGTCTGACGTGCCAGGCCATCAAATCCACACAGTCCAATAAACGCGATTGTCTCTTTCCTCCCCCTGGCTGGAGGCAGGGCCCCTCTACTCCTGGTCATAATCTTCATTACTATGTCTGGGGGACTGCCCGCTGGAAATTGGAGCAGGAAGTTTCTCAGAGAACCCCCCTTTTGTGATTGCTTTTCTTTGCAACTCATGTATCTGTGCCTCTAGGGTCAAGGTAGATTTTCCATCCCATTTTCTCATGTCCTCTCCATGGTCACGTAGGTAAAACGACAGGGTGGCATGGGGTGTGTACACTCCATTTCGTCTTCCTTGCGCAGATGAAGGGGTAAACCCCTGATAGCTGAGACACTGGTTTGTACAGGTGGGGAGGAAAATAAACTCTCTTTAGTTTGGTAGAACTCTTCAGAAAGTTTCTCCACAGCCGAGATGCAGGCCTGTAGGGAAGAGGGGAGACTTTCTTCGTACTGCCGGAGTTGTTTAGCCACTTCATCCACTGTGGGTTCCTCATCCTCTTTCCAGGCCATTATTGCCAATGAGCTGGCATATGATGATGGTGCACTCCGTACAAACTTCCGCCACATGGGTCGTGTACACTTGACTTTATCTGGATCTGTGGATATTTGTCCGTCGTCTAGGTCCTTATAAATTACTTCCCGTACGGCTAATTCCCTCAGGTACTGGATTCCCTTCTCCATGGTGGTCCACTTGCCTGGTAGACATACAAGTTCTTCCTGGAAGGGATACCTTTCCTGCACAGCTGACAGGAGACGCCTCCAGAGGCTGTAAAGTGGTGCTCCATCTCCAATTGCTTTGTCAGTGCCTGTGTCTCTAGCAAGGGATCCCAGCCGCCTGGCTTCCCTGCCCTCTAATTCCACACAATTGGCTCCGGTGTCCCAGCACCGGAGCTGCCAGGTGACAAGCTGCTCACCTATGCAGCGACCAAAATCTTTTCGCATATCTCGTAGCTCACGCTGGTATATGGTTCGGGTAATTACTGTTGCTTTTTTGACATCCTCATCTTCATCCTCCTGCACCTTTGATGGCCCAGCCTCGTCTTCACTATGCCCAGACTTAGCAGAAGACTGTCTGCGTTCTAAATGACCTGAATCTCTATACCATTTTTTCACCTTGTCTACAGGGGCAACTTGCACTGCTACAGCTCGTTTCTCTGACCCAGCCACAGGGCCTGCCACAGGGGTTGGAATACACGCTGGGCTCATCACAGGGGTTGGAGCAGCTGCAGGAGCTGGAGCGGCTGCAGGAGATGGAGCGGCTGCAGGGGCTGGAGCAGCTGCAGGAGCTGGAGCGACTGCAGAAGCTGGAGTGGTCGCAGGGTCTGTCACTAGGTTGATAGTAGCATCAATTGCAGCTTGATAGGCACAAGCCAGACCCCAGCACGCTACAGTCATTTGTGTCACTTTGGAACTGCCAGAGTCATGACACACTTTTTTCAAGCATTCTGCCAGCTTTTTAGGATTTTGCAGTTGTTCAGGGGTGAATTTCCAAAGCACTGGAGGTGCCCACTGCTCTAGATGCCTGCCCATATCCTCCCACACTCCCTGCCACTCGCAACTATCCCACCTCAAGACAGATCTCCGGATGAGATTCCGAAGTAGTTGTTTAACCTTAAACAAAACCTGAAGCGTATTCAGGAGACATAACAACAAGAGCAGGCTGGTCTGAGTATCCCAAGGATATTCAACATCTTGGAGAACTATCGTAACTAGCTCAGAGGGTGGTGAAGGAGAAAGGGAGAGTGAACAAGTAGAACAAAATATCTTCTCCTGCCCCCTCCACAGATTGGCTCCCTGAAGGAAAAAGGCAATAGGTGTAATTGTTAATAGTTTCTGAGATATCATTTCCAAAGTATAGAGTCGACGACAGTGCTGAGTACAAATACCAGGTTAGGGTCATGACCAGAAAATTCATCATATCATAAGCCATTGTTACACTGCATAGTACCATAATGATCTTAAACCAGGGCCCGGAAAGGATAAACAGCATGACAGGGAGCACATACAGTAAGTAACATGCTATAAAACTCAATTTGGAAAACAGGCACAGTAGACTTGAGATTAAGGCAATCAACATTGTGACTTGCAACTATTAGGCAGGTCTAATACTTATACCAATTTTGGTTTATCACACTCTGGTCAAATGTGTCGTTCTCTCAACCATTCGTGCCCCACGTTGGGCGCCAAAAGGACTGTTGTGGTTTAACCCGGTCGGCAGCTAAACACCACACAGCCGTTCGCTCACCCTCCCCCCTCCCTCTTTGGGATGAGGGAGAGAAACGGGAAAGTGAAGCCGGTGAGTTGAGATAGAGACAGTTTATTAAGACAGGAAAATAATAATAATAATAATAATAATGATAATATTATTACTACTAATAATGTGTACGAAACAAGTGATGCGCAATTGCAATTGCTCACCACCCGCTGACTGATGCCCAGCCTATCCCCGAGCAGCCGGCCCCCCCACCCTGGCTAGCTACCCCTATATGTTGTTCAGCATGACGTCAGATGGTATGGAATACCCCTTTGGCCAGTTTGGGTCAGCTGTCCTGGGTCTGTCCCCTCCCAGCTCCTGCTGCACCCCTAACCTGCTCGCTGGCAGGACAGAGCGAGAAGCTGAAAAGTCCTTGGCCTGGTGTAAGCACTGCTCTGCAACAATTAAAACATCAGCATGTTATCAGCACTCTTCTCATCCTAATCCAAAACATAGCACCCTACCAGCTACTAGGAGGAAAATTAACTCTATCCTAACTGAAAACAGGACATGTACGTTAATCCAGAGGAAATAGAGTAAACCAGTTATGTTAGGGGGATGTAATTCTGCTGACCAAATGTTTTTCATTTAAGAATATGGGCATGCCAGCTTTGAAAGTTAGAGTGAAATCTTTTTTTTTTTTTTTTTTGAACTGTTGAAACACAGAAGTATCTTAATAGTTTTAAAGTGCAGAAGTGGTTTTCTTTTCATGCTCTCATAATTCAGCAGTTGCTTCACTGGCTTTGTATAGACAGTGTTTTACAGGTATAATGCACAAAAATGAAAACCACTTTCTTGAAAAGTTATTTAACAGAGTTGTCTTTTATAATAGGTTTTTATAGTATTCTTTCCAGAATGTTCCAGAAGTGATGAAATATGAATAAGTGAAATTATTCAATAGTTAAGCTTTTGAAATATGGTGAGATGAACATGTTATTGTAAATTGCAGTGTGCAGTCGGTAGCTATATGATTCTGAATACCTTTATTAGAATTAATTAGCAGTTTACAAAAGCAAAATAGAATACTAAAGCAATAATCAAGTTAATAGTACTGTAGACAGTTGATTTGGTTTAGAGGCAGTAACTGTTATTTATAAGCAGATAAATGTAATCTGACTGGGTAATATCCTAACTGATTTCAGTGGTGCTACAGTTCATGGTGTATAGTGGGAGCTTCCAAGTTTCTCACATATCTTCAGCCAGCCATGAGTCAGGGTGTTTTTCTTCTGTGCTAAAATAAAAAAATGTTCAGTTAAAGATCAGGGTAGAAATTCTCAAGAATAGCCAGGAAAGTTGCATTACTCAGTGTTGCCCACTGCAAGTTCTAGCTTTTAGAGTATTAATGTTTGATGATAAGTAACATCAAGATAGATTAGATGTGAAGAAGATAAGCATAGACTTCAGTTTGAGAAGAGCTTTTATTTCAAACCTCTCGCTAACTTAAGCAAAAGGACAACTTCCCTTTAAAGTGTACAGTGTACAGCTACAGCCTTTTTTTTTTTTTTTTCTCACTGATGTGAAATAGCTGCAAAGACTTAAAAAAAGACTTGTTAAGCAAGTAAGGAAGAGAACATGACCTGCTTGTGGTAAATTACATGTCCCCTCTTTCTTCAGGGCTTTCCATCTGTGTAAAATTTGTTTTTCTGTCATGTTCAGTACTAAGTGGATAGTATACAAATGTATTGCATAACCATTATTATTTTGAGTAATTTGTAGTTGCACTTAGCCAAAATTTCTTCTGAGTCCCTACTTGAAGTACAATTATGGAAAGTCAGAAATCATTCAGCTTAAGGAGCCTAGTACCAGCTCAGACTAATGTGGGGAACTTTCTTCTTCTTATTTTTTTTTAAGAATCCAGTAAGAGAAAGATAGGGGAGTAAATATTATGAATTTCTGTTGTTTCTTCATCCCAAATATCAGACCTAATGACATTGGTCCCTAGTGGACCAACACCGATTTTTATAGATTGTTTATGCTCCGATCTTTATCAGGTGTAAACTGTAGCTGTTTCATTAACTTCAGTAGAGCTGAGCTCTTTTACACTGGCTGAGGTTTACCCCAGAATGCAATACACTAATGTATTTCCATGTGACACTATAAGCTATGTTATAGTTTTGTATCTTCTTTTACTAGGAGGTTCTGGTTAAATGCTTTTATGTCAGATTTGAATATGTGATAAATGTGTTTAAGTGATGGAGCTAGGTTATTGTAGTGCTAGTCAGAGGTTTGTTGATGGCTACTACAAAATGGTTGCTCATTTTCTTTTACTTTTCTCAGTCCCTTCTCCCTCTGTGTTTTTCTGACCATTTTCCTTCATTCCAACTCTTCTGCATTTGCCCTGTCTCCTTCTGGTTTTTCAGGATGTTCATTTGTTGAATGTTGAGAACAGAGTGAGGAAAATACTTTTGATATTTCTTGCATATCTTTATTTTAGCACAATGAGGTCTAAGTGATAGATAAGATGAGACTTAATTAAATCTCCAGTTCTTCTTTAGGGCAGATTCAGAGGCAGTAAGAGACACTTACAGGACTCTCAAAGGACTAATAGCCTTTACTAGACTTTTTCATTGTTTTTACTTGGCAAAATACATAAATTACTCAACCAACAAATGAAAAATAGATTAATAAACCTCAAGAGATTAAATTGAATTCATTTAAAAATACAACAGGTACAGGATACACAGGAAACTTACCTTACAATGGGTGCACCATGTAATCTTATCCTAAGAAGCCCTGCAGAGCAGTCACTGTCATATGATGCTGTGATAGCATTTTGTCCAGTATTACATGTTGTCTTTTGTCTTTTTCTCAAGAGACAATGAAACCCACTAGGTTTTTTTTGTTTGTTTTGTTTGTTTGTTTGTTTGTTTGTTTTGTTTTGTTTTTTTTTTTTTGGCATTCAGCAAGACTTTAGCAAAAGTCAGATTTGGAGCTTGGAAGGAAGAGGGAAGCCCAGCCCTACTCTTGGGATTCTCAAGCTTCTGTTGGTATGTGAACACCAGCTAAGGTAGATTTATTGCCTTTGGGAAAAAGGTTAAACTTTCTTCTTCAATTCACCAGAGTTCCTTTAAACACAAGAAGCATTAAAAGTGAAAACAAGTTTTATTATAGCAAAAGAAAGACTCCTTCTGGTTATGAAAGTGTACTGCATTGTGGCTTAAATTAATTCTAGATGCTTATGAAAATGCAAGTGAATCTCAGTTTAAGTTTGTCTGTGACTGGGATTATCTTTTGAAATGTATGGACATCAGACGTGTTTTTTCTTAAAAGGTCAGTTGAATTGCAGTTTCCTCTGATTCCTACTTCCTGGACAGCATAATTTGCACTGTGAAACTTTTTTTCTGTTTGCAGAAGAGATGTTATGTATCATCCCATGTATTATCCGTACAATATTTTAATTTCCAATCTGTGGAATGTCACTGGTCATTCATAGATATTGCGTGGCAATAAAAGAAATGACCAACTTGCATGCACACATCTTTTTGGGGTTCAGGCAGATATCCATGGTATGTGAGCAGACTGACAGTACTTTGGTCTATTATGACAGTTTCTCTTCTCTTAATTTCCACTTGTGTATGTAATATAATGAAGTGTAGCCTCCCTTTCCTCTGATTTTTTTTCCACACTTTGTAAATAAAATTACAACTGTTTTGTGACAGGGAGAAAATGAGCTTAATGAGTGATTAAGTAGCATGAGGGAAATAAGATTAGGGCAGCCCTCCCAAATGTAAATGGGAGCAACTCCACAGCCACCATGAGAATTAGCCCTTTTCTTGTTGTAAAACCCATGAAACAGTGTCCTAGAAAACAGTACCACTGTAACACAGATTTTTTTTTTTTACTGTGCCTTCAAGGTGACTTACTTCCTTGATAAGCTCATTTCCCCTGTGTAAAATTCAACTGTTCCTCCTCCAACCCCAACCCACAATAATAAACAATGGAGATGATTTTAAGGTGTACTTTTGCTCTGCAGGTGCTTTAACTAGAGCTCAATGTTAATTGCAGCAACCACCGCTGACTTTCAGACTTCACTGCTGACTTCTGAACTATGAAAACCATGGAAAGAGCCATTTACTTATTTATTTTTCTGTCTTTTTCAACAGTTACATCACAAACCAGCAGAAATTAGAAAATATCAATGACAATGAAGTTTCATTTTATGTTGGACTTAAAAATCTGTGAGTATATGGGATAATTATATTTATAATAATTTTATTTATTTATTTATCTTGCAGAAACATTTACAAATCTCATCCTAGTAGGCCTAACTTTGTCTGTTATAGAAAACCATTTTAGAGCTTGCAGTTCAGCCTAGTTGAGATTTCATCCACATTCATATTTTAACTATTATCTTTATTCTTTCCATTGTATTTTAAATGAACTATTCTGACAGTTTTATGTATTTTCACAGGACTGTGGTGGAGTCAGGCTTAATGTTTGTGCCCTATCAGGCATTTGTGAAAAATGTCAACCTACAATACATGTGAGTAAGGATAGCTTCTGTCTTCTAAGTCAAAACTGTCCGAATCTTAACTCCCTTCTCTCTCTTCATTTTTCCTTAATATAAAAAGTTCTAACAAAACAGACTGTAATTAATGGGCATGAAATAGGACATGTATGATAAGGAATTAGTAGATCATAAGTACATAATGTGCTTTGGCAAAAATACTCATTCAGCTCATTATCCTGTCTTTAACAGTGGTTTCTGGCTGTGTCTCTTTTAGTAAGTAGTGGAGCACAAAGGAGTGCATCTCAACCAAGTCATTTGGTGGCGAGAGTATGATGTCCACACTATATGCATCACATTCAGTGACATGGGTTATTTTGGTCTAGCTCTGGTCTGATTCAATGGGCTGAACATGTTTTAGCAGCTAGAAATGCATTAGGTACATGCCTGGAGTGCATCTTCTAATGCAGCTTGACCAGTTTACGTGCCCTGAGAATCTACCATGCCTGTGAACTTAAGTCCTGTAAGTGAGGATGATCAGAAGAGTCACTTCAGAAGCTCACTCCTGACCTGGACTGATGCACACAAAGCAGAATATAAAAATTAGGCTAATTTTCCCACCCAACTGCAATTTGTGGTTCATAAACTTCAGGAAACAGAGTTGGTGCCTGTGCAACTTTTTGACTGTGTTTTCCTAGATCACTTACATTTTAGTTTTAGCAAAGATTGAAATGACCATAAAAGTACACAGAAAAATGATCAGTTAAAAAAAAAAAAAGTTCCACCCCGTTTAAATACATATCCATGAAAGAGACTGGACTGCCTTTCAGTGTGACAGCCATAGAGTAACTCACTCCTGCTGCTTACATGGAAAATTGTGGTTTCAGTCCTACAAAAGACTGAGACCATGTGCACAGCTTAGCTCCTCACAGGTACCCTGTTTTAGTCAAGTATCCAAGTGTCTGTTTAAGTCCATCCATCTTTGTTAGCTATATTTAGCACTTAATTAAACCCTTGCTTTTGTTAAAGTTCTAAAGAGATTTTGTAAGCTGCCAAAATGCTTTCTTGTATTATGAAAGAACTGTTGAATCGGGCTCAGGGCTGACTGCTATTCCTTGGAAAACACAGGTGTAGAAAGTGAGTGTTTTATTAACAAAGCAATTAGTTCATGTAAAGAAGTGGGCACAAATAGCTGAATTTGCCTACACAGTAATTGCTATCTTTACCGTGGAACAAACACTGGAGGAGTATGAACTAGTTCTTGCTGGCCTATAAAGTAAGTTGATTTTCATAGAATCATAAAATCATCTAGGTTGGAAAAGACCTTCAAGATCATCAAATCCAACCATCAACCTGACCTACCGAGTCCCATCACTAAACATCATGTCCACACATCTCTGAAATGCCCCCAGGGACTGGGATTCCACCACTTCCCCGGGCAGACTGTTCCAATGCCTAACCACCCTCTCCATGAAGAAATTCTTCCTGATATCCAATCTAAATCTTCCCTGGCACAACTTGAGACCGTTTCCTCGTGTCCTATCACTTATCACCTAAGAAAAGAGACCAACAACCTCTTTCATGTAGTTGTAGAGAACGATGAGGTCTCCTCTCAGCTTCTTCTTCTCTAAACTAAACAACTTCAGATCCCTCAGCCACTCCTCATACGATCTGGCTCCAATACTGAGCCCTGGGAAGCACCACTAGTGACAGTCCACTGTATTGGGTTTACAAGGCAAGGTTTTGGTATCAGGGGGGCTGCAGGGGTGGCCTCTGTGAGAAGAGTCCAGAAGCTGCCCCATGTTAGACAAGGGCCAGTTTCATCCGGCTCCAAAAGGAACCTGCCACTGGCCAGAGCCAAGCCAGTAAGCAATGTTGTTTGCACCTCTGTGGGAGCATATTAAGAAAGGAAAAAAAAAACTGCTGTGCAACAGCAGCTGGGAGAGTGAGGAGTGAGAAACAGCCTTGCAGACACCAAGGTCAATGAAGAAGGAGGGGGAGGAGGTGCTTCAGGTGCCAGAGAAGAAGTTCCCCTGTGGCCTATGGAGAGGCCCATGGTGGAGCAAGTGGATCTGGCCTGAAGGAGGCTGTGGCCTGTGGAGAACCCCTGCAGGAGCAGATTCTGGGCCGGACCTGTAGCCCGTGGAGAGGAGTCCATGCAGGAGCAGGTGATCTGGAGGAAGCTGCTGCCTGTGGGGGACCCAGGCTGGAGCAGTTTGCTCCTGATCTATGGACCCCATGGTACGAACCCATACTGGAGCAGTTCTTGAAGAGCTGCTTCCTGTGGGAAGCCCACGCAGGATCAGTTCGGGAAGGACTGTATTCCGTGGGAGGGACCCCACATTGGAGGAGGGGAAGAGAGTGACTGTGAAGGAGCAGCAAAGATGAAGCATTATGGACTGACCGCAGCCCCCATTTCCCGTTCCCCTGTGCCACTCAGGGGTAGGATGCAGGAGAGGGTGGATGGGGGGGAGAAGGTGTTTTTAGTTTGCTTTTAGTTTCTCACTGTTCTAGTCTGTTAGTAATAGGCAATAAATAATAGTAATCTCCCTATGTTGAGTTTGTTTTTCCCATGATAATAATTGCTGAGTGATCTCCCTGTCCTTATCTCAGCCCTTGAGTCCTTTTCATCATATTTTCTCCCCCTTTCCCTTTGAGGAGGGGGAGTGAGAGAGCAGTTGTGGTGGAGCTCAGCTGCCCAGCTGGGTAAAACCACCAGAGCCGCCAACTGGATTGAACTTCATTCATTATGACTCTCTGAGTCCAGTCATCTAGCCATTTTTTACCCAGCAAACTGTACACCTGTCCATGCCATGAGAAGCCAGTTTTTCTCCAGTAGAATACTGCAGGAAACAATGTCAAACACTATACTAAAATCCATGTAGAACACATCCACAGCCTTTCCCTTATCTACTAAGGTGGTCATGTTGTCAGTGGAGATCAGGGCAAGACCTGCCTTTCATAACCCCATGCTGGCTGCTTCTGATCACTTGATTGTCCCGTATATGCTGTGTGATGATCTGCTCCATAACCTTCCTGGTACCAAGGTCAGACTGACAGGCCTGTAATTTTCCAGATCCTCCTTCCTGCCCATCTTGTAGATGGGAGTCACGTTCTCAAACTGTTTCCTCTCTGCTGTAATGTATTTCCAGCAGACATCTGGGAAGTTGAAGTCCTCCATGAGAACAGGGGCTAGTGTTCATGACACTTCTCCTAGTTGCTTGTAGAATATTTCATGTACTTCTTCATCCTGTTTGGGTGGTATCATAATATCAGTCTTGTTGGCCTTTCCCTTGACTCTTACCCAGAGACACTCAACCTTGTCATCACCATTGCCCAGCTCCATGCAGTCAAGGCATTCCCTAACGTGGACAAGCTTCCCTAACCTGGACAGGCTTGAGAAGTGGGCACACATGAACCTAATGAGGTTCAACAAGTCCAATGCAAGGTGCTGCACCTGGGTTGGGGCAATCCCAGACAGGAGTACAGACTGGGTGAAGAACTCATTGACAGCAGCCCTGCAGAGAGGGATTTGGGACTTCTGGTGGACAGAAAGCTTGACATGAGCTGGCAGTGCGCACTTGCAGCCCAGAAGGCCAACTGCATCAAAAGAGGAGTGTCCAGCAGGTCGAGGGAGGTGATTGTCCCCATCTACTCTGCCCTTGAGAGGCCCCACTTGGAGTACTGCATCCAGGTCTGGAGCCCACAGCACAAGAAGGATGTTCATCTGTTAGAAAGGGTCCAGAGGAGGGCCACAAAGTTGATCAGAGGGCTGGAGTACCTCTCCTATGAAGAGAGGCTGAGAGACCTGGGAATGTTCAGCCTGGAAAAGAGAAGGCTCCAGGGTGACCTTATTGCAGCTTTTCAATACTTAAAGGGGGCTTATAAAAAAGATGGAGAGCAACTATTTTTAGTGAGGACCTCGCACGGATCGACTGCAGTGAGGGCTCCTCAGACGGAGCTGACCTCTAAGAACCCCCCAATAACGAGGCACAGAGCCGTTTGGTCGGAGCCACAGCCACAGCCCCGCCCCCTCCCCCCACCCCCCCACCCGAGTCCACCTCTTTGTTATTTTGATGTTCTTTGGTGGTGCAACTCTTTGGCATGTGAGCATCTACGTGACATACTGTGAGAAAAATCTCAAACTATTTTCTTCAGACAGGATCTTCCGTGAAGCTATTTTATTCGCGATTGCAACGGCAGGCGTCCTGTCAATTAGGAGCGCATTTTAGTAAACAAATCATAACCTTTTATTCCCTATTACCCGACACCTGATCACCTCCCCTGTTTCCTCATTGGCTGAGTACTACAGGTTCACAAGCTACTAAGCATTTCTCTATACCATACATGTACAATTTTTCTTTTTTTTCAACCCTTTAATTTCTCCTTTTTTCCTTTTTTTTCCCTTTCTTATGTTTTGAGAACTTGTGATCTTTGTTTTACTGTTCTCACTCTGCTCATTGTGTTTTTCTCAAGCTTCCACTTTATTTTGGAACAGTGAGGCCTTCTACTATCCACTTATCTACTTAGCATTTCTCCTTGTTGTGACTACACAGCTACCTTTGAATACAGAAAATTAGTTCTCTACTGCAAAAACAAAACTTAGTTTCTCACAGTACCTTTACAGCCAGGTTTTCTACCCGGACAGCAATATCTTGCCACAGGGTAGCAGCCCAGATAGCTTTACCTCTGCGCTGCCAGTTGCTCTGTTTCCATTGCTGCAACCACCCCCACAGAGCATTTGCCACCATCCATGAATCAGTGTAGAGATACAGTACTGGCCATTCTCTTTTGGCAATCTCTAGGGCCAGTTGTATGGCTTTCACTTCTGCATACTGACGCGACTCGCCTTCCCCTTCCATGGCCTCCATGACTCGTCGTGTGGGACTCCACACAGCAGCTTTCCATTTCCGATGGCTCCCTACCAAACGGCAGGATCCGTCAGTGAACAACACATACTGCTTTCTGTCTTCTGGCAACTCACTATATGGTGGTGCCTCTTGGGCACGAGTTACCTCTTCAGTTGATACTCTGAAATCTCTGCCTTCTGGCCAGCCCATGATCTCTTCCAGGATTCCTGGGCGGTTGGGTTTCCCCATTCAAGCCCGCTGCATAATTAACACTACCCACTCACTCCACATAGCATCGGTTCAATGCTGTGTAGTGCAAATTTTCCCTTTGAACATCCAGTGTAACACAAGTAGCTGTGGTGCCAAGAGGAGCTGTGCTTCTGTACCAACAACTCGTGAGGCAGCTCAAACCCCCTCATATGCTGTAAATATCTCCTTTTCAGTTGGGGTGTAATTGGCTTCTGATCCTTGATAGCCCCAGCTCCAGAACCCCAGAGACTTGAGTTTCTCCTGAGGTTTTCTGCCAGAGGCTCCAGGTGAGGCCATTTTCCCCAGCTGCAGTGTAAAGCTCATTTTGCACAGCTGGTCCTGTACGGACAGGCCTAAGGGCTACTGCACGAGCTATTTCTTGTTTGATTTGTTCAAAGGCCTGTTGTTGCTCAGGGCCCCACTCAAAATAGTTCCTCTTTCGAGTCACTCGATATAGAGGACTCACAAGCTGACTATAGCCTGGAACAAGACTGGAAAACAATGAGGTTAACCACCCAAACATATTGAGGGGTGCTTCTTCACCAATATTATGAAATATTTTCATGTGGGTCTTTATCTCTTCCACATTTGTTTCAGTCCTTTGATCCTGATTAGCATAAAAGCAACAACTAGCATTAACTAAAGCACAAACTCCTCCTTGTGCAGCTAACACATAATCTAAAGCCAATCAATTTTGAATTATCATTTGTGATAGAGATCGTATCTCAGATTATAATACCAAGATTCCATCTACTTGCATCGTTCGAGGCTTTTTCCGTTTTAGCAGATATATTTACAATTGCTTTTTCTAGTTCACTAACTCCCCAACCAAGGTATAATGGCTCTTACAAACTGATGGAATCCTGTTTATCTTTCTACCAGTGAGTTTTGTACTTTTTTTTTTCTTTCCTAATGTAACAATAATTGTGGGCCACAGAGGCCCTGGCTATACTGGATCTTGTCTGTACAGATCCAGCAATTTGATCAATTGGCTGCAGTAGCTACTGCTTACTGTAACATTTGGTAGTGAATGCACTATAACAATTATGATTAGCATTAGACCCTCTAGGACAAAAATTGGTTGGAAATAAGACATCTGTTAGCTTTGGGCTATAATGTGGCCAGACTCAGGAGGTCCAAACAATCCTCTTCTGTCATTGTTTCTGGTTGGCTGTCATTTTTCAGGTGAGTGTGATGAATCCAGGAGTCCTTTCCCTCAACTTTTACTCCTAAGAAAGAAGTTAATAACATAAGAAAGTGCCCTTCCCAATGTGGGGGTGTGTCCATTCTTTTGCTTATGCACTTTTATCTATTCCTTATCCCCAGGTAAATATGAATGGATTGCCCCTTCTAGAGGGACTGGTTGCTTTAGCTGAGCTAGGTTTTTGTCATGGTTTAACCTGGCAGGAAGCTAAGCACCTGTTGTGGTTTAACCCGGCTGGCAGCTAAACACCACACAGCCGTTCGCTCACTCTCCCCCCTCCCTCTCTGGGATGGGGGAGAGAAACGGGAAAGTGAAGCCTGTGAGTTGAGATAAAGACAGTGTATTAAGACAGGAATATAATAATAACAATAATAATAATAGTGATAATGATAATAGTATTAATAATAATAATGTGTAAGAAACAAATGATGCACAATGCAATTGCTCACCACCCGCTGACCGATGCCCAGCCTATCCCCGAGCAGCCGGCCCCGCACCCCGGCCAGCCACCCCTATATATTGTTTAGCATGACGTCAGATGGTATGGAATACCCCTTTGGCCAGTTTGGGTCAGCTGTCCTGGGTCTGTCCCCTCCCAGCTCCTGCTGCACCCCTAGCCTGCTCGCTGGCAGGACAGAGCGAGAAGCCGAAAAGTCCTTGGCCTGGTGTAAACACTGCTCTGCAACAATTAAAACATCAGCATGTTATCAGCGCTCTTCTCATCCTAATCCAAAACATAGCACCCTAGCAGCTACTAGGAGGAAAATTAACTCTGTCCTAACTGGAACCAGGACAGATATCCACCCCTTATTCCATACCATTTATATCATGCTCAGGTTACACTCTTTCCAATACCTTGTAATTAATCACCATTTTCATCTATGATATATAGCAATCATGGTAGTGATGACATACAGTATTATATAATAATTAACATACTACAATTCAACTCATGGGCTATTTTCACCCAGTATTAAATCCCCTTGAGGTACACACCGGACCTCCCCATTCTTTTGCATTACCCACCAAGTGCATCCAGGTCCCTGAGCAAAAGCAATTCCACGAATGGGTTTGCCTTTTCCTGAGGCAGGAGTAGCCCCGACTGTCTTACCCAGCATGTTTCTTACGTGCACTACAGGAACTTTATCCCCTTCTACAGTGCGTAACAGGTTTGATTGGGCAGGTCCAGCTCGGTTGGCAGATCCCCTAGTATTGACTAACCAGGTGGCCTTTGCCAAATGCGTATCCCAATTTTTGAATGTCCCAGCACCCATTCCTTTCAGTGTAGTCTTTAGCAGTCCATTGTATCGCTCAAATTTCCCAGAGGCTGGTGCATGATAGGGAATGTGATACACCCACTCAATACCGTGTTCTTTGGCCCAAGTGTCTATAAGGTTGTTTCGGAAATGAGTCCCATTGTCTGACTCAATTCTCTCTGGGGTGCCATGTCGCCATAGGACTTGCTTTTCAAGGCCCAGGATAGTGTTCCGGGCGGTGGCATGGGGCACAGGATATGTTTCCAGCCATCCGGTGGTTGCTTCCACCATTGTAAGTACGTGGCGCTTGCCGTTGCGGGTTTGAGGGAGTGTGATGTAATCAATCTGCCAGGCCTCTCCATATTTATATTTCAGCCATCGTCCTCAGTACCAAAGAGGCTTTGACCATTTGGCTTGCTTGATTGCAGCACATGTTTCACAGTCATGAATAACCTGTGCTATAGTGTCCATGGTCAGGTCCACCCCTCGATCGCGAGCCCATCTGTATGTTGCATCTCTACCTTGATGGCCCGAGGTGTCATGGGCCCATCGAGCTATAAATAATTCACCTGTATGTTGCCAGTCCAGGTCCACCTGAGCCACTTCAATCTTAGCAGCCTGATCCAACTGCTGGTTGTTCTGATGTTCTTCAGTAGCCCGATTCTTGGGCACATGAGCATCTACATGGCGTACCTTTACAACCAGGTTCTCTCCCCGGGCAGCAATATCTTGCCACAATGCCGCAGCCCAGATGGGCTTGCCCCTGCGCTGCCAGTTGTTATGCTTCCATTGCTGTAACCACCCCCACAGGGCATTTGCTACCATCCATGAATCAGTATAGAGATAGAGAACTGGCCGCTTTTCTCGTTCAGCAATATCTAAAGCCAGCTGAATGGCTTTCACTTCTGCAAACTGACTCGATTCACCTTCTCCCTCAGCAGCTTCTGCAACTCGTCGTGAAGGACTCCATACAGCAGCTTTCCATCTCCGATGCTTTCCCACAGTATGACAGGACCCATCAGTGAACAAGGCATATTTCTTCTCATTTTCCGGTAGCTTGTTGTACAGTGGGGCTTCTTCAGCACGGACCACCTCCTCCTCTGATGATATCCCAAAGTATTTGGCTTCTGGCCAGTCCATAATCACTTCCAAGATTCCTGGGCGACTGGGGTTTCCTATTCTAGCCCGCTGAGTAATCAGTGCAACCCACTTGCTCCATGTAGCATCAGTTGCATGATGTGTAGAGGGGACCCTTCCTTTGAACATCCAGCCTAGTACCGGCAGTCGGGGTGCCAGGAGGAGCTGCGCTTCAGTACCGACCACTTCCGAAGCAGATCGAACTCCTTCATATGCTGCCAATATCTCCTTTTCAGTTGGAGTGTAGCGGGCCTCAGATCCTCTGTATCCCCGACTCCAAAACCCCAGGGGTCGACCTTGAGTTTCCCCAGGTTCTTTCTGCCAGAGGCTCCAGGTGGGGCCATTCTCCCCGGCTGCAGTGTAGAGCACATTCTTTACATCTGGCCCTGTTTGGACTGGCCCAAGGGCTACTGCATGAACTATTTCGTGCTTAATTTGTTCAAAGGCTTGTCGTTGCTCAGGGCCCCATTCAATAGCATTCTTCTTATGGATTACTTGGTAGAGCGGGTTTACAATCAGACTGTAATTTGGAATGTGCATTCTCCAAAACCCCACGACACCTAGGAAAGTTTGTGTTTCTTTTTTGCTAGTTGGTGGAGACATAGCTGTTATTTTGTTGATCACATCCATTGGGATTTGACGACGTCCATCTTGCCATTTTATTCCTAAAAACTGGATCTCTCGTGCAGGTCCTTTGACTTTATTCTGTTTTATGGCAAAACCGGCCTTCAGAAGGATTTGGACTATTTTCTTCCCTTTCTCGAAAACTTCTTCTGCAGTGTCACCCCACACAATGATGTCATCGATGTACTTCAGGTGTTCAGGAGCTTCCCCTTGTTCCAGCGCAGACTGGATCAGTCCATGGCAAATGGTAGGGCTATGTTTCCACCCCTGGGGCAGCCGATTCCAAGTATATTGGACTCCCCTCCAAGTGAAAGCAAACTGTGGCCTGCACTCTGCTGCTAGAGGGATGGAGAAAAATGCATTAGTGTTATCAATTGTGGCATACCACTTGGCTGCCTTTGATTCCAGTTCATACTGGAGTTCTAGCATGTCCAGCACTGCAGCACTCAGTGGTGGCGTGACTTCGTTCAGGCCACGATAGTCCACTGTTAGTCTCCACTCACCATTAGACTTTCGCACTGGCCATATGGGACTATTAAAAGGTGAATGAGTCTTGCTGATCACTCCTTGGCTCTCCAGTTGACGAATTAGCTTATGGATGGGAATCAGGGAGTCTCTGTTGGTGCGATATTGCCGCCGGTGCACAGTTGTGGTAGCGATTGGCACTTGCTGTTCTTCAACCCTCAGCAACCCCACAACAGAAGGGTCCTCTGAGAGACCAGGCAAGGTAGACAACTGTTTAATGTCCTCTGTCTCCAAAGCAGCTATGCCAAAAGCCCACCGGAACCCTTTTGGGTCCTTGAAATATCCTCTTCTAAGATAGTCTATGCCAAGGATGCACGGAGCATCCGGGCCAGTCACAATACGGTGCTTTTGCCACTCATTACCGGTTAGACTCACTTCAGCCTCCAATACAGTTAACTGCTGGGATCCCCCCGTCACCCCATAAATACAGATGGGCTCTGGCCCTTTATAGCTTGATGGCATTAGAGTACATTGTGCACCGGTGTCTACTTAAGCCTTATACTTCTGTGCGTCGTCTAGGTCCTTATAAATTACTTCCCGTACGGCCAATTCCCTCAGGTACTGAATTCCCTTCTCCATGGTGGTCCATTTGCCTGGTAGACATACAAGTTCTTCCTTGAAGGGATACCTTTCCTGCACAGCTGACAGGAGACACCTCCAGATGCTGCGAGATTGTGCTCCATCTCCAATTGCTTTGTCAATACATGCGTCCCTAGCAAGGGATCCCAGCCGCCTGGCTTCCCTGCCCTCTAATTCCACACAATTGGCTCTGTTGTCCCAGCACCGGAGCAGCCAGGTGACAAGCTGCTCACCTATACAGCGACCAAAATCTTTTCGCACATCTCGTAGCTCACGCTGGTATATGGTCCGGATAGTTACTGTTGATTTTTCGACATCCTCATCCTCATCTTCAGTCTCCTGCACCTTTGATGGCCCAGCCTCATCTTCACTATGCCCAGACTTAGCAGAAGACTGTCTGCGTTCTAAACGACCTGAGCCTCTATACCATTTTTTCACCTTGTCTACAGGGGCAACTTGCACTGCTACAGCTCGTTTCTCTGACCCAGACACAGGGCCTGCCACAGGGGTTGGAATACCCTCTGCGGGGTCAACTTGCACTGCTACAGCTCGTTTCTCTGACCCAGACACAGGGTCTGCCACAGGGGTTGGAATACCCTCTGCGGGGTCAACTTGCACTGCTACAGCTCGTTTCTCTGACCCAGCCACAGGAGTGGGAGCAGCTGCAGGAGCTGGAGCTGCTGCAGGGGCTGGAGTGGCTGCGGGAGCTGGAGCTGGAGCGGCTGCAGGAGCTGGAGCGGCTGCAGGAGCTGGAGCGGCTGCAGGAGCTGGAACTGGAGTGGCTGCAGGAGCTGGAGCTGGAGCGGCTGCAGGATCTGGAGCGGCTGCAGGAGCTGGAACTGGAGCGGCTGCAGGAGCTGGAGCGGCTGCAGGAGCTGGAGCTGGAGCAGCCGCAGGAGCTGGAGCGGCTGCAGGAGCTGGAACTGGAGATTAAGGCAATCAGCATCGTGACTAGCAACTATTAAGCAGGTCCAATACTTATACCAATTTTAGTTTAACACACTCTGGTCAAATCTGTCGATATCTCAACCCTTCGAGCCCCACGTTGGGCACCAAAAGGGCTGTTGTGGTTTAACTCGGCTGGCAGCTAAACACCACACAGCCGTTCGCTCACCCTCCCCCCTCCCTCTCTGGGATGGGGGAGAGAAACGGGAAAGTGAAGCCGGTGAGTTGAGATAAAGACAGTGTATTAAGACAGGAATATAATAATAACAATAATAATAATAGTGATAATGACAATAGTATTAATAATAATAATGTGTAAGAAACAAGTGATGCACAATGCAGTTGCTCACCACCCGCTGACCGATGCCCAGCCTATCCCCGAGCAGCCGGCCCCCCACCCCGGCCAGCCACCCCTATATATTGTTCAGCATGACGTCAGATGGTATGGAATACCCCTTTGGCCAGTTTGGGTCAGCTGTCCTGGGTCTGTCCCCTCCTAGCTCCTGCTGCACCCCTAGCCTGCTCGCTGGCAGGACAGAGAGAGAAGCTGAAAAGTCCTTGGCTTGGTGTAAGCACTGCTCTGCAACAATTAAAACATCAGCATGTTATCAGCGCTCTTCTCATCCTAATCCAAAACATAGCACCCTACCAGCTACTAGGAGGAAAAATTAACTCTGTCCTAGCTGGAACCAGGACAGCACCACACAGACATTTGCTCACTCCCTACCAGTGGGATGGAGGAGAAAGCAAAAAAAAAGAAAACAAAGTGTGAGAACTCATGGGCTGAGATAAGGACAGTTTAATAAGAAAGAAACAGGAGAGAAAAAAAAAAAACACAAGTGATGCACAACTCAGTTGCTCACCACATCAGTGTGTTATCAAGATTATTTTCATCCTAAATCTAAAGCATAGCACCATGCCAGCTACTATGAAGAAAATTAACTCTATTCTAGTCAAAGCCAGGACAGTTCTGGTTATCTTGGATTAATTTTTGAATTTGTAATATATATTGAGTCACTTGTTGATCTCTTGCCAACACGCTAGCACGTGCAGGAGCTGAAGTCAGGGTAAGGGACATTGTCCATCCAAACAGAATCTCAAAAGGAGAAAACCCTGGTGGTTGTATTGGTTTGCAAGGAATGTGCCTTAGTGCTACAGGTAATGCATCTGCCAATTTGGATCGGTTTCAAGACAAATCTTTCCTATTAAGGTTTTCAGTAATCCATTCATTCATTCCACTTTACTCACTGATTGTGGGTGGTAAGACAAACATAGCTGTTGTTCTATACCCAAAGTTTTTTATATTTGATGCATAAGTTGTGCAGTAAAGTGACTTCCCTGATCTGAATCTATGTAGCTTGGGATACCAAATCAGGGAATGATGTTCGTCAGTAAGAACTACAATTGCTGCAGTGTCTGATTTTCTGGTTGGTACAGCTTCCAGACATGCAGTTGACTAACTATCGCAGTTGCTGATACCCCTGGTCTCTTGGCATATCTGCAAAGTCCATTTGAATTCTCTGAAAAGGAAGAATTACCTTGGCCTGCTTCTGTGTATATTTTTGCCATTATTACTTTTATTAAAGGCCTGGCAGGTAGGGCAATCTGAGGTAACTCATACGTTCCCGGGCCCACCCAGTCCTTTGAGATGGTCTGAGCTAGAGCAGTTGCTCATGTCCCAGATGGTGCTCCAAATGAGCCACCAGGAGTAAATACTGTTTTGGTAATATAGGTAGCTTGTGTTCTCCTACCTGCCAGATTATTTCTGCATCAAGCTCAGCCCCATCAGTTTCCACTGGTTCAGTTCTTTATGGGGAGTGTTTTGATACATAGACAATAGAGGGTGAACTTTTGCTACTTTAGGAACTTTCTTTAGGAACTGCATGCTGGTGAGGCCCTTCAGTCTGCCCCACGAGGGGCTGAGTTGAATGAAAGACATCTGAAGTGTTTCCATACATACACACGCAGCATGAGAGAGAAGCATTTCAGCTCCGTGAAGTGCTTGTATATTAATGCATGTAGTATGGAAAACAAACAGGAAGAACTGGAGATCTGCTTGCGGTCGCAAGGCTATGATCTCATTGCAATCACAGAGACATGCTGGGATAGCTCACATGACTAGAATGCTGTCATGGAAGGCCACATGCTTTTTAGAAAAGACCGGACAGGAAGGTGAGGTGGTGGAGTTGCTCTTTATGTGAGAGAGCAACTGGAATGTTTGGAGCTCTCCCTAGGGGTCAACGAAGAGCAAGTTGAGAGCTTATGGGTAAGGATTAAAGGGCAGGCTACCATGGCTGACACTGTTGTGGGTGTTTGCTACAGGCCACCTGATCAGGAAGAGGCAGTAGATGAAGCCTTCTTCAGACAGCTCCAAGTAGCCTCAGTCACAAGCCCTGGTTCTCATGGGGGACTTCAATCACCCTGATATCTGCTGGGAAGACCACACAGCTAGGCACACAGTCCAGGAAGTTCCTGCAGTGCATTGGTGACAACTTCTTGACACAGGTGGTGGAGAAGCCAACAAAGAGAGGTGTGCTGCTGGACCTTGCACTAACAAATGAGTAAGGACTAGTTGGAGATGTGAGGGTCGGGGGCAGCCTTGGCTGCAGTGACCATGATATGGTGGAGTTCAGGATCTTGCGAGGAGGAAGCAAGGCAAAAAGTAGGATCTCAACCCTGGACTTCAGGAGAGCAAACTTTGGCCTCTTCAGGGACCTACTTGGAAGAATCCCATGTGTTAGGGCCCTGGAAGGAAGGGGGGGTCCAAGAAAGCTGGTCAGTATTCAAGTATCACTTCCTCCAAGCTCAAGATCAGTGCATCCCTATGAGCAAGAAGGCAAGCGAAGGGGGCAGGAGACCTGCATGGATGAGCAGGGAGCTCCTGGCAAAGCTCAGGCAGAAGAAGGAAGTTTACAGCATGTGGAAAAAGGGACAGGCAACTTGGGAGGAATATAGGGACACTGTCAGAATATGCAGGGATGCGACGAGGAAGGCCAAGGCCCATTTAGAATTAAATCTGGCAAGGGATGTCAAGGAGAACAAGAAGGGCTTCTTCAAATACATCAGTAGAAAAAGGAAGACTGGGGAAAATGTCGGCCCGCTGCTGAATGGGGCGAGTGCCCCGGTGACAGAGGATACGGAGAAGGCAGAGTTGCTGAATGCCTTTTTTGCTTCAGTCTTTACTGCTAAGATCAGCCCTCAGGAATCTCAGACCCTGGAGACAAGAGAGGAAGTCTGGAGAAAGGAGGACTTTCCCTTGGTTGAAGAGGATCGGGTCAGAGATCAGCTAAGGAAACTTAACATCCACAAATCCGTGGGCCCCGATGGAATGCACCCACGGGTGCTGAGGGAGCTGGCCGATGTGACTGCCAGGCCACTCTCCATCATCTTTGAAAGGTCATGGAGAACAGGAGAGGTGCCTGAGGACTGGAAGAGAGCCAATATCACGCCAGTCTTCAAAAAGGGCAAGAAGGAGGACCCAGGCAACTACAGGCCAGTCAGCCTCACCTCCATCCCTGGAAAGGTGATCGAACAGCTCATCCTGGAGGTCGTCTCCAAGCATGTGGAGGATAAGAAGGTGATCAGGAATAGTCAGCGTGGGTTCACCAAGGGGAAGTCATGTTTGTCCAGTCTGCTATCCTTCTATGATGAGATGACTGGCTGGGTAGATGAGGGGAGAGCGGTGGATGTGGTATACCTTGACTTCAGCAAGGCTTTTGACGCTGTCTCCCATGACATACTCATAGACAAGCTCAGGAAGTGCGGCCTAGATGAATGGACGGTGAGGTGGATTGGCAATTGGCTGGATGGCAGAGCTCAGAGGGTTGTGCTTAGTGATGCGGAATCTAGTTGGAGGCCTGTAGCTAGCGGTGTCCCCCAGGGGTCAGTACTGGATCCAGTCTTGTTCAACTTATTCATCAACGACCTGGACGATGGAATGGAGTGCACCCTCAGCAAGTTTGCTGATGACACAAAGCTCGGAGAAGTGGCTGATAACTCCGAGGGCTGTGCTGCCATTCAGAGGGACCTGGACAGAGTGGAGGGTTGGGCCGAGAGGAACGTCATGAAGTTCAACAAGAGGAAGTGCAGAGTCCTGCACCTAGGGAGGAATAACCCCAAGCACCGGTACAGGCTGGGGGCTGACCTGCTGGAGAGCAGCTCTGCAGAGAGAGACCTGGGAGTCCTGGTGGACAGCAGGCTGACCATGAGTCAGCAATCTGCACTTGAGGCCAAGAAGGTCAACGGTATCCTAGGTTGCATTTGGAAGAGTGTTGCCAGCAGGTCAAGGGAGGTGATCTTGCCCCTCTACTCAGCCCTGGTGAGGCCACACCTGGAGTATTGTGTCCAGTTCTGGGCTCCCCAGTACAAGAGGGACATAGAACTACTGGAGCGAGTTCAGAGGAGGGCTATGAAGATGATTAGGGGACTGGAGCACCTGTCATATGAGGACAGGCTGAAAGAACTGGGCCTGTTTAGCCTGGGAAAGAGAAGACTAAGGGGAGACCTCATTAATGTATATAAATAACTGAGGGGAGGGTGTCGAGAGGATGGAGACGGTCTCTTTTCAGTTGTGCTCAGCGATGGGACGAGAGGTAATGGGCACAAACTGAAGCACAGGAGGTTCCAGCTGAATATGAGAGGGCACTTCTTTACTGTGAGGGTGACAGAGCACTGGAACAGGTTGCCCAGAGAGGTTGTGGAGTCTCCTTTTAGAAATATTCAAAACCTGCCTGGATGCCATCCTGCCCAATGTGCTCTAGGTGATCCCGCTCGGCAGGGACTAGATGATCTTCAGAGGTCCCTTCCAACCTCAGACATTCTGTGATTCTCTATACTTTTGTTTGTTTGATCATTAACAAGGGTAGATGCAATTGCTTTTTGCTGACCAGAGTTGTCAGGCTGAAGCTTTGGCTTTGGCCATGGCATTCCCTTTGGTGTGGGGGATATTTAGTTTATCATGAGCAGACTGGTGCATGACTGCAATGCTTTTTGGTCATGTTAGCACCTGTAAGAGATCACTTATTTTGTCAGCATTGAATATTTGTGCCCCACTTGAGTTTATAAACCCCTTCTTCTTCCACAGTTTTCAAACTCCAAATGCATATTGTGAGTCAATACAGATGTTCACTATCTTCCCTTGAACTAGTACACGTCTCTGTCCGGGTAACTAGCTCAGAAGCTTGTGCACTTAATTTCAGATTCAGGGGTGCTGCTAAGAGGACTTCTTGGTGTGTGGTTACCACATAATCTGTTGCTTTCTGTCCTTTAATATAGAAGGAGGAACCATCCACGTGTAACTCTAGTTCGGGTTCTTTAAGAGGGATATACAATAAATCCTTTCTGCTTTTTCCTGACCCTTGTATGATTGGATATAGTTGAGTGGAGTAATAAGCAACAGGTCTGGGCCATTCTCCTAGCTTCTGGGCTAACACTCTGGATGCTACTCCTTTTCACTCATGTACGTAGAGATTGAATGGCTTACTGTAGTCTGGAAATCCCAAAGCTGGGGCTGTCATTAAAGCTCATTTAAGGGTTTCAAATGCGCCTACCTTCTCCTCATCCTACTGTATGGGTTCTTTCTCTTCTTGACGGAAGGTATAACGAGGGGTTTGTCTAGTTCTCCAAAAGCTGCAGTCCATGGCCTGCAGAATCCCACTGCACCTAGGAAAGCTCACATTTTCCTTTTAGTCTCTGGTTTTGGATATTTCATCGTACTGGGTCTGACTGGGATAGAGTTAACTTTCCCCACAGCAGCCCATTTAGTAATGTGCTTTGTACTTTTAGCTAGAACAGCAGTGATATCACACCAATATTTTGTCTATTGCTGAGCAGCGTTGGCACAGCATCAAGACTCTCTCCAATGCCCCCCAAAGCAAGTAGGCTGGGAGGTGGGCAAGAAGTGGGGAGGGGACATCACCAGCGTAGCTGACCTAAATGGACCAAAGGGATATTCCATACCATATGATGTCACGCTCAGCAATAAAAGTTGAGGAAGGGGAAGATGGGGGGGGAGAGGGGGTGTGGCTGTCCTCCTGTGCATATTGAGACCCTGCTTCCCAAGACACGACCGAACATTGCTTGTTGATGGGAAGTAGAGAATAATTGTTTTCTCCCTTTGCTTCTGTGTGGCCTTTGTTTGTTTTCCTTTAATTATATTATCCTTATCTCAACCTGTGAGCCTTTTTTTTTTTTAAATCATATTTTCTCCCCCAGTTCCTTTGAAGAGGGGGAGTGTGAGAGCAGTGTGGTAGAGTTTAGTTAGCCATCAGTGTGAAACCAGTGCATTCTAATAGCTTCTATCCAATTAGGAGATAGGATCCTTTCTCCCTCTTTCAGAATATACCCGTTATTCCACTTCTTACTTAAAAAATTACAGTTTGGTGAGAGATACCTCTACAAAATAAATAATATATCCAGAAAAAAAATTACATCCAGAAGAAGAATTTTACAACACTGTTTCTCTTCTATTCTTCAGTGTTACCTAGTTACCATGAAACTAATACTGTTCTCACAAAGTGTAAACAGGGAATAATTCCATGGAAAAAAAGCAGAGTCATTCTGGGTTAACAGTAACAGAGAGAACAAGCAGCTGAAGAATTCAATTAAAAAAAACAAAATATACTCTAATTAGAAAAAAAAAAGGCAACAAATAACTTGTAATGAACCAAAGAAAATATCTGAAGTCTGCTGCTTAGACATCTGCTCTACATTCTTCACTTACTCTGGTATGCATGTTGTTAATTTAGAATTTTACGTACCATCCAGCATACAACCCAAACAGTAACCCAAAAGCAAAACCTAACCCAAACTGTAAACCAAACTAAAACCGTAAATCAAACCCTAACAGTAAATCAAACCCTAACCCAAACTCTAAACAAGCCAAACACTAAAACACCTAAACCCAAGTTCAAACGCTAACCCAAACCATAACCAACACAAACCCTAATCCAACCCAAAGCGAAACCGTACCCCTTACCAAACCGAAAACCTAACCCTAATCCTTACCCAAACCCAAACTCTAACCAAACTCTAACACAAAACCTAACCCAAACCCTAACAAAAACCCTAACTGAAACAAACCCTAACACAAAGCCTAAGCAAAATGCAAACACTAACCCAAACCCTAACTCAAACCCCAAACCAAACCCTAATACAAACCCTAACCAACCCGAACCCTAACCCAAACCCTAACTCAAACCCCAAACCAAACCCTAATACAAACCCTAACCAACCCGAATCCTAACCCAAACCCTAACTAAAACCCCAACCAATTCAAACCCGAACCCAAATTCTAACCCAAAATCTAAACAACCCAAACCCAAACCCTAACCAACACAAAGCCTAATCCAAACCCTGAGATAAAACCATAACCCTTACCCAAACCCTAACACTAAACCAAAATCAAACCCTAACCAGAACACTAACCAAACCAAAACCTAACACAAACCCTAACCTAAAGCCTAACTCTAACCAGAACCCTAATTCAAACCCTAACCTAACAAAATAATTAACCCAAACCCTAACCAACCCAAACCTTAACCCAAACCCTAACCAATCCAAACACTAACCGAAAAACATACCCTAACCCATACCCAAAACCTAACCCGAACCCTTGCCAACCCAAATCCTAAATCAAACCCCAAAGCAAACCCTAACCCAAAGCCCAACCAACCCGAACCCTAACACAAACCTAACACAAGCCCTAACCCAGACCCTAACCGAAACAAACCCTAACACAAAGCCTAAGCGAAATGCAAACACTAACCAAACCCCAACACAAACTCTAACACAAACCCTAACCAACCTGAACCCTAACCCAAACTCAAACTCAAACCCTAACCAAACAATACCCGAACCCAAACACTAACCAACACAAACCCTAGCACAAACCCTAACCCAAACCAAACCCAAACAGTACCCCTAACCAGAACCCTAAACCAAACCCTAACCGTAACACAAAACCTAACCAACCCAAGCCCTAATCCCAACCCTAACCAACCCAAACCCTAAATACAAACACTACGCCTAACCAGAACCCTGACCCAAACCCTAGCCGTAACACAACTCTAAACCAAACCCTAAGCAAAATGCAAAAGATAACCCAAAACCGAACTCAAACCCCAGCACAAACCCTAACCAACACTAGTCCAAACCCTAACTCAAACCCTAACCAACCCTAACCTAAAAACATACCAAAACCCTAACCAAACCCTAACGCTAAACATTGCCAAGCCAAACCATAACTCAAACCCTAATTCAAATCCTAATACAAACCCAAACCATGACAAACCCTAACCCAAACCCTAAATAACCCAAACGCTAAACAACCCAAACCCGAACCCAAACTCTAACCAGTCCAAACCCTAAGTCCAAACCCTAACCCTAACCCTAACCCTAACCCTAACCCTAACCCTTACCCTAACAAACCCAAACCCTAACCAATCGAAAGCCTAACCAATCCAAACCTTAACCCAAACCCTAACCCTGACCCAAACCCTAACCATCCCAAACACTAAACCCTAACCCTAAACCCAAAACAAACCCTGACACTACCCCTAACCAGAACCCTAACCCAAACCCTGACACAAACCCTAAATGACACAAACCCTAACCAAAGCCTAAAGCGAAATGCAAACACTAACCCAAAACGTAACTCAAACCTAAATTCAATCCCTAACCAGAACCCTAACCAAAAAAAAAAAAAAAGCCTAACGGAAAAACATACCGAAAGCCTAATCCGAACCCTTGCCAATGCAAACCATAACTCAAACCCAAACCCAAAACCTAACCAACGAAAAACCTAACCCTAACCCTAACCCAAACACTAACCAAACCAAACTCTAAACCAAACCCTAACCAAAACACTAAAAAACCCAAACCCTAACCAGTCCAACACCCAACAGAAACCCTAACTCACACCAAACCCAAAAACTAACACAAAACTACCCCAAAACCCTAACCAAACCAAACCCTAAACAATCCAAAGCCTAACCCAAACCCCAAGCCTAACCAACCCATACCCTAAACCAAACCCTAACCTAAAGCCTAACTCTAACCAGAGCCCTAATTAAAACCCTAACCTAACAAAAAAATTAACCCAAATTCTAACCCTAAACCAAACAATAATACAACCACTAACCAACCCAAACACTAAAAAAACCCTAACCCTGACAATAACCCTCACCCTAACCCCAAACCTAACAAACCAATACCCTAACCCAAACCCTAACCCAAACCCTAACCAATCCAAAACATAAACCAAACCCTAACCCTAACCCAAAATGTAACCAACACAAACATGAAACCAAACCCTAACACTAACCCTAAAACTAACCGTAAACCTAAACCTAACCGTAACCTACACAAACCCTAACCCAAAGCCTAAGCAAAACACTGACACTAACCCAAACCCTAAGTCAAACCCCAAAACAAACCCTAACACAATCCCTAACCAACCCAAACCCTGAGCCAAACCCTAACTCCAACCCTAACCAAGCAAAACCCATAACCCAAACCCTAACCCAAAACCTAAACAACACAAAATGTAACACAAAATCTTACCTAATGCCTAACTCTAACCAGAACCCTAATCCAAACCCTACCGTAACACGAAAATTAACCCAAACTCTAACCCAAAACCAAACCATAATACAAGCTCTAAACAACCCAAACACCAAATCAAACCCCAACCCGGACCCTAAACGTAACCTTAAGCCAAAATATAACCTACCTAATGCATAACCCTAACCAATGCAAACCCTAACCCAAACCCGAAACCAAATCATAACCGAAACCCTAACCAACCCCAATCGTAACCAAAGCAAACCCTAATACAAACCATAACAAACCCAAACCCTAACCAATCCAAACCCTAACCCTAACCCTAACCCTAACCCTAAACCTAACCCTAAACCTAACCCCAGCCCTAAAACAAACCCCAACCCTATCTGTAACCCAAACCCTAGCTCCAACCCCAACCCTAATCAACCCCAACCTTAACCAACTCAAACCCTAACCAATCCAAACCCTAACCCTGACCCTAAACTTAGCACTAACCCCAAACTTAACCAACCAAAACACTAACCCAAAACCTAAACTAAAGCCTAACTCTAAACAGAACCCTAATATAAACCCTAAAGTAACACAAAAATTAACCGAAACTCTAACTAAACCAAACCATAATACAAAGCCTAACCAACCCAAGCCCAAACCAAAACCTAACCAACACAAACCCTAACCAATCCAAACCCTAACCCTAAACCCATCCCCAACCCCAACCCTAAACCTTTCCTTAAACCTAACCATAATCCTACCCCTACCCCTACCCCTAACCCTAACCGTAAACCTACCCCTACCCCTACCGCTACTCTTAGCCCTAACCCTTACCCCAACCCTAACCTTATCCCCAACCCCAAACTCAACCCTAACCCTAAACCTAACCCTAAACCTAAAACTAACCGTAAACCTAAACCTAACCGTAACCGACACAAACCCTAACCCAAAGCCTAAGTGAAACGTTGGCACTAACCCAAACCCTAAGTCAAACCCCAACACAAACCCTAACACAATCCCTAACCAACCCGAACCCTGAGCCAAACCCTAACTCCAACCCTAACCAAGCAAAACCCGTAACCCAAACCCTAACCCAAAACCTAAACAACACAAAATGTAACACAAAATCTTACCTAAAGCCTAACTCTAACCAGAACCCTAATCCAAACCCTAAACTAACACAAAAGTTAACCCAAAATATAACCCAAACCCAAAACTTAATAAAACCCTAAACAACCCAAACACTAAAGCATACCCTAACCCTAACCCTAACCCTAACCCTAAACCTAACCCCAACCCTAAAACTAACCCTAACCCTATCTGTAACCCAAACCCTAACTCCAACCCCAACCCTAATCAACCCCAGCCTTAACCAACTCAAACCCTAACCAACCCAAACCCTAACCCTAACCCTAACCGTAACCCTAAACCTAACGCTAAGCCTAACCCTAACCCTAAGCCTAACCCTAACCCTAACCGCAACCGACACAAACCCTAACCCAAAGCCTAAGTGAAACGTTGGCACTAACCCAAACCCTAAGTCAAACCCCAACACAAACCCTAACACAATCCCTAACCAACCCAAACCCTAACCAATCCAAACCCTAACACTAACACTAACCCTAAACCTAACCCTAACCCTAACCCTAACCCTAACCCTAACCCTAACCCTAACCCTAACCCTAACCCTAACCCTAACCCTAACTGTAACCGTGACCAACACAAACCTTAACCCAAAGCCTAAGTGAAACACCAACGCAAACCCTAACTGAAACCACAACACAAATCCTAGCACAATCCATAACGAAGACGAGGCCTGAGCCAAATCGTAACTCCAACCCTAACCAAGAAAAACCCGTAACCCAAACCCTAACCCAAAAACTAAACAACACAAACTGCAACACAAATTCAAACCTAAAGCCTAACTCTAACCAGAACCCTAATCCAAACCGTAACCTTACACAAAAATTAACCCAAAATATAACCCAAACCCAAAACTTAATAAAACCCTAAACAACCCAAACACTAAAGCATACCCTAACCCTAACCCTAACCCTAACCCTAACCCTAAACCTAACCCCAACCCTAAAACTAACCCTAACCCTATCTGTAACCCAAACCCTAACTCCAACCCCAACCCTAACCAACCCCAACCTTAACCAACTCAAACCCTAACCAACCCAAACCCTAACCCTAACCCTAACCGTAACCCTAAACCTAACGCTAAGCCTAACCCTAACCCTAAGCCTAACCCTAACCCTAACCGCAACCGACACAAACCCTAACCCAAAGCCTAAGTGAAACGTTGGCACTAACCCAAACCCTAAGTCAAACCCCAACACAAACCCTAACACAATCCTTAACCAACCCAAACCCTAACCAATCCAAACCCTAACACTAACACTAACCCTAAACCTAACCCTAACCCTAACCCTAACCCTAACCCTAACCCTAACTGTAACCGTGACCAACACAAACCTTAACCCAAAGCCTAAGTGAAACACCAACGCAAACCCTAACTGAAACCACAACACAAATCCTAGCACAATCCATAACCAAGCCGAGGCCTGAGCCAAATCGCAACTCCAACCCTAACCAAGAAAAACCCGTAACCCAAACCCGAACCCAAAAACTAAACACCACAAACTGCAACACAAATTCAAACCTAAAGCCTAACTCTAACCAGAACCCTAATCCACACCGTAACCTTACACAAAAATTAACCCAAAATATAACCCAAACCCAAAACTTAATAAAACCCTAAACAACCCAAACACTAAAGCATACCCTAACCCTAACCCTAACCCTAAACCTAACCCCAACCCTAAAACTAACCCTAACCCTATCTGTAACCCAAACCCTAACTCCAACCCCAACCCTAATCAACCCCAACCTTCACCAACTCAAACCCTAACCAACCCAAACCCTAACCCTAACCCTAAACGTAATCCTAAGCCAAACCCTAAGCCTAACCCTAACCCTAACACTAACCGTAACCGACACAAACCCTAACCCAAAGCCTAAGTGAAACGTTGGCACTAACCCAAACCCTAAGTCAAACCCCAACACAAACCCTAACACAATCCCTAACCAACCCGAACCCTGAGCCAAACCCTAACTCCAACCCTAACCAAGCAAAACCTGTAACCCAAACCCTAACCCAAAACCTAAACAACACAAAATGTAACACAAAATCTTACCTAAAGCCTAACTCTAACCAGAACCCTAATCCAAACCCTACCGTAACACGAAAATTAACCCAAACGTTAACCCAAAACCAAACCCTAATACAAACTCTAACCAACCCAAACACTAACACAAAGCCGAACCAACCCAAACCCTAACCAACCCAAACCCTAACCAATCCAAACCCTAACCCTAACCCTAAGCCTAACCCTAACCCTAACCCTAACCTTAACCCTAACCCTAACCCTAACCCTAACACTAACCCTAACTGTAACCGTAACCAACACAAACCTTAACCCAAAGCCTAAGTGAAACACCAACGCAAACCCTAACTGAAACCACAACACAAATCCTAGCACAATCCATAACCAAGCCGAGGCCTGAGCCAAATCGCAACTCCAACCCTAACCAAGAAAAACCCGTAACCCAAACCCGAACCCAAAAACTAAACACCACAAACTGCAACACAAATTCAAACCTAAAGCCTAACTCTAACCAGAACCCTAATCCACACCGTAACCTTACACAAAAATTAACCCAAAATATAACCCAAACCCAAAACTTAATAAAACCCTAAACAACCCAAACACTAAAGCATACCCTAACCCTAACCCTAACCCTAAACCTAACCCCAACCCTAAAACTAACCCTAACCCTATCTGTAACCCAAACCCTAACTCCAACCCCAACCCTAATCAACCCCAGCCTTAAGCAACTCAAACCCTAACCAACCCAAACCCTAACCCTAACCCTAACAGTAACCCTAAACCTAACGCTAAGCCTAACCCTAACCCTAAGCCTAACCCTAACCCTAACCGCAACCGACAAAAACCCTAACCCAAAGCCTAAGTGAAACGTTGGCACTAACCCAAACCCTAAGTCAAACCCCAACAAAAACCCTAACACAATCCTTAACCAACCCAAACCCTAACCAATCCAAACCCTAACACTAACACTAACCCTAAACCTAACCCTAACCCTAAGCCTAACCCTAACCCTAACTGTAACCGTGACCAACACAAACCTTAACCCAAAGCCTAAGTGAAACACCAACGCAAACCCTAACTGAAACCACAACACAAATCCTAGCACAATCCATAACCAAGCCGAGGCCTGAGCCAAACCGCAACTCCAACCCTAACCAAGAAAAACCCGTAACCCAAACCCTAACCCAAAAACTAAACACCACAAACTGCAACACAAATTCAAACCTAAAGCCTAACTCTAACCAGAACCCTAATCCACACCGTAACCTTACACAAAAATTAACCCAAAATATAACCCAAACCCAAAACTTAATACAAACCCTAAACAACCCAAACACTAAAGCATACCCTAACCCTAACCCTAACCCTAAACATAACCCTAACCCCAACCCTAAAACTAACCCTAACCCTATCTGTAACCCAAACCCTAACTCCAACCCCAACCCTAATCAACCCCAACCTTCACCAACTCAAACCCTAACCAACCCAAACCCTAACCCTAACCCTAAACGTAATCCTAAGCCAAACCCTAAGCCTAACACTAACCCTAACACTAACCGTAACCGACACAAACCCTAACCCAAAGCCTAAGTGAAACGTTGGCACTAACCCAAACCCTAAGTCAAACCCCAACACAAACCCTAACACAATCCCTAACCAACCCGAACCCTGAGCCAAACCCTAACTCCAACCCTAACCAAGCAAAACCTGTAACCCAAACCCTAACCCAAAACCTAAACAACACAAAATGTAACACAAAATCTTACCTAAAGCCTAACTCTAACCAGAACCCTAATCCAAACCCTACCGTAACACGAAAATTAACCCAAACGTTAACCCAAAACCAAACCCTAATACAAACTCTAACCAACCCAAACACTAACACAAAGCCGAACCAACCCAAACCCTAACCAATCCAAACCCTAACCCTAACCCTAACACTAACCCTAACCCTAACTGTAACCATAACCAACACAAACCTTAACCCAAAGCCTAAGTGAAACACTAACGCAAACCCTAACTGAAACCACAACACAAATCCTAGCACAATCCATAACCAAGCCGAGGCCTGAGCCAAATCGCAACTCCAACCCTAACCAAGAAAAACCCGTAACCCAAACCCTAACCCAAAAACTAAACAACACAAACTGCAACACAAATTCAAACCTAAAGCCTAACTCTAACCAGAACCCTAATCCACACCGTAACCTTACACAAAAATTAACCCAAAATATAACCCAAACCCAAAACTTAATACAAACCCTAAACAACCCAAACACTAAAGCATACCCTAACCCTAACCCTAACCGTAACCCTAAACCTAACCCCAACCCTAAAACTAACCCTAACCCTATCTGTAACCCAAACCCTAACTCCAACCCCAACCCTAATCAACCCCAACCTTCACCCAAACCCTAACCCTAACCCTAAACGTAATCCTAAGCCAAACCCTAAGCCTAACCCTAACCCTAACACTAACCGTAACCGTAACCGACACAAACCCTAACCCAACGCCTAAGTGAAACGTTGGCACTAACCCAAACCCTAAGTCAAACCCCAACACAAACCCTAACACAATCCCTAACCAACCCGAACCCTGAGCCAAACCCTAACTCCAACCCTAACCAAGCAAAACCTGTAACCCAAACCCTAACCCAAAACCTAAACAACACAAAATGTAACACAAAATCTTACCTAAAGCCTAACTCTAACCAGAACCCTAATCCAAACCCTACCGTAACACGAAAATTAACCCAAACGTTAACCCAAAACCAAACCCCAATACAAACTCTAACAAACCCAAACACTAACACAAAGCCGAACCAACCCAAACCCTAACCAACCTAAACCCTAACCAATCCAAACCCTAACCCTAACCCTAACCCTAACCCTAACCCTAACCCTAACCCTAACCCTAACTATAACCGTAACCAACACAAACCTTAACCCAAAGCCTAAGTGAAACACCAACGCAAACCCTAACTGAAACCACAACACAAATCCTAGCACAATCCATAACCAAGCTGAGGCCTGAGCCAAATCGCAACTCCAACCCTAACCAAGAAAAACCCGTAACCCAAACCCGAACCCAAAAACTAAACACCACAAACTGCAACACAAATTCAAACCTAAAGCCTAACTCTAACCAGAACCCTAATCCACACTGTAGCCTTACACAAAAATTAACCCAAAATATAACCCAAACCCAAAACTTAATAAAACCCTAAACAACCCAAACACTAAAGCATACCCTAACCCTAACCCTAACCCTAAACCTAACCCCAACCCTAAAACTAACCCTAACCCTATCTGTAACCCAAACCCTAACTCCAACCCCAACCCTAATCAACCCCAGCCTTAACCAACTCAAACCCTAACCAACCCAAACCCTAACCCTAACCCTAACCGTAACCCTAAACCTAACGCTAAGCGTAACCCTAACCCTAAGCCTAACCCTAACCCTAACCGCAACCGACACAAACCCTAACCCAAAGCCTAAGTGAAACGTTGGCACTAACCCAAACCCTAAGTCAAACCCCAACACAAACCCTAACACAATCCTTAACCAACCCAAACCCTAACCAATCCAAACCCTAACACTAACACTAACCCTAAACCTAACCCTAACCCTAAGCCTAACCCTAACCCTAACTGTAACCGTGACCAACACAAACCTTAACCCAAAGCCTAAGTGAAACACCAACGCAAACCCTAACTGAAACCACAACACAAATCCTAGCACAATCCATAACCAAGCCGAGGCCTGAGCCAAATCGCAACTCCAACCCTAACCAAGAAAAACCCGTAACCCAAACCCTAACCCAAAAACTAAACACCACAAACTGCAACACAAATTCAAACCTAAAGCCTAACTCTAACCAGAACCCTAATCCACACCGTAACCTTACACAAAAATTAACCCAAAATATAACCCAAACCCAAAACTTAATAAAACCCTAAACAACCCAAACACTAAAGCATACCCTAACCCTAACCCTAACCCTAAACCTAACCCCAACCCTAAAACTAACCCTAACCCTATCTGTAACCCAAACCCTAACTCCAACCCCAACCCTAATCAACCCCAACCTTCACCAACTCAAACCCTAACCAACCCAAACCCTAACCCTAACCCTAAACGTAATCCTAAGCCAAACCCTAAGCCTAACCCTAACCCTAACACTAACCGTAACCGACACAAACCCTAACCCAAAGCCTAAGTGAAACGTTGGCACTAACCCAAACCCTAAGTCAAACCCCAACACAAACCCTAACACAATCCCTAACCAACCCGAACCCTGAGCCAAACCCTAACTCCAACCCTAACCAAGCAAAACCTGTAACCCAAACCCTAACCCAAAACCTAAACAACACAAAATGTAACACAAAATCTTACCTAAAGCCTAACTCTAACCAGAACCCTAATCCAAACCCTACCGTAACACGAAAATTAACCCAAACGTTAACCCAAAACCAAACCCTAATACAAACTCTAACCAACCCAAACACTAAAACAAAGCCGAACCAACCCAAACCCTAACCAACCCAAACCCTAACCAATCCAAACCCTAACCCTAACCCTAACCCTAACCCTAACCCTAACCCTAACCCTAACCCTAACCTTAACCCTAACCCTAACCCTAACCCTAACCCTAACACTAACCCTAACTGTAACCGTAACCAACACAAACCTTAACCCAAAGCCTAAGTGAAACACCAACGCAAACCCTAACTGAAACCACAACACAAATCCTAGCACAATCCATAACCAAGCCGAGGCCTGAGCCAAACCGCAACTCCAACCCTAACCAAGAAAAACCCGTAACCCAAACCCGAACCCAAAAACTAAACAACACAAACTGCAACACAAATTCAAACCTAAAGCCTAACTCTAACCAGAACCCTAATCCAAACCGTAACCTTACACAAAAATTAACCCAAAATATAACCCAAACCCAAAACTTAATACAAACCCTAAACAACCCAAACACTAAAGCATACCCTAACCCTAACCCTAACCCTAAACATAACCCTAACCCCAACCCTAAAACTAACCCTAACCCTATCTGTAACCCAAACCCTAACTCCAACCCCAACCCTAATCAACCCCAACCTTCACCAACTCAAACCCTAACCAACCCAAACCCTAACCCTAACCCTAAACGTAATCCTAAGCCAAACCCTAAGCCTAACACTAACCCTAACACTAACCGTAACCGACACAAACCCTAACCCAAAGCCTAAGTGAAACGTTGGCACTAACCCAAACCCTAAGTCAAACCCCAACACAAACCCTAACACAATCCCTAACCAACCCGAACCCTGAGCCAAACCCTAACTCCAACCCTAACCAAGCAAAACCTGTAACCCAAACCCTAACCCAAAACCTAAACAACACAAAATGTAACACAAAATCTTACCTAAAGCCTAACTCTAACCAGAACCCTAATCCAAACCCTACCGTAACACGAAAATTAACCCAAACGTTAACCCAAAACCAAACCCTAATACAAACTCTAACCAACCCAAACACTAACACAAAGCCGAACCAACCCAAACCCTAACCAATCCAAACCCTAACCCTAACCCTAACACTAACCCTAACCCTAACTGTAACCGTAACCAACACAAACCTTAACCCAAAGCCTAAGTGAAACACTAACGCAAACCCTAACTGAAACCACAACACAAATCCTAGCACAATCCATAACCAAGCCGAGGCCTGAGCCAAATCGCAACTCCAACCCTAACCAAGAAAAACCCGTAACCCAAACCCTAACCCAAAAACTAAACAACACAAACTGCAACACAAATTCAAACCTAAAGCCTAACTCTAACCAGAACCCTAATCCACACCGTAACCTTACACAAAAATTAACCCAAAATATAACCCAAACCCAAAACTTAATACAAACCCTAAACAACCCAAACACTAAAGCATACCCTAACCCTAACCCTAACCCTAACCCTAAACCTAACCCCAACCCTAAAACTAACCCTAACCCTATCTGTAACCCAAACCCTAACTCCAACCCCAACCCTAATCAACTCCAGCCTTAACCAACTCAAACCCTAACCAACCCAAACCCTAACCCTAACCCTAACCGTAACCCTAAACCTAACGCTAAGCCTAACCCTAACCCTAAGCCTAACCCTAACCCTAACCGCAACCGACACAAACCCTAACCCAAAGCCTAAGTGAAACGTTGGCACTAACCCAAACCATAAGTCAAACCCCAACACAAACCCTAACACAATCCTTAACCAACCCAAACCCTAACCAATCCAAACCCTAACACTAACACTAACCCTAAACCTAACCCTAACCCTAAGCCTAACCCTAACCCTAACTGTAACCGTGACCAACACAAACCTTAACCCAAAGCCTAAGTGAAACACCAACGCAAACCCTAACTGAAACCACAACACAAATCCTAGCACAATCCATAACCAAGCCGAGGCCTGAGCCAAATCGCAACTCCAACCCTAACCAAGAAAAACCCGTAACCCAAACCCTAACCCAAAAACTAAACAACACAAACTGCAACACAAATTCAAACCTAAAGCCTAACTCTAACCAGAACCCTAATCCAAACCGTAACCTTACACAAAAATTAACCCAAAATATAACCCAAACCCAAAACTTAATACAAACCCTAAACAACCCAAACACTAAAGCATACCCTAACCCTAACCCTAACCCTAAACATAACCCTAACCCCAACCCTAAAACTAACCCTAACCCTATCTGTAACCCAAACCCTAACTCCAACCCCAACCCTAATCAACCCCAACCTTCACCCAAACCCTAACCCTAACCCTAAACGTAATCCTAAGCCAAACCCTAAGCCTAACCCTAACCCTAACACTAACCGTAACCGTAACCGACACAAACCCTAACCCAACGCCTAAGTGAAACGTTGGCACTAACCCAAACCCTAAGTCAAACCCCAACACAAACCCTAACACAATCCCTAACCAACCCGAACCCTGAGCCAAACCCTAACTCCAACCCTAACCAAGCAAAACCTGTAACCCAAACCCTAACCCAAAACCTAAACAACACAAAATGTAACACAAAATCTTACCTAAAGCCTAACTCTAACCAGAACCCTAATCCAAACCCTACCGTAACACGAAAATTAACCCAAACGTTAACCCAAAACCAAACCCCAATACAAACTCTAACAAACCCAAACACTAACACAAAGCCGAACCAACCCAAACCCTAACCAACCTAAACCCTAACCAATCCAAACCCTAACCCTAACCCTAACCCTAACCCTAACCCTAACCCTAACCCTAACCCTAACTATAACCGTAACCAACACAAACCTTAACCCAAAGCCTAAGTGAAACACCAACGCAAACCCTAACTGAAACCACAACACAAATCCTAGCACAATCCATAACCAAGCTGAGGCCTGAGCCAAATCGCAACTCCAACCCTAACCAAGAAAAACCCGTAACCCAAACCCGAACCCAAAAACTAAACACCACAAACTGCAACACAAATTCAAACCTAAAGCCTAACTCTAACCAGAACCCTAATCCACACTGTAGCCTTACACAAAAATTAACCCAAAATATAACCCAAACCCAAAACTTAATAAAACCCTAAACAACCCAAACACTAAAGCATACCCTAACCCTAACCCTAACCCTAAACCTAACCCCAACCCTAAAACTAACCCTAACCCTATCTGTAACCCAAACCCTAACTCCAACCCCAACCCTAATCAACCCCAGCCTTAACCAACTCAAACCCTAACCAACCCAAACCCTAACCCTAACCCTAACCGTAACCCTAAACCTAACGCTAAGCGTAACCCTAACCCTAAGCCTAACCCTAACCCTAACCGCAACCGACACAAACCCTAACCCAAAGCCTAAGTGAAACGTTGGCACTAACCCAAACCCTAAGTCAAACCCCAACACAAACCCTAACACAATCCTTAACCAACCCAAACCCTAACCAATCCAAACCCTAACACTAACACTAACCCTAAACCTAACCCTAACCCTAAGCCTAACCCTAACCCTAACTGTAACCGTGACCAACACAAACCTTAACACAAAGCCTAAGTGAAACACCAACGCAAACCCTAACTGAAACCACAACACAAATCCTAGCACAATCCATAACCAAGCCGAGGCCTGAGCCAAATCGCAACTCCAACCCTAACCAAGAAAAACCCGTAACCCAAACCCTAACCCAAAAACTAAACACCACAAACTGCAACACAAATTCAAACCTAAAGCCTAACTCTAACCAGAACCCTAATCCAAACCGTAACCTTACACAAAAATTAACCCAAAATATAACCCAAACCCAAAACTTAATACAAACCCTAAACAACCCAAACACTAAAGCATACCCTAACCCTAACCCTAAACATAACCCTAACCCCAACCCTCAAACTAACCCTAACCCTATCTGTAACCCAAACCCTAACTCCAACCCCAACCCTAATCAACCCCAACCTTCACCAACTCAAACCCTAACCAACCCAAACCCTAACCCTAACCCTAACCGTAACCCCAAACCTAACCCTAACCCTAACCCTAACCCTAACCCTAACCGTAACCGACACAAACCCTAACCCAAAGCCTAAGTGAAACGTTGGCACTAACGCAAACCCTAAGTCAAACCCCAACACAAACCCTAACACAATCCCTAACCAACCCGAACCCTGAGCCAAACCCTAACTCCAACCCTAACCAAGCAAAACCTGTAACCCAAACCCTAACCCAAAACCTAAACAACACAAAATGTAACACAAAATCTTACCTAAAGCCTAACTCTAACCAGAACCCTAATCCAAACCCTACCGTAACACGAAAATTAACCCAAACATTAACCCAATACCAAACCCTAATACAAACTCTAACCAACCCAAACACTAACACAAAGCCGAACCAACCCAAACCCTAACCAACCCAAACCCTAACCAATCCAAACCCTAACCCTAACCCTAACCCTAACCCTAACCCTAACCCTAACCCTAACCCTAACCCTAACACTAACCCTAACTGTAACCGTAACCAACACAAACCTTAACCCAAAGCCTAAGTGAAACACTAACGCAAACCCTAACTGAAACCACAACACAAATCCTAGCACAATCCATAACCAAGCCGAGGCCTGAGCCAAATCGTAACTCCAACCCTAACCAAGAAAAACCCGTAACCCAAACCCTAACCTAAAACCTAAACAACACAAAATGTAACACAAAATCTTACCTAAAGCCTAACTCTAACCAGAACCCTAATCCAAACCCTACCGTAACACGAAAATTAACCCAAACTCTAACCCAAAACCAAACCCTAATCCAAACCCTACTGTAACACGAAAATTAACCCAAACTTTAACCCAAAACCAAACCCTAATACAAACTCTAACCAACCCAAACACTAACACAAAGCCGAACCAACCCAAACCCTAACCAATCCAAACCCTAACCCTAACCCTAACACTAACCCTAACCCTAACTGTAACCGTAACCAACACAAACCTTAACCCAAAGCCTAAGTGAAACACTAACGCAAACCCTAACTGAAACCACAACACAAATCCTAGCACAATCCATAACCAAGCCGAGGCCTGAGCCAAATCGTAACTCCAACCCTAACCAAGAAAAACCCGTAACCCAAACCCTAACCCAAAAACTAAACAACACAAACTGCAACACAAATTCAAACCTAAAGCCTAACTCTAACCAGAACCCTAATCCACACCGTAACCTTACACAAAAATTAACCCAAAATATAACCCAAACCCAAAACTTAATACAAACCCTAAACAACCCAAACACTAAAGCATACCCTAACCCTAACACTAACCCCAACCCTCAAACCAACCCTAACCCTATCTGTAACCCAAACCCTAACTCCAACCCCAACCCTAACCAACCCCAACCTTAACCAACTCAAACCCTAACCAACCCAAACCCTAACCCTAACCCTAACCGTAACCCCAAACCTAACCCTAACCCTAACCCTAACCCTAACCCTAACCGTAACCGACACAAACCCTAACCCAAAGCCTAAGTGAAACGTTGGCACTAACGCAAACCCTAAGTCAAACCCCAACACAAACCCTAACACAATCCCTAACCAACCCGAACCCTGAGCCAAACCCTAACTCCAACCCTAACCAAGCAAAACCTGTAACCCAAACCCTAACCCAAAACCTAAACAACACAAAATGTAACACAAAATCTTACCTAAAGCCTAACTCTAACCAGAACCCTAATCCAAACCCTACCGTAACACGAAAATTAACCCAAACTCTAACCCAAAACCAAACCCTAATCCAAACCCTACTGTAACACGAAAAGTAACCCAAACTTTAACCCAAAACCAAACCCTAATACAAACTCTAACCAACCCAAACACTAACACAAAGCCGAACCAACCCAAACCCTAACCAATCCAAACCCTAACCCTAACCCTAACACTAACCCTAACCCTAACTGTAACCGTAACCAACACAAACCTTAACCCAAAGCCTAAGTGAAACACTAGCGCAAACCCTAACTGAAACCACAACACAAATCCTAGCACAATCCATAACCAAGCCGAGGCCTGAGCCAAATCGTAACTCGAACCCTAACCAAGAAAAACCCGTAACCCAAACCCTAACCCAAAAACTAAAAAACACAAACTGCAACACAAATTCAAACCTAAAGCCTAACTCTAACCAGAACCCTAATCCACACCGTAACCTTACACAAAAATTAACCCAAAATATAACCCAAACCTTAATACAAACCCTAAACAACCCAAACACTAAAGCATACCCTAACCCTAACCCTAACCCTAACCCTAAACCTAACCCCAACCCTCAAACTAACCCTAACCCTATCTGTAACCCAAACCCTAACTCCAACCCCAACAATAATCAACCCCTACCTTAACCAACTCAAACCCTAACCAACCCAAACCCTAACCCTAACCCTAACCGTAACCCCAAACCTAACCCTAACCCTAACCCTAACCCTAACCCTAACCGTAACCGACACAAACCCTAACCCAAAGCCTAAGTGAAACGTTGGCACTAACGCAAACCCTAAGTCAAACCCCAACACAAACCCTAACACAATCCCTAACCAACCCGAACCCTGAGCCAAACCCTAACTCCAACCCTAACCAAGCAAAACCGGTAACCCAAACCCTAACCCAAAACCTAAACAACACAAAATGTAACACAAAATCTTACCTAAAGCCTAACTCTAACCAGAACCCTAATCCAAACCCTACCGTAACACGAAAATTAACCCAAACGTTAACCCAAAACCAAACCCTAATACAAACTCTAACCAACCCAAACACTAACACAAAGCCGAACCAACCCAAACCCTAACCAATCCAAACCCTAACCCTAACCCTAACACTAACCCTAACCCTAACTGTAACCGTAACCAACACAAACCTTAACCCAAAGCCTAAGTGAAACACTAACGCAAACCCTAACTGAAACCACAACACAAATCCTAGCACAATCCATAACCAAGCCGAGGCCTGAGCCAAATCGTAACTCCAACCCTAACCAAGAAAAACCCGTAACCCAAACCCTAACCCAAAAACTAAACACCACAAACTGCAACACAAATTCAAACCTAAAGCCTAACTCTAACCAGAACCCTAATCCACACCGTAACCTTACACAAAAATTAACCGAAAATATAACCCAAACCCAAAACTTAATACAAACCCTAAACAACCCAAACACTAAAGCATACCCTAACCCTAACCCTAACCCTAACCCTAAACCTAACCCCAACCCTCAAACTAACCCTAACCCTATCTGTAACCCAAACCCTAACTCCAACCCCAATCCTAATCAACCCCTACCTTAACCAACTCAAACCCTAACCAACCCAAACCCTAACCCTAACCCTAACCGTAACCCCAAACCTAACCCTAACCCTAACCCTAACCCTAACCGTAACCGACACAAACCCTAACCCAAAGCCTAAGTGAAACGTTGGCACTAACGCAAACCCTAAGTCAAACCCCAACACAAACCCTAACACAATCCCTAACCAACCCGAACCCTGAGCCAAACCCTAACTCCAACCCTAACCAAGCAAAACCTGTAACCCAAACCCTAACCCAAAACCTAAACAACACAAAATGTAACACAAAATCTTACCTAAAGCCTAACTCTAACCAGAACCCTAATCCAAACCCTACCGTAACACGAAAATTAACCCAAACGTTAACCCAAAACCAAACCCTAATACAAACTCTAACCAACCCAAACACTAACACAAAGCTGAACCAACCCAAACCCTAACCAATCCAAACCTTAACCCTAACCCTAACCCTAACCCTAACCCTAACCCTAACCCTAACACTAACCCTAACTGTAACCGTAACCAACACAAACCTTAACCCAAAGCCTAAGTGAAACACTAACGCAAACCCTAACTGAAACCACAACACAAATCCTAGCACAATCCATAACCAAGCCGAGGCCTGAGCCAAATCGCAACTCCAACCCTAACCAAGAAAAACCCGTAACCCAAACCCTAACCCAAAAACTAAACAACACAAACTGCAACACAAATTCAAACCTAAAGCCTAACTCTAACCAGAACCCTAATCCAAACCGTAACCTTACACAAAAATTAACCCAAAATATAACCCAAACCCAAAACTTAATACAAACCCTAAACAACCCAAACACTAAAGCATACCCTAACCCTAACCCTAACCCTAACCCTAAACCTAACCCCAACCCTCAAACTAACCCTAACCCTATCTGTAACCCAAACCCTAACTCCAACCCCAACAATAATCAACCCCTACCTTAACCAACTCAAACCCTAACCAACCCAAACCCTAACCCTAACCCTAACCGTAACCCCAAACCTAACCCTAACCCTAACCCTAACCCTAACCCTAACCGTAACCGACACAAACCCTAACCCAAAGCCTAAGTGAAACGTTGGCACTAACGCAAACCCTAAGTCAAACCCCAACACAAACCCTAACACAATCCCTAACCAACCCGAACCCTGAGCCAAACCCTAACTCCAACCCTAACCAAGCAAAACCGGTAACCCAAACCCTAACCCAAAACCTAAACAACACAAAATGTAACACAAAATCTTACCTAAAGCCTAACTCTAACCAGAACCCTAATCCAAACCCTACCGTAACACGAAAATTAACCCAAACGTTAACCCAAAACCAAACCCTAATACAAACTCTAACCAACCCAAACACTAACACAAAGCCGAACCAACCCAAACCCTAACCAATCCAAACCCTAACCCTAACCCTAACACTAACCCTAACCCTAACTGTAACCGTAACCAACACAAACCTTAACCCAAAGCCTAAGTGAAACACTAACGCAAACCCTAACTGAAACCACAACACAAATCCTAGCACAATCCATAACCAAGCCGAGGCCTGAGCCAAATCGTAACTCCAACCCTAACCAAGAAAAACCCGTAACCCAAACCCTAACCCAAAAACTAAACACCACAAACTGCAACACAAATTCAAACCTAAAGCCTAACTCTAACCAGAACCCTAATCCACACCGTAACCTTACACAAAAATTAACCGAAAATATAACCCAAACCCAAAACTTAATACAAACCCTAAACAACCCAAACACTAAAGCATACCCTAACCCTAACCCTAACCCTAACCCTAAACCTAACCCCAACCCTCAAACTAACCCTAACCCTATCTGTAACCCAAACCCTAACTCCAACCCCAATCCTAATCAACCCCTACCTTAACCAACTCAAACCCTAACCAACCCAAACCCTAACCCTAACCCTAACCGTAACCCCAAACCTAACCCTAACCCTAACCCTAACCCTAACCGTAACCGACACAAACCCTAACCCAAAGCCTAAGTGAAACGTTGGCACTAACGCAAACCCTAAGTCAAACCCCAACACAAACCCTAACACAATCCCTAACCAACCCGAACCCTGAGCCAAACCCTAACTCCAACCCTAACCAAGCAAAACCTGTAACCCAAACCCTAACCCAAAACCTAAACAACACAAAATGTAACACAAAATCTTACCTAAAGCCTAACTCTAACCAGAACCCTAATCCAAACCCTACCGTAACACGAAAATTAACCCAAACGTTAACCCAAAACCAAACCCTAATACAAACTCTAACCAACCCAAACACTAACACAAAGCTGAACCAACCCAAACCCTAACCAATCCAAACCTTAACCCTAACCCTAACCCTAACCCTAACCCTAACCCTAACCCTAACCCTAACACTAACCCTAACTGTAACCGTAACCAACACAAACCTTAACCCAAAGCCTAAGTGAAACACTAACGCAAACCCTAACTGAAACCACAACACAAATCCTAGCACAATCCATAACCAAGCCGAGGCCTGAGCCAAATCGCAACTCCAACCCTAACCAAGAAAAACCCGTAACCCAAACCCTAACCCAAAAACTAAACAACACAGACTGCAACACAAATTCAAACCTAAAGCCTAACTCTAACCAGAACCCTAATCCAAACCGTAACCTTACACAAAAATTAACCCAAAATATAACCCAAACCCAAAACTTAATACAAACCTTAAACAACCCAAACACTAAAGCATACCCTAACCCTAACTCTAAACATAACCCGAACCCCAACCCTCAAACTAACCCTAACCCTCTCTGTAACCCAAACCCTAACTCCAACCCCAACCCTAATCAACCCCAACCTTAACCAACTCAAACCCTAACCAACCCAAACCCTAACCCTAACCGTAATCCTAAACCTAACTCTAAGCCTAAGCCTAACCCTAACACTAACCGTAACCGACACAAACCCTAACCCAAAGCCTAAGTGAAACGTTGGCACTAACCCAAACCCTAAGTCAAACCCCAACACAAACCCTAACACAATCCCTAACCAACCCGAACCCTGAGCCAAACCCTAACTCCAACCCTAACCAAGCAAAACCCGTAACCCAAACCCTAACCCAAAACCTAAACAACACAAAATGTAACACAAAATCTTACCTAAAGCCTAACTCTAACCAGAACCCTAATCCAAACCCTAAACTAACACAAAAGTTAACCCAAAATATAACCCAAACCCAAAACTTAATAAAACCCTAAACAACCCAAACACTAAAGCATACCCTAACCCTAACCCTAACCCTAACCCTAAACCTAACCCCAACCCTAAAACTAACCCTAACCCTATCTGTAACCCAAACCCTAACTCCAACCCCAACCCTAATCAACTCCAACCTTAACCAACTCAAACCCTAACCAACCCAAACCCTAACCCTAACCCTAACCGTAACCCTAAACCTAACGCTAAGCCTAACCCTAACCCTAAGCCTAACCCTAACCCTAACCGCAACCGACACAAACCCTAACCCAAAGCCTAAGTGAAACGTTGGCACTAACCCAAACCATAAGTCAAACCCCAACACAAACCCTAACACAATCCTTAACCAACCCAAACCCTAACCAATCCAAACCCTAACACTAACACTAACCCTAAACCTAACCCTAACCCTAAGCCTAACCCTAACCCTAACTGTAACCGTGACCAACACAAACCTTAACCCAAAGCCTAAGTGAAACACCAACGCAAACCCTAACTGAAACCACAACACAAATCCTAGCACAATCCATAACCAAGCCGAGGCCTGAGCCAAATCGCAACTCCAACCCTAACCAAGAAAAACCCGTAACCCAAACCCTAACCCAAAAACTAAACAACACAAACTGCAACACAAATTCAAACCTAAAGCCTAACTCTAACCAGAACCCTAATCCAAACCGTAACCTTACACAAAAATTAACCCAAAATATAACCCAAACCCAAAACTTAATACAAACCCTAAACAACCCAAACACTAAAGCATACCCTAACCCTAACCCTAACCCTAAACATAACCCTAACCCCAACCCTAAAACTAACCCTAACCCTATCTGTAACCCAAACCCTAACTCCAACCCCAACCCTAATCAACCCCAACCTTCACCAACTCAAACCCTAACCAACCCAAACCCTAACCCTAACCCTAAACGTAATCCTAAGCCAAACCCTAAGCCTAAGCCTAACCCTAACACTAACCGTAACCGACACAAACCCTAACCCAAAGCCTAAGTGAAACGTTGGCACTAACCCAAACCCTAAGTCAAACCCCAACACAAACCCTAACACAATCCCTAACCAACCCGAACCCTGAGCCAAACCCTAACTCCAACCCTAACCAAGCAAAACCTGTAACCCAAACCCTAACCCAAAACCTAAACAACACAAAATGTAACACAAAATCTTACCTAAAGCCTAACTCTAACCAGAACCCTAATCCAAACCCTACCGTAACACGAAAATTAACCCAAACGTTAACCCAAAACCAAACCCTAATACAAACTCTAACCAACCCAAACACTAACACAAAGCCGAACCAACCCAAACCCTAACCAACACAAACCCTAACCAATCCAAACCCTAACCCTAACCCTAACCCTAACCCTAACCCTAACACTAACACGAACCCTAACTGTAACCGTAACCAACACAAACCTTAACCCAAAGCCTAAGTGAAACACTAACGCAAACCCTAACTGAAACCACAACACAAATCCTAGCACAATCCATAACCAAGCCGAGGCCTGAGCCAAATCGTAACTCCAACCCTAACCAAGAAAAACCCGTAACCCAAACCCTAACCCAAAAACTAAACACCACAAACTGCAACACAAATTCAAACCTAAAGCCTAACTCTAACCAGAACCCTAATCCACACCGTAACCTTACACAAAAATTAACCGAAAATATAACCCAAACCCAAAACTTAATACAAACCCTAAACAACCCAAACACTAAAGCATACCCTAACCCTAACCCTAACCCTAACCCTAAACCTAACCCCAACCCTCAAACTAACCCTAACCCTATCTGTAACCCAAACCCTAACTCCAACCCCAATCCTAATCAACCCCTACCTTAACCAACTCAAACCCTAACCAACCCAAACCCTAACCCTAACCCTAACCGTAACCCCAAACCTAACCCTAACCCTAACCCTAACCCTAACCGTAACCGACACAAACCCTAACCCAAAGCCTAAGTGAAACGTTGGCACTAACCCAAACCCTAAGTCAAACCCCAACACAAACCCTAACACAATCCCTAACCAACCCGAACCCTGAGCCAAACCCTAACTCCAACCCTAACCAAGCAAAACCTGTAACCCAAACCCTAACCCAAAACCTAAACAACACAAAATGTAACACAAAATCTTACCTAAAGCCTAACTCTAACCAGAACCCTAATCCAAACCCTACCGTAACACGAAAATTAACCCAAACGTTAACCCAAAACCAAACCCTAATACAAACTCTAACCAACCCAAACACTAACACAAAGCTGAACCAACCCAAACCCTAACCAATCCAAACCTTAACCCTAACCCTAACCCTAACCCTAACCCTAACACTAACCCTAACTGTAACCGTAACCAACACAAACCTTAACCCAAAGCCTAAGTGAAACACTAACGCAAACCCTAACTGAAACCACAACACAAATCCTAGCACAATCCATAACCAAGCCGAGGCCTGAGCCAAATCGCAACTCCAACCCTAACCAAGAAAAACCCGTAACCCAAACCCTAACCCAAAAACTAAACAACACAGACTGCAACACAAATTCAAACCTAAAGCCTAACTCTAACCAGAACCCTAATCCAAACCGTAACCTTACACAAAAATTAACCCAAAATATAACCCAAACCCAAAACTTAATACAAACCTTAAACAACCCAAACACTAAAGCATACCCTAACCCTAACTCTAAACATAACCCTAACCCCAACCCTCAAACTAACCCTAACCCTCTCTGTAACCCAAACCCTAACTCCAACCCCAACCCTAATCAACCCCAACCTTAACCAACTCAAACCCTAACCAACCCAAACCCTAACCCTAACCGTAATCCTAAACCTAACTCTAAGCCTAACCCTAACCCTAACACTAACCGTAACCGACACAAACCCTAACCCAAAGCCTAAGTGAAACGTTGGCACTAACCCAAACCCTAAGTCAAACCCCAACACAAACCCTAACACAATCCCTAACCAACCCGAACCCTGAGCCAAACCCTAACTCCAACCCTAACCAAGCAAAACCCGTAACCCAAACCCTAACCCAAAACCTAAACAACACAAAATGTAACACAAAATCTTACCTAAAGCCTAACTCTAACCAGAACCCTAATCCAAACCCTAAACTAACACAAAAGTTAACCCAAAATATAACCCAAACCCAAAACTTAATAAAACCCTAAACAACCCAAACACTAAAGCATACCCTAACCCTAACCCTAACCCTAACCCTAAACCTAACCCCAACCCTAAAACTAACCCTAACCCTATCTGTAACCCAAACCCTAACTCCAACCCCAACCCTAATCAACTCCAACCTTAACCAACTCAAACCCTAACCAACCCAAACCCTAACCCTAACCCTAACCGTAACCCTAAACCTAATGCTAAGCCTAACCCTAACCCTAAGCCTAACCCTAACCCTAACCGCAACCGACACAAACCCTAACCCAAAGCCTAAGTGAAACGTTGGCACTAACCCAAACCATAAGTCAAACCCCAACACAAACCCTAACACAATCCTTAACCAACCCAAACCCTAACCAATCCAAACCCTAACACTAACACTAACCCTAAACCTAACCCTAACCCTAAGCCTAACCCTAACCCTAACTGTAACCGTGACCAACACAAACCTTAACCCAAAGCCTAAGTGAAACACCAACGCAAACCCTAACTGAAACCACAACACAAATCCTAGCACAATCCATAACCAAGCCGAGGCCTGAGCCAAATCGCAACTCCAACCCTAACCAAGAAAAACCCGTAACCCAAACCCTAACCCAAAAACTAAACACCACAAACTGCAACACAAATTCAAACCTAAAGCCTAACTCTAACCAGAACCCTAATCCAAACCGTAACCTTACACAAAAATTAACCCAAAATATAACCCAAACCCAAAACTTAATACAAACCCTAAACAACCCAAACACTAAAGCATACCCTAACCCTAACCCTAACCCTAAACATAACCCTAACCCCAACCCTAAAACTAACCCTAACCCTATCTGTAACCCAAACCCTAACTCCAACCCCAACCCTAATCAACCCCAACCTTCACCAACTCAAACCCTAACCAACCCAAACCCTAACCCTAACCCTAAACGTAATCCTAAGCCAAACCCTAAGCCTAACCCTAACCCTAACACTAACCGTAACCGACACAAACCCTAACCCAAAGCCTAAGTGAAACGTTGGCACTAACCCAAACCCTAAGTCAAACCCCAACACAAACCCTAACACAATCCCTAACCAACCCGAACCCTGAGCCAAACCCTAACTCCAACCCTAACCAAGCAAAACCTGTAACCCAAACCCTAACCCAAAACCTAAACAACACAAAATGTAACACAAAATCTTACCTAAAGCCTAACTCTAACCAGAACCCTAATCCAAACCCTACCGTAACACGAAAATTAACCCAAACGTTAACCCAAAACCAAACCCTAATACAAACTCTAACCAACCCAAACACTAACACAAAGCCGAACCAACCCAAACCCTAACCAACACAAACCCTAACCAATCCAAACCCTAACCCTAACCCTAACCCTAACCCTAACCCTAACACTAACACTAACCCTAACTGTAACCGTAACCAACACAAACCTTAACCCAAAGCCTAACTGAAACACTAACGCAAACCCTAACTGAAACCACAACACAAATCCTAGCACAATCCATAACCAAGCCGAGGCCTGAGCCAAATCGTAACTCCAACCCTAACCAAGAAAAACCCGTAACCCAAACCCTAACCCAAAAACTAAACACCACAAACTGCAACACAAATTCAAACCTAAAGCCTAACTCTAACCAGAACCCTAATCCACACCGTAACCTTACACAAAAATTAACCCAAAATATAACCCAAACCCAAAACTTAATACAAACCCTAAACAACCCAAACACTAAAGCATACCCTAACCCTAACCCTAACCCTAAACCTAACCGTAACCGACACAAACCCTAACCCAAAGCCTAAGTGAAACGTTGGCACTAACCCAAACCCTAAGTCAAACCCCAATACAAACCCTAACACAATCCCTAACCAACCCGAACCCTGAGCCAAACCCTAACTCCAACCCTAACCAAGCAAAACCCGTAACCCAAACCCTAACCCAAAACCTAAACAACAAAAAATGTAACACAAAATCTTACCTAAAGCCTAACTCTAACCAGAACCCTAATCCAAACCCTACCGTAACACGAAAATTAACCCAAATTCTAACCCAAAACCAAACCCTAATCCAAACCCTACTGTAACACGAAAATTAACCCAAACTTTAACCCAAAACCAAACCCTAATACAAACTCTAACCAACCCAAACACTAACACAAAGCCGAACCAACCCAAACCCTAACCAATCCAAACCCTAACCCTAACCCTAACCCTAACCCTAACTGTAACCGTAACCAACACAAACCTTAACCCAAAGCCTAAGTGAAACACTAACGCAAACCCTAACTGAAACCACAACACAAATCCTAGCATAATCCATAACCAAGCCGAGGCCTGAGCCAAATCGTAACTCCAACCCTAACCAAGAAAAACCCGTAACCCAAACCCTAACCCAAAAACTAAACACCACAAACTGCAACACAAATTCAAACCTAAAGCCTAACTCTAACCAGAACCCTAATCCACACCGTAACCTTACACAAAAATTAACCCAAAATATAACCCAAACCCAAAACTTAATACAAACCCTAAACAACCCAAACACTAAAGCATACCCTAACCCTAACCCTAACCCTAACCCTAACCCTAACCCCAACCCTAAAACTAACCCTAACCCTATCTGTAACCCAAACCCTAACTCCAACCCCAACCCTAACCAACCCCAACCTTAACCAACTCAAACCCTAACCAACCCAAACCCTAACCCTAACCCTAACCGTAACCCCAAACCTAACCCTAACCCTAACCCTAACCCTAACCCTAACCGTAACCGACACAAACCCTAACCCAAAGCCTAAGTGAAACGTTGGCACTAACCCAAACCCTAAGTCAAACCCCAACACAAATCCTAACACAATCCCTAACCAACTCGAACCCTGAGCCAAACCCTAACTCCAACCCTAACCAAGCAAAACCCGTAACCCAAACCCTAACCTAAAACCTAAACAACACAAAATGTAACACAAAATCTTACCTAAAGCCTAACTCTAACCAGAACCCTAATCCAAACCCTACCGTAACACGAAAATTAACCCAAACTCTAACCCAAAACCAAACCCTAATCCAAACCCTACTGTAACACGAAAATTAACCCAAACTTTAACCCAAAACCAAACCCTAATACAAACTCTAACCAACCCAAACACTAACACAAAGCCGAACCAACCCAAACCCTAACCAATCCAAACCCTAACCCTAACCCTAACCCTAACCCTAACCCTAACTGTAACCGTAACCAACACAAACCTTAACCCAAAGCCTAAGTGAAACACTAACGCAAACCCTATCTGAAACCACAACACAAATCCTAGCACAATCCATAACCAAGCCGAGGCCTGAGCCAAATCGTAACTCCAACCCTAACCAAGAAAAACCCGTAACCCAAACCCTAACCCAAAAACTAAACAACACAAACTGCAACACAAATTCAAACCTAAAGCCTAACTCTAACCAGAACCCTAATCCACACCGTAACCTTACACAAAAATTAACCCAAAATATAACCCAAACCCAAAACTTAATACAAACCGTAAACAACCCAAACACTAAAGCATACCCTAACCCTAACCCTAACCCTAACCCTAAACCTAACCCCAACCCTCAAACTAACCCTAACCCTATCTGTAACCCAAACCCTAACTCCAACCCCAACCCTAATCAACCCCTACCTTAACCAACTCAAACCCTAACCAACCCAAACCCTAACCCTAACCCTAACCGTAACCCTAAACCTAACGCTAAGCCTAACCCTAACCCTAAACCTAACCCTAACCGTAACCGACACAAACCCTAACCCAAAGCCTAAGTGAAACGTTGGCGCTAACCCAAACCCTAAGTCAAACCCCAACACAAACCCTAACACAATCCCTAACCAACCCGAACCCTGAGCCAAACCCTAACTCCAACCCTAACCAAGCAAAACCCGTAACCCAAACCCTAACCCAAAACCTAAACAACAAAAAAATGTAACACAAAATCTTACCTAAAGCCTAACTCTAACCAGAACCCTAATCCAAACCCTACCGTAACACGAAAATTAACCCAAACTCTAACCCAAAACCAAACCCTAATCCAAACCCTACTGTAACACGAAAATTAACCCAAACTTTAACCCAAAACCAAACCCTAATACAAACTCTAACCAACCCAAACACTAACACAAAGCCGAACCAACCCAAACCCTAACCAATCCAAACCCTAACCCTAACCCTAACCCTAACCCTAACCCTAACTGTAACCGTAACCAACACAAACCTTAAGCCAAAGCCTAAGTGAAACACTAACGCAAACCCTAACTGAAAGCACAACACAAATCCTAGCACAATCCATAACCAAGCCGAGGCCTGAGCCAAATCGTAACTCCAACCCTAACCAAGAAAAACCCGTAACCCAAACCCTAACCCAAAAACTAAACACAACAAACTGCAACACAAATTCAAACCTAAAGCCTAACTCTAACCAGAACCCTAATCCACACCGTAACCTTACACAAAAATTAACCCAAAATATAACCCAAACCCAAAACTTAATACAAACCCTAAACAACCCAAACACTAAAGCATACCCTAACCCTAACCCTAACCCTAAACCTAACCCCAACCCTAAAACTAACCCTAACCCTATCTGTAACCCAAACCCTAACTCCAACCCCAACCCTAATCAACCGCTACCTTAACCAACTCAAACCCTAACCAACCCAAACCCTAACCCTAACCCTAACCGTAACCCCAAACCCTAAGCCTAACCCTAACCCTAACACTAACCGTAACCGTAACCGACACAAACCCTAACCCAACGCCTAAGTGAAACGTTGGCACTAACCCAAACCCTAAGTCAAACCCCAACACAAATCCTAACACAATCCCTAACCAACCCGAACCCTGAGCCAAACCCTAACTCCAACCCTAACCAAGCAAAACCCGTAACCCAAACCCTAACCTAAAACCTAAACAACACAAAATGTAACACAAAATCTTACCTAAAGCCTAACTCTAACCAGAACCCTAATCCAAACCCTACCGTAACACGAAAATTAACCCAAACTCTAACCCAAAACCAAACCCTAATCCAAACCCTACTGTAACACGAAAATTAACCCAAACTTTAACCCAAAACCAAACCCTAATACAAACTCTAACCAACCCAAACACTAACACAAAGCCGAACCAACCCAAACCCTAACCAATCCAAACCCTAACCCTAACCCTAACACTAACCCTAACCCTAACTGTAACCGTAACCAACACAAACCTTAACCCAAAGCCTAAGTGAAACACTAACGCAAACCCTAACTGAAACCACAACACAAATCCTAGCACAATCCATAACCAAGCCGAGGCCTGAGCCAAATCGCAACTCCAACCCTAACCAAGAAAAACCCGTAACCCAAACCCTAACCCAAAAACTAAACAACACAAACTGCAACACAAATTCAAACCTAAAGCCTAACTCTAACCAGAACCCTAATCCACACCGTAACCTTACACAAAAATTAACCCAAAATATAACCCAAACCCAAAACTTAATACAAACCCTAAACAACCCAAACACTAAAGCATACCCTAACCCTAACCCTAACCCTAACCCTAAACCTAACCCCAACCCTAAAACTAACCCTAACCCTATCTGTAACCCAAACCCTAACTCCAACCCCAACCCTAATCAACCCCAGCCTTAACCAACTCAAACCCTAACCAACCCAAACCCTAACCCTAACCCTAACCGTAACCCTAAACCTAACGCTAAGCCTAACCCTAACCCTAAGCCTAACCCTAACCCTAACCGCAACCGACACAAACCCTAACCCAAAGCCTAAGTGAAACGTTGGCACTAACCCAAACCCTAAGTCAAACCCCAACACAAACCCTAACACAATCCTTAACCAACCCAAACCCTAACCAATCCAAACCCTAACACTAACACTAACCCTAAACCTAACCCTAACCCTAAGCCTAACCCTAACCCTAACTGTAACCGTGACCAACACAAACCTTAACCCAAAGCCTAAGTGAAACACCAACGCAAACCCTAACTGAAACCACAACACAAATCCTAGCACAATCCATAACCAAGCCGAGGCCTGAGCCAAATCGCAACTCCAACCCTAACCAAGAAAAACCCGTAACCCAAACCCTAACCCAAAAACTAAACACCACAAACTGCAACACAAATTCAAACCTAAAGCCTAACTCTAACCAGAAAACTAATCCAAACCGTAACCTTACACAAAAATTAACCCAAAATATAACCCAAACCCAAAACTTAATACAAACCCTAAACAACCCAAACACTAAAGCATACCCTAACCCTAACCCTAACCCTAACCCTAAACCTAACCCCAACCCTAAAACTAACCCTAACCCTATCTGTAACCCAAACCCTAACTCCAACCCCAACCCTAATCAACCCCAGCCTTAACCAACTCAAACCCTAACCAACCCAAACCCTAACCCTAACCCTAACCGTAACCCTAAACCTAACGCTAAGCCTAACCCTAACCCTAAGCCTAACCCTAACCCTAACCGCAACCGACACAAACCCTAACCCAAAGCCTAAGTGAAACGTTGGCACTAACCCAAACCCTAAGTCAAACCCCAACACAAACCCTAACACAATCCTTAACCAACCCAAACCCTAACCAATCCAAACCCTAACACTAACACTAACCCTAAACCTAACCCTAACCCTAAGCCTAACCCTAACCCTAACTGTAACCGTGACCAACACAAACCTTAACCCAAAGCCTAAGTGAAACACCAACGCAAACCCTAACTGAAACCACAACACAAATCCTAGCACAATCCATAACCAAGCCGAGGCCTGAGCCAAATCGCAACTCCAACCCTAACCAAGAAAAACCCGTAACCCAAACCCTAACCCAAAAACTAAACACCACAAACTGAAACACAAATTCAAACCTAAAGCCTAACTCTAACCAGAAAACTAATCCAAACCGTAACCTTACACAAAAATTAACCCAAAATATAACCCAAACCCAAAACTTAATACAAACCTTAAACAACCCAAACACTAAAGCATACCCTAACCCTAACTCTAAACATAACCCTAACCCCAACCCTCAAACTAACCCTAACCCTATCTGTAACCCAAACCCTAACTCCAACCCCAACCCTAATCAACCCCAACCTTCACCAACTCAAACCCTAACCAACCCAAACCCTAACCCTAACCCTAAACGTAATCCTAAGCCAAACCCTAAGCCTAACCCTAACCCTAACCCTAACCGTAACCGACACAAACCCTAACCCAAAGCCTAAGTGAAACGTTGGCACTAACCCAAACCCTAAGTCAAACCCCAACACAAACCCTAACACAATCCCTAACCAACCCGAACCCTGAGCCAAACCCTAACTCCAACCCTAACCAAGCAAAACCCGTAACCCAAACCCTAACCCAAAACCTAAACAACAAAAAAATGTAACACAAAATCTTACCTAAAGCCTAACTCTAACCAGAACCCTAATCCAAACCCTACCGTAACACGAAAATTAACCCAAACTCTAACCCAAAACCAAACCCTAATCCAAACCCTACTGTAACACGAAAATTAACCCAAACTTTAACCCAAAACCAAACCCTAATACAAACTCTAACCAACCCAAACACTAACACAAAGCCGAACCAACCCAAACCCTAACCAATCCAAACCCTAACCCTAACCCTAACACTAACCCTAACCCTAACTGTAACCGTAACCAACACAAACCTTAACCCAAAGCCTAAGTGAAACACTAACGCAAACCCTAACTGAAACCACAACACAAATCCTAGCACAATCCATAACCAAGCCGAGGCCTGAGCCAAATCGCAACTCCAACCCTAACCAAGAAAAACCCGTAACCCAAACCCTAACCCAAAAACTAAACACCACAAACTGCAACACAAATTCAAACCTAAAGCCTAACTCTAACCAGAACCCTAATCCAAACCGTAACCTTACACAAAAATTAACCCAAAATATAACCCAAACCCAAAACTTAATACAAACCCTAAACAACCCAAACACTAAAGCATACCCTAACCCTAACCCTAACCCTAAACATAACCCTAACCCCAACCCTAAAACTAACCCTAACCCTATCTGTAACCCAAACCCTAACTCCAACCCCAACCCTAATCAACCCCAACCTTCACCAACTCAAACCCTAACCAACCCAAACCCTAACCCTAACCCTAAACGTAATCCTAAGCCAAACCCTAAGCCTAACCCTAACCCTAACCCTAACCGTAACCGACACAAACCCTAACCCAAAGCCTAAGTGAAACGTTGGCACTAACCCAAACCCTAAGTCAAACCCCAACACAAACCCTAACACAATCCCTAACCAACCCGAACCCTGAGCCAAACCCTAACTCCAACCCTAACCAAGCAAAACCCGTAACCCAAACCCTAACCCAAAACCTAAACAACAAAAAAATGTAACACAAAATCTTACCTAAAGCCTAACTCTAACCAGAACCCTAATCCAAACCCTACCGTAACACGAAAATTAACCCAAACTCTAACCCAAAACCAAACCCTAATCCAAACCCTACTGTAACACGAAAATTAACCCAAACTTTAACCCAAAACCAAACCCTAATACAAACTCTAACCAACCCAAACACTAACACAAAGCCGAACCAACCCAAACCCTAACCAATCCAAACCCTAACCCTAACCCTAACCCTAACCCTAACCCTAACTGTAACCGTAACCAACACAAACCTTAACCCAAAGCCTAAGTGAAACACTAACGCAAACCCTAACTGAAAGCACAACACAAATCCTAGCACAATCCATAACCAAGCCGAGGCCTGAGCCAAATCGTAACTCCAACCCTAACCAAGAAAAACCCGTAACCCAAACCCTAACCCAAAAACTAAACACCACAAACTGCAACACAAATTCAAACCTAAAGCCTAACTCTAACCAGAACCCTAATCCACACCGTAACCTTACACAAAAATTAACCGAAAATATAACCCAAACCCAAAACTTAATACAAACCCTAAACAACCCAAACACTAAAGCATACCCTAACCCTAACCCTAACCCTAAACCTAAACCTAACCCCAACCCTAAAACTAACCCTAACCCTATCTGTAACCCAAACCCTAACTCCAACCCCAACCCTAATCAACCGCTACCTTAACCAACTCAAACCCTAACCAACCCAAACCCTAACACTAACCCTAACCGTAACCGACACAAACCCTAACCCAACGCCTAAGTGAAACGTTGGCACTAACCCAAACCCTAAGTCAAACCCCAACACAAATCCTAACACAATCCCTAACCAACCCGAACCCTGAGCCAAACCCTAACTCCAACCCTAACCAAGCAAAACCCGTAACCCAAACCCTAACCGAAAACCTAAACAACACAAAATGTAACACAAAATCTTACCTAAAGCCTAACTCTAACCAGAACCCTAATCCAAACCCTACCGTAACACGAAAATTAACCCAAACTCTAACCCAAAACCAAACCCTAATCCAAACCCTACTGTAACACGAAAATTAACCCAAACTTTAACCCAAAACCAAACCCTAATACAAACTCTAACCAACCCAAACACTAACACAAAGCCGAACCAACCCAAACCCTAACCAATCCAAACCCTAACCCTAACCCTAACACTAACCCTAACCCTAACTGTAACCGTAACCAACACAAACCTTAACCCAAAGCCTAAGTGAAACACTAACGCAAACCCTAACTGAAACCACAACACAAATCCTAGCACAATCCATAACCAAGCCGAGGCCTGAGCCAAATCGTAACTCCAACCCTAACCAAGAAAAACCCGTAACCCAAACCCTAACCCAAAAACTAAACAACACAAACTGCAACACAAATTCAAACCTAAAGCCTAACTCTAACCAGAACCCTAATCCACACCGTAACCTTACACAAAAATTAACCCAAAATATAACCCAAACCCAAAACTTAATACAAACCCTAAACAACCCAAACACTAAAGCATACCCTAACCCTAACCCTAACCCTAAACCTAACCCCAACCCTAAAACTAACCCTAACCCTATCTGTAACCCAAACCCTAACTCCAACCCCAACCCTAATCAACCCCAGCCTTAACCAACTGAAACCCTAACCAACCCAAACCCTAACCCTAACCCTAACCGTAACCCTAAACCTAACGCTAAGCCTAACCCTAACCCTAAGCCTAACCCTAACCCTAACCGCAACCGACACAAACCCTAACCCAAAGCCTAAGTGAAACGTTGGCACTAACCCAAACCCTAAGTCAAACCCCAACACAAACCCTAACACAATCCTTAACCAACCCAAACCCTAACCAATCCAAACCCTAACACTAACACTAACCCTAAACCTAACCCTAACCCTAAGCCTAACCCTAACCCTAACTGTAACCATGACCAACACAAACCTTAACCCAAAGCCTAAGTGAAACACCAACGCAAACCCTAACTGAAACCACAACACAAATCCTAGCACAATCCATAACCAAGCCGAGGCCTGAGCCAAATCGCAACTCCAACCCTAACCAAGAAAAACCCGTAACCCAAACCCTAACCCAAAAACTAAACACCACAAACTGCAACACAAATTCAAACCTAAAGCCTAACTCTAACCAGAAAACTAATCCAAACCGTAACCTTACACAAAAATTAACCCAAAATATAACCCAAACCCAAAACTTAATACAAACCCTAAACAACCCAAACACTAAAGCATACCCTAACCCTAACCCTAACCCTAAACATAACCCTAACCCCAACCCTAAAACTAACCCTAACCCTATCTGTAACCCAAACCCTAACTCCAACCCCAACCCTAATCAACCCCAACCTTCACCAACTCAAACCCTAACCAACCCAAACCCTAACCCTAACCCTAAACGTAATCCTAAGCCAAACCCTAAGCCTAACACTAACCCTAACACTAACCGTAACCGACACAAACCCTAACCCAAAGTCTAAGTGAAACGTTGGCACTAACCCAAACCCTAAGTCAAACCCCAACACAAACCCTAACACAATCCCTAACCAACCCGAACCCTGAGCCAAACCCTAACTCCAACCCTAACCAAGCAAAACCTGTAACCCAAACCCTAACCCAAAACCTAAACAACACAAAATGTAACACAAAATCTTACCTAAAGCCTAACTCTAACCAGAACCCTAATCCAAACCCTACCGTAACACGAAAATTAACCCAAACGTTAACCCAAAACCAAACCCTAATACAAACTCTAACCAACCCAAACACTAACACAAAGCTGAACCAACCCAAACCCTAACCAACCCAAACCCTAACCAATCCAAACCCTAACCCTAACCCTAACCCTAACCCTAACCCTAACCCTAACCCTAACCCTAACCCTAACACTAACCCTAACTGTAACCGTAACCAACACAAACCTTAACCCAAAGCCTAAGTGAAACACTAACGCAAACCCTAACTGAAACCACAACACAAATCCTAGCACAATCCATAACCAAGCCGAGGCCTGAGCCAAATCGTAACTCCAACCCTAACCAAGAAAAACCCGTAACCCAAACCCTAACCCAAAAACTAAACACCACAAATTGCAACACAAATTCAAACCTAAAGCCTAACTCTAATCGGAACCCTAATCCACACCGTAACCTTACACAAAAATTAACCGAAAATATAACCCAAACCCAAAACTTAATACAAACCCTAAAAAACCCAAACACTAAAGCATACCCTAACCCTAAACCTAACCCTAACCCTAAACCTAACCCCAACCCTAAAACTAACCCTAACCCTATCTGTAACCCAAACCCTAACTCCAACCCCAACCCTAACCAACCCCAACCTTAACCAACTCAAACCCTAACCAACCCAAACCCTAACCCTAACCCTAACCGTAACCCCAAACCTAACCCTAACCCTAACCCTAACCCTAACCCTAACCCTAACCCTAACCCTAACCCTAACCCTAACCCTAACCGACACAAACCCTAACCCAAAGCCTAAGTGAAACGTTGGCACTAACCCAAACCCTAAGTCAAACCCCAACACAAATCTTAACACAATCCCTAACCAACCCGAACCCTGAGCCAAACCCTAACTCCAACCCTAACCAAGCAAAACCCGTAACCCAAACCCTAACCTAAAACCTAAACAACACAAAATGTAACACAAAATCTTACCTAAACCCTAACTCTAACCAGAACCCTAATCCAAACCCTACCGTAACACGAAAATTAACCCAAACTCTAACCCAAAACCAAACCCTAATCCAAACCCTACTGTAACACGAAAATTAACCCAAACTTTAACCCAAAACCAAACCCTAATACAAAACCTAACCAACCCAAACACTAACACAAAGCCGAACCAACCCAAACCCTAACCAATCCAAACCCTAACCCTAACCCTAACACTAACCCTAACCCTAACTGTAACCGTAACCAACACAAACCTTAACCCAAAGCCTAAGTGAAACACTAACGCAAACCCTAACTGAAAGCACAACACAAATCCTAGCACAATCCATAACCAAGCCGAGGCCTGAGCCAAATCGTAACTCCAACCCTAACCAAGAAAAACCCGTAACCCAAACCCTAACCGAAAAACTAAACAACACAAACTGCAACACAAATTCAAACCTAAAGCCTAACTCTAACCAGAACCCTAATCCACACCGTAACCTTACACAAAAATTAACCCAAAATATAACCCAAACCCAAAACTTAATACAAACCCTAAACAACCCAAACACTAAAGCATACCCTAACCCTAACCCTAACCCTAAACATAACCCTAACCCCAACCCTCAAACTAACCCTAACCCTATCTGTAACCCAAACCCTAACTCCAACCCCAACCCTAATCAACCCCTACCTTAACCAACTCAAACCCTAACCAACCCAAACCCTAACCCTAACCCTAACCGTAACCCCAAACCTAACCCTAACCCTAACCCTAACCCTAACCCTAACCGTAACCAACACAAACCCTAACCCAAAGCCTAAGTGAAACGTTGGCACTAACGCAAACCCTAAGTCAAACCCTAACACAATCCCTAACCAACCCGAACCCTGAGCCAAACCCTAACTCCAACCCTAACCAAGCAAAACCCGTAACCCAAACCCTAACCCAAAAACTAAACAACAAAAAATGTAACACAAAATCTTACCTAAAGCCTAACTCTAACCAGAACCCTAATCCAAACCCTACCGTAACACGAAAATTAACCCAAACTCTAACCCAAAACCAAACCCTAATCCAAACCCTACTGTAACACGAAAATTAACCCAAACTTTAACCCAAAACCAAACCCTAATACAAACTCTAACCAACCCAAACACTAACACAAAGCCGAACCAACCCAAACCCTAACCAATCCAAACCCTAACCCTAACCCTAACACTAACCCTAACCCTAACTGTAACCGTAACCAACACAAACCTTAAGCCAAAGCCTAAGTGAAACACTAACGCAAACCCTAACTGAAACCACAACACAAATCCTAGCACAATCCATAACCAAGCCGAGGCCTGAGCCAAATCGTAACTCCAACCCTAACCAAGAAAAACCCGTAACCCAAACCCTAACCCAAAAACTAAACACCACAAACTGCAACACAAATTCAAACCTAAAGCCTAACTCTAATCGGAACCCTAATCCACAACGTAACCTTACACAAAAATTAACCCAAAATATAACCCAAACCCAAAACTTAATACAAACCCTAAAAAACCCAAACACTAAAGCATACCCTAACCCTAAACCTAACCCTAACCCTAAACCTAACCCCAACCCTAAAACTAACCCTAACCCTATCTGTAACCCAAACCCTAACTCCAACCCCAACCCTAACCAACCCCAACCTTAACCAACTCAAACCCTAACCAACCCAAACCCTAACCCTAACCCTAACCGTAACCCCAAACCTAACCCTAACCCTAACCCTAACCCTAACCCTAACCCTAACCCTAACCCTAACCCTAACCCTAACCCTAACCGTAACCGACACAAACCCTAACCCAAAGCCTAAGTGAAACGTTGGCACTAACCCAAACCCTAAGTCAAACCCCAACACAAACCCTAACACAATCCCTAACCAACCCGAACCCTGAGCCAAACCCTAACTCCAACCCTAACCAAGCAAAACCCGTAACCCAAACCCTAACCTAAAACCTAAACAACACAAAATGTAACACAAAATCTTACCTAAACCCTAACTCTAACCAGAACCCTAATCCAAACCCTACCGTAACACGAAAATTAACCCAAACTCTAACCCAAAACCAAACCCTAATCCAAACCCTACTGTAACACGAAAATTAACCCAAACTTTAACCCAAAACCAAACCCTAATACAAAACCTAACCAACCCAAACACTAACACAAAGCCGAACCAACCCAAACCCTAACCAATCCAAACCCTAACCCTAACCCTAACACTAACCCTAACCCTAACTGTAACCGTAACCAACACAAACCTTAACCCAAAGCCTAAGTGAAACACTAACGCAAACCCTAACTGAAACCACAACACAAATCCTAGCACAATCCATAACCAAGCCGAGGCCTGAGCCAAATCGTAACTCCAACCCTAACCAAGAAAAACCCGTAACCCAAACCCTAACCGAAAAACTAAACAACACAAACTGCAACACAAATTCAAACCTAAAGCCTAACTCTAACCAGAACCCTAATCCACACCGTAACCTTACACAAAAATTAACCCAAAATATAACCCAAACCCAAAACTTAATACAAACCCTAAACAACCCAAACACTAAAGCATACCCTAACCCTAACCCTAACCCTAAACATAACCCTAACCCCAACCCTCAAACTAACCCTAACCCTATCTGTAACCCAAACCCTAACTCCAACCCCAACCCTAATCAACCCCTACCTTAACCAACTCAAACCCTAACCAACCCAAACCCTAACCCTAACCCTAACCGTAACCCCAAACCTAACCCTAACCCTAACCCTAACCCTAACCCTAACCGTAACCAACACAAACCCTAACCCAAAGCCTAAGTGAAACGTTGGCACTAACGCAAACCCTAAGTCAAACCCTAACACAATCCCTAACCAACCCGAACCCTGAGCCAAACCCTAACTCCAACCCTAACCAAGCAAAACCCGTAACCCAAACCCTAACCCAAAACCTAAACAACAAAAAATGTAACACAAAATCTTACCTAAAGCCTAACTCTAACCAGAACCCTAATCCAAACCCTACCGTAACACGAAAATTAACCCAAACTCTAACCCAAAACCAAACCCTAATCCAAACCCTACTGTAACACGAAAATTAACCCAAACTTTAACCCAAAACCAAACCCTAATACAAACTCTAACCAACCCAAACACTAACACAAAGCCGAACCAACCCAAACCCTAACCAATCCAAACCCTAACCCTAACCCTAACACTAACCCTAACCCTAACTGTAACCGTAACCAACACAAACCTTAACCCAAAGCCTAAGTGAAACACTAACGCAAACCCTAACTGAAACCACAACACAAATCCTAGCACAATCCATAACCAAGCCGAGGCCTGAGCCAAATCGTAACTCCAACCCTAACCAAGAAAAACCCGTAACCCAAACCCTAACCCAAAAACTAAACACCACAAACTGCAACACAAATTCAAACCTAAAGCCTAACTCTAATCGGAACCCTAATCCACACCGTAACCTTACACAAAAATTAACCGAAAATATAACCCAAACCCAAAACTTAATACAAACCCTAAAAAACCCAAACACTAAAGCATACCCTAACCCTAAACCTAACCCTAACCCTAAACCTAACCCCAACCCTAAAACTAACCCTAACCCTATCTGTAACCCAAACCCTAACTCCAACCCCAACCCTAACCAACCCCAACCTTAACCAACTCAAACCCTAACCAACCCAAACCCTAACCCTAACCCTAACCGTAACCCCAAACCTAACCCTAACCCTAACCCTAACCCTAACCCTAACCCTAACCCTAACCCTAACCCTAACCCTAACCCTAACCGTAACCGACACAAACCCTAACCCAAAGCCTAAGTGAAACGTTGGCACTAACCCAAACCCTAAGTCAAACCCCAACACAAATCTTAACACAATCCCTAACCAACCCGAACCCTGAGCCAAACCCTAACTCCAACCCTAACCAAGCAAAACCCGTAACCCAAACCCTAACCTAAAACCTAAACAACACAAAATGTAACACAAAATCTTACCTAAACCCTAACTCTAACCAGAACCCTAATCCAAACCCTACCGTAACACGAAAATTAACCCAAACTCTAACCCAAAACCAAACCCTAATCCAAACCCTACTGTAACACGAAAATTAACCCAAACTTTAACCCAAAACCAAACCCTAATACAAACTCTAACCAACCCAAACACTAACACAAAGCCGAACCAACCCAAACCCTAACCAATCCAAACCCTAACCCTAACCCTAACACTAACCCTAACCCTAACTGTAACCGTAACCAACACAAACCTTAACCCAAAGCCTAAGTGAAACACTAACGCAAACCCTAACTGAAACCACAACACAAATCCTAGCACAATCCATAACCAAGCCGAGGCCTGAGCCAAATCGTAACTCCAACCCTAACCAAGAAAAACCCGTAACCCAAACCCTAACCGAAAAACTAAACAACACAAACTGCAACACAAATTCAAACCTAAAGCCTAACTCTAACCAGAACCCTAATCCACACCGTAACCTTACACAAAAATTAACCCAAAATATAACCCAAACCCAAAACTTAATACAAACCCTAAACAACCCAAACACTAAAGCATACCCTAACCCTAACCCTAACCCTAAACATAACCCTAACCCCAACCCTCAAACTAACCCTAACCCTATCTGTAACCCAAACCCTAACTCCAACCCCAACCCTAATCAACCCCTACCTTAACCAACTAAAACCCTAACCAACCCAAACCCTAACCCTAACCCTAACCGTAACCCCAAACCTAACCCTAACCCTAACCCTAACCCTAACCCTAACCGTAACCAACACAAACCCTAACCCAAAGCCTAAGTGAAACGTTGGCACTAACGCAAACCCTAAGTCAAACCCTAACACAATCCCTAACCAACCCGAACCCTGAGCCAAACCCTAACTCCAACCCTAACCAAGCAAAACCCGTAACCCAAACCCTAACCCAAAACCTAAACAACAAAAAATGTAACACAAAATCTTACCTAAAGCCTAACTCTAACCAGAACCCTAATCCAAACCCTACCGTAACACGAAAATTAACCCAAACTCTAACCCAAAACCAAACCCTAATCCAAACCCTACTGTAACACGAAAATTAACCCAAACTTTAACCCAAAACCAAACCCTAATACAAACTCTAACCAACCCAAACACTAACACAAAGCCGAACCAACCCAAACCCTAACCAATCCAAACCCTAACCCTAACCCTAACACTAACCCTAACCCTAACTGTAACCGTAACCAACACAAACCTTAAGCCAAAGCCTAAGTGAAACACTAACGCAAACCCTAACTGAAACCACAACACAAATCCTAGCACAATCCATAACCAAGCCGAGGCCTGAGCCAAATCGTAACTCCAACCCTAACCAAGAAAAACCCGTAACCCAAACCCTAACCCAAAAACTAAACACCACAAACTGCAACACAAATTCAAACCTAAAGCCTAACTCTAACCAGAACCCTAATCCACACCGTAACCTTACACAAAAATTAACCCAAAATATAACCCAAACCCAAAACTTAATACAAACCCTAAACAACCCAAACACTAAAGCATACCCTAACCCTAACCCTAACCCTAACCCCAACCCTCAAACTAACCCTAACCCTATCTGTAACCCAAACCCTAACTCCAACCCCAACCCTAATCAACCCCTACCTTAACCAACTCAAACCCTAACCAACCCAAACCCTAACCCTAACCCTAACCGTAACCCCAAACCTAACCCTAACCCTAACCCTAACCCTAACCGTAACCGACACAAACCCTAACCCAAAGCCTAAGTGAAACGTTGGCACTAACCCAAACCCTAAGTCAAACCCCAACACAAACCCTAACACAATCCCTAACCAACCCGAACCCTGAGCCAAACCCTAACTCCAACCCTAACCAAGCAAAACCTGTAACCCAAACCCTAACCCAAAACCTAAACAACACAAAATGTAACACAAAATCTTACCTAAAGCCTAACTCTAACCAGAACCCTAATCCAAACCCTACCGTAACACGAAAATTAACCCAAACTCTAACCCAAAACCAAACCCTAATCCAAACCCTACTGTAACACGAAAAGTAACCCAAACTTTAACCCAAAACCAAACCCTAATACAAACTCTAACCAACCCAAACACTAACACAAAGCCGAACCAACCCAAACCCTAACCAATCCAAACCCTAACCCTAACCCTAACACTAACCCTAACCCTAACTGTAACCGTAACCAACACAAACCTTAACCCAAAGCCTAAGTGAAACACTAGCGCAAACCCTAACTGAAACCACAACACAAATCCTAGCACAATCCATAACCAAGCCGAGGCCTGAGCCAAATCGTAACTCCAACCCTAACCAAGAAAAACCCGTAACCCAAACCCTAACCCAAAAACTAAACAACACAAACTGCAACACAAATTCAAACCTAAAGCCTAACTCTAACCAGAACCCTAATCCACACCGTAACCTTACACAAAAATTAACCCAAAATATAACCCAAACCCAAAACTTAATACAAACCCTAAACAACCCAAATACTAAAGCATACCCTAACCCTAACCCTAAACCTAACCCCAACCCTCAAACTAACCCTAACCCTATCTGTAACCCAAACCCTAACTCCAACCCCAACCCTAATCAACCCCTACCTTAACCAACTAAAACCCTAACCAACCCAAACCCTAACCCTAACCCTAACCGTAACCCCAAACCTAACCCTAACCCTAACCCTAACCCTAACCCTAACCCTAACCCTAACCGTAACCGACACAAACCCTAACCCAAAGCCTAAGTGAAACGTTGGCACTAACGCAAACCCTAAGTCAAACCCCAACACAAACCCTAACACAATCCCTAACCAACCCGAACCCTGAGCCAAACCCTAACTCCAACCCTAACAAAGCAAAACCGGTAACCCAAACCCTAACCCAAAACCTAAACAACACAAAATGTAACACAAAATCTTACCTAAAGCCTAACTCTAACCAGAACCCTAATCCAAACCCTACCGTAACACGAAAATTAACCCAAACGTTAACCCAAAACCAAACCCTAATACAAACTCTAACCAACCCAAACACTAACACAAAGCCAAACCAACCCAAACCCTAACCAATCCAAACCCTAACCCTAACCCTAACCCTAACCCTAACCCTAACTGTAACCGTAACCAACACAAACCTTAACCCAAAGCCTAAGTGAAACACTAACGCAAACCCTAACTGAAACCACAGCACAAATCCTAGCACAATCCATAACCAAGCCGAGGCCTGAGCCAAATCGTAACTCCAACCCTAACCAAGAAAAACCCGTAACCCAAACCCTAACCCAAAAACTAAACACCACAAACTGCAACACAAATTCAAACCTAAAGCCTAACTCTAACCAGAACCCTAATCCACACCGTAACCTTACACAAAAATTAACCGAAAATATAACCCAAACCCAAAACTTAATACAAACCCTAAACAACCCAAACACTAAAGCATACCCTAACCCTAACCCTAACCCTGACCCTAAACCTAACCCCAACCCTCAAACTAACCCTAACCCTATCTGTAACCCAAACCCTAACTCCAACCCCAATCCTAATCAACCCCTACCTTAACCAACTCAAACCCTAACCCTAACCCTAACCCTAACCCTAACCCTAACACTAACCCTAACTGTAACCGTAACCAACACAAACCCTAACCCAAAGCCTAAGTGAAACACGAACGCAAACCCTAACTGAAACCACAACACAAATCCTAGCACAATCCATAACCAAGCCGAGGCCTGAGCCAAACCCTAACTCCAACCCTAACCAAGAAAAACCCGTAACCCAAACCCTAACCCAAAAACTAAACAACACAGACTGCAACACAAATTCAAACCTAAAGCCTAACTCTAACCAGAACCCTAATCCAAACCGTAACCTTACACAAAAATTAACCCAAAATATAACCCAAACCCAAAACTTAATACAAACCCTAAACAACCCAAACACTAAAGCATACCCTAACCCTAACTCTAAACATAACCCTAACCCCAACCCTAAAACTAACCCTAACCCTATCTGTAACACAAACCCTAACTCCAACCCCAACCCTAATCAACCCCAACCTTAACCAACTCAAACCCTAACCAACCCAAACCCTAACCCTAACCGTAATCCTAAACCTAACTCTAAGCCTAACCCTAACCCTAACACTAACCGTAACCGACACAAACCCTAACCCAAAGCCTAAGTGAAACATTGGCACTAACCCAAACCCTAAGTCAAACCCCAATACAAGCCCTAACACAATCCCTAACCAACCTGAACCCTGAGCCAAACCCTAACTCCAACCCTAACCAATAAAAACCCGTAACACAAACCCTAACCCAAAACCTAAACAACACAAAATGTAACACAAAATCTTACCTAAAGCCTAACTCTAACCAGAACCCTAATCCAAACCCTACCGTAACACGAAAATTAACCCAAACTCTAACCCAAAACCAAACCCTAATACAAACTCTAACCAACCCAAACACTAACACAAAGCCGAACCAACCCAAACCCTAACCCTTACCCTAACCCTAACCCTAAACCTAACGCTAACCCTAACCCTAACTGTAACCGTAACCAACACAAACCTTAACCCAAAGCCTAAGTGAAACACTAACGCAAACCCTAACTGAAACCACAACACAAATCCTAGCACAATCCATAACCAAGCCGAGGCCTGAGCCAAATCGTAACTCCAACCCTAACCAAGAAAAACCCGTAACCCAAACCCTAACCCAAAAACTAAACACCACAAACTGCAACACAAATTCAAACCTAAAGCCTAACTCTAACCAGAACCCTAATCCACACCGTAACCTTACACAAAAATTAACCGAAAATATAACCCAAACCCAAAACTTAATACAAACCCTAAACAACCCAAACACTAAAGCATACCCTAACCCTAACCCTAACCCTAACCCTAAACCTAACCCCAACCCTCAAACTAACCCTAACCCTATCTGTAACCCAAACCCTAACTCCAACCCCAATCCTAATCAACCCCTACCTTAACCAACTCAAACCCTAACCAACCCAAACCCTAACCCTAACCCTAACCGTAACCCCAAACCTAACCCTAACCCTAACCCTAACCCTAACCGTAACCGACACAAACCCTAACCCAAAGCCTAAGTGAAACGTTGGCACTAACGCAAACCCTAAGTCAAACCCCAACACAAACCCTAACACAATCCCTAACCAACCCGAACCCTGAGCCAAACCCTAACTCCAACCCTAACCAAGCAAAACCGGTAACCCAAACCCTAACCCAAAACCTAAACAACACAAAATGTAACACAAAATCTTACCTAAAGCCTAACTCTAACCAGAACCCTAATGCAAACCCTACCGTAACACGAAAATTAACCCAAACGTTAACCCAAAACCAAACCCTAATACAAACTCTAACCAACCCAAACACTAACACAAAGCTGAACCAACCCAAACCCTAACCAATCCAAACCCTAACCCTAACCCTAACCCTAACCCTAACCCTAACCCTAACCCTAACCCTAACACTAACCCTAACTGTAACCGTAACCAACACAAACCTTAACCCAAAGCCTAAGTGAAACACTAACGCAAACCCTAACTGAAACCACAACACAAATCCTAGCACAATCCATAACCAAGCCGAGGCCTGAGCCAAACCCTAACTCCAACCCTAACCAAGAAAAACCCGTAACCCAAACCCTAACCCAAAAACTAAACAACACAGACTGAAACACAAATTCAAACCTAAAGCCTAACTCTAACCAGAACCCTAATCCAAACCGTAACCTTACACAAAAATTAACCCAAAATATAACCCAAACCCAAAACTTAATACAAACCCTAAACAACCCAAACACTAAAGCATACCCTAACCCTAACCCTAAACATAACCCTAACCCCAACCCTAAAACTAACCCTAACCCTATCTGTAACCCAAACCCTAACTCCAACCCCAACCCTAATCAACCCCAACCTTAACCAACTCAAACCCTAACCAACCCAAACCCTAACCCTAACCGTAATCCTAAACCTAACTCTAAGCCTAACCCTAACCCTAACACTAACCGTAACCGACACAAACCCTAACCCAAAGCCTAAGTGAAACGTTGGCACTAACCCAAACCCTAAGTCAAACCCCAACACAAACCATAACACAATCCCTAACCAACCTGAACCCTGAGCCAAACCCTAACTCCAACCCTAACCAAGCAAAACCTGTAACCCAAACCCTAACCCAAAACCTAAACAACACAAAATGTAACACAAAATCTTACCTAAAGCCTAACTCTAACCAGAACCCTAATCCAAACCCTACCGTAACACGAAAATTAACCCAAACTCTAACCCAAAACCAAACCCTAATACAAACTCTAACCAACCCAAACACTAACACAAAGCCGAACCAACCCAAACCCTAACCCTTACCCTAACCCTAACCCTAAACCTAACGCTAACCCTAACCCTAACTGTAACCGTAACCAACACAAACCTTAACCCAAAGCCTAAGTGAAACACTAATGCAAACCCTAACTGAAACCACAACACAAATCCTAGCACAATCCATAACCAAGCCGAGGCCTGAGCCAAATCGTAACTCCAACCCTAACCAAGAAAAACCCGTAACCCAAACCCTAACCCAAAAACTAAACAACACAGACTGAAACACAAATTCAAACCTAAAGCCTAACTCTAACCAGAACCCTAATCCAAACCGTAACCTTACACAAAAATTAACCCAAAATATAACCCAAACCCAAAACTTAATACAAACCCTAAACAACCCAAACACTAAAGCATACCCTAACCCTAACCCTAAACCTAACCCCAACCCTAAAACTAACCCTAACCCTATCTGTAACCCAAACCCTAACTCCAACCCCAACCCTAATCAACCCCAACCTTAACCAACTCAAACCCTAACCAACCCAAACCCTAACCCTAACCCTAACCGTAACCCCAAACCTAACCCTAACCCTAACCCTAACCCTAACCGTAACCGACACAAACCCTAACCCAAAGCCTAAGTGAAACGTTGGCACTAACCCAAACCCTAAGTCAAACCCCAACACAAACCCTAACACAATCCCTAACCAACCCGAACCCTGAGCCAAACCCTAACTCCAACCCTAACCAAGCAAAACCCGTAACCCAAACCCTAACGCAAAACCTAAACAACACAAACTGTAACACAAAATCTTACCTAAAGCCTAACTCTAACCAGAACCCTAATCCAAACCCTACCGTAACACGAAAATTAACCCAAACTCTAACCCAAAACCAAACCCTAATCCAAACCCTACTGTAACACGAAAATTAACCCAAACTTTAACCCAAAACCAAACCCTAATACAAACTCTAACCAACCCAAACACTAACACAAAGCCGAACCAACCCAAACCCTAACCAATCCAAACCCTAACCCTAACCCTAACACGAACCCTAACCCTAACTGTAACCGTAACCAACACAAACCTTAACCCAAAGCCTAAGTGAAACACTAACGCAAACCCTAACTGAAACCACAACACAAATCCTAGCACAATCCATAACCAAGCCGAGGCCTGAGCCAAATCGTAACTCCAACCCTAACCAAGAAAATCCCGTAACCCAAACCCTAACCCAAAAACTAAACAACACAAACTGCAACACAAATTCAAACCTAAAGCCTAACTCTAACCAGAACCCTAATCCAAACCGTAACCTTACACAAAAATTAACCCAAAATATAACCCAAACCCAAAACTTAATACAAACCCTAAACAACCCAAACACTAAAGCATACTCTAACCCTAACCCTAACCCTAAACCTAACCCCAACCCTCAAACTAACCCTAACCCTATCTGTAACCCAAACCCTAACTCCAACCCCAACCCTAACCAACCCCAACCTTAACCAACTCAAACCCTAACCAACCCAAACCCTAACCCTAACCCTAACCGTAACCCCAAACCTAACCCTAACCCTAAGCCTAACCCTAACCCTAACCGTAACCGACACAAACCCTAACCCAAAGCCTAAGTGAAACGTTGGCACTAACCCAAACCCTAAGTCAAACCCCAACACAAACCCTAACACAATCCCTAACCAACCCGAACCCTGAGCCAAACCCTAACTCCAACCCTAACCAAGCAAAACCCGTAACCCAAACCCTAACCCAAAACCTAAACAACACAAAATGTAACACAAAATCTTACCTAAAGCCTAACTCTAACCAGAACCCTAATCCAAATCCTACCGTAACACGAAAATTAACCCAAACTCTAACCCAAAACCAAACCCTAATCCAAACCCTACTGTAACACGAAAAGTAACCCAAACTTTAACCCAAACCCTAACCCTAATACAAACTCTGACCAACCCAAACACTAACACAAAGCCGAACCAACCCAAACCCTAACCAATCCAAACCCTAACCCTAACCCTAACACTAACCCTAACCCTAACTGTAACCGTAACCAACACAAACCTTAACCCAAAGCCTAAGTGAAACACTAACGCAAACCCTAACTGAAACCACAACACAAATCCTAGCACAATCCATAACCAAGCCGAGGCCTGAGCCAAATCATAACTCCTACCCTAACCAAGAAAAACCCGTAACCCAAACCCTAACCCAAAAACTAAACAACACAAACTGCAACACAAATTCAAACCTAAAGCCTAACTCTAACCAGAACCCTAATCCAAACCGTAACCTTACACAAAAATTAAGGCAAAATATAAACCAAACCCAAAACTTAATAAACAACCCTAAACAACCCAAACACTAAAGCATACCCTAACCCTAACCCTAAACATAACCCTAACCCCAACCCTAAAACTAACCCTAACCCTATCTGTAACCCAAACCCTAACACCAACCCCAACCCTAATCAACCCAAACCTTAACCAGCTCAAACCCTAACCAACCCAAACCCTAAACCTAACCCTAACCCTAACCGTAACCCTAAACCTAACCCTAAGCCTAACCCTAACCCTAACACTAACTGTAACCGACACAAACCCTAACCCAAAGCCTAAGTGAAACGTTGGCACTAACCCAAACCCTAAGTCAAACCCCAACACAAACCCTAACACAATCCCTAACCAACCCGAACCCTGAGCCAAACCCTAACTCCAACCCTAACCAAGCAAAACCTGTAACCCAAACCCTAACCCAAAACCTAAACAACACAAAATGTAACACTAAATCTTACCTAAAGCCTAACTCTAACCAGAACCCTAATCCAAACCCTACCGTAACACGAAAATTAACCCAAACTCTAACCCAAAACCAAACCCTAATCCAAACCCTACTGTAACACGAAAATTAACCCAAACTTTAACCCAAACCCTAACCCTAATACAAACTCTGACCAACCCAAACCCTAACCAATCCAAACCCTAACCCTAACCCTAACACTAACCCTAACCCTAACTGTAACCGTAACCAACACAAACCTTAACCCAAAGCCTAAGTGAAACACTAGCGCAAACCCTAACTGAAACCACAACACAAATCCTAGCACAATCCATAACCAAGCCGAGGCCTGAGCCAAATCGTAACTCCAACCCTAACCAAGAAAAACCCGTAACCCAAACCCTAACCCAAAAACTAAACAACACAAACTGCAACACAAATTCAAACCTAAAGCCTAACTCTAACCAGAACCCTAATCCAAACCGTAACCTTACACAAAAATTAACCCAAAATATAACCCAAACCCAAAACTTAATACAAACCCTAAACAACCCAAACACTAAAGCATACCCTAACCCTAACCCTAAACCTAACCCCAACCCTAAAACTAACCCTAACCCTATCTGTAACCCAAACCCTAACTCCAACCCCAACCCTAATCAACCCCAACCTTAACCAACTCAAACCCTAACCAACCCAAACCCTAACCCTAACCCTAACCGTAACCCCAAACCTAAGCCTAACCCTAACCCTAAGCCTAACCCTAACCCTAATGGTAACCGACACAAACCCTAACCCAAAGCCTAAGTGAAACGTTGGCACTAACCCAAACCCTAAGTCAAACCCCAACACAAACCCTAACACAATCCGTAACCAAGCCGAACCCTGAGCCAAACCCTAACTCCAACCCTAACCAAGCAAAACCCGCAACCCAAACCCTAACCCAAAACCTAAACAACACAAAATGTAACACAAAATCTTACCTAAAGCCTAACTCTAACCAGAACCCTAATCCAAACCCTACCGTAACACGAAAATTAACCCAAACTTTAACCCAAAACCAAACCCTAATACAAACTCTAACCAACCCAAACACTAACACAAAGCCGAACCAACCCAAACCCTAACCAATCCAAACCCTAACCCTAACCCTAACACTAACCCTAACACTAACCCTAACTGTAACCGTAACCAACACAAACCTTAACCCAAAGGCTAAGTGAAACACTAACGCAAACCCTAACTGAAACCACAACACAAATCCTAGCACAATCCATAACCAAGCCGAGGCCTGAGCCAAATCGTAACTCCAACCCTAACCAAGAAAAACCCGTAACCCAAACCCTAACCCAAAAACTAAACAACACAAACTGCAACACAAATTCAAACCTAAAGCCTAACTCTAACCAGAATCCTAATCCAAACCGTAACCTTACACAAAAATTAACCCAAAATATAACCCAAACCCAAAACTTAATACAAACCCTAAACAACCCAAACACTAAAGCATGCCCTAACCCTAACCCTAACCCTAAACCTAACCCCAACCCTAAAACTAACCCTAACCCTATCTGTAACCCAAACCCTAACTCCAACCCCAACCCTAATCAACCCCAACCCTAATCAACCCCAACCTTAACCAACTCAAACCCTAACCAACCCAAACCCTAACCCTAACCGTAACCCTAAACCTAACCCTAAGCCTAACCCTAACCGTAACCCTAACCGTAACCGACACAAACCCTAACCCAAAGCCTAAGTGAAACGTTGGCACTAACCCAAACCCTAAGTCAAACCCCAACACAAACCCTAACACAATCCCTAACCAACCCGAACCCTAATCCAAACCCTAACTCCAACCCTAACCAAGCAAAACCCGTAACCCAAACCCTAACCCAAAACCTAAACAACACAAAATGTAACACAAAATCTTACCTAAAGCCTAACTCTAACCAGAACCCTAATCCAAACCCTACCGTAACACGAAAATTAACCCAAACTCTAACCCAAAACCAAACCCTAATCCAAACCCTACTGTAACACGAAAATTAACCCAAACTTTAACCCAAAACCAAACCCTAATACAAACTCTAACCAACCCAAACACTAACACAAAGCCGAACCAACCCAAACCCTAACCAATCCAAACCCTAACCCTAACCCTAACACTAACCCTAACCCTAACTGTAACCGTAACCAACACAAACCTTAACCCAAAGCCTAAGTGAAACACTAACGCAAACCCTAACTGAAACCACAACACAAATCCTAGCACAATCCATAACCAAGCCGAGGCCTGAGCCAAATCGTAACTCCAACCCTAACCAAGAAAAACCCGTAACCCAAACCCTAACCCAAAAACTAAACACCACAAACTGCAACACAAATTCAAACCTAAAGCCTAACTCTAATCGGAACCCTAATCCACACCGTAACCTTACACAAAAATTAACCGAAAATATAACCCAAACCCAAAACTTAATACAAACCCTAAAAAACCAAAACACTAAAGCATACCATAACCCTAAACCTAACCCTAACCCTAAACCTAACCCCAACCCTAAAACTAACCCTAACCCTATCTGTAACCCAAACCCTAACTCCAACCCCAACCCTAACCAACCCCAACCTTAACCAACTCAAACCCTAACCAACCCAAACCCTAACCCTAACCCTAACCGTAACCCCAAACCTAACCCTAACCCTAACCCTAACCCTAACCCTAACCCTAACCCTAACCCTAACCCTAACCGTAACCGACACAAACCCTAACCCAAAGCCTAAGTGAAACGTTGGCACTAACCCAAACCCTAAGTCAAACCCCAACACAAATCTTAACACAATCCCTAACCAACCCGAACCCTGAGCCAAACCCTAACTCCAACCCTAACCAAGCAAAACCCGTAACCCAAACCCTAACCTAAAACCTAAACAACACAAAATGTAACACAAAATCTTACCTAAACCCTAACTCTAACCAGAACCCTAATCCAAACCCTACCGTAACACGAAAATTAACCCAAACTCTAACCCAAAACCAAACCCTAATCCAAACCCTACTGTAACACGAAAATTAACCCAAACTTTAACCCAAAACCAAACCCTAATACAAACTCTAACCAACCCAAACACTAACACAAAGCCGAACCAACCCAAACCCTAACCAATCCAAACCCTAACCCTAACCCTAACACTAACCCTAACCCTAACTGTAACCGTAACCAACACAAACCTTAACCCAAAGCCTAAGTGAAACACTAACGCAAACCCTAACTGAAACCACAACACAAATCCTAGCACAATCCATAACCAAGCCGAGGCCTGAGCCAAATCGTAACTCCAACCCTAACCAAGAAAAACCCGTAAACCAAACCCTAACCGAAAAACTAAACAACACAAACTGCAACACAAATTCAAACCTAAAGCCTAACTCTAACCAGAACCCTAATCCACACCGTAACCTTACACAAAAATTAACCCAAAATATAACCCAAACCCAAAACTTAATACAAACCCTAAACAACCCAAACACTAAAGCATACCCTAACCCTAACCCTAACCCTAAACATAACCCTAACCCCAACCCTCAAACTAACCCTAACCCTATCTGTAACCCAAACCCTAACTCCAACCCCAACCCTAATCAACCCCTACCTTAACCAACTCAAACCCTAACCAACCCAAACCCTAACCCTAACCCTAACCGTAACCCCAAACCTAACCCTAACCCTAACCCTAACCCTAACCCTAACCGTAACCAACACAAACCCTAACCCAAAGCCTAAGTGAAACGTTGGCACTAACGCAAACCCTAAGTCAAACCCTAACACAATCCCTAACCAACCCGAACCCTGAGCCAAACCCTAACTCCAACCCTAACCAAGCAAAACCCGTAACCCAAACCCTAACCCAAAACCTAAACAACAAAAAATGTAACACAAAATCTTACCTAAAGCCTAACTCTAACCAGAACCCTAATCCAAACCCTACCGTAACACGAAAATTAACCCAAACTCTAACCCAAAACCAAACCCTAATCCAAACCCTACTGTAACACGAAAATTAACCCAAACTTTAACCCAAAACCAAACCCTAATACAAACTCTAACCAACCCAAACACTAACACAAAGCCGAACCAACCCAAACCCTAACCAATCCAAACCCTAACCCTAACCCTAACACTAACCCTAACCCTAACTGTAACCGTAACCAACACAAACCTTAAGCCAAAGCCTAAGTGAAACACTAACGCAAACCCTAACTGAAACCACAACACAAATCCTAGCACAATCCATAACCAAGCCGAGGCCTGAGCCAAATCGTAACTCCAACCCTAACCAAGAAAAACCCGTAACCCAAACCCTAACCCAAAAACTAAACACCACAAACTGCAACACAAATTCAAACCTAAAGCCTAACTCTAACCAGAACCCTAATCCACACCGTAACCTTACACAAAAATTAACCGAAAATATAACCCAAACCCAAAACTTAATACAAACCCTAAACAACCCAAACACTAAAGCATACCCTAACCCTAACCCTAACCCTAACCCCAACCCTCAAACTAACCCTAACCCTATCTGTAACCCAAACCCTAACTCCAACCCCAACCCTAATCAACCCCTACCTTAACCAACTCAAACCCTAACCAACCCAAACCCTAACCCTAACCCTAACCGTAACCCCAAACCTAACCCTAACCCTAACCCTAACCCTAACCCTAACCGTAACCGACACAAACCCTAACCCAAAGCCTAAGTGAAACGTTGGCACTAACCCAAACCCTAAGTCAAACCCCAACACAAACCCTAACACAATCCCTAACCAACCCGAACCCTGAGCCAAACCCTAACTCCAACCCTAACCAAGCAAAACCTGTAACCCAAACCCTAACCCAAAACCTAAACAACACAAAATGTAACACAAAATCTTACCTAAAGCCTAACTCTAACCAGAACCCTAATCCAAACCCTACCGTAACACGAAAATTAACCCAAACTCTAACCCAAAACCAAACCCTAATCCAAACCCTACTGTAACACGAAAAGTAACCCAAACTTTAACCCAAAACCAAACCCTAATACAAACTCTAACCAACCCAAACACTAACACAAAGCCGAACCAACCCAAACCCTAACCAATCCAAACCCTAACCCTAACCCTAACACTAACCCTAACCCTAACTGTAACCGTAACCAACACAAACCTTAACCCAAAGCCTAAGTGAAACACTAGCGCAAACCCTAACTGAAACCACAACACAAATCCTAGCACAATCCATAACCAAGCCGAGGCCTGAGCCAAATCGTAACTCCAACCCTAACCAAGAAAAACCCGTAACCCAAACCCTAACCCAAAAACTAAACAACACAAACTGCAACACAAATTCAAACCTAAAGCCTAACTCTAACCAGAACCCTAATCCACACCGTAACCTTACACAAAAATTAACCCAAAATATAACCCAAACCCAAAACTTAATACAAACCCTAAACAACCCAAATACTAAAGCATACCCTAACCCTAACCCTAAACCTAACCCCAACCCTCAAACTAACCCTAACCCTATCTGTAACCCAAACCCTAACTCCAACCCCAACCCTAATCAACCCCTACCTTAACCAACTCAAACCCTAACCAACCCAAACCCTAACCCTAACCCTAACCGTAACCCCAAACCTAACCCTAACCCTAACCCTAACCCTAACCCTAACCCTAACCCTAACCCTAACCCTAACCCTAACCGTAACCGACACAAACCCTAACCCAAAGCCTAAGTGAAACGTTGGCACTAACGCAAACCCTAAGTCAAACCCCAACACAAACCCTAACACAATCCCTAACCAACCCGAACCCTGAGCCAAACCCTAACTCCAACCCTAACCAAGCAAAACCGGTAACCCAAACCCTAACCCAAAACCTAAACAACACAAAATGTAACACAAAATCTTACCTAAAGCCTAACTCTAACCAGAACCCTAATCCAAACCCTACCGTAACACGAAAATTAACCCAAACGTTAACCCAAAACCAAACCCTAATACAAACTCTAACCAACCCAAACACTAACACAAAGCCAAACCAACCCAAACCCTAACCAATCCAAACCCTAACCCTAACCCTAACACTAACCCTAACCCTAACTGTAACCGTAACCAACACAAACCTTAACCCAAAGCCTAAGTGAAACACTAAGGCAAACCCTAACTGAAACCACAACACAAATCCTAGCACAATCCATAACCAAGCCGAGGCCTGAGCCAAATCGTAACTCCAACCCTAACCAAGAAAAACCCGTAACCCAAACCCTAACCCAAAAACTAAACACCACAAACTGCAACACAAATTCAAACCTAAAGCCTAACTCTAACCAGAACCCTAATCCACACCGTAACCTTACACAAAAATTAACCGAAAATATAACCCAAACCCAAAACTTAATACAAACCCTAAACAACCCAAACACTAAAGCATACCCTAACCCTAACCCTAACCCTAACCCTAAACCTAACCCCAACCCTCAAACTAACCCTAACCCTATCTGTAACCCAAACCCTAACTCCAACCCCAATCCTAATCAACCCCTACCTTAACCAACTCAAACCCTAACCCTAACCCTAACCCTAACCCTAACCCTAACACTAACCCTAACTGTAACCGTAACCAACACAAACCCTAACCCAAAGCCTAAGTGAAACACGAACGCAAACCCTAACTGAAACCACAACACAAATCCTAGCACAATCCATAACCAAGCCGAGGCCTGAGCCAAACCCTAACTCCAACCCTAACCAAGAAAAACCCGTAACCCAAACCCTAACCCAAAAACTAAACAACACAGACTGCAACACAAATTCAAACCTAAAGCCTAACTCTAACCAGAACCCTAATCCAAACCGTAACCTTACACAAAAATTAACCCAAAATATAACCCAAACCCAAAACTTAATACAAACCCTAAACAACCCAAACACTAAAGCATACCCTAACCCTAACTCTAAACATAACCCTAACCCCAACCCTAAAACTAACCCTAACCCTATCTGTAACACAAACCCTAACTCCAACCCCAACCCTAATCAACCCCAACCTTAACCAACTCAAACCCTAACCAACCCAAACCCTAACCCTAACCGTAATCCTAAACCTAACTCTAAGCCTAACCCTAACCCTAACACTGACCGTAACCGACACAAACCCTAACCCAAAGCCTAAGTGAAACATTGGCACTAACCCAAACCCTAAGTCAAACCCCAATACAAGCCCTAACACAATCCCTAACCAACCTGAACCCTGAGCCAAACCCTAACTCCAACCCTAACCAATAAAAACCCGTAACACAAACCCTAACCCAAAACCTAAACAACACAAAATGTAACACAAAATCTTACCTAAAGCCTAACTCTAACCAGAACCCTAATCCAAACCCTACCGTAACACGAAAATTAACCCAAACTCTAACCCAAAACCAAACCCTAATACAAACTCTAACCAACCCAAACACTAACACAAAGCCGAACCAACCCAAACCCTAACCCTTACCCTAACCCTAACCCTAAACCTAACGCTAACCCTAACCCTAACTGTAACCGTAACCAACACAAACCTTAACCCAAAGCCTAAGTGAAACACTAACGCAAACCCTAACTGAAACCACAACACAAATCCTAGCACAATCCATAACCAAGCCGAGGCCTGAGCCAAATCGTAACTCCAACCCTAACCAAGAAAAACCCGTAACCCAAACCCTAACCCAAAAACTAAACACCACAAACTGCAACACAAATTCAAACCTAAAGCCTAACTCTAACCAGAACCCTAATCCACACCGTAACCTTACACAAAAATTAACCGAAAATATAACCCAAACCCAAAACTTAATACAAACCCTAAACAACCCAAACACTAAAGCATACCCTAACCCTAACCCTAACCCTAACCCTAAACCTAACCCCAACCCTCAAACTAACCCTAACCCTATCTGTAACCCAAACCCTAACTCCAACCCCAATCCTAATCAACCCCTACCTTAACCAACTCAAACCCTAACCAACCCAAACCCTAACCCTAACCCTAACCGTAACCCCAAACCTAACCCTAACCCTAACCCTAACCCTAACCGTAACCGACACAAACCCTAACCCAAAGCCTAAGTGAAACGTTGGCACTAACGCAAACCCTAAGTCAAACCCCAACACAAACCCTAACACAATCCCTAACCAACCCGAACCCTGAGCCAAACCCTAACTCCAACCCTAACCAATAAAAACCTGTAACCCAAACCCTAACCCAAAACCTAAACAACACAAAATGTAACACAAAATCTTACCTAAAGCCTAACTCTAACCAGAACCCTAATGCAAACCCTACCGTAACACGAAAATTAACCCAAACGTTAACCCAAAACCAAACCCTAATACAAACTCTAACCAACCCAAACACTAACACAAAGCTGAACCAACCCAAACCCTAACCAATCCAAACCCTAACCCTAACCCTAACCCTAACCCTAACCCTAACCCTAACCCTAACCCTAACCCTAACACTAACCCTAACTGTAACCGTAACCAACACAAACCTTAACCCAAAGCCTAAGTGTAACACTAACGCAAACCCTAACTGAAACCACAACACAAATCCTAGCACAATCCATAACCAAGCCGAGGCCTGAGCCAAACCCTAACTCCAACCCTAACCAAGAAAAACCCGTAACCCAAACCCTAACCCAAAAACTAAACAACACAGACTGAAACACAAATTCAAACCTAAAGCCTAACTCTAACCAGAACCCTAATCCAAACCGTAACCTTACACAAAAATTAACCCAAAATATAACCCAAACCCAAAACTTAATACAAACCCTAAACAACCCAAACACTAAAGCATACCCTAACCCTAACCCTAAACATAACCCTAACCCCAACCCTAAAACTAACCCTAACCCTATCTGTAACCCAAACCCTAACTCCAACCCCAACCCTAATCAACCCCAACCTTAACCAACTCAAACCCTAACCAACCCAAACCCTAACCCTAACCGTAATCCTAAACCTAACTCTAAGCCTAACCCTAACCCTAACACTAACCGTAACCGACACAAACCCTAACCCAAAGCCTAAGTGAAACGTTGGCACTAACCCAAACCCTAAGTCAAACCCCAACACAAACCATAACACAATCCCTAACCAACCTGAACCCTGAGCCAAACCCTAACTCCAACCCTAACCAAGCAAAACCTGTAACCCAAACCCTAACCCAAAACCTAAACAACACAAAATGTAACACAAAATCTTACCTAAAGCCTAACTCTAACCAGAACCCTAATCCAAACCCTACCGTAACACGAAAATTAACCCAAACTCTAACCCAAAACCAAACCCTAATACAAACTCTAACCAACCCAAACACTAACACAAAGCCGAACCAACCCAAACCCTAACCCTTACCCTAACCCTAACCCTAAACCTAACGCTAACCCTAACCCTAACTGTAACCGTAACCAACACAAACCTTAACCCAAAGCCTAAGTGAAACACTAATGCAAACCCTAACTGAAACCACAACACAAATCCTAGCACAATCCATAACCAAGCCGAGGCCTGAGCCAAATCGTAACTCCAACCCTAACCAAGAAAAACCCGTAACCCAAACCCTAACCCAAAAACTAAACAACACAGACTGAAACACAAATTCAAACCTAAAGCCTAACTCTAACCAGAACCCTAATCCAAACCGTAACCTTACACAAAAATTAACCCAAAATATAACCCAAACCCAAAACTTAATACAAACCCTAAACAACCCAAACACTAAAGCATACCCTAACCCTAACCCTAAACCTAACCCCAACCCTAAAACTAACCCTAACCCTATCTGTAACCCAAACCCTAACTCCAACCCCAACCCTAATCAACCCCAACCTTAACCAACTCAAACCCTAACCAACCCAAACCCTAACCCTAACCCTAACCGTAACCCCAAACCTAACCCTAACCCTAACCCTAACCCTAACCGTAACCGACACAAACCCTAACCCAAAGCCTAAGTGAAACGTTGGCACTAACCCAAACCCTAAGTCAAACCCCAACACAAACCCTAACACAATCCCTAACCAACCCGAACCCTGAGCCAAACCCTAACTCCAACCCTAACCAAGCAAAACCCGTAACCCAAACCCTAACGCAAAACCTAAACAACACAAACTGTAACACAAAATCTTACCTAAAGCCTAACTCTAACCAGAACCCTAATCCAAACCCTACCGTAACACGAAAATTAACCCAAACTCTAACCCAAAACCAAACCCTAATCCAAACCCTACTGTAACACGAAAATTAACCCAAACTTTAACCCAAAACCAAACCCTAATACAAACTCTAACCAACCCAAACACTAACACAAAGCCGAACCAACCCAAACCCTAACCAATCCAAACCCTAACCCTAACCCTAACACGAACCCTAACCCTAACTGTAACCGTAACCAACACAAACCTTAACCCAAAGCCTAAGTGAAACACTAACGCAAACCCTAACTGAAACCACAACACAAATCCTAGCACAATCCATAACCAAGCCGAGGCCTGAGCCAAATCGTAACTCCAACCCTAACCAAGAAAAACCCGTAACCCAAACCCTAACCCAAAAACTAAACAACACAAACTGCAACACAAATTCAAACCTAAAGCCTAACTCTAACCAGAACCCTAATCCAAACCGTAACCTTACACAAAAATTAACCCAAAATATAACCCAAACCCAAAACTTAATACAAACCCTAAACAACCCAAACACTAAAGCATACCCTAACCCTAACCCTAAACCTAACCCCAACCCTAAAACTAACCCTAACCCTATCTGTAACCCAAACCCTAACTCCAACCCCAACCCTAATCAACCCCAACCTTAACCAACTCAAACCCTAACCAACCCAAACCCTAACCCTAACCCTAACCGTAACCCCAAACCTAAGCCTAACCCTAACCCTAAGCCTAACCCTAACCCTAATGGTAACCGACACAAACCCTAACCCAAAGCCTAAGTGAAACGTTGGCACTAACCCAAACCCTAAGTCAAACCCCAACACAAACCCTAACACAATCCGTAACCAAGCCGAACCCTGAGCCAAACCCTAACTCCAACCCTAACCAAGCAAAACCCGCAACCCAAACCCTAACCCAAAACCTAAACAACACAAAATGTAACACAAAATCTTACCTAAAGCCTAACTCTAACCAGAACCCTAATCCAAACCCTACCGTAACACGAAAATTAACCCAAACTTTAACCCAAAACCAAACCCTAATACAAACTCTAACCAACCCAAACACTAACACAAAGCCGAACCAACCCAAACCCTAACCAATCCAAACCCTAACCCTAACCCTAACACTAACCCTAACACTAACCCTAACTGTAACCGTAACCAACACAAACCTTAACCCAAAGGCTAAGTGAAACACTAACGCAAACCCTAACTGAAACCACAACACAAATCCTAGCACAATCCATAACCAAGCCGAGGCCTGAGCCAAATCGTAACTCCAACCCTAACCAAGAAAAACCCGTAACCCAAACCCTAACCCAAAAACTAAACAACACAAACTGCAACACAAATTCAAACCTAAAGCCTAACTCTAACCAGAATCCTAATCCAAACCGTAACCTTACACAAAAATTAACCCAAAATATAACCCAAACCCAAAACTTAATACAAACCCTAAACAACCCAAACACTAAAGCATGCCCTAACCCTAACCCTAACCCTAAACCTAACCCCAACCCTAAAACTAACCCTAACCCTATCTGTAACCCAAACCCTAACTCCAACCCCAACCCTAATCAACCCCAACCCTAATCAACCCCAACCTTAACCAACTCAAACCCTAACCAACCCAAACCCTAACCCTAACCGTAACCCTAAACCTAACCCTAAGCCTAACCCTAACCGTAACCCTAACCGTAACCGACACAAACCCTAACCCAAAGCCTAAGTGAAACGTTGGCACTAACCCAAACCCTAAGTCAAACCCCAACACAAACCCTAACACAATCCCTAACCAACCCGAACCCTAATCCAAACCCTAACTCCAACCCTAACCAAGCAAAACCCGTAACCCAAACCCTAACCCAAAACCTAAACAACACAAAATGTAACACAAAATCTTACCTAAAGCCTAACTCTAACCAGAACCCTAATCCAAACCCTACCGTAACACGAAAATTAACCCAAACTTTAACCCAAAACCAAACCCTAATCCAAACTCTAACCAACCCAAACACTAACACAAAGCCGAACCAACCCAAACCCTATCCAATCCAAACCCTAACCCTTACCCTAACCCTAACCCTAACTGTAACCGTAACCAACACAAACCTTAACCCAAAGCCTAAGTGAAACACTAACGCAAACCCTAACTGAAACCACAACACAAATCCTAGCACAATCCATAACCAAGCCGAGGCCTAAGCCAAATCGCAACTCCAACCCTAACCAAGAAAAACCCGTAACCCAAACCCTAACCCAAAAACTAAACACCACAAACTGCAACACAAATTCAAACCTAAAGCCTAACTCTAACCAGAACCCTAATCCACACCGTAACCTTACACAAAAATTAACCGAAAATATAACCCAAACCCAAAACTTAATACAAACCCTAAACAACCCAAACACTAAAGCATACCCTAACCCTAACCCCAACCCAAAAACTAACCCTAACCCTATCTGTAACCCAAACCCTAACTCCAACCCCAACCCTAATCAACCCCAACCTTAACCAACTCAAACCCTAACCAACCCAAACCCTAACCCTAACCCTAACCGTAATCCTAAACCTAACCCTAAGCCTAACCCTAACCCTAACCCTAACCGTAACCGACACAAACCCTAACCCAAAGCCTAAGTGAAACGTTGGCACTAACCCAAACCCTAAGTCAAACCCCAACACAAACCCTAGCACAATCCCTAACCAACCCGAACCCTGAGCCAAACCCTAACTCCAACCCTAACCAAGCAAAACCCGTAACCCAAACCCTAACCCAAAACCTAAACAACACAAAATGTAACACAAAATCTTACCTAAAGCCTAACTCTAACCAGAACCCTAATCCAAACCCTACCGTAACACGAAAATTAACCCAAACTTTAACCCAAAACCAAACCCTAATACAAACTCTAACCAACCCAAACAATAACACAAAGCCGAACCAACCCAAACCCTAACCAATCCAAACCCTAACCCTAACCCTAACACTAACCCTAACTGTAACCGTAACCAACACAAACCTTAACCCAAAGCCTAAGTGAAACACTAACGCAAACCCTAACTGAAACCACAACACAAATCCTAGCACAATCCATAACCAAGCCGAGGCCTGAGCCAAATCGTAACTCCAACCCTAACCAAGAAAAACCCGTAACCCAAACCCTAACCCAAAAACTAAACAACACAAACTGCAACACAAATTCAAACCTAAAGCCTAACTCTAACCAGAACCCTAATTCAAACCGTAACCTTACACAAAAATTAACCCAAAATATAACACAAACCCAAAACTTAATACAAACCCTAAACAACGCAAACACTAAAGCATACCCTAACCCTAAACATAACCCTAACCCCAATCCTAAAACTAACCCTAACCCTATCTGTAACCCAAACCCTAACTCCAACCCCAACCCTAATCAACTCCAACCTTAACCAACTCAAACCCTAACTAACCCAAACCCTAACCCTAACCCTAACCGTAACCCTAAGCCTAACCCTAAGCCTAACCCTAACCCTAACCGTAACCGACACAAACCCTAACCCAAAGCCTAAGTGAAACGTTGGCACTAACGCAAACCCTAAGTCAAACCCCAACACAAACCCTAACACAATCCCTAACCAACCCGAACCCTGAGCCAAACCCTAACTCCAACCCTAACCAAGCAAAACCCGTAACCCAAACCCTAACCCAAAACCTAAACAACACAAAATGTAACACAAAATCTTACCTAAAGCCTAACTCTAACCAGAACCCTAATCCAAACCCTACCGTAACACGAAAATTAACCCAAACTTTAACCCAAAACCAAACCCTAATCCAAACTCTAACCAACCCAAACACTAACACAAAGCCGAACCAACCCAAACCCTATCCAATCCAAACCCTAACCCTTACCCTAACCCTAACTGTAACCGTAACCAACACAAACCTTAACCCAAAGCCTAAGTGAAACACTAACGCAAACCCTAACTGAAACCACAACACAAATCCTAGCACAATCCATAACCAAGCCGAGGCCTAAGCCAAATCGCAACTCCAACCCTAACCAAGAAAAACCCGTAACCCAAACCCTAACATAAAAACTAAACACCACAAACTGCAACACAAATTCAAACCTAAAGCCTAACTCTAACCAGAACCCTAATCCAAACCGTAACCTTACACAAAAATTAACCGAAAATATAACCCAAACCCAAAACTTAATACAAACCCTAAACAACCCAAACACTAAAGCATACCCTAACCCTAACCCCAACCCAAAAACTAACCCTAACCCTATCTGTAACCCAAACCCTAACTCCAACCCCAACCCTAATCAACCCCAACCTTAACCAACTCAAACCCTAACCAACCCAAACCCAAACCCTAACCCTAACCGTAATCCTAAACCTAACCCTAACCCTAAGCCTAACCCTAACCCTAACCGTAACCGACACAAACCCTAACCCAAAGCCTAAGTGAAACGTTGGCACTAACCCAAACCCTAAGTCAAACCCCAACACAAACCCTAGCACAATCCCTAACCAACCCGAACCCTGAGCCAAACCCTAACTCCAACCCTAACCAAGCAAAACCCATAACCCAAACCCTAACCCAAAACCTAAACAACACAAAATGTAACACAAAATCTTACCTAAAGCCTAACTCTAAGAAGAACCCTAATCCAAACCCTACCGTAACACGAAAATTAACCCAAACTTTAACCCAAAACCAAACCCTAATACAAACTCTAACCAACCCAAACACTAACACAAAGCCAAACCAACCCAAACCCTAACCAATCCAAACCATAACCCTAAACCTAACACTAACCCTAACTGTAACCGTAACCAACACAAACCTTAACCCAAAGCCTAAGTGAAACACTAACGCAAACCCTAACTGAAACCACAACACAAATCCTAGCACAATCCATAACCAAGCCGAGGCCTGAGCCAAATCGTAACTCCAACCCTAACCAAGAAAAACCCGTAACCCAAACCCTAACCCAAAAACTAAACACCACAAACTGCAACACAAATTCAAACCTAAAGCCTAACTCTAACCAGAACCCTAATCCAAACCGTAACCTTACACAAAAATTAACCCAAAATATAACCCAAACCCAAAACTTAATACAAACCCTAAACAACCCAAACACTAAAGCATACCCTAACCCTAACCCTAAACATAACCCTAACCCCAACCCTAAAACTAACCATAACCCTATCTGTAACCCAAGCCCTAACTCCAACCCCAACCCTAATCAACCCCAACCTTAACCAGCTCAAACACTAACCAACCCAAACCCTAAACCTAACCCTAACCCTAACCGTAACCCTAAACCTAACCCTAACCCTAAGCCTAACCCTAACCCTAACCGTAACCGACACAAACCCTAACCCAAAGCCTAAGTGAAACGTTGGCACTAACCCAAACCCTAAGTCAAACCCCAACACAAACCCTAACACAATCCCTAACCAACCCGAACCCTGAGCCAAACCCTAACTCCAACCCTAACCAAGCAAAACCCATAACCCAAACCCTAACCCAAAACCTAAACAACACAAAATGTAACACAAAATCTTACCTAAAGCCTAACTCTAACCAGAACCCTAATCCAAACCCTACCGTAACACGAAAATTAACCCAAATTCTAACCCAAAACCAAACCCTAATACAAACTCTAACCAACCCAAACACTAACACAAAGCCGAACCAACCCAAACCCTAACCAATCCAAACCCTAACCCTAACCCTAACCCTTACCCTAACCCTAACCCTAACCCTAACCCTAACCCTAACCCTAACCCTAACCCTAACCCTAACCCTAACCCTAACCCTAACTGTAACCGTAACCAACACAAACCTTAACCCAAAGCCTAAGTGAAACACTAACGCAAACCCTAACTGAAACCACAACACAAATCCTAGCACAATCCATAACCAAGCCGAGGCCTGAGCCAAATCGTAACTCCAACCCTAACCAAGAAAAACCCGTAACCCAAACCCTAACCCAAAAACTAAACAACACAAACTGCAACGCAAATTCAAACCTAAAGCCTAACTCTAACCAGAACCCTAATCCAAACCGTAACCTTACACAAAAATTAACCGAAAATATAACCCAAACCCAAAACTTAATACAAACCCTAAACAACCCAAACACTAAAGCATACCCTAACCCTAACCCCAACCCAAAAACTAACCCTAACCCTATCTGTAACCCAAACCCTAACTCCAACCCCAACCCTAATCAACCCCAACCTTAACCAACTCAAACCCTAACCAACCCAAACCCAAACCCTAACCCTAACCGTAATCCTAAACCTAACCCTAAGCCTAACCCTAACCCTAACCCTAACCGTAACCGACACAAACCCTAACCCAAAGCCTAAGTGAAACGTTGGCACTAACCCAAACCCTAAGTCAAACCCCAACACAAACCCTAGCACAATCCCTAACCAACCCGAACCCTGAGCCAAACCCTAACTCCAACCCTAACCAAGCAAAACCCATAACCCAAACCCTAACCCAAAACCTAAACAACACAAAATGTAACACAAAATCTTACCTAAAGCCTAACTCTAACCAGAACCCTAATCCAAACCCTACCGTAACACGAAAATTAACCCAAACTCTAACCCAAAACCAAACCCTAATACAAACTCTAACCAACCCAAACACTAACCAATCCAAACCCTAACCCTAACCCTTACCCTAACCCTGACCCTAACTGTAACCGTAACCAACACAGACCTTAACCCAAAGCCTAAGTGAAACACTAACGCAAACCCTAACTGAAACCACAACACAAATCCTAGCACAATCCATAACCAAGCCGAGGCCTGAGCCAAACCCTAACTCCAACCCTAACCAAGAAAAACCCGTAACCCAAACCCTAACCCAAAAACTAAACAACACACACTGCAACACAAATTCAAACCTAAAGCCTAACTCTAACCAGAACCCTAATCCAAACCCTACCGTAACACGAAAATTAACCCAAACTCTAACCCAAAACCAAACCCTAATACAAACTCTAACCAACCCAAACACTAACACAAAGCCGAACCAACCCAAACCCTAACCAATCCAAACCCTAACCCTAACCCTAACCCTAACCCTAACCCTAACCCTAACCCTAACCCTAACCCTAACCCTAACCCTAACCCTAACCCTAACCCTAACCCTAACCCTAACCGTAACCCTAACCCTAACCCTAACTGTAACCGTAACCAACACAAACCTTAACCCAAAGCCTAAGTGAAACACTAACGCAAACCCTAACTGAAACCACAACACAAATCCTAGCACAATCCATAACCAAGCCGAGGCCTGAGCCAAATCGTAACTCCAACCCTAACCAAGAAAAACCCGTAACCCAAACCCTAACCCAAAAACTAAACAACACAAACTGCAACACAAATTCAAACCTAAAGCCTAACTCTAACCAGAACCCTAATCCAAACCGTAACCTTACACAAAAATTAACCCAAAATATAACCCAAACCCAAAACTTAATACAAACCCTAAACAACCCAAACACTAAAGCATACCCTAACCCTAACCCTAAACCTAACCCCAACCCTAAAACTAACCCTAACCCTATCTGTAACCCAAACCCTAACTCCAACCCCAACCCTAATCAACCCCAACCTTAACCAACTCAAACCCTAACCAACCCAAACCCTAACCCTAACCCTAACCGTAACCCTAAACCTAACCCTAAGCCTAAGCCTAACCCTAACCCTAACCCTAACCCTAACCCTAACCCTAACCGACACAAACCCTAACCCAAAGCCTAAGTGAAACGTTGGCACTAACCCAAACCCTAAGTCAAACCCCAACACAAACCCTAACACAATCCCTAACCAACCCGAACCCTGAGCCAAACCCTAACTCCAACCCTAACCAAGCAAAACCCGTAACCCAAACCCTAAACCAAAACCTAAACAACACAAAATGTAACACAAAATCTTACCTAAAGCCTAACTCTAACCAGAACCCTAATCCAAACCCTACCGTAACACGAAAATTAACCCAAACTCTAACCCAAAACCAAACCCTAATACAAACTCGAACCAACCCAAACACTAACACAAAGCCAAACCAACCCAAACCCTAACCAATCCAAACCCTAACCCTAACCCTCACCCTAACCCTAACCCTCACCCTAACCCTAACCCTAACCCTAACCCTAACCCTAACCCTAACTGTAACCGTAACCAACACAAACCTTAACCCAAAGCCTAAGTGAAACACTAACGCAAACCCTAACTGAAACCACAACACAAATCCTAGCACAATCCATAACCAAGCCGAGGCCTGAGCCAAATCGTAACTCCAACCCTAACCAAGAAAAACCCGTAACCCAAACCCTAACCCAAAAACTAAACACAACAAACTGCAACACAAATTCAAACCTAAAGCCTAACTCTAACCAGAACCCTAATCCAAACCCTACTGTAACACGAAAATTAACCCAAACTTTAACCCAAAACCAAACCCTAATACAAACTCTAACCAACCCAAACACTAGCACAAAGCCGAACCAACCCAAACCCTAACCAATCCAAACCCTAACCCTAACCCTAACCCTAACCCTAACCCTAACCCTAACCCTAACCCTAACCCTAACCCAAACCCTAACCCTAACCCTAACCCTTACCCTAACCCTAACTGTAACCCTAACCCTAATACTAACCCTAACTGTAACCGTAACCAACACAAACCTTAACCCAAAGCCTAAGTGAAACACTAACGCAAACCCTAACTGAAACCACAACACAAATCCTAGCACAATCCATAACCAAGCCGAGGCCTAAGCCAAATCGTAACTCCAACCCTAACCAAGAAAAACCCGTAACCCAAACCCTAACCCAAAAACTAAACAACACAAACTGCAACACAAATTCAAACCTAAAGCCTAACTCTAACCAGAACCCTAATCCAAACCGTAACCTTACACAAAAATTAACCCAAAATATAACCCAAACCCAAAACTTAATACAAACCCTAAACAACCCAAACACTAAAGCATACCCTAACCCTAACCCTAAACCTAACCCCAACCCTAAAACTAACCCTAACCCTATCTGTAACCCAAACCCTAACTCCAACCCCAACCCTAATCAACCCCAACCTTAACCAACTCAAACCCTAACCAACCCAAACCCTAACCCTAACCCTAACCGTAACCCTAAACCTAACCCTAACCCTAAGCCTAACCCTAACCCTAACCCTAACCCTAACCCTAACCGACACAAACCCTAACCCAAAGCCTAAGTGAAACGTTGGCACTAACCCAAACCCTAAGTCAAACCCCAACACAAACCCTAACACAATCCCTAACCAACCCGAACCCTGAGCCAAACCCTAACTCCAACCCTAACCAAGCAAAACCCGTAACCCAAACCCTAAACCAAAACCTAAACAACACAAAATGTAACACAAAATCTTACCTAAAGCCTAACTCTAACCAGAACCCTAATCCAAACCCTACCGTAACACGAAAATTAACCCAAACTCTAACCCAAAACCAAACCCTAATACAAACTCGAACCAACCCAAACACTAACACAAAGCCAAACCAACCCAAACCCTAACCAATCCAAACCCTAACCCTAACCCTCACCCTAACCCTAACCCTAACCCTAACCCTAACCCTAACCCTAACCCTAACCCTAACTGTAACCGTAACCAACACAAACCTTAACCCAAAGCCTAAGTGAAACACTAACGCAAACCCTAACTGAAACCACAACACAAATCCTAGCACAATCCATAACCAAGCCGAGGCCTGAGCCAAATCGTAACTCCAACCCTAACCAAGAAAAACCCGTAACCCAAACCCTAACCCAAAAACTAAACACCACAAACTGCAACACAAATTCAAACCTAAAGCCTAACTCTAACCAGAACCCTAATCCAAACCCTACTGTAACACGAAAATTAACCCAAACTTTAACCCAAAACCAAACCCTAATACAAACTCTAACCAACCCAAACACTAACCCAAAGCCGAACCAACCCAAACCCTAACCAATCCTAACCCTAACCCTAACCCTAACCCTAACCCAAACCCTAACCCTAACCCTAACCCTTACCCTAACCCTAACTGTAACCCTAACCCTAATACTAACCCTAACTGTAACCGTAACCAACACAAACCTTAACCCAAAGCCTAAGTGAAACACTAACGCAAACCCTAACTGAAACCACAACACAAATCCTAGCACAATCCATAACCAAGCCGAGGCCTGAGCCAAATCGTAACTCCAACCCTAACCAAGAAAAACCCGTAACCCAAACCCTAACCCAAAAACTAAACAACACAAACTGCAACACAAATTCAAACCTAAAGCCTAACTCTAACCAGAACCCTAATCCAAACCGTAACCTTACACAAAAATTAACCCAAAATATAACCCAAACCCAAAACTTAATACAAACCCTAAACAACCCAAACACTAAAGCATACCCTAACCCTAACCCTAAACCTAACCCCAACCCTCAAACTAACCCTAACCCTATCTGTAACCCAAACCCTAACTCCAACCCCAACCCTAATCAACCCCAACCTTAACCAACTCAAACCCTAACCAACCCAAACCCTAACCCTAAGCGTAATCCTAAACCTAACCCTAACCCTAACACTAACCGTAACCGACACAAACCCTAACCCAAAGCCTAAGTGAAACGTTGGCACTAACGCAAACCCTAAGTCAAACCCCAACACAAACCCTAACACAATCCCTAACCAACCCGAACCCTGAGCCAAACCCTAACTCCAACCCTAACCAAGCAAAACCCGTAACCCAAACCCTAACCCAAAACCTAAACAACACAAAATGTAACACAAAGTCTTACCTAAAGCCTAACTCTAACTAGAACCCTAATCCAAACCCTAACGTAACACGAAAATTAACCCAAACTCTAACCCAAAACCAAACCCTAATACAAACTCTAACCAACCCAAACACTAACCAATCCAAACCCTAACCCTAACCCTTACCCTAACCCTGACCCTAACTGTAACCGTAACCAACACAGACCTTAACCCAAAGCCTAAGTGAAACACTAACGCAAACCCTAACTGAAACCACAACACAAATCCTAGCACAATCCATAACCAAGCCGAGGCCTGAGCCAAATCGTAACTCCAACCCTAACCAAGAAAAACCCGTAACCCAAACCCTAACCCAAAAACTAAACAACACACACTGCAACACAAATTCAAACCTAAAGCCTAACTCTAACCAGAACCCTAATCCAAACCCTACCGTAACACGAAAATTAACCCAAACTCTAACCCAAAACCAAACCCTAATACAAACTCTAACCAACCCAAACATTAACACAAAGCCGAACCAACCCAAACCTTAACCAATCCAAACCCTAACCCTAACCCTTACCCTAACCCTAACCCTAACCCTAACCCTAACCATAACCCTAACCCTAACCCTAACCCTAACCCTAACCCTAACACTAAACGTAACCGACACAAACCCTAACCCAAAGCCTAAGTGAAACGTTGGCACTAACCCAAACCCTAAGTCAAACCCCAACACAAACCCTAACACAATCCCTAACCAACCCGAACCCTGAGCCAAACCCTAACTCCAACCCTAACCAAGCAAAACCCGTAACCCAAACCCTAACCCAAAACCTAAACAACACAAAATGTAACACAAAATCTTACCTAAAGCCTAACTCTAACCAGAACCCTAATCCAAACCCTACCGTAACACGAAAATTAACCCAAACTCTAACCCAAAACCAAACCCTAATACAAACTCTAACCAACCCAAACACTAACACAAAGCCGAACCAACCCAAACCCTAACCAATCCAAACCCTAACCCTAACCCTAACCCTAACCCTAACCCTAACCCTAACCCTAACCCTAACCCTAACCCTAACCCTAACCCTAACCCTAACCCTACCCTAACCCTAACCCTAACCCTAACTGTAACCGTAACCAACACAAACCTTAACCCAAAGCCTAAGTGAAACACTAACGCAAACCCTAACTGAAACCACAACACAAATCCTAGCACAATCCATAACCAAGCCGAGGCCTGAGCCAAATCGTAACTCCTACCCTAACCAAGAAAAACCTGTAACCCAAACCCTAACCCAAAAACTAAACACCACAAACTGCAACACAAATTCAAACCTAAAGCCTAACTCTAACCAGAACCCTAATCCAAACCGTAACCTTACACAAAAATTAACCCAAAATATAACCCAAACCCAAAACCTAATACAAACCCTAAACAACCCAAACACTAAAGCATGCCCTAACCCTAACCCTAACCCTAAACCTAACCCCAACCCTAAAACTAACCCTAACCCTATCTGTAACCCAAACCCTAACTCCAACGTCAACCCTAATCAACCCCAACCTTAACCAACTCAAACCCTAACCAACCCAAACCCTAAACCTAACCCTAACCCTAACCGTAACCCTAAACCTAACCCTAAGCCTAACCCTAACCCTAACACTAACCGTAACCGACACAAACCCTAACCCAAAGCCTAAGTGAAACGTTGGCACTAACCCAAACCCTAAGTCAAACCCCAACACAAACCCTAACACAATCCCTAACCAACCGGAACCCTGAGCCAAACCCTAACTCCAACCCTAACCAAGCAAAACCCGTAACCCAAACCCTAACCCAAAACCTAAACAACACAAAATGTAACACAAAATCTTACCTAAAGCCTAACTCTAACCAGAACCCTAATCCAAACCGTAACCTTACACAAAAATTAACCCAATATATAACCCAAACCCAAAACTTAATACAAACCCTAAACAACCCAAACACTAAAGCATACCCTAACCCTAACCCTAACCCTAAACATAACCCTTACCCGAACCCTAACCCTAACCCTAACCCTAACCCTAACCCTAACCCTAACTGTAACCGTAACCAACACAAACCTTAACCCAAAGCCTAAGTGAAACACTAACGCAAACCCTAACTGAAAACACAACACAAATCCTAGCACAATCCATAACCAAGCCGAGGCCTGAGCCAAATCGTAACTCCAACCCTAACCAAGAAAAACCCGTAACCCAAACCCTAACCCAAAAACTAAACAACACAAACTGCAACACAAATTCAAACCTAAAGCCTAACTCTAACCAGAACCCTAATCCAAACCGTAACCTTACACAAAAATTAACCCAATATATAACCCAAACCCAAAACTTAATACAAACCCTAAACAACCCAAACACTAAAGCATACCCTAACCCTAACCCTAACCCTAAACATAACCCTCAACCCAACCCTAAAACTAACCCTAACCCTATCTGTAACCCAAACCCTAACTCCAACCCCAACCCTAATCAACCCCAACCTTAACCAACTCAAACCCTAACCAACCCAAACCCTAACCCTAAGCGTAATCCTAAACCTAACCCTAACCCTAACACTAACCGTAACCGACACAAACCCTAACCCAAAGCCTAAGTGAAACGTTGGCACTAACCCAAACCCTAAGTCAAACCCCAACACAAACCCTAACACAATCCCTAACCAACCCGAACCCTGAGCCAAACCCTAACTCCAACCCTAACCAAGCAAAACCCGCAACCCAAACCCTAACCCAAAACCTAAACAACACAAAATGTAACACAAAATCTTACCTAAAGCCTAACTCTAACCAGAACCCTAATCCAAACCCTACCGTAACACGAAAATTAACCCAAACTCTAAAGCAAAACCAAACCCTAATACAAACTCTAACCATACCAAACACTAACACAAAGCTGAACCAACCCAATCCCTAACCCTAACCCTTACCCTAACCCTAACCCTAACCCTAACGCTAACCCTAACCCTAACCCTAACCCTAACCCTAACCCTAACCCTAACCCTAACCCTAACCCTAACCCTAACCCTAACCCTAACCGTAACCAACACAAACCTTAACCCAAAGCCTAAGTGAAACACTAACGCAAACCCTAACTGAAACCACAACACAAATCCTAGCACAATCCATAACCAAGCCGAGGCCTGAGCCAAACCCTAACTCCAACCCTAACCAAGAAAAACCCGTAACCCAAACCCTAACCCAAAAACTAAACACCACAAACTGCAACACAAATTCAAACCTAAAGCCTAACTCTAACCAGAACCCTAATCCAAACCGTAACCTTACACAAAAATTAACCCAAAATATAACCCAAACCCAAAACTTAATACAAACCCTAAACAACCCAAACACTAAAGCATACCCTAACCCTAACCCTAACCCTAAACATAACCCTAACCCCAACCCTAAAACTAACCCTAACCCTATCTGTAACCCAAACCCTAACTCCAACCCCAACCCTAATCAACCCCAACCTTAACCAACTCAAACCCTAACCAACCCAAACCCTAACCCTAACCCTAACCGTAACCCTAAACCTAACCCTAAGCCTAAGCCTAACCCTAACCCTAACCGTAACCGACACAAACCCTAACCCAAAGCCTAAGTGAAACGTTGGCACTAACCCAAACCCTAAGTCAAACCCCAACACAAACCCTAACACAATCCCTAACCAGCCCGAACCCTGAGCCAAATCGTAACTCCAACCCTAACCAATAAAAACCTGTAACCCAAACCCTAACCCAAAACCTAAACAACACAAAATGTAACACAAAATCTTACCTAAAGCCTAACTCTAACCAGAACCCTAATCCAAACCCTACCGTAACACGAAAATTAACCCAAACTCTAACCCAAAACCAAACCCTAATACAAACTCTAACCAACCCAAACACTAACACAAAGCCGAACCAACCCAAACCCTATCCAATCCAAACCCTAACCCTAACCCTAACCCTAACTGTAACCGTAACCAACACAAACCTTAACCCAAAGCCTAAGTGAAACACTAACGCAAACCCTAACTGAAACCACAGCACAAATCCTAGCACAATCCATAACCAAGCCGAGGCCTGAGCCAAATCGTAACTCCAACCCTAACCAAGAAAAACCCGTAACCCAAACCCTAACCCAAAAACTAAACACCACAAACTGCAACACAAATTCAAACCTAAAGCCTAACTCTAACCAGAACCCTAATCCACACCGTAACCTTACACAAAAATTAACCCAAAATATAACCCAAACCCAAAACTTAAAGAAACCCTAAACAACCCAAACACTAAAGCATACCCTAACCCTAACCCTAACCCTAAACCTAACCCCAAACCTAAAACTAACCCTAACCCTATCTGTAACCCAAACCCTAACTCCAACCCCAACCCTAATCAACCCCAACCTTAACCAACTCAAACCCTAACCAACCCTAAACCTAACCCTAACCCTAACCGTAACCGACACAAACCCTAACCCAAAGCCTAAGTGAAACGTTGGCACTAACCCAAACCCTAAGTCAAACCCCAACACAAACCCTAACACAATCCCTAACCAACCCGAACCCTGAGCCAAATCGTAACTCCAACCCTAAAAAATAAAAACCTGTAACCCAAACCCTAACCCAAAACCTAAACAACACAAAATGTAACACAAAATCTTACCTAAAGCCTAACTCTAACCAGAACCCTAATCCAAACCCTACCGTAACACGAAAATTAACCCAAACTCTAACCCAAAACCAAACCCTAATACAAACTCTAACCAACCCAAACACTAACACAAAGCCGAACCAACCCAAACCCTATCCAATCCAAACCCTAACCCTAACCCTAACCCTAACACTAACCCTAACTGTAACCGTAACCAACACAAACCTTAACCCAAAGCCTAAGTGAAACACTAACGCAAACCCTAACTGAAACCACAACACAAATCCTAGCACAATCCATAACCAAGCCGAGGCCTGAGCCAAATCGTAACTCCAACCCTAACCAAGAAAAACCCGTAACCCAAACCCTAACCCAAAAACTAAACAACACAAACTGCAACACAAATTCAAACCTAAAGCCTAACTCTAACCAGAACCCTAATCCACACCGTAACCTTACACAAAAATTAACCCAAAATATAACCCAAACCCAAAACTTAATACAAACCCTAAACAACCCAAACACTAAAGCATACCCTAACCCTAACCCTAAACATAACCCAAACCCCAACCCTAAAACTAACCCTAACCCTATCTGTAACCCAAACCCTGACTCCAACCCCAACCCTAATCAACCCCAACCTTAACCAACTCAAACCCTAACCAACCCAAACCCTAACCCTAACCCTAACCGTAACCCTAAACCTAACCCTAAGCCTAAGCCTAACCCTAACCCTAACCGTAACCGACACAAACCCTAACCCAAAGCCTAAGTGAAACGTTGGCACTAACCCAAACCCTAAGTCAAACCCCAACACAAATCCTAGCACAATCCCTAAACAACCCGAACCCTGAGCCAAACCCTAACTCCAACCCTAACCAAGCAAAACCCGTGACCCAAACCCTAACCCAAAACCTAAACAACACAAAATGTAACACAAAATCTTACCTAAAGCCTAACTCTAACCAGAACCCTAATCCAAACCCTACCGTAACACGAAAATTAACCCAAACTCTAAAGCAAAACCAAACCCTAATACAAACTCTAACCATACCAAACACTAACACAAAGCTGAACCAACCCAATCCCTAACCCTAACCCTTACCCTAACCCTTACCCTAACCCTAACGCTAACCCTAACCCTAACCCTAACCCTAACCCTAACCCTAACCCTAACCCTAACCCTAACCCTAACCCTAACCCTAACCCTAACCCTAACCGTAACCAACACAAACCTTAACCCAAAGCCTAAGTGAAACACTAACGCAAACCCTAACTGAAACCACAACACAAATCCTAGCACAATCCATAACCAAGCCGAGGCCTGAGCCAAACCCTAACTCCAACCCTAACCAAGAAAAACCCGTAACCCAAACCCTAACCCAAAAACTAAACACCACAAACTGCAACACAAATTCAAACCTAAAGCCTAACTCTAACCAGAACCCTAATCCAAACCGTAACCTTACACAAAAATTAACCCAAAATATAACCCAAACCCAAAACTTAATACAAACCCTAAACAACCCAAACACTAAAGCATACCCTAACCCTAACCCTAACCCTAAACATAACCCTAACCCCAACCCTAAAACTAACCCTAACCCTATCTGTAACCCAAACCCTAACTCCAACCCCAACCCTAATCAACCCCAACCTTAACCAACTCAAACCCTAACCAACCCAAACCCTAACCCTAACCCTAACCGTAACCCTAAACCTAACCCTAAGCCTAAGCCTAACCCTAACCCTAACCGTAACCGACACAAACCCTAACCCAAAGCCTAAGTGAAACGTTGGCACTAACCCAAACCCTAAGTCAAACCCCAACACAAACCCTAACACAATCCCTAACCAGCCCGAACCCTGAGCCAAATCGTAACTCCAACCCTAACCAATAAAAACCTGTAACCCAAACCCTAACCCAAAACCTAAACAACACAAAATGTAACACAAAATCTTACCTAAAGCCTAACTCTAACCAGAACCCTAATCCAAACCCTACCGTAACACGAAAATTAACCCAAACTCTAACCCAAAACCAAACCCTAATACAAACTCTAACCAACCCAAACACTAACACAAAGCCGAACCAACCCAAACCCTATCCAATCCAAACCCTAACCCTAACCCTAACCCTAACTGTAACCGTAACCAACACAAACCTTAACCCAAAGCCTAAGTGAAACACTAACGCAAACCCTAACTGAAACCACAGCACAAATCCTAGCACAATCCATAACCAAGCCGAGGCCTGAGCCAAATCGTAACTCCAACCCTAACCAAGAAAAACCCGTAACCCAAACCCTAACCCAAAAACTAAACACCACAAACTGCAACACAAATTCAAACCTAAAGCCTAACTCTAACCAGAACCCTAATCCACACCGTAACCTTACACAAAAATTAACCCAAAATATAACCCAAACCCAAAACTTAAAGAAACCCTAAACAACCCAAACACTAAAGCATACCCTAACCCTAACCCTAACCCTAAACCTAACCCCAAACCTAAAACTAACCCTAACCCTATCTGTAACCCAAACCCTAACTCCAACCCCAACCCTAATCAACCCCAACCTTAACCAACTCAAACCCTAACCAACCCTAAACCTAACCCTAACCCTAACCGTAACCGACACAAACCCTAACCCAAAGCCTAAGTGAAACGTTGGCACTAACCCAAACCCTAAGTCAAACCCCAACACAAACCCTAACACAATCCCTAACCAACCCGAACCCTGAGCCAAATCGTAACTCCAACCCTAAAAAATAAAAACCTGTAACCCAAACCCTAACCCAAAACCTAAACAACACAAAATGTAACACAAAATCTTACCTAAAGCCTAACTCTAACCAGAACCCTAATCCAAACCCTACCGTAACACGAAAATTAACCCAAACTCTAACCCAAAACCAAACCCTAATACAAACTCTAACCAACCCAAACACTAACACAAAGCCGAACCAACCCAAACCCTATCCAATCCAAACCCTAACCCTAACCCTAACCCTAACACTAACCCTAACTGTAACCGTAACCAACACAAACCTTAACCCAAAGCCTAAGTGAAACACTAACGCAAACCCTAACTGAAACCACAACACAAATCCTAGCACAATCCATAACCAAGCCGAGGCCTGAGCCAAATCGTAACTCCAACCCTAACCAAGAAAAACCCGTAACCCAAACCCTAACCCAAAAACTAAACAACACAAACTGCAACACAAATTCAAACCTAAAGCCTAACTCTAACCAGAACCCTAATCCACACCGTAACCTTACACAAAAATTAACCCAAAATATAACCCAAACCCAAAACTTAATACAAACCCTAAACAACCCAAACACTAAAGCATACCCTAACCCTAACCCTAAACATAACCCAAACCCCAACCCTAAAACTAACCCTAACCCTATCTGTAACCCAAACCCTGACTCCAACCCCAACCCTAATCAACCCCAACCTTAACCAACTCAAACCCTAACCAACCCAAACCCTAACCCTAACCCTAACCGTAACCCTAAACCTAACCCTAAGCCTAAGCCTAACCCTAACCCTAACCGTAACCGACACAAACCCTAACCCAAAGCCTAAGTGAAACGTTGGCACTAACCCAAACCCTAAGTCAAACCCCAACACAAATCCTAGCACAATCCCTAAACAACCCGAACCCTGAGCCAAACCCTAACTCCAACCCTAACCAAGCAAAACCCGTGACCCAAACCCTAACCCAAAACCTAAACAACACAAAATGTAACACAAAATCTTACCTAAAGCCTAACTCTAACCAGAACCCTAATCCAAACCCTACCGTAACACGAAAATTAACCCAAACTCTAACCCAAAACCAAACCCTAATACAAACTCTAACCAACCCAAACACTAACACAAAGCCGAACCAACCCAAACCCTAACCAATCCAAACCCTAACCCTAACCCTAACCCTAACCCTAACCCTAACCCTAACCCTAACCCTAACCCTAACCCTAACCCTAACTGTAACCGTAACCAACACAAACCTTAACCCAAAGCCTAAGTGAAACACTAACGCAAACCCTAACTGAAACCACAACACAAATCCTAGCACAATCCATAACCAAGCCGAGGCCTGAGCCAAATCGTAACTCCAACCCTAACCAAGAAAAACCCGTAACCCAAACCCTAACCCAAAAACTAAACAACACAAACTGCAAAACAAATTCAAACCTAAAGCCTAACTCTAACCAGAACCCTAATCCAAACCGTAACCTTACACAAAAATTAACCCAAAATATAACCCAAACCCAAAACTTAACACAAACCCTAAACAACCCAAACACTAAAGCATACCCTAACCCTAAACATAACCCTAACCCCAACCCTAAAACTAACCCTAACCCTATCTGTAACCCAAACCCCAACTCCAACCCCAACCCTAATCAACCCCAACCTTAACCAACTCAAACCCTAACCAACCCAAACCCTAACCCTAAGCGTAATCCTAAACCTAACCCTAACCCTAACACTAACCGTAACCGACACAAACCCTAACCCAAAGCCTAAGTGAAACGTTGGCACTAACCCAAACCCTAAGTCAAACCCCAACACAAACCCTAACACAATCCCTAACCAACCCGAACCCTGAGCCAAACCCTAACTCCAACCCTAACCAAGCAAAACCCGTAACCCAAACCCTAACCCAAAACCTAAACAACACAAAATGTAACACAAAATCTTACCTAAAGCCTAACTCTAACCAGAACCCTAATCCAAACCCTACCGTAACACGAAAATTAACCCAAACTCTAACCCAAAACCAAACCCTAATACAAACTCTAACCAACCCAAACACTAACACAAAGCCGAACCAACCCAAACCCTAACCAATCCAAACCCTAACCCTAACCCTAACCCTAACCCTAACCCTAACCCTAACCCTAACCCTAACTGTATCCCTAACCCTAACCCTAACCCTAACTGTAACCGTAACCAACACAAACCTTAACCCAAAGCCTAAGTGAAACACTAACGCAAACCCTAACTGAAACCACAACACAAATCCTAGCACAATCCATAACCAAGCCGAGGCCTGAGCCAAATCGTAACTCCAACCCTAACCAAGAAAAACCCGTAACCCAAACCCTAACCCAAAAACTAAACAACACAAACTGCAACACAAATTCAAACCTAAAGCCTAACTCTAACCAGAACCCTAATCCACACCGTAACCTTACACAAAAATTAACCCAAAATATAACCCAAACCCAAAACTTAATACAAACCCTAAACAACCCAAACACTAAAGCATACCCTAACCCTAACCCTAAACATAACCCAAACCCCAACCCTAAAACTAACCCTAACCCTATCTGTAACCCAAACCCTGACTCCAACCCCAACCCTAATCAACCCCAACCTTAACCAACTCAAACCCTAACCAACCCAAACCCTAACCCTAACCCTAACCGTAACCCTAAACCTAACCCTAAGCCTAAGCCTAACCCTAACCCTAACCGTAACCGACACAAACCCTAACCCAAAGCCTAAGTGAAACGTTGGCACTAACCCAAACCCTAAGTCAAACCCCAACACAAATCCTAGCACAATCCCTAAACAACCCGAACCCTGAGCCAAACCCTAACTCCAACCCTAACCAAGCAAAACCCGTGACCCAAACCCTAACCCAAAACCTAAACAACACAAAATGTAACACAAAATCTTACCTAAAGCCTAACTCTAACCAGAACCCTAATCCAAACCCTACCATAACACGAAAATTAACCCAAACTCTAACCCAAAACCAAACCCTAATACAAACTCTAAAAAACCCAAACACTAACACAAAGCCGAACCAACCCAAACCCTAACCAATCCAAACCCTAACCCTAACCCTAACCCTAACCCTAACCCTAACCCTAACCCTAACCCTAACTGTATCCCTAACCCTAACCCTAACCCTAACTGTAACCGTAACCAACACAAACCTTAACCCAAAGCCTAAGTGAAACACTAACGCAAACCCTAACTGAAACCACAACACAAATCCTAGCACAATCCATAACCAAGCCGAGGCCTGAGCCAAATCGTAACTCCAACCCTAACCAAGAAAAACCCGTAACCCAAACCCTAACCCAAAAACTAAACACCACAAACTGCAACACAAATTCAAACCTAAAGCCTAACTCTAACCAGAACCCTAATCCAAACCGTAACCTTACACAAAAATTAACCCAAAATATAACCCAAACCCAAAACTTAATACAAACCCTAAACAACCCAAACACTAAAGCATACCCTAACCCTAAACATAACCCTAACCCCAACCCTAAAACTAACCCTAACCCTATCTGTAACCCAAACCCCAACTCCAACCCCAACCCTAATCAACCCCAACCTTAACCAACTCAAACCCTAACCAACCCAAACCCTAACCCTAAGCGTAATCCTAAACCTAACCCTAACCCTAACACTAACCGTAACCGACACAAACCCTAACCCAAAGCCTAAGTGAAACGTTGGCACTAACCCAAACCCTAAGTCAAACCCCAACACAAACCCTAACACAATCCCTAACCAACCCGAACCCTGAGCCAAACCCTAACTCCAACCCTAACCAAGCAAAACCCGCAACCCAAACCCTAACCCAAAACCTAAACAACACAAAATGTAACACAAAATCTTACCTAAAGCCTAACTCTAACCAGAACCCTAATCCAAACCCTACCGTAACACGAAAATTAACCCAAACTCTAACCCAAAACCAAACCCTAATACAAACTCTAACCAACCCAAACACTAACACAAAGCCGAACCAACCCAAACCCTAACTCCAACCCCAACCCTAATCAACCCCAACCTTAACCAACTCAAACCCTAACCAACCCAAACCCTAACCCTAACCCTAACCGTAACCCTAAACCTAACCCTAAGCCTAACCCTAACCCTAACCCTAACCGACACAAACCCTAACCCAAAGCCTAAGTGAAACGTTGGCACTAACCCAAACCCTAAGTCAAACCCCAACACAAACCCTAGCACAATCCCTAAACAACCCGAACCCTGAGCCAAACCCTAACTCCAACCCTAACCAAGCAAAACCCGTGACTCAAACCCTAACCCAAAACCTAAACAACACAAAATGTAACACAAAATCTTACCTAAAGCCTAACTCTAACCAGAACCCTAATCCAAACCCTACCGTAACACAAAAATTAACCCAAACTTTAACCCAAAACCAAACCCTAATACAAACTCTAACCAACCCAAACACTAACACAAAGCCGAACCAACCCAAACCCTAACCAATCCAAACCCTAACCCTAACCCTAACCCTAACCCTAACCCTAACCCTAACTGTATCCCTAACCCTAACCCTAACCCTAACTGTAACCGTAACCAACACAAACCTTAACCCAAAGCCTAAGTGAAACACTAACGCAAACCCTAACTGAAACCACAACACAAATCCTAGCACAATCCATAACCAAGCCGAGGCCTGAGCCAAATCGTAACTCCAACCCTAACCAAGAAAAACCCGTAACCCAAACCCTAACCCAAAAACTAAACAACACAAAATGTAACACAAAATCTTACCTAAAGCCTAACTCTAACCAGAACCCTAATCCAAACCCTGCTGTAACACGAAAATTAACCCAAACTCTAACCCAAAACCAAACCCTAATACAAACTCTAACCAACCCAAACACTAACACAAAGCCGAACCAACCCAAACCCTAACTCCAACCCCAACCCTAATCAACCCCAACCTTAACCAACTCAAACCCTAACCAACCCAAACCCTAACCCTAACCCTAACCGTAACCCTAAACCTAACCCTAAGCCTAACCCTAACCCTAACTGTATCCCTAACCCTAACCCTAACCCTAACTGTAACCGTAACCAACACAAACCTTAACCCTAACCAATCCAAACCCTAACCCTAACCCTAACCCTAACCCTAACCCTTACCCGAACCCTAACCCTAACCCTAACCCTAACCCTAACCCTAACTGTAACCGTAACCAACACAAACCTTAACCCAAAGCCTAAGTGAAACACTAACGCAAACCCTAACTGAAACCACAACACAAATCCTAGCACAATCCATAACCAAGCCGAGGCCTGAGCCAAATCGTAACTCCAACCCTAACCAAGAAAAACCCGTAACCCAAACCCTAACCCAAAAACTAAACAACACAAACTGCAACACAAATTCAAACCTAAAGCCTAACTCTAACCAGAACCCTAATCCACACCGTAACCTTACACAAAAATTAACCCAAAATATAACCCAAACCCAAAACTTAATACAAACCCTAAACAACCCAAACACTAAAGCATACCCTAAGCCTAACCCTAAACATAACCCAAACCCCAACCCTAAAACTAACCCTAACCCTATCTGTAACCCAAACCCTGACTCCAACCCCAACCCTAATCAACCCCAACCTTAACCAACTCAAACCCTAACCAACCCAAACCCTAACCCTAACCGTAACCCTAAACCTAACCCTAAGCCTAAGCCTAACCCTAACCCTAACCGTAACCGACACAAACCCTAACCCAAAGCCTAAGTGAAACGTTGGCACTAACCCAAACCCTAAGTCAAACCCCAACACAAATCCTAGCACAATCCCTAAACAACCCGAACCCTGAGCCAAACCCTAACTCCAACCCTAACCAAGCAAAACCCGTGACCCAAACCCTAACCCAAAACCTAAACAACACAAAATGTAACACAAAATCTTACCTAAAGCCTAACTCTAACCAGAACCCTAATCCAAACCCTACCATAACACGAAAATTAACCCAAACTCTAACCCAAAACCAAACCCTAATACAAACTCTAACCAACCCAAACACTAACACAAAGCCGAACCAACCCAAACCCTAACCAATCCAAACCCTAACCCTAACCCTAACCCTAACCCTAACCCTAACCCTAACCCTAACCCTAACCCTAACCCTAACCCTAACTGTAACCGTAACCAACACAAACCTTAACCCAAAGCCTAAGTGAAACACTAACGCAAACCCTAACTGAAACCACAACACAAATCCTAGCACAATCCATAACCAAGCCGAGGCCTGAGCCAAATCGTAACTCCAACCCTAACCAAGAAAAACCCGTAACCCAAACCCTAACCCAAAAACTAAACAACACAAACTGCAACACAAATTCAAACCTAAAGCCTAACTCTAACCAGAACCCTAATCCAAACCGTAACCTTACACAAAAATTAACCCAAAATATAACCCAAACCCAAAACTTAACACAAACCCTAAACAACCCAAACACTAAAGCATACCCTAACCCTAAACATAACCCTAACCCCAACCCTAAAACTAACCCTAACCCTATCTGTAACCCAAACCCCAACTCCAACCCCAACCCTAATCAACCCCAACCTTAACCAACTCAAACCCTAACCAACCCAAACCCTAACCCTAAGCGTAATCCTAAACCTAACCCTAACCCTAACACTAACCGTAACCGACACAAACCCTAACCCAAAGCCTAAGTGAAACGTTGGCACTAACCCAAACCCTAAGTCAAACCCCAACACAAACCCTAACACAATCCCTAACCAACCCGAACCCTGAGCCAAACCCTAACTCCAACCCTAACCAAGCAAAACCCGTAACCCAAACCCTAACCCAAAACCTAAACAACACAAAATGTAACACAAAATCTTACCTAAAGCCTAACTCTAACCAGAACCCTAATCCAAACCCTACCGTAACACGAAAATTAACCCAAACTCTAACCCAAAACCAAACCCTAATACAAACTCTAACCAACCCAAACACTAACACAAAGCCGAACCAACCCAAACCCTAACTCCAACCCCAACCCTAATCAACCCCAACCTTAACCAACTCAAACCCTAACCAACCCAAACCCTAACCCTAACCCTAACCGTAACCCTAAATCTATCCCTAAGCCTAAGCCTAACCCTAACCCTAACCCTAACCCTAACCGACACAAACCCTAACCCAAAGCCTAAGTGAAACGTTGGCACTAACCCAAACCCTAAGTCAAACCCCAACACAAATCCTAGCACAATCCCTAAACAACCCGAACCCTGAGCCAAACCCTAACTCCAACCCTAACCAAGCAAAACCCGTGACTCAAACCCTAACCCAAAACCTAAACAACACAAAATGTAACACAAAATCTTACCTAAAGCCTAACTCTAACCAGAACCCTAATCCAAACCCTACCGTAACACAAAAATTAACCCAAACTTTAACCCAAAACCAAACCCTAATACAAACTCTAACCAACCCAAACACTAACACAAAGCCGAACCAACCCAAACCCTAACCAATCCAAACCCTAACCCTAACCCTAACCCTAACCCTAACCCTAACCCTAACTGTATCCCTAACCCTAACCCTAACCCTAACTGTAACCGTAACCAACACAAACCTTAACCCAAAGCCTAAGTGAAACACTAACGCAAACCCTAACTGAAACCACAACACAAATCCTAGCACAATCCATAACCAAGCCGAGGCCTGAGCCAAATCGTAACTCCAACCCTAACCAAGAAAAACCCGTAACCCAAACCCTAACCCAAAAACTAAACAACACAAACTGCAACACAAATTCAAACCTAAAGCCTAACTCTAACCAGAACCCTAATCCAAACCGTAACCTTACACAAAAATTAACCCAAAATATAACCCAAACCCAAAACTTAATACAAACCCTAAACAACCCAAACACTAAAGCATACCCTAACCCTAACCCTAACCCTAAACATAACCCTCAACCCAACCCTAAAACTAACCCTAACCCTATCTGTAACCCAAACCCTAACTCCAACCCCAACCCTAATCAACCCCAACCTTAACCAACTCAAACCCTAACCAACCCAAACCCTAACCCTAAGCGTAATCCTAAACCTAACCCTAACCCTAACACTAACCGTAACCGACACAAACCCTAACCCAAAGCCTAAGTGAAACGTTGGCACTAACCCAAACCCTAAGTCAAACCCCAACACAAACCCTAACACAATCCCTAACCAACCCGAACCCTGAGCCAAACCCTAACTCCAACCCTAACCAAGCAAAACCCGCAACCCAAACCCTAACCCAAAACCTAAACAACACAAAATGTAACACAAAATCTTACCTAAAGCCTAACTCTAACCAGAACCCTAATCCAAACCCTACCGTAACACGAAAATTAACCCAAACTCTAAAGCAAAACCAAACCCTAATACAAACTCTAACCAACCCAAACACTAACACAAAGCTGAACCAACCCAAACCCTAACCCTTACCCTAACCCTAACCCTAACCCTAACGCTAACCCTAACCCTAACTGTAACCGTAACCAACACAAACCTTAACCCAAAGCCTAAGTGAAACACTAACGCAAACCCTAACTGAAACCACAACACAAATCCTAGCACAATCCATAACCAAGCCGAGGCCTGAGCCAAATCGTAACTCCAACCCTATCCAAGAAAAACCCGTAACCCAAACCCTAACCCAAAAACTAAACACCACAAACTGCAACACAAATTCAAACCTAAAGCCTAACTCTAACCAGAACCCTAATCCAAACCGTAACCTTACACAAAAATTAACCCAAAATATAACCCAAACCCAAAACTTAATACAAACCCTAAACAACCCAAACACTAAAGCATACCCTAACCCTAACCCTAAACCTAACCCCAACCCTAAAACTAACCCTAACCCTATCTGTAACCCAAACCCTAACTCCAACCCCAACCCTAACCAACCCCTACCTTAACCAACTCAAACCCTAACCAACCCAAACCCTAACCCTAACCGTAACCCCAAACCTAACCCTAACCCTAACTCTAACCCTAACCCTAACCCTAACCGTAACCGACACAAACCCTAACCCAAAGCCTAAGTGAAACGTTGGCACTAACCCAAACCCTAAGTCAAACCCCAACACAAACCCTAACACAATCCCTAACCAACCCGAACCCTGAGAAAAACCATAACTCCAACCCTAACCAAGCAAAACCCGTAACCCAAACCCTAACCCAAAACCTAAACAACACAAAATGTAACACAAACTCTTACCTAAAGCCTAACTCTAACCAGAACCCTAATTCAAACCCTACCGTAACACAAAAATTAACCCAAACTCTAACCCAAAACCAAACCCTAATCCAAACCCTACTGTAACACGAAAATTAACCCAAACTTTAACCCAAAACCAAACCCTAATCCAAACTCTAACCAACCCAAACACTAACACAAAGCCGAACCAACCCAAACACTAACCAATCCAAACCCTAACCCTAACCCTTACCCTAACCCTAACCCTAACCCTAACTGTAACCGTAACCAACACAAACCTTAACCCAAAGCCTAAGTGAAACACTAACGCAAACCCTAACTGAAACCACAACACAAATCCTAGCACAATCCATAACCAAGCCGAGGCCTGAGCCAAATCGTAACTCCAACCCTAACCAAGAAAAACCCGTAACCCAAACCCTAACCCAAAAACTAAACAACAAAAACTGCAACACAAATTCAAACCTAAAGCCTAACTCTAACCAGAACCCTAATCCAAACCGTAACCTTACACAAAAATTAACCCAAAATATAACCCAAACCCAAAACTTAATACAAACCCTAAACAACCCAAACACTAAAGCATACCCTAACCCTAAACATAACCCTAACCCCAACCATAAAACTAACCCTAACCCTATCTGTAACCCAAACCCTAACTCCAACCCCAACCCTAATCAACCCCAACCTTAACCAACTCAAACCCTAACCAACCCAAACCCTAACCCTAACCCTAACCGTAATCCTAAACCTAACCCTAAGCCTAACCCTAACCCTAACCCTAACCGTAACCGACACAAACCCTAACCCAAAGCCTAAGTGAAACGTTGGCACTAACCCAAACCCTAAGTCAAACCCCAACACAAACCCTAGCACAATCCCTAACCAACCCGAACCCTGAGCCAAACCCTAACTCCAACCCTAACCAAGCAAAACCCGTAACCCAAACCCTAACCCAAAACCTAAACAACACAAAATTTAACACAAAATCTTACCTAAAGCCTAACTCTAACCAGAACCCTAATCCAAACCCTACCGTAACACGAAAATTAACCCAAACTCTAACCCAAAACCAAACCCTAATACAAACTCTAACCAACCCAAACACTAACACAAAGCCGAACCAACCCAAAACCTAACCCTTACCCTAACCCAAACCCTAACCCTAACCCTAACCCTAACCCTAACCCTAACTCCAACCCTAAAAGTTTCCTTAAACCTAAGTATAACCCTACGCCTACCCCTACCCCTAACCCTAACCGTAAACCTACCCCTACGCCTACCTCTACTGCTACTCCTAGCCCTAACCCTTACCCCAACCCTAACCTTATCCCCAACCCCAAACTCAACCCTAACCCTAACCCTAACCCTAACCCTAACCCTAACTATAACCCTAACCCTAACACTAACCGCAACGAACACAAACCTTAACCCAAAGCCTAAGTGAAACACTAACGCAAACCCTAACTCAAACCACAACACAAATCCTAGCACAAACCATAACCAACCCTAACCCTGAGCCAAACCCTAACTCCAACCCTAACCAAGCAAAACCCGTAACCCAAACCCTAACCCAAAAACCTAAACAACACAAACTGTAACACAAAATCTTACCTAAAGCCTAACTCTAACCAGAACCCTAATCCAAACCCTACCCTAAAACAAAAGTCAACCCAAAAGTTAACCCAAACTCTAACCCAAAACCAAACCCTAATACAAACTCTAACCAACCCAAACCCTAACCCTGACCCTAAACCTAAACCTAAACCCTAACCCTAACCCTAACCCTAAACCCTAATCCTAACCCTAACCCTAACCCTAACCCTAACCCTAACCCTGACCCTAATCCTAACCCTAAGCCAAAATCTAACCAACCCAAACCCTGACCCAAACCCTAACAGAAACTTTAACCAATCCAAACCTTAACCCATCAAAACCCTAACCCTGACAGTAACCCTAACCCTAACCAACCCAAACCCTAACAAATGCAAAACCTAACCAATCCAAACCGTAAACCTGACCCTAAACATGACCCTAACGCAAAACATAACCAACCCAAAGCCTAACCCAAAACCTCACACAAACCCTAACCTAAAGCCTAACTCTGAAACAAACCCTAATCCGATCCCTAACCTAACACAGAAATTAACCCAAACTCTAACCCTAAACCAAACCCTAATACAAACCCTAACCAACCCAAACACTAGCACAAAGCCAAACCAACCCAAACCCTAACCAATCCAAACCCTAACCCTAACCCTCACCCTAACATTAACCCTAACCCTAACCGTAACCGACACACACCTTAACCCAAAGCCTAAGTGAAACACTAACGCAAACCCTAACTCAAACCAGAACACAAATCCTAGCACAATCCATAACCAAGCCGAGGCCTGAGCCAAATCCTAACTCCAACCCTAACCAAGCAAAACCCGTAACCCAAACCCTAACCCCAAAACTAACAAACGCAAACCCTAACCTAAAGCCTAACTCTAACCAGAACCCTAATCCAAACCCCAACCTAACACAAGAGTTAACCCAAACTCTAACCCAAAACCAAACCATAATACAAACTCTAACCAACACAAACCCTAACCCTGACCCTAATCCTAACCCTAACCCAAAATATAACCAACCCAAACCCTAACGCCAACCTGAAACCAAATCATAACCGAACCCCTAACCAACCCCAATCGTAACCAATGCAAATCCTAATACAAACCCTAACAAACCCAAACCCTAACCAATCCAAACCCTAACCCTAACCCGAACCCGAACCTAACCCCAACCCTAAAACTAACCCTAACCCTATCTGTAACCCAAACCCTAACTCCAACCCCAACCCTAATCAACCCCAACCTTAATCAACTCAAACACTAACCAATCCGAACCCTAACCCTGACCCTAAACTTAGCCCTAACCCCAAACTTAACCAACCAAAACACTAACCCAAAACCTAAACTAAAGCCTAACTCTAAACAGAACCCTAATGCTACCCTAAACTAACACAAAAATTAACCGAAGCTCTAACTAAACCAAACCATAATACAAAGCCTAACCAACCCAAGCCCAAACCAAAACCTAACCAACCCAAACCCTAACCAATCCAAACCCTAACCCTAAACCCTTCCCTAACCCCAACCCTAAACCTTTCCTTAAACCTAACCCTACCCCTACCCCTATCCCTAACCGTAAACCTACCCCTACGCCTACCCCTACCGCTACTCCTAGCCCTAAACCTTACCCCAACCCTAACCTTATCCCCAACCCCAAACTCTACCCTAACCATAACCCTAACCCTAACCCTAACCCTAACCCTAACCCTAACCCTAACCCTAACCGAAACAAACCTTAACCCAAAGCCTAAGTGAAACACTAACGCAAACCCTAACTGAAACCACAACACAAATCCTAGCACAACCCATAACCAACCCGAGGCCTGAGCCAAAACCTAACTCCAACCCTAACCAAGCAAAACCCGTAACCCAAACCCTAACCCAAAACCTAAACAACACAAACTGTAACACAAAATCTTACCTAAAGCTTAACTCTAACCAGAACCCTAATCCAAACCCTAACCTAACACAAAAATTAACCCCAAACTTAACCCAAAACCAAACCATAATACAAACTCTAACCAACCCAAACACGAAACGAAACCCTAACCCTAACCCTAATCCTAATCCTAAGCCAAAATCTAACCAACCCAAACCCTAACAGAAACTCTAACCAATCCAAACCCTAACCCATTAAAACCCTAACCCTGACACTAACCCTAACCAACCCAAACCCTAACAAATTGAAAACCTAACCAATCCAAACCCTAACCCTGACCCTAATCCTAACCCTAACCCAAAATATAACCAACCCAAACCCTAACGCCAACCTGAAACCAAATCATAACCGAACCCCTAACCAACCCCAATCGTAACCAATGCAAATCCTAATACAAACCCTAACAAACCCAAACCCTAACCAATCCAAACCCTAACCCTAACCCGAACCCGAACCTAACCCCAACCCTAAAACTAACCCTAACCCTATCTGTAACCCAAACCCTAACTCCAACCCCAACCCTAAACAACCCCAACCTTAATCAACTCAAACACTAACCAATCCGAACCCTAACCCTGACCCTAAACTTAGCCCTAACCCCAAACTTAACCAACCAAAACACTAACCCAAAACCTAAACTAAAGCCTAACTCTAAACAGAACCCTAATGCTACCCTAAACTAACACAAAAATTAACTGAAACTCTAACTAAACCAAACCATAATACAAAGCCTAACCAACCCAAGCCCAAACCAAAACCTAACCAACCCAAACCCTAACCAATCCAAACCCTAACCCTAAACCCTTCCCTAACCCCAACCCTAAACCTTTCCTTAAACCTAACCCTACCCCTACCCCTATCCCTAACCGTAAACCTACCCCTACGCCTACCCCTACCGCTACTCCTAGCCCTAAACCTTACCCCAACCCTAACCTTATCCCCAACCCCAAACTCTACCCTAACCATAACCCTAACCCTAACCCTAACCCTAACCCTAACCCTAACCCTAACCCTAACCGAAACAAACCTTAACCCAAAGCCTAAGTGAAACACTAACGCAAACCCTAAGTCAGACCACAACACAAATCCTAGCACAACCCATAACCAACCCGAGGCCTGAGCCAAAACCTAACTCCAACCCTAACCAAGCAAAACCCGTAACCCAAACCCTAACCCAAAACCTAAACAACACAAACTGTAACACAAAATCTTACCTAAAGCTTAACTCTAACCAGAACCCTAATCCAAACCCTAACCTAACACAAAAATTAACCCCAAACTTAACCCAAAACCAAACCATAATACAAACTCTAACCAACCCAAACACGAAACGAAACCCTAACCCTAACCCTAATCCTAATCCTAAGCCAAAATCTAACCAACCCAAACCCTAACAGAAACTCTAACCAATCCAAACCCTAACCCATTAAAACCCTAACCCTGACACTAACCCAACCAACCCAAACCCTAACAAATTGAAAACCTAACCAATCCAAACCGTAACCCTGACCCTAAACATGACCCTAACGCAAAACATAACCAACCCAAAGCCTAACCCAAAACCTCACGCAAACCCTAACCTAAAGCCTAACTCTGAAAGAAACCCTAATCCGAACCCTAACCTAACACAGAAATTAACCCAAACTCTAACCCTAAACCAAACCCTAATACAAACCCTAACCAACCCAAACACTAGCACAAACCCTAACCAATCCAAACCCTAACCAATCCAAACCCTAAGCCTAACTCTCACCCTAACCCTAACCCTAACCCCAACCGTAACCAACACAAACCTTAACCCAAAGCCTAAGTGAAACAGTAACGCAAACCCTAACTGAAACCACAACACAAATCCTAGCACAATCCATAACCAAGCCGAGGCCTGAGCCAAATCCTAACTCCAACCCTAACCAAGCAAAACCCGTAACCCAAACCCTAACCCAAAACCTAACAAACACAAACTGCAACACAAATTCAAACGTAAAGCCTAACTCTAACCAGAACCCTAATCCAAACCCTAACCTAAAACAAAAGTTAACCCAAACTCTAACCCAAAACCAAACCGTAATACAAGCTCTAAAAAACCCAAACACTAAACCAAACACTAACCCGGATCCTAAACCTAAACTTAAGCCAAAATATAACCAACCCAAACCCTAACGCAAACCTGCAACCAAATCATAACCAAAACCCTAACCAACCCCTATCGTAATCAATGCAAATCCTAATACAAACCCTAACAAACCCAAACCCTAACTAATCCAAACCCTAACCCTAACCCTAACCCTAACCCTAAACCTAACCCCAACCCTAAAACTAACCCTAACCCTATCTGTAACCCAAACCCTAACTCCAACCCCAACCCCAATCAACCCCAACCTTAACCAACTCAAACCCTAACCAACCCAAACCCTAACCCTGACCCTAAACTTAGCCCTAACCCCAAACTTAACCAAGCAAAACACTAACCCAAAACCTAAACTAAATCCTAACTCTAAACAGAACCCTAATGCAAACCCTAAAGTAACACAAAAATTAACCGAAACTCTAACTAAACCAAACCATAATACAAAGCCTAACCAACCCAAGCCCAAACCAAAACCTAACCAACCCAAACCCTAACCAATCCAAACCCTAACCCTAAACCCTTCCCTAACCCCAACCCTAAACCTTTCCTTAAACATAACCCTACCCCTACCCCTATCCCTAACCGTAAACCTACCCCTACGCCTACCCCTACCGCTACTCCTAGCCCTAAACCTTACCCCAACCCTAACCTTATCCCCAACCCCAAACTCTACCCTAAACATAACCCTAACCCTAACCCTAACCCTAACCCTAACCCTAACCCTAACCGTAACAGACACAAACCTTAACCCAAAGCCTAAGTGAAACAGTAACGCAAACCCTAACTCAAACCAGAACACAAACCCTAGCACAATCCATAACCAAGCCGAGGCCTGAGCCAAATCCTAACTCCAACCCTAACCAAGCAAAACCCGTAACCCAAACCCTACCCCAAAACCTAAACAACACAAAATGTAACACAAAATCTTACCTAAAGCCTAACTCTAACCAGAACCCTAATCCAAACCCTAACCTAACACAGAAGTTAACACAAACCCTAACCCAAAACCTAACAAGCACAAACCGTAACCTAAAGCCTAACTCTAACCAGAACCCTAATCCAAACCCTAACCTAACACAAAAATTAACCCCAAAGTTAACCCAAAACCAAACCATAATACAAGCTCTAAACAACCCAAAAACGAAACCAAACCCTAACCCGGACCCTAAACCTAACCTTAAGCCAAAATATAACCAACCCAAACCCTAACGCCAACCTGAAACCAAATCATAACCGAACCCCTAACCAACCCCAATCGTAACCAATGCAAATCCTAATACAAACCCTAACAAACCAAAACCCTAACCAATCCAAACCCTAACCCTAACCCTAACTGTAAACCTACCCCTACCCCTACCGCAACTCTTAGCCCTAACCCTAACCCCAACCCTAACCTTATCCCCAACCCCAAACCCAACCCAAACCCTAACCCAAAACCTAAACAACACAAACTGTAACACAAAATCTTACCTAAAGCCTAACTCTAACCAGAACCCTAATCCAAACCCTAACCTAACACAAAAGTTAACCCAAACTCTAACCCAAAACCAAACCCTAATACAAACTCTAACCAACCCAAACACTAAACCAAACCCTAACCCTGACCCTAATCCTAACCCTAAGCCAAAATCTAACCAATCCAAACCCTAACAGAAACTCTAACCAATCCAAACCCTAACCCATTAAAACCCTAACCCTGACACTAACCCTAACCCTAACCAACCCAAACCCTAACAAATGCAAAACCTAACCAATCCAAACCGTAACCCTGACCCTAAACATGACCCTAACGCAAAACATAACCAACCCAAAGCCTAACCCAAAACCTCACGCAAACCCTAACCTAAAGCCTAACTCTGAAAGAAACCCTAATCCGAACCCTAACCTAACACAGAAATTAACCCAAACTCTAACCCTAAACCAAACCCTAATACAAACCCTAACCAACCCAAACACTAGCACAAAGCCAAACCAACCCAAACCCTAACCAATCCAAACCCTAAGCCTAACTCTCACCCTAACCCTAACCCTAACCCTAACCGTAACCGACACAAACCTTAACCCAAAGCCTAAGTGAAACACTAACGCAAACCCTAACTCAAACCAGAACACAAATCCTAGCACAATCCATAACCAAGCCGAGGCCTGAGCCAAATCGTAACTCCAATCCTAACCAAGCAAAACCCGTAACCCAAACCCTAACCCAAAACCTAACAAACACAAACGCTAACCTAAAGCGTAACTCTAACCAGAACCCTAATACAAACCCTAACCTAACAAAAAAATTAACACAAACTCTAACCCAAACCCAAACCGTAATACAAGCTCTAAACAACCCAAACACTAAACCAAACCCTAACCCGGACCCTAAACCTAACCTTAAGCCAAAATATAACCAACCCAAACCCTAAGGCAAACCTGAAAACAAATCATAACCGAAACCCTAACCAACCCCAATCGTAACCAATGCAAATCCTAATACAAACCCTAACAAACCCAAACCCTAACCAATCCAAACCCTAACCCTAACCCTAATCCTAACCCTAAAACTAACCCCAACCCTAACCCTATCTGTAACCCAAACCCTAAATCCAAACCCATCCCTAACCAATTCAGAGCCTAACCTATGCAAACCCTGACCAAACCCTAACCCTGACGCTAAACTTAGCTCTAACCCCAAACTTAAAAAACCAAAACACTAACCCAAAACCTAAACTAAAGCTTAACTCTAAACAGAACCCAAATGCAAACCCTAAACTAAAACAAAAATTAACTGAAACTATAAATAAACCAAACCATAATACAAAGCATAACATACTCAAGCCCAAACCAAAACCTAACCAACCCAAACCCTAACCAATCCAAATCCTAACCCTAACCCTAACCGTAACCGACACAACCCTAACCCAAAGCCTAAGCGAAACACTGACACTAACCCAAACCCTAAGTCAAACCCCAACACAATCCCTAACCAACCCGAACCCTGAGCCAAACCCTAACTCCAACCCTAACCAAGCAAAACCCATAACCCAAACCCAAACCCAAAACCTAAACAACACAAAATGTAAAACAAAATCTTACCTAAAGCCTAACTCTAACCAGAACCCTAATCCAAACCCTAAAAAAAATTAACCTAAAAAAAAAATTAACCCAAAATATAACCCAAACCCAAAACATAACACAAACCCTAAACAACCCAAACACTAAAGCATACCCTAACCCTAAACATAACCCTAACCCCAACCCTAAAACTAACCCTAACCCTATCTGTAACCCAAACCCCAACTCCAACCCCAACCCTAATCAACCCCAACCTTAACCAACTCAAACCCTAACCAACCCAAACCCTAACCCTAAGCGTAATCCTAAACCTAACCCTAACCCTAACACTAACCGTAACCGACACAAACCCTAACCCAAAGCCTAAGTGAAACGTTGGCACTAACGCAAACCCTAAGTCAAACCCCAACACAAACCCTAACACAATCCCTAACCAACCCGAACCCTGAGCCAAACCCTAACTCCAACCCTAACCAAGCAAAACCCATAACCCAAACCCTAATCCTAACCCAAAATCTAACCAATCCAAACCCTAACACAAACCCTAAGCCAAACCCTAACCCAAACCCTAACCCTAACCATAAACCTAACCCAAACCCTAACCCTAATGAAACCCTGAGCGAAACCGTAACACTTACCCAAATACGAACACAATTCCAAATACAAACCCTAACCAGAATACTTACCGAATGAAAACCTAACCGAAAAACATACCAAAACGCTAATCCAAACACTAATACAAACCCTAACCAAAGTAAAACCTAATACTAACCGTATCCCAAACTCTAACCAACCCAAACCCTAGTACAAAGCATAACCCAGAACATAACCTAAAGCCTAACTCTCACCAGAACCCTAATCCATATCCTAACCTAACACAAAAATTAACCCAAAATATAACCCTAAACGAAACCCTAATCCAAAACCCTAACTCAAACCCTAAACAAGCAAAACCCGAACCCAAACCCCCACCAACCCAAACCCTAACCAGTCCAAACCCTAACCAAAACCCTAACCCAAACCCTAACCAACCCAAACCCTAAACAATTCAAACCTTAACCACTCCAAACCCTAAACCAAAGCTTAACCCTGATCCTAAACTTAACCCTAACCAAAACCTAACCAATAGAAACCCTAAACCAAACCCTAAGCAACCCAAATCCTAGCACAAACCCTAACCCAAACCAAAACCAAACTATACCCCTAACCAGAACCCTAACCCAAACAATAACTGTAACCCAAACCCTAATCCAAAACCGAAACAACACAAACTGCAACACAAATTCAAACCTAAAGCCTAACTCTAACCAGAACCCTAATCCAAATGCTAACCTAACACAAAAATTAACCCAAACTCTAACCTATTACCAAACCATAATACAAGCTCTAACCAACCCAAACACTAAACCAAACCCTAACCCTGACCCTAACCCAAACCCTACCCAACCGAAACCCTAACCCTAACCCTACCCCTTAACCTTACACTAACCCGAACCCAAACCCTAATCCAAACCCTGAGCGTTACCGTAACCCTTAGGCAAACTGTAACCCAAAACCTAACCCTAACCCAAACCTAAATCCAAACCCTAACCAGAACCCTAACCAAATCAAATCCTAACCAAAAAACATACCAAAACCCAAAAACAAATCCAAAACCCAACCAACTTTCATTATTCACAAGCCCTGATTTGCATAGCATACGTTTAGACATCTTTTTGGATATTGCTGGCTACTTCCCAAGCACGTCAAAATGTATATGCACACAAAGAAGTTATGTACGTCTTTGAAAGTGAAATTCCTATTGCTTCATCAAATATCTAGAATTTACTGTCTTTTTTCACTTAAAAGATGGAATACTGAAAACCTGTAATTAAGTTGAGAAAATTCAAACTTGGCTTCAGAGTTTCAGTGTAAACACTACTTCTGTCAAAAGTCTCAAAAACATTTTTCATGCAGCTCATGATCATAGGTAAGAATTAAAAATGTTACAGAGAAAATAAGAACAGTTTACCACCAAATGCGTAACATGAAGTTCTCTAGCCAAAATAAACAACACAGGCTTGAGAGCCCATCAATGTTCTGAAAAGTAAACACAGAGAATGTTTAAGCCTTTTTTTTTTTTTTGAAATTACTTAATTCTGCCTGCCATGTTCTTGTTTTAGTAGTTTTATCTCTGAAATCTGACTGATAATGGAAAAAAAAAGTCATCACTCAACTTATTATGCCTTTGTTTATGGTTTTACATTGTGCTGTACTTTGCCTATGATCCAATGCTTATTTTATTGACTTGCTGTTAGTACAGATCATTTCTATTGTGGTTTATCTTAGCAGGCAGCTAAAGCACCATGCAGCTGTTTCCTCACTCACCCCGTCCTGGTGAGGTAGGGGAAAGAATAGTAAAAACAAGTAAAACTCGTGGGTTGCGATAAGGACACTTCAATAGGACAGAAAAGGGAAAAAGAAAAAAAAAGATTCGCAAAAAAAGTGATGCACAATGCAATTGATCAGATCCTTTTCCTTGTGCATCCCTAGCCTCCTCACTGGCAGGGTGGTATGAGAAGCTGAAAAGTCCTTGGCTTAGTATAAGCACTGCTCTGCAACAACTAAAACATAAGCGTGTTATCAACATTATTCTCATCCTAAATCCAAAACACAGCACCATACCAGCTACTGGGAGGAAAATTAACTCTATCCTAACCAAACCCAGGACAAGTATATCAAAAAATAATGAAAGTTTATTACTATTTTTTTCTTATTTGGAAATTCATTCAGTGTAGACTATGTAAACTTGTCCCATACAGAAAAATTAACCTCACTTCCTGAAGTTATATTTTAAATTCTAAGGGAAGTCCCAGATTCAGTATTTTAATTACAGAAAAAGAAACAATGCTTCACTAATGGGGATGAAAGCTCTATCCCTCTAAAATCGCTTTCCTGTTTCAGGAAATAACATAATTGAGGAATTCTACAGGCAGCTGGTAGAAGTTGCGAAATTGTCAGCGCTTGTTCTCGTGGGGGACTTCAACTTCCCTGATATATCCTGGAAGCACAACACAGTCCAGAGAAAGCAGTCTAGGAGGTTTCTGGAGAGCATGGAAAATAGCTTTCTGATGCAGCTGGTTAGAGAGCCTACCAGGGGAGGTGCCCCGCTAGACCTTCTGTTCACAAACAGAGAAGGACTGGTGGGAGATGTGGTGGTCCGGAGCTCTCTTCGGCAGAGTGACCACGAAATGGTAGAATTCTCTATTCTTGGCGTGGCCAGGAAGGGGACCAGTAAAACCGCTGTCTTGGACTTCCGGAGGGCTGACTTTGAGCTGCTCAGGACACTGATTGGCAGAGTCCCTTGGGAGGAGGTTCTGAAGGGCAGAGGAGTCCAGGAAGGCTGGGAACTCTTCTAGAAGGAAATCTTAATGGCTCAGGAGCGGTCTGTCCCCACGTGCCCAAAGACGAGCCAGCGCAGAAGAAGACCGGCCTGGCTGAACAGAGAGTTGTGGTTCGAGCTTAGGAGAAAAAAGAGGGTTTATAATCTTTGGAAAAGAGGGCGGGCCACTCACGAGGACTATAAGGATGTTGCGAGGCTGTGCAGGGACAAAATTAGAAAGGCCAAAGCTCATCTGGAGCTAAATCTGGCTACTGCCGTTAAAGATAACAAAAAATGTTTTTATAAACACATTAACATGAAAAGGAGGACTAAGGAGAATCTCCATCCTTTACTGGATGCAGGGGGAAACTTAGTCACAAAAGATGAGGAAAAAGCTGAGGTGCTTAATGCCTTCTTTGCCTCAGTCTTTAGCGTCAAAACCGGTTGTTCTCTGGATACCCAGTACCCTGAGCTGGTGGAAGGGGATGGGGAGCAGGATGTGGCCCTCACTATCCACGAGGAAATGGTTGGCGACCTGCTACAGCACTTGGATGTACGCAAGTCGATGGGGCCGGATGGGATCCAGCCGAGGGTACTGAGAGAACTGGCAGAGGAGCTGGCCAAGTCGCTTTCCATCATTTATCGGCAGTCCTGGCTATCAGGGGAGGTCCCAGTCGACTGGCGGCTAGCAAACGTGACGCCCATCTACAAGAAGGGCCAGAGGGTAGACCCGGGGAACTATAGGCCTGTTAGTTTGACGTCAGTGCCAGGGAAGCTCATGGAACAGATTATCTTGAGTGTCATCACGCGGCACTTACAGGGCAACCAGGCGATCAGGCCCAGTCAGCATGGGTTTATCAAAGACAGGTCCTGCTTGATGAACCTAATCTCCTTCTATGACAAGGTGACCCACTTATTGGATGAGGGAAAGGCTGTGGATGTGGTCTACCTTGACTTCAGTAAGGCTTTTGACACCATTTTCAACAACATTCTCCTCAAGAAACTGGCTGCTCGTGGCTTGGACTGGCGTACGCTTCGTTGGGTTAAAAACGGGCTGGATAGCCGGGCCCAAAGAGTCATGGTGAATGGAGTCAAATCCAGTTGGAGGCCGGTCACTAGTGGAGTCCCCCAGGGCTCAGTACTGGGGCCAGTCCTCTTCAATATCTTTATCGATGGTCTGGATGAGGGGATTGAGTGCACCCTCAGTAAGTTTGCAGACGACACCAAGTTAGGTGCGTGTGTCGATCTGCTCGAGGGTAGGAAGGCTCTGTAGGAGGATCTGGGTAGGCTGGAGCGATGGGCTGAGGTCAACTGTATGAAGTTCAACAACGCCAAGTGCCGGGTCCTGCACCTGGGGCGTAACAACCCCAAGCAGCGCTACAGGCTGGGAGATGAGTGGTTGGAAAGCTGCCTGGCAGACAAGGACCTGGGAGTACTGGTTGATAGTCGGCTGAATATGAGCCAGCAGTGTGCTCAGGTGGCCAAGAAGGCCAACAACATCCTGGCTTGTATAAGAAGCAGCGTGGCCAGCAGGTCTAGGGAAGTGATTGTCCCCCTGTACTCGGCTCTGGTGAGGCCACACCTCGAGTACTGTGTTCAGTTTTGGGCCCCTTGCTACAAGAAGGACATTGAGGTGCTTGAGAGAGTCCAGAGAAGGGCAACGAAGCTGGTGAGGGGTCTGGAGAACAAGTCTTAAGAGGAGCAGCTGAGGGAGCTGGGATTGTTCAGCCTGGAGAAGAGGAGGCTCAGGGGCGACCTTATCGCTCTCTATAGGTACCTTAAAGGAGGCTGTAGCCAGGTAGGGATTGGTCTATTCTCCCACGTGCCTGGTGACAGGATGAGGGGGAATGGGCGAAAGTTGCGCCAGGGGAGGTTTAGGTTGGATATTAGGAAGAACTTCTTTACTGAAAGGGTTGTTAGGCATTGGAATGGGCTGCCCAGGGAGGTGGTTGAGTCACCATCCCTGGAGGTCTTTAAGAGACGTTTAGATGTAGAGCTTAGTGATATGGTTTAGTGGAGGACTTGTTAGTGTTAGGTCAGAGGTTGGACTCGGTGATCTTGGAGGTCTCTTCCAACCTAGACGATTCTGTGATTCTGTGATAATAAACAGTCACCCACAAATGCAGAAGGAAGAAATTAGTTTCTGTGTGGGTGGTGAGGCACTGGAACAGGTTGCCCAGAATAGTTGTGACTGCACCATCTCTGGAAGTGTTCAAGGCCAGGCTAGATGAAGTGCTCGGCAACCTGATCTATTGGGTGGCATCCCTGCCCATGGCAGGGGGATCGGAACTTGATGATCTTTAAGGTCCCTTCCAACCCAAACCAGTCTATGACTATGATTCATTTATTCCTTTTGCTGGGCTGGATTAGCCACAGTGCCTGTTTTGGGAACTGTATTAGCTGCCATGTCTTTTGCAGGAGTTGGATCAGTCACAGTGTCTGTTGCGGGGGCTGGATCAGATATAGAGGCATACTCTTCCCCCTGAGGGTGCTGAATAGTATTGAACATGGCTCTGTAGCCATGCACCAGGCCCCAGAACAGTGTGGAAAGCTGTAACGCTCTTGTATTGCCAGGGTCAAGGCATACTTTTTCCAAACATTCTATTAGTTTTTTAGTTTTCTGCACTTGTTCAGGGGTGAAGTCCAAAATGATTGGAGTTGATAACTGCGATAGATACCTTCCCGTAGTCTCCCATACACTTTGCCACCCATAACCATCCTGCCTCAGAGCAGATCTCTGGGTGGTATTCTTAAATAGTTATTTAACCTTAGACAAAACCAAAAATGCACGCAGGAAACAAAGCAATAGGAACATGCTTGTTTGAACATCCCAAGGATATTCAAAATTATCAAGAGCTGTTGTAAATAGCCTGAAGGAGAAGGGAAAGGGGAAGGGGAAGGTGTCCTCCATAGAATGGTTCCTTTTGTGGTTTAACCCAGCAGGCAGCTAAGCACCACACAGCCATTCACTCATTCCCCAGTCCCCAGTGGAATGGGGGAGAGGATCAGAAGAAAAAAAAACAAAAAAGTAAACATCTTGTGGCTTGAGATAAAGACAGCTTAATTGGACAGAAAAGGAAGGGAGAATAATAATAATAATGATGGTAAAAGAAAGTACAAAGCAAGTGATGCACAGTGGAATTGCTCATCACCCCTGACCGATGCCCAACTAGTCCCAAATCCCCACATTTTTGTTGTTGAACATGACATCATATGGTATGGAATATCCCTCGGGTCAGTTGTTCTGATTCTGTCCCCTCACAGTTTCTGGTGCACTGCCAGCCTCCTCTCTGGCTGGGCAGCACAAGAAGCTGAAAGTTTCCTGACTCTGTTAAAGCACTTCTCAGTAACTAAACCAACTAAACCCAACTAACCAACTAAAACATTAGTGTGTTACTGACATTATTTTCATCCACAGCACCATACCAGCTACTATGAAGAAAATTAACTCTATCTCCGATGAAACCAGGGCACTATAAATTCAGAGAATAAACATGTCAGTCCTTCAATTTGCCTTTTTCCCACTTAGAATTTATAACCACCTGCCTATAATTTGATATTTCCATTTACTTATTTACTTACCTCTAGGACAAAAATCTACCACCAGAGGCATAGACTGAAATGAAGCCATACCCAGTCCAGTCTGTTTAGAGTTATCTGAATAGTTGCTTATAAAAATGTGGCTTTCCAATTAAAGAAAGAAATGACTTGCTTTGATGAACCTGTCTCTTTAAATGATAAGTGTACATAGACAGAAATAATTTCTAAAATTTTGTCAGTTATACAAACAGCACCAAGAGCAAAGCACACCCTCCACAGTACTTAATGCACAAATAGAGACAGACAAAAAATGTTAGCATTTGTAAAATCACACAGTTCCTAGGTCAGACAAACTTCCCACTAACTGACTACATATGTAAACAAATAGCTAATCTGCATATGTATTTGTTATATGTAGAACAAATTAGTCTCGTACTTTTTTGCTACTTTGGTTAGTGTGGTGGTTTTACCTTGCTGGGCAGCTGAATTCCACCACAATCACTCTCTCACTCCCCCTCCTCAGAAGAAGAGGGGGAGAAGAAAGTAGGCTGGAAAGGAAAAAAAAAGGCTCCTGGGTTGACACAGAGAGAGAGAAAAATTACTCTCTACTTCCTATCAACGAGTGATGTTCGGCCACAGCCTGGGAAGCAGGGCCTCAATAGGCATAGCAGTTGTTTGGGAGAACATATGTCTTCATAACGAGAACCCCTCCTCTCCTTCCCCTTTTTCACCTTCTATTTCTGAGTGTGACATCGTATGCTATGGAATATCCCTTTGGTTGGTTTAGGTCAGTTGCCCTGGCAATGTCCCCTCCCCACTTCTTGCCCATCCCCAGCCACCTGGCTCTTGGGGGGGATTTGGAGGGAGTCTTGATGCTGTGCCAATATTGCTCAGCAATAGACAAAACATTGGTGTGATACCAATGCTGTTCTAGCTACAAGTTGTGGTGGTTTACCTTGCTAGGCAGCTGAACTCCACCACAACCGCTCTCTCACTCCCCTTCCTCAGAAGAGGAGGGGAAGAAGAAAAGGAAAAAAAAAAAAACAACTCACAGGTTGAGATAAGGATAATCCAATTAAAGTAAAAATAATTATTAAGGGAAAATTAATATTAAATAATTTAACTAAAGGGAAAAGGAAAAGGGGGGAAAGGGGAAGAGAACAACAACCAAAACAAAAAAACAAAACAAAAACCGAAAACATAAACAAAAACACAAACAGAAACAAAAGCAAAAACAAGCAAAGGTCGTGTGGAAGCACAGAGGAACAAAATTACTCTCTACTTCCCGCCTGTGAGCAATGCGTTTGAAGCAGGGCCTCAATACGTGTATCCATTGTTTGAGAGGACACGTTTTCACAACGAGAGTCCACCCCTCCCCTCTCCTTCCTTTTTTCCACCTTTTACTGATGAGCGTGACATCATATGGTATGCAATATCCCTTTGGTTGGTTTAGGTCATCTGCCTTGGTGATGTCCCCTCCCCACCCCTTGCCTGCTGGCTCTTGGGGGGCGGCGGGTAGAGGGAGTCCTGATGCTGTGCCAGTTTTGCTCAGCAGTAGACACTGGTGTGATAACAATGCTGTTATAGCTACATGTGCAGAGCACAATGCTATATGGGCTGCTGCAGGGAAAGAGCAATACTGGTACAGTATCAAGACTTCCAGTAACACCCACTCCCTCCCCTCGAGCCAATAGGGAGTGGGCAAGAAGTGGGGAGTGGACATCAGCAGGGCAGCTGACCTAAACCAACCAAAGGGATATTCCATACCATATGATGTCACACTCAGCAATAAAAGGTGGAAAAAAGGAAGGAGAGGGGGTGTGTGGGGGTGTGGTGGCTTTACTCGGGTGGGCAGCCAAGGTCCACCACAACCTCTCGCTCACTCCCCCACCTCAAAGGGAAAGGGGGAGAAAATATGACGCAAAGGGCTCAAGGGTTGAGATAAGGATGGGGAGATCACTCAACAATTATCGTGACGGGCAAAACAGACTCAGAGTAGGGAGATAGTAAGATTTATTGCCTATTACTAACAAGCTAGAGAAGTGGGAAACAAAGGAAAGAAACCAAAAACACTTTCCCCCCATCCACCCTCTTCTACCTCCTCCCCCCCGAGTGGAGCAGGGAAACGGGGGAATGGGGGTTGCAGTCAGTCTATAGCACTTTGTCTCTGCCTCTCCTTCTCAGTCACTCTCTTCCCCTGCTCCAACATGGGGTCCCTCCCACGGGATGCAGTCCTTCCCAAACTGATCCTGTGTGAGCTTCCCACAGGTAGCAGCTCTTCAAGAACTGCTCAAAATAGGGGTCCATATCACAGGGTCCATCCGTCAGGAGCAAACTGCTCCAACCTGGGTTTAAGACTTCCTTTTTGAGGAACATCCAGCCTTCCTGGACCCCTCTGCCCTTCAGGACTGACTCCCAAATGACCATCCCTACTAGCGCCCTGAACAATTCAAAGTCTGCCCTCCGGAAGGCCAAGGTAGCAGTTTTACTGACCCCCCCCTCCTGACTTCACCAAGAATAGAAAACTCTGACAGTTTGTGGTCACTCTGCCCAAGACTGCTCCCGACCACCACATCTCCCACCAGTCCTTCTTTGTTTGTGAACAGCAGGTCTCACAGGGCATCCCCTCGGTAGGATTACTAACCAGCTGTGTCAGGAAGCTGTCTTCCACACACTCCAGGAACCTCCTAGACTGCTTCCTCAGGGCTGCATTGTATCTCCAGTATATGTCTGGGAAGTTGAAGTCCCCCATAAGAACAAGCACTGGCAATTGAGCGACTTCCGCCAGCTGCTTACAGAATGCCTCATCTGTCTCTTCATCCTGATTTGGCGGTCTATAACAGACCCCCACCAGGATGTCCGCCTTGTTGGCCTTCCCCCTGATCCTTACCCATAAGGACTCTACCTTATCATTCCCAACCCCAAGCTCAACAGCATCGAAACACTCTCTAATATAGAGAGCCACTCCACCGCCCCTCCTTTATTGCCTGTTCCTTCTGAAGAGCTTCTAGCCATCTATTGCGGAACTCCAGTCATGGGAGTGGTCCCACCACATTTCAGTGATGGAAACTGGGTCATAGTTTGCGTGCCTCACAATGGCTTCCAGCTCCTCCTGTCTGTTGCCCATGCTGCGTGTTTTGGTGTAGATGCACTTCAGTTGCGCCATTGCCCTCACCCCCAACCCTGGCATTGCTCCCCCAGGCTCATCTCTATCAAGCCTCAATTCATCCCCATCCCCCTTCATACCTAGTTTAAAGCCCTCTCAGTGGTCCCTGCCAGCTCCTGGGCTAGAATCCCTTTCCTCCTTTGAGACAGGTGGGACCCATCGGCAGCCATCAGGCCAGGTGCCAAGTAAACCTCCCCATGACTAAAAAAACCCCAAATTCCTGCAATGGCATTAGCCTTTCAGCCATGTTTTGGTCAGCTGGGCCTTCCAGATTAGCTCAGTATCCCTCCCCGCCACTGAAGGGATAGAGGAAAACACCATCTGTACTCCTACTCCACCCACTAACCACCCCAATCCCCTGAAGTCTCTTTTGATAGCCTTCAGGCTTCTCTCAGCAGTTTCATCACTGCCAGCCTGAATTATCACTAAGGGGTAATAATCGGAGGGGCGAACAAGGCCAGGAAGTTTTCTGGTAATGTCCCTGACTCAGGCCCCAGGGAGGCAGCAGACTTCCCTACAGCTAGGGTCAGGACGACATTTGGGGCCTTCTGTTCCCCTCAGAAGGGAGTCACCTACAACAATTACCCTTCTTTCCTTCTTGGTGGAGGCAGTCTTGAGGCATGGAGTGGACTTCCTTGCCCTAGACAACCTCCTGGGTTGACTTTCCCCCACATCCTCACCAACCTGTCCCTCAAGATCCAGGGCCTCAAACCTGTTGTGTAAGGGCACCTGGGGAGGTGAGGCCGGTAGGGAGGAGGCTTGCCTGTGATGCTGAGCAGGGACCTGTTTCCATTCCTCTCCATCTCTCAGGTCCCCTCCCTCTGCCTGACAGTAACAGGGCAGGGGGGACATCACTATTTGGGGTGTATCACCCCGGTGCCTTTCTCTCAGGCATGGCAGGGAGTTGCTCCACCACTCTAACTCCTGCTCACACTCCCTGATGGTCCATAATCTCTCCACCTCCTCCTTGAGCTCTGACATCAGGCTGATCAGATCCTCCACCTGCTCACACCTCACGCAGGCAGTATTTCCATCACCCTCCAATGGTAGCAACAGGCTCAGGCACTCCCTGCAGCCAGAGACCTGAACAGCCACATTTTTGGGCAGGCACTCGATCTGGGTTGCCGCAGTTTTTTTGGCAAGCACTTTCCACCTGGTGGAGACCATGGCTGTACCTGTTGTCTGGGAGGCAGCCGATAGGTGAGCCAATCTCCTGAGTGGGGAGGGATACTCCAACGTGGGGTCCCTCCCACGGGATGCAGTCCTTCCCAAACTGATCCTGTGTGAGCTTCCCACAGGCAGCAGCTCTTCAAGAACTGCTCCAAATATAGGTCCATATCACGGGGTCCATCCGTCAGGTGCAAACTGCTCCAACCTGGGTCCCCCATGGGCAGCAGCTCCCTCCAGATCACCTGCTCCTGTGTGGGCTCCTCTACATGGGCTACAGGTCTAGCCTGGAGTCGGCTTTGTTGGGGGCTCTCCATAGGCCACAGCCTCCTTCAGGGCAGATCCACCTGTTCCACGGTGGGGTCCTCCACAGGCTGCAGGGGGACAGCCTATTCCACCATTATCCTCACCACAGGCCACAGGGGAACTTCTGCTCTGATGCCCTGGAGCACCTCCTTCCCCTCCTTCTTCACTGACCTTGTTGTTTGCAGGGCTGTTTCTCACTCATCACTCTCCCAGCTGCTGTTGAGCAGCAGGATTTTTTTTTTCTTTTTTTTTTTTCTTAAATCTGCTTTCACAGAGGCACAAACAACATCACTTATTGGCTTGGCTCTGGGCAGCAGCAGGTCCGTTTTCCAGCTCTCTGAAACTGGCCTTTATCTAAGATGGGCCAGCTTCTGGATTCTTCTCACAGAGGCCATCCCTGCAGCCCCCTGCTACCAAACCCTTGCCACGTAAACCGAATACACTTGTTTCTAGCCTAACTTTACAATTCTATAAAATAATAAGCACTATTATTTTATAACCTTCTGGCTTGATACACGGGAAATATAGCTGTTTCCCGCAAAGATATAACACCAACATGGCATGTACAGACTTTTGCAAATAGACAGAAGTAGATCTAATTCTAGGTGGGAACCAAAACCCGTATCAGAGGAATACAACTTCAAAGGTCTATCCTGTAAATAAACACAGTGCAGAAAGAAGCAGTCTCAAAACTTAATGGCTATTAAAGGAGGGCTCTAAGGGTCCAAAGTTTTTCTATTATTATTATTTTTGCCTGAATGCGAGGTTTTATGTGAAATGATGTGTTAACAGAAACTGTGCAGAATTGCACAGCAAGCAGACCTTGTCCTGAGTAGTGGTGCTAGGGAGAAGAGGGGAGCCTTAATCTCTTTCAAGTTTACATCTGGCAAGAGCAGTTGGAACAGTTTTCAGAGCTGGTGTGGAAGGCTAACTTTATAAAGTGAACCATCTCTTTACTTCTCTCCCTGTTCCCTAACCAGAATAATTAATATCCAAATGTTCCCTAAGATTTATTTCCTGCCCAGCTAGCTGACAGACACTGCTAAGATTTGATTTCACAGATGGTGAGAGCAGATGACTACCTTTGCTAACAGAATACTGCATGAAGGCCTACAAACCATCCAGCTTTGTCTCAATAAGCTTCAACATATGATTTATAAAGTGAACATAATAGAAGAAATCCATGACACCTTTATTGGGAATCACATTACAACACTGCTTAAAACACTAGGAGAATTGCTGAGGCAGTTATTGCATATTTGTGCTGATTTTCAAATCTTATTATAGGAAAAAAGGCATTGCATGGGAAATCATTTGTCTTCTCCTGGCTATTAGTTCCTCTCATGTAAATTTATTGAACTAACTAAACTTGAGAGCTTCCAATATCCTAGCAAACATTAATGTGTTACAATCTATACTGATTGGATGGTTAATTGTATGGGACTTCTTGCAGGAAAAAAAAATCCCTTTGCTAAGCTTCTAAACCTGCATGTAGATGATAAAACTACTATACTCTAATTTAAAAAAAAAAGAAAAAGGGTGGGGAGGGAAAGAAAGAGAAGCATTGTTCCAGGAAAAAGAAAGGTCATCAAAAGATAATACATACATATCCAGCACAGAAGATAAGCTGTGCTGAGATGATAAATTGCAAGTCAGACTTGTTTATGAAAAATGCCTCAAAGCAAGCAAAGCAAAACAATGATTTCATTTGCTACTTCCCATCAGCAGGCAGATGTTCAGCCATTTCCAGGAAAGCAGGGCTCATCACACGTAACGGTTTCTTGGGAAGACAAATGCCACCACTCCAAACATCCCCCCCCTTCCTCCTTCTTTACATCAGCTTTTATTGCTGAGCATGATGTCATATGGTATGGAATATCCTTTCCCTCAGCCTGTAGCATTGCATGGGGTTGTTGTGCCCCAAGTGCAGGACCCGGCACTTAGCCTCATTGAACCTCATACAGTTGGACTCCGCCCATCGATCCAGCCTATCCAGATCCTCCTGCAGAGCCTTCCTACCCTCAAGTAGATCAACACTCGTGCCCATCTTGGTGTTGTCCGCAAACTTACTGAGGTTTCACTCGATCCCCTCATCCAGATCACTGATAAAGATATTGAAGAGAAGTGGCCCCAATACTGAGCCCTGGGGGCACCTCTAGTGACTGGCCTCCAGATGGATTTAACACCATTCACCACAACTCTTTGGGCCCAGCCACCCAGCCAGTTTTATACCCAGAGAAGTGTATGCCCATCCAAGCCTTGAACAGCCAGTTTCTCCTGGAGAATGCTGTGGGAAATGGTGTCAAAAGCCTTACTGAAGTCAAGGTAGACCACATCCACAGCCTTTCCCTCATCCAATAAGTGGGTCACCTTGTCATAGAAGGAGATTAGGTTCATCAAGCAGGACCTGTCTTTGATAAACCCATGCTGACTGGGCCTGATCGCCTGGTTGCCCTGTAAGTGCCGCGTGATGACACTCAAGATAATCTGCTCCATGAGCTTCCCTGGCACTGACATCAAACTAACAGGCCTATAGTTCCCCGGGTCTACCCTCTGGCCCTTCTTGTAGATGGGCGCCACATTTGCTAGCCGCCAGTCGACTGGGACCTCCCCTGATAGCCAGGACTGCCGATAAACGATGGAAAGCGGCTTGGTGAGCACTTCCACCAGCTCCTTCATTACCCTTGGGTGGATCCCATTCAGCTTCATACTTTTGTGCATGTCTAAGTGGTGTAGCAGGTCACTAACCATTTCCTCATGGATTATGAGGGCTTCATTCTCCTCCCCATTCCTATCTACCAGCTAGATAGTACTACTAATAATAATGTGTACAAAACAAGTGATGAACAATGCAGTTGCTCACCACCCGCTGACCGATGCCCAGTCCAGCCCTGAGCAGTGGTCCCCCCACCCCCGCCAGCCACCCCATAGTAATTGTTCAGCATGACATCATATGGTATGGAATACCCCTTTGGCCAGTTTGGATCAGCTGTCCTGGGTCTGTCCCCTCTCAGCTCCTGCTGCACGCCCAGCCTGCTCACTGGCAGGACAGAGTGAGAAGCTGAAAAGTCCTTGGCTTAGTGCAAGCACTGCTTCACGACAACTAAAACATCAGTGTGTTATCAGCATCATTCTCATCCTAAATCCAAAACACAGCAACATACCAGCTGCTGGGAGGAAAATTAACTCTATCCTAGCCGAAACCAGGACAATATCCACACCTTATTCCATACCATTTATGTCATGCTTAGGTCCCACACTTTCCAATACATTCCAATTAATTGCCATTTTTCATTTATGTATATAAAATATCCACTGAGTTTGATTAGTCTGTGACTGACTTTGGGCTGCATCTGTCTCAACAATCTGGCCACTCACTGAGGCAATTGACTCCGGGGCAGACGTGTGCTGTAGCGGAGCTGGGGATTGAGGCATGCAAGGGGGTTTTCTGCACCGAGGCAACTCGAGGCAGCTATGGGAGCTGGCAGCCCTCGCAAGAGCAGCTTGTGAGGCTTGGGTGAGGCCAGGAACAGCTACGTGTCCCCACCTTCATACAAAGGCAATCCTTAGGGCTGGCAAGCCCCAGTGAGCCCCACACTTGCAAAAAAAAAAGAGATGGGGACCCAAACTGAGCTACCGAAAAAGCACACAGCTGTTGAGATGTCAGGCTGCAGGGAGTGCCAAAGCTTCACACCACCTTTTTTCTCCCAAGCACCAAGTGATTAAAATAGGTAAAATGGCCTCAAGTTGCGCCAGGGGAGGTTTAGGTATTAGGAGGCGATCGGCTCCGGGGCAGACATTCTGCAGCGGAGTGGGGGATCACAGTTTGCAGGGGTTTCCCTTCATCGAGGCCCATTTGAGGCAGTTGAGGGAGCCACCAGGGCCCGGCAGCCCTCGCGAGGGCAGCTGACAAGGTGTGGGTCTAGCCAGAAGCGGCAGCGGCAGGACATTTAAATCAGGCGTCGCTGTCATTTTACAGTCACTCGCCGAGGCAATTGTCTCCGGGGCAGACGCGTTCTGCAGCGGAGCAAGGGATCGCAGCATGCAGGGGTTTCTCTTCATCGAGGCACACTTCGAGGCAGCTGAGGGAGCCGCCAAGAGCCGGTAGCCCTCCCAAGGGCGGTTGGTGAGGCATGGGTGGAGCCAGAAGTGCCCCCCCCCCCCTTTGTCATACAAAGGCAGCCCCTAGGGAGCACAAGCAACCAGGAGCACTGCGAACAGAGTGTGGCGCTGCAGTTTGCACGGGCAGGGTGCAGCAGTGAGCTCCAGTGAGAGACCAGTCATGGCAAACAGGAGGCAGAAGGCTACGACCACACTTGCCAAAAAGGAGGTGGGGACCCAAACTGAGCTTCCGAAAAAGCATGCAGCCGTCCAGGTGCCAGGCTGCAGGGAGTGCCAAAGCTTCACACCACTTTTGGGCAGCTGCAGAGATAGCAACTGCATGAGATGTGAGTAGGTGGAAGACCTGCTCAGCATGGTAGCTGAGCTACGAGAAGAGGTGGAAAAACTGAGGGGCATCTGGGTTTCAGAGAGGGAGATAGACTGGTGGTACTAAGCTCTGACCTCTGTCAAACAAGAACAGGCACCAGGAATTCCCCAACAAGAAGGGAATGCAGTATCCATCCCCCAGAAAACACAAGGCATAAGCTGCAAGGTTGTGAATGAAAGGAGTCCAGTCCAGGCTCGAGGTGGCAGGAGAAATCCACCTTCACCCATCTCACCCTATCAAGTAGCCCTGAGCAACAGGTATGAGGCCCTGGAGGCTGAAAGGCAATCGATGGATGGAGAAGGCAATGATCCCTTTCCACCAGAGATATTGCCAGGGTCGGAAAGGCCAACCCCCTGTATCGCGACCGCCGGAAGGAGGAAAAAAAGGCATGTTTTAGTTGTGGGTGATTCCACAATAGGGGGAACAGAGGGTCCAATATGTAGAAAGGACCCTCCTCTAAGGGAAGTCTGCTGCCTTTCTGGGGCCCGGGTTAAGGACCTCACCAGCAGACTTCCCAGCTTGATTCAACCCTTCAGACTACTACCCATTTCTGGTCCTACATCTGGGGGGAGAAGTAGCAACGTGTAGCCCGATAGCAATCAAAAGGGACTTCACGAAATTGGGATGGATGATCAGGAACTCGGGTGTGCAAGTCATCATTTCCATTCTCCCCAGTACTGACAGCAATAGGAACAGAAGGATAGCGTCCCTTAACATGTGGCTCCATGGCTGGTGTCATCGCCAACATTTCGGGTTCTTTGGCAACAAGAAGCCTCACATGGCACCGGGCTTGCTGGAATCAGATGGGATTCATCTTTCCCAAAGAGGGAAGAGGGTCCTTGGTCATGAGCTGGGATGGGGGAGGGGGATATCATCAGGGATTCTGGTGATAAGGTGCGGGATGACATGCCATCCCACTCATGCCAGCTGAACACCAGAGCCGGCAAAGGATGCCCAGAGCCTAGACAGGGAACAGAGCTTAACAGGAGAGCTACCGTAGACATACATGGATGAGTTACAGTTGCCCCATCTAGAAAGGCAGATGCATTGGGAGACCAACTCTAATGCCTCTATGTAAATGCATGCAGCATGGGAAATAAACAAGGGGAACTGGAGATGTGCGTGGGGTTGCAGGGCTATGATCTCGTCACAATTACTGAGACATGGTGGGACAGCTCTCATGACTGGAATGTGGCCATGGACGGCTTTGTGCTTTTTAGGAAGGACAGGCCAGAAAGATGAGGTGGTGGAGTTGCTCTTTCTATGAGTGAGCAACTGGAATGTACGGAGCTCTGCCTGGGGGGGGGGGGGATGAAATACAAATCGAGAGCCTAGGGGTGAGGATTAAAGGGCAGGCCAACAGGGGTGACATTGTGGAGGGTGTTTACTACAGGCCACCAGATCAGGAAGAGGAAGTGGATGAGGCCTTCTACAGGCAGCTGCAAGTTGCCTCACGTTCACAGGCCCTGGTTCTTATGGGGGGCTTTAACCACACCTATATTTGCTGGGAAGACAACACAGCTCAGAACAAACGGTCCAGGAGGTTACTGCAGAACATTGCAGATAACTTCTTGATGCAGGTGGTAGGTGAGCCAACAGGGAGCAGGGCGCTGCTGGGCCTGGTACTAACAAACAGAGATGGCCTAATTGGAAACGTGAAGGTTGAGGGCAGTCTCAGCTGCAGTGATCACAAGATGTTGGAGTTCAAGATCCTGTGAGGAGAAAGCAGGGCAAAAAGTAGGACTGCAACCAAGCACCACTTCCTCCAAGCTCAGGATCGGTGCATCCCTACGAGAAAGAAGTCGAGCAAGGGGGGCAGGAGACCTGCGTGGATGGGCAAGGAGCTCTTGGGAAAGCTTAAACAGAAGAAGAAAGCGTACATGATGTGGAAGAAGGGACAGACCACTTGGGTGGAATATAGGAACACTGTCAGAGAATGCAGGGATGCAATGAGGAAGGCCAAGGCCTGGTTAGAATTAAATTTATCAAGAGACACCAAGGATAACAAGAAGGGCTTCTTCAAATACATCGGCAGCAAAAGGAAGACTAAGGAAAATGTGGGTTCGCTGCTTAATGAGGTGGGTGCCTTGGTGATGATGGATACAGAGAAGGAGGAATTACTGAATGCCTTCCTTGCTTTAGTCTTCACTGCTAAGGCTAGCCCCCACACACTACCAAGCCTGGAAACCAGAAAGAAAACCTGGAAAGAGGAAGACTTTCCCCTGGTTGAAGAGCATTGTGTTAGAGGTTATTTAGGCAAGCTTGACACCCACAAATCTATGGGCCCCAATGGGATGCACCTGAGGGTGCTGAGGGAGTTGGCGGATGTGATTGCTAAGACACTCTCTACCATCTTTGAAAGGTCTTGGAGAACAGGAGAGATGCCTGAGGACTGGAAGAACGCCAACATTACTCCAGTCTTCAAGAAGGGCAAGAAGGAAGACCCAGGAAACTACAGGCCAGTCAGCCTCACCTCCATCCCTGGAAAGGTGATGGAGCAGCTCATCCTTGAGGCTGTCTCTAAGCACGTGGAAGAAAAGAAGGTGATCGGGAGCAGTCAACACGAGTTCATCAAGGGGAAGTCATGTTTATCCAAACCGATAGCCTTCTACGATGAGATGACTGGCTAGATGGTTGAGGGGAGAGCAGTGGATGTTGTCTACCTTGACTTCAGCAAGGCTTTTGACACTGTCTCCCATAACATCCTCCTGAGCAAGCTCCGGAAGTGTGGAATCCATGAGTGGACAGTGGGGTGGATCAAGAACTGTCTGGGTGGCAGAGCTCAGAGGGTTGTGCTCAATGGTGCTGAGTCTAGTTGGAGGCCTGTGGCTAGAGGTGTCCCCTAGGGGTCAGTACTGGGTCTAGTGTTTTTCAACTTATTCATCAGTGACCTGGATGAAGGGACAGAGTGCACCCTCAGCAAGTTTCCAGATGATACGAAACTGAGAGGAGTGGCTGACACACCAGAAGCCTGTGCGGCCATTCAGAGGGACCTGGACAGGCTGGAGGGTTGGGCGGAGAGGAACCTCAAGAGGTTCAACAAGGGCAAGTGCAGGGGCCTGCACCTAGGGAGGAACAACCCCAGGCACCAGTACAGGCTGGGAGCTGACCTGTTGGAGAGCAGCTCTGCAGAGAGGGACCTGGGGGTCGTGGTGGACAGCAAGTTAACCATGAGACAGCAGTGTGCCCTTGTGGCCAAGAAGGCCAATGGGATCCGAGCCTGCATCAGGAGGAGTGTGGACAGCAGGTCGAGAGAGGTGATCCTCCCCCTCTACTCAGCCCTGGTGAGGCCACACCTGGAGTATTGTGTCCAGTCCTGGGCTCCCCATTACAAGAGGGACGTAGAACTTCTAGAGAGGGTCCAGAGTAGAGCCACGAAGATGATTAAGGGATTGGAGCTTGTCTTATGAGGAAAGGCTAAGAAAGCTGGGCCTGTTTATCCTAGAGGAGAGGAGACTGAGAGCGGATCTTATCAGCCTCTACAAATACCTGATTGGGTTAGACGCTTTTTAGGCAAGCTGTACAACCACAAATCTATGGGCCCAATGGGATGCACCCGAGGGTGCTGAGGGAGTTGACAGATGTGACTGCTGGGCTGCTTTCCATCATCTATTAGTGGTCATGGTCATCTGGAGAGGTCCCAGGTGACTGGAGACTTGCTACTGTGACGCCCATCTATAAGAAGGGTTATAAGGAGGACCGGGGAACTACAGGCCGGTCGGCCTGACCACAGTGCCAGGAAAGGTGATGGAACAGGTCATCTTGAATTCAATCACGCAGCATATGTGGGACAACCAGGGGATCAGGCCCAGTCAGTATGGGTTCATGAAAGGCGAGTCCTGCCTGACCAACCTCATCTCCTTCTATGACCAGGTAACACTCCTGGTGGATGAGGGAAAGGCTGTTGACGTAGTCTACCTAGACTTCACCAAAGCCTTTGATATGGTGTCCCATAGTATTCTCCTGGAAAAGCTGTAAGCCCATGGCTTGGACAGGTGCACTCTTCGCTGGGTTAAAAACTGGCTTGATGGACAGGCCCAGAGAGTGGTGGTGAATGGAGCAAAATCCAGCTGGCAACCTGTCACGAGTGGTGTTCCCCAGGGATCGGTGTTGGGGCCCACCCTATTTAATATCTTTATTGGTGATTTGGATGAGGCAATAGAGTGAACCCTCACTAAGTTTGCAGACGACACCAAGTTGGGGGGAAATGTCACAGTATCACAGATTTCTAGGTTGGAAGAGACCTCAAGATCATCGAGTCCAACCTCCGACCTAACACTAAGTACTCCACTAAACCATATCGCTAAGCTCTACATCTAAACGTCTTTTAAAGACCTCCAGGGATGGTGACTCCACCACCTCCCTGGGCAGCCCGTTCCAATGCTTAATAACCCTTTCGGTAAAGAAGTACTTCCTAACATCCAACCTAAAACTCCCCTGTCGCAACTTTCGCCCATTCCCCCTCGTCCTGTCACCAGGCACGTAGGAGAACAGACCAACCCCCACCTCTTTACAGCCTCCTTTAAGGTAACTGTAGAGAGCGATAAGGTTGCCCCTGAGCCTCCTCTTCTCCAGGTTGAACAAGCCCAGCTCCCTCAGCCGCTCCTCGTAAGACTTGTTCTCCAGACCCCTCACCAGCTTGGTCGCCCTTCTCTGGACTCGCTCGAGCACCTCCATGTCCTTCTTGTAGCGAGGGGCCCAAAACTGAACACAGTACTCAAGGTGCGGCCTCACCAGAGCCGAGTACAGGGGCACAATCACTTCCCTAGACCTGCTGGCCACACTGCTTCTTATACAGGCCAGGATGCTGTTGGCCTTCTTGGCCACCTGGGCACACTGCTGGCTCATATTCAGCCGACTATCAACCCATACTCCCAGGTCCTTCTCTGCCAGGCAGCTTTCCAGCCACTCATCTCCCAGCCTGTAGCTCTGCTTGGGGTTGTTGCGCCCCAGGTGCAGGACCCGGCACTTGGCCTTGTTGAACTTCATGCAGTTGACCTCAGCCCATCGCTCCAGCCTATCCAGATCCTCCTGCAGAGCCTTCCTGCCCTCGAGCAGATCGACACACGCACTTAGCTTGGTGTCATCTGCAAACTTACTGAGGGTGCACTGGACGCCCTCATCCAGATCATCAATAAAGATATCAAAGAGGACCGGCCCCAGTACCAAGCCCTGGGGGACTCCACTAGTAACCGGCCTCCAACCAGATTTGACTCCATTCACCACAACTCTCTGGGCCTGGCCATCCAGCCAGTTTCTAACCCAGCGAAGCGTACGCCAGTCCAAGCCTCGAGCAGCCAGTTTCTTGAGGAGAATGTTGTGGGGAACTGTGTCAAAATCCTTACTGAGGTCAAGGTAAACCACATCCACAGCCTTTTCCTCATCCACCAAGCGCGTCACTTGGTCATAGAAGGAGATCAGGTTCGTCAAGCAGGACCTGCCTTTCATAAACCCATGCTGACTGGGCCTGATCACCTGCTTGCCCTGCAAGTGCTGCGTGATGACCGTCAAGATAATCTGCTCCATGAGCTTTCCTGGCACTGAGGTCAAACTGACAGGCCTATAGTTCCCCAGGTCTGCCCTGCGGCCCTTCTTATAGATGGGCGTCACATTGGCTAGCCGCCAGTCAACTGGGACCTCCCCCGATAGCCAGGACTGCCGATAAATGATGGAAAGCGGCTCGGCCAGCTCCTCCGCCAGTTCTTTCAGTACCCTCGGGTGCATCCCATCCGGCCCCATCGACTTGCGCACATCCAAGCTCCGTAGCAGGTCGCCAACCATTTCCTCATGGATAGCGAAGGCCACATCCTGCTCCCCATCCCCTTCCACCAGCTCAGGGCACTGGGTATCCAGAGAACAACCAGGATTGCCGCTAAAGACTGAGGCAAAGAAGGCATTAAGCACCTCAGCCTTTTCCTCATCCTTAGTAACTAGGTTTCCCCTCGCATCCAGTAAAGGATGGAGATTCTCCTTAGTCCTCCGTTTCGCGTTGATATATTTGTAAAAGGATTTTTTGTTGTCTTTAACGGCAGAAGCCAGGTTGAGCTCCAGATGAGCTTTGGCCTTTCTAATTTTCTCCCTGCACAGCCTCGCTACATCCTTGTAGTCCTCCTCAGTGGCCCGCCCTTTTTTCCAAAGATTATAAACCCTCTTTTTTCTGCTAAGCACAAGCCGCAACTCTCTGTTGAGCCAGGCCGGTCTTCTTCCACGCCGGCTCGTCTTTGGACACGTGGGGACGGACCGCTCCTGTGCAATCACGATTTCCTTCTTGAGGAGTGCCCAGCCTTCCTGGACTCCTCTGCCCTTCAGAACCGCCTCCCAAGGGACTCGGCCAACCAGCGTCCTGAGCAGCTCAAAGTCAGCCCTCCGGAAGTCCAATACAGCAGTTTTACTGGTCCCCTTCCTGGCCTCGCCAAGAATAGAGAACTCTACCATTTCGTGGGCGCTCTGCCCAAGACAGTTTCCGACCACCACATCTCCCACCAGTCCTTCTCTGTGAAGAGAAGGTCTAGCGGGGCACCACCCCTGGTAGGTTCACTGACCAGCTGCGTCAGGAAGCTATCTCCCACGCTCTCCAGAAACCTCCTAGACTGCTTTCTCTGTGCCGTGTTGTGTTTCCAGGATATGTCCGGGAAGTTGAAGTCCCCCACGAGGACAAGCGCCGATGATTTTGCAACTTCTGTCAGTTGCCTATAAAACTCCTCATCCATCTCCTCATCCTGGTTCGGCGGTCTATAACAGACCCCGACCAGGATGCTAGCCTTGCCGGCCTTCCCGCGGATCCTAACCCACAGGGATTCAACCTTATCATTCCCAGCCTGGAGTTCCACAACATCAAAAGATTCTCTAATGTAGAGAGCCACGCCACCACTCCCTCTGTGCTGCCTGTCCCTCCTGAAGAGCCGATAGCCAGGCATTGCAGCACTCCAGTCGTGGGAGCGGTCCCACCACGTCTCCGTGATGGCAACCAAGTCATAGCCTGCCTGCTGCACGATGGCTTCCAGCTCCTCCTGTTTGTTACCCATGCTGCGTGCATTAGTGTAGATGCACTTCAGCTGGGCCATCGCCTTCTTCCCCGGCCTAGCCATTGTTTCCCCCGGCACAGCTCCAACAAGCCTTGTTTGAGCCCCGTCCCCCTTCTTACCTAGTTTAAAGCTCTCTCTATGAGCCCCGCCAGCTCCTGGCCTAGGATCCGTTTTCCCCTTGGAGATAGGGACCCGTCTGGGGCCATCAGGCCGGGTGCCGAGTAAAGCGCCCCATGGTGAAAAAACCCAAAATTTCTGTGCTGGCACCAGCCTCTGAGCCACCTATTAACCACGCGAGCTTTCCGTGTCCTCTCCGTGCCTCTCCCTTCCCCTGTAGGGATAGACGAAAACACCACCTGCACTCCCGCTCCCTCCACCAATCGTCCCAGCCCCCTATAGTCCTGTTTGATAGCCTTGAGGCTTCTCTTTTCAACATCATCACTGCCAGCCTGGACTATCAAAAGCGGATAGTAGTCAGAGGGGCGAACCAGGTTTGGAAGCTTCCTGGTAACGTCTCTGACCCTGGCCCCAGGGAGGCAGCAGACTTCCCTATGTGTAGGGTCAGGCCGACAAATAGGGCCCTCCGTTCCCCTGAGGAGGGAGTCGCCCACAACAATCACCCTTCTTTCTTTCTTGGTGGAGGCAGTCCTGAGGCGTGGAGTCAACTTCCTCACCTCAGGCATCCTCCTGGGTAGGCTTCCTACCTCATCCTCACCCACCGGTCTCTCAAGCTCTAGGGCCTCAAACCTATTGTTCAAGGGCACCTGGGAAGGCGGCACCGGAAGGGGAGGGCATCTCCTGCAAGGTCGAGCAGGGACCTGTCTCCATTCCTCCTCAACTCGCAGGTCCCCTCCCTCTGCCCGATGGTGACAGGGCAGGGGGTCCACCCCCCTTTGGAGCGTCTCACCCTGGTCCCTCTCCCTCCTGTCCTGCAGGGAGTCACTCCACCAGTGATCTGCCAGATCATGTCGATCTGCCAGAGGGTAGGAAGGCCCTGCAGAGGGACCTGGACAGGTTGGATCGATGGGCAGAGGCCAGTGGGATGAGGTTCAACATGGCTAAGTTCTGGGTCCTGCACTTTGGTCACAACAACCCCATGCAATGCTATAGCCTTGGGGCAGAGTAGCTGGAAAGCTCTGCAGAGGAAAGGAATATGGGGGTGTTGGTCAATGCTCGCCTGAACACAACCTGGCAGTGTGTCCAGGCTGCCGAGAAGGTCAATGGCATCCTGGCTTGTATCAGGAATAGGGTAGCCAGCAGGACCAGGGAGGTGATTGTCCCCCTGTACTCTGCTCTGGTGAGGCTGCACCTCGAGTACCGTGTTCACTTTTGGGCTCCTAACTACAAGAAAGTCATCAGGGCCCTGGAGTGTGTCCAGAGGTCTACAAAGCTGGTGAAGGGCCTGGAACACAAGTCCTATGAGGAGCGGCTGAGGGAACTGGGGTTGTTTAGTCTGGGGAAGAGGAGGCTCAGGGGAGACCTTATTGCTCTCTACAACTACCTGAAAGGAAGGTGTGGGGAGCTGGGGGGTCGGCCTCTTCTCACAGGTAACTAGCGATAGGACTAGAGGGAATGGCCTCAAGTTGTGCCAGGGGAGGTTCAGGTTGGAAATTAGGAGAAATTTCTCAGAAAGAGTGGTCAGACATTGGAACAGGTTGCCCAGGGAGGAGGTGGAATCACCGTCTCTGGGGGTGTTTAAGGAAAGGTTGGATGTGGTGCTTAGGGACATGGTTTAGTGGGTGATATCGGTGGTAGGGAGATGGTTGGACCAAATGATCTTGAAGGTCTTTTCCAACCTGAATAATTCTATGATTCTATGACTCACAAGTGTCAACCCAGTTTAATTGAAGGTAGTAATGGAACACTTTGTAGGTGGAAATTTTTTTTCAGTATGTGCTCATGACAGTAAACTTTAGAAAACACTCTAGAAGCACTTTAAATGTTTTGTATGTTGAAATTAGGTATGTAATATCTATGGGAAGGGACATAAACTAGAAATGATTGAACTATGTAAATGAGATTGTGAGATTGGCAGTGATAAAAGGGGGTATAATTAGATGAAATTGGATGTAGTTAAGAATAAATATCAAAGAAAATTTCCTAACTGTGAAGTAATGTGCAAGATGTTGAAATAGTCTCCTGATGGAAACAGAAGTCTGTAAACTTGAGGCAGTTAGCAGGTTTGAACAAAGAATTAGAAAATGTGTAGTAGAAAATGGTTCTTCCATGACAGAAGAAACCAGGGAATGAAATCATGTATTCTGGCTTTGATTCTTTAAAAAAAAAATCTGAAAATTTGAATTCTTAGCTGAATCTGTTTCCACTACTACTTGCTTTTGTCTGACTTTGAAATGTTTTTAATACTTTTCTGTTCCTTCAGCACTACTCTGTGCCTTTTTTTTTTTGAGCACAGCTGTGGTGGTTTTACTAGGGTCGGCAGCCAAGCTCCACCTCAGCCACTCTCTCACTCCCCCACCTCAAAGGGAAAGGGGGAGAAAATACGATGCAAAGGGCTCAGGGGTTGAGATAAGGATGGGGAGATCGCTCAGCAATTATCGTGATGGGCAAAACAGACTCAGAGTAGGGAGATAATAAAATTTATTGCCTATTACTAACAAACTAGAGAAGCGAGAAACAAAGGAAAGAAACCAAAAACACCTTCCCCCCATCCACCCTCTTCTACCTCCTCCCCCCGTGCTGTGCAGGGGAATGGGGGAATGGGGGTTGCAGTCAGTCTATAGCACTTTGTCTCCGCCGCTCCTTCTCAGTCACTCTCTTCCCCTGCTCCAACATGGGGTCCCTCCCACGGGACCCACTACAACAGTAAAGCCAAAATTTCCCAATCTCCCTTCTCAGTGACCTGTTAACTGAACTTTCCACACCTTGCAGAGTCTAAGTGATTTTATGGAAGTTCAGACTTTGTCTGAAACTAGTTTGCTTTGTTTCTCTCTAAGAATTGCTTCATATCAGTTGTGAGCACAGTACCTAAAGCAGAGCAGGTGGGCTTCTTGCGTGAGCAACCTCCAAAGAGGTATAATTCCTTCAAGTAGCATATTTTAGCACTGATGAATGAAAAATATTTCCCTGATAATCTGAGAAGAAAAAAAGAGATGTTAGTTCTTATGTTTTTCACTTTTTTTTTTTTTTTTTACCCAATATAGTTGCACCCAATATCACATTTATTGAATCTCCAACACTGGACTACCACTGGTGCATTCCATTCACTGTGAAAGGAAACCCTAAGCCCACATTGCAGTGGTTCTATGAAGGGGCTATACTGAAGGAGTCTGAGTACATCTGTACTAAAATACATGTTATCAATCAAAGTGAATACCATGGCTGCCTTCAGCTGGGCAACCCTACCCATCTGAACAATGGTGCTTATACCTTATTGGCAAAGAATGAGTATGGAGAAGATGAAAAACAGGTTGATGCTCGTTTTATGTCAGTGCCTGGGGATGGTGAGTATAATTATTTTTTTTATGCTATCAATTGCAGACTGATGGGAATGTGGAGCCAGTGCTCCTGGCCAGATTACCTATTTTGGAGGAAGCTTTTTATATGCATTTTTTTTCTCTGAATGAATGTGTTCAAGATTAGTTGCAAAACAATATTTTTCTTTAACATTTTCTTCTTGTTCATTGCTTTTCAAAGGAGGCCATGCTAGTACTCTCAAAATTCTCCCTGTAACTAAACATCCTCAATGCCAGCTAAGGCTAGTAAAAGACTGCTGTTTCTGAAGTGTTGCCTTTAGTCTCATTTCTGATCCTGGAAAGCACTGAGTTGGTACTCAGTCACTGCAAGTTTTCTACATTGTATACAAGTGCAAATAGGCAGTGTATCCAAGGACATAGGGAGGATACCTATGTAGCATCAAGTTCATTGTTGCAAAATCACTAATGAAGTCTAGTGAGTTGATAATATATTGTTTAAGACACTAGAGGGAGATAGAAAATGAGTAACCCAGAGGCAGGATGGACCAGGTCTCAGGTCCTCATAAGCATTTAGACATCCAATTCCCATTCATTTTGGTGAAAGTTGGGCTCCTGCATGCCTAGAAGTATCTGTGCTCAAGATTGTTGCCTTCAAATGTATACATATTATGCTGCTCTAAAGGCTCCAGGTTAGACCTTCTAAATGCTCTGTGAGCAGCCCCACGGTGGACTCATTCACTGAAATGCAGGGAATACTGCAAGTAGTTAATATTCATTGTAGTTTGATCTTTCCCCACATCTTCAAAACCACATGTGAAGTGACTGCAAGAATAAGAAGGCATGCATGTAAGTGCATTGCTGTATGTGACAAAAATGAGTAGAAATATAGGTGTGGTTTTGTGCAAATTATTGCAGAATCATATCTGAAAATATGAGCATGTGTATACCTTTGGCTTTTTAACCACAGGATAGGAATAGCCTCCTTTTTTTTTTTTTTTTGAAACATCAGTATACAGTGCTAATGTTATGTCACAGAAAAAAATGTGAATATTTAAATTCCATCTCCTACATTTCAGGCTACAGGCAGTAAAAATATAGTCTGTATTTAATGTTTGTTCCTATGAGCTCAGCCTACTACAGGGAGAGAGATGGCAGGTCTTTTCCCTTAGAAGTTGAAATGCTGATATAACCAGTCTCTATTTACTCCTGCTGTTCTTAGTAGCTCCTTTCCTCTTTTTTTTTTTTTTTTTTCTCTAGTCCGTCTTTAAATAGAGTAATTACAGAAACACAGCATGGTTTCAGCTACTGGTATCCTCTAATATCCTTATTTATTTCCTCCTTCATTTTTATAACCATATGCATTATAAGTCTCCAAGATAATCTATGCTGTTTTCACATGACTACTCATAGACAGGATGTAACTGCATTAGAAATCAGTTTGTGTGTAGGGGATGGCACCAAACCAGTCTTAAAAATTAACAGCAGGGGAAATTGTTTATCTAGTTAGCCTCCTCAATGTTGTTTTTATTAGTGGGGCTTCTTCCTGTAAGACTTATGGTGCTGAGCTTTAGAATATTCCACAGTATTGTTGTTTCCTCCGCTGAAGTTGGCATTAAAGTAAATCTTAAAAAAATAGCATCATCCATACCTTTTATTACATTTATTTTTTTTACTATTACTATTTAAAGCACTGCCAGCATCGTTCAAACCCTTACAAGGCTTTTTCAGCACTATCATTACTTTTTAGAATCTCCTTTTGACCCACATATTTTACAATGAAACACAAAGATTAGGCTTGTGTTCTGGTATTATGTTCATTTCCATGCTTTCATGACTGAATTAAATACCAGCCCCAGTGTTTCATGGTGTGGAATATCCTTACTGAGCTTTGAACTGAATCTCTGGTTATTAAATCACTTACAGGTAAATGCACTGAAGGTAAAAATAAAAGCAAATTAAAAAACCCTTCACGTGTAAACTGTATGTCTATTTACATACATTATATGTCTATTTAATACAACAAAGTCTGAAGCATGTTGTATCATCAATAGCCTAATACTCTACTTTTAAAATTGCATAAAACATAATGACAGGATTTGTGCTAAGATGCTCTCAGCTTCCATCATGCTACTCACAGAACATTTTTCACTGGACTGAGAATGCAGACCATAAAGGGGAGGAAAGCATCTACCACGGTGGGATTTGGGTCAAATTAATGATAACAGAGTTAATGTTATAAATTAAAAGTTTGTTTTAAATACTAAGATCTGGGGGAACAAATTTCACATTCTGTTAGCTAGATTTTAACAATTTTTAATCTGCTAATTGCTAATCTGGATTCCAGTGAAGCTGTTCTTGCTGAAGAAAATGTTACTATTTGAGACTACACTGTCGCAAATACTAATCAAGAAACATCTGTGTTTTATTCCAGAAGCTGTTTTCATAACTGATTCATAACAGTTAATGAATCCTGCAGAGATTTTTAATAATAAATATTTTTAAGTAAAATCATTCATCTACCAGCCCTTTACTCTGAAATTCATCTGAAGGAATTCAAGTCGTAGTATCTTGTCAAAGCAAAATAATATGCTAAACTTGCAAAAATCAATATGTTAAATATGCTTTAGAAGTAGCATCCTGCTGGTTTGGTGCAATATGCAACTTTTGCAGAAGTATTTTTTTTGGTTTGAGTGTTTTGCTGATGCTTTATTTTGAAAATATCAACTTTATAAAGAAAGAATTAAGCAAAACAAATGTAATTGAGGCAGTTTATAAAGATGAGCGAATAGGATATGTCTGTAATAGTTTATTTGCACAACAATCTGTTCTATCAGGGACCAAAACTTTGCCTTTAAAAATAATGGCATGCAAACGTGCCAAAATTACTGTGGTGAAGTTTCATGTTAAAATAGATTCAACTGATGTTTTGATGAAATTTTGGTTTCCTCCAACTTCTTGATTTTTGCAACATTATTTCAAATGAAATATTTAGTTATGTAAAAGGTATTTGAATGGAGGTAGATAACTTCCTATTTTATATGCCCCTGAAAGAAATTACAGGTTAAAACAATCTGATTGTTTTATTGCAATTCCAGTAAAGAGTAATAAAAATATTGCCATTTAACTCAGGAGTAAAGGCCTAGGAAGTTTTTTTTTTCTTCAGATTATGAGAAGTAGTGCTCATAAAGAAGGTAAACTGGAAATATGTTCTTTCATCAGCTGAATGTTTTATACTAGAAAAACTGAATCCATGAAGATTTATGGACAAAAATCCCTGGTTAGAACTTGCTCGAGGACAGATAGTAGTACACACTTCTTTCACTTGTTATTTATTTCTGAAAAAAAAAATAATAATACTGGAGGGATCCAGTATCCTAGGGGCTTATTGGAACAGTACCTAGGGGCTTACTGGAACAGTACCTAAAGGGGACCTACAAGAAAGCTGGAGAAGGACTCTTTAACAGGGAGTGTGGTGATTGGACAAGGGGTAACAGCTTTAAACTAAAAGAGGGTAGATTTAGATTAGATATTAGGAAGAAATTATTTACTATGAGGGCAGTGAGGCACTGGGACAAGTTGCCCAGAGAAGTTTTGGATGCCCTATCCCTGGAAGTGTTTAAGGCCAGGTTGGATGAGGCTTTGACCAACCTGGTCTAGTGGAAGGTGTCCCTGCCCATGACAGGGGGATTGGAACTAGATGATCTTTAAGGTCGCTTCCAACCTAAACCATTCTATGATTCTATGAAATTGACTTGACCATTCTCATGTGTCCTTGTTTTGTCAAGGACAGCTGCTTGCCAGGTTAAACCACAACATCATGGGGGCTCTTAACCTCTAACTCTGGGTACTGGAATATTTTCAAATGCATTTAAAAAATAAACCTAATTATCTGCTGCCATTCTGCAAATAGGTTGCAACTCATATTTTCAGCACAGAAAAATATTCTTGCTGTTGACATAAACAGAAACAACTGTGTTCTGCTCATACTTCACAGTGGTTTTATGCCAGTGTAACATCACTGGTATAGAATTAATGTATGGTACTATAATTGGTACTACAGAATTATACTTTTTGAAGTTTGATTCATTTTGAATTATTAATTATTAATTTTATTTCCAAACCAACGAGAAAAAACAGTAAATATATAGAAAAGATAATTAGGGGCTTACTACATAAGGCATGATATAAATACATTTTAGACCAGTATGAACAGGTATGTTGAAATATAACACAAGTATCTTTTGAAGCATGAATAAAATAATAGTATATTAACTTCATTGAGTGTTCTGTGCATTATACTTATGTGCTTAGCTCAGCTCATAATATGTGCAATAATTGGAAAAAAAGCTGCAAACTGGAACTACTAATATTTAGGAAAGTATATACTAGACAGGTATCCACTTTACTTGTGTAAATGCTGGCTTCTCTTGTTTCTTTGCATATATCTTATTCTTTCAAGAAGAGTTTTTTTCTGTGGATCAGGTGTGCAGCTGTCTTCTTCGGAGCATCCTCTAAAAGCAATTTATAACCCTTAAATTGCCACAATGCTGCAGCTCTAAACTAGTTTGCTCTCTCAGTGATTTAACTACAAAAACTTTGACCAGGTAGAAGTCACTTATTACAACTTCCACTGAAGTGTTCTTCCACTTAATATCAGGGAGAATTTTACCACTGATTTTCAACAGTAGCTACCGTTCCACTTATTCCAGATGTACATTAACAGTGGAATTTTGCCCATTTGATAAATATTTTACTGGAGCAAATGCCCTGTGCATTATTTGTTTCATATAAAGCAAAGTGTTTACATTTGGGATAGCTCTAAAACAGTTGTAAATGCCATCTTATAAAGACCTAGTAGAATATATTGATGTTGCTTTGCAGTTGTCTAGGTACTGACCATTGCTATTGCAAATAACATGTCATTTCTTAAAAGAAAATCTTGAAGAAACTCTTATTCTTCCAGCATTTTCAATCTATTTACAAAGGCGTTTTTTTTTTTTTCCTCCATGCACAGGTAGTGGCCTACTTTTGGATCCAGACGTTTATGGTATATATTTGATTTTCTTTTTTTTTTTATGATAAAAACGAAGGAGCTCAAACCACTAAAAGACTGAATGTCAGACTCAGTTAAACTGAAATGGCACATATAACACAATTCTAAAAGGCACTTTGTATTGTTGTTTCTTTTCCTGCCTTATATTATTTAAGATAAATGAGGGCAGTTTTTACTTACACTGCTGGTTTTGATTCAGATTAGCATAAATCAACTGTTACTGACAGTTACAAATGGTACTATAGGGTAACAGCTGTCTGATGTAGCTCACAGGCATGAGTTGTTTGTTTTTTTAAAAAACGTTTCAGAGGCATTTCTTGGAGAAAAGAGAGTTCATGATTTCTCATTATTTTTTCAGGGATGATCCCTCCAAAAATGTACACATCTCAAGTTTCCTTAAGCTTATTTAAATGATAGCACTTTGATTCCATGTCATTAAACTTTAGTAAATGTGCATTTGAAGGATCAATTTGACTTTAAGTTCTTAGAAATATTAAAGCATAGCTTTCCCTTGCCCTCTTCCTTTTTTCTTTTTTTTTTTCTTTTTTGAGGGGGAGGAAGAGGTAATGGTTTGCATAGTTTCCTATATATGTTGTATTATAGAAGTTGTATACATGAAGATTTTGAAAACAAGCTGTTTATCAAGATCCTGATGTATGTGTGTGAGTACTGTAATTCAGTTGATATTGTTAGATTCTGTTGAAATGTGTGTTTTGAGTTGTGCAAGTGAATTACAGACTGCAAGATCTAGTTCTGATGAAAACAGCATTCCTTTTTATTTCTGGCTTTTCTTTCTACTTTTTGAAATTGCTGTCTTTGATCTTTGTTTCAGTGACTTAGTGCTTGCTTTGTGCAACATTTTGTAGTCCGGAGTGTTTCCTTAATTATTCCAAATCCACAAGTGCAATTGGTGAGATGAATATATAAGGCTAAAAAGTCTAGAAATTGTTATACTTCTTGGGATAATCACTTCATGGTGGATCGCTTCATCCCACCCTGGGATTAGCTTCTCCCAGAGACTACTTTTCATGACTTCTTTTCAGACCCTTCGATCTGTATGATAATCTGTTTACCCACAATTTAGATTAAGTTGGAAGCAAGATTTGAAGGTCTCCTTTCCTACCTCCCTCCTTCCTGCTGTTCTCCATTTTGAAACATTTTTCAGACTCCCATGCTAATCATAGTGCAAATTTGCAGTGTAAAGGGTAAAGACAGGAAGAAAGGGCAGGCCACTCAGGAGGACTGCAATGACGTCGTGAGGCTGTGCAGGGACAAAATTAGAAGGGCCAAAGCCCAACTAGAGCTCAATCTGGCTGCTACTGTTAAAGAAGGTATAAATATTTTTATAAATACATAAACAAAAAAAGGAGGACTAAAGAGAATCTTCATCCTTCATTGGATGTTGGGGGAAACATAGTGACAAGATGAGGAAAAGGCTGAGGTATTTAATGCCTTCTTTGCCTCAGTCTTTAGCAGCAAGACCAGTTGATCTCCATGTATTCAGCCCCCTGAGCTGGTAGATAGGGATAGGGAGCAGAATGAAGCCCTCATAATCCACGAGGAAATGGTTAGTGACCTGCTACTTCACTTGGATGTATGCAAGTCTATGGAGCTAGATGGGATCCACATGAGAGTATTGAAGGAGCTGGTGGAAGTGCTCACCAAGCTGCTTTCCATCATTTATCAGCAGTCCTGGCTATCAGGGTAGGTCCCAGTTCACTGGCAGCTAGCAAATGTGACTCCCATCTACAAGAAGGACTGGAAGGAGGATCCGGGAAACTACAGGCCTATCATTCTGACTTCAGTGCTGGGGAACCTCATGGAGCAGATTATCTTGAGTGCCATCAGTGGCACCTACAGGGCAACCAGGTGATCAGGCTCAGTCAGCATGGGCTGCAGGTGGCAGGGGACTTTAGCCTTGAGTAAACTTCTACATAGAGCAAAGCACTTCATATTGGGATTTGGTCTATCCATTGGGATTTAACTTTCAGTGCTCTGTGCTTCATATGAGGTAATTTCCAAATGTTTTCTATTAAATGTTTTAAAAATACTATGGGAAACAGAAGAACTGACAAGATCACAGAAGTATATGTGATTTTATACTTGCTGGGGGAATTCTATGCACACTGTACTTCGTTTGCTCAAAGCGCAGAGCAATCATTAATCCTTAATAGCTAATCTCTGCAGAATTTTGTAGAAAACACAATTAAGAGATGTTATCACATTTTTTATGAGAGGTAACTGAGAAAGAAAAATGAAGTGACTTACCCAGGGATGAGCAGGAAATCGAATGTAAAACTGGCTTCTTTGGCTCCTAGTTCATGTTTCATGTCATGCTGCTTTTTCTCATGTGGTTATGAAAATGAGAAAAACAATATACCCCATAAAACTGAACTCCCAGGAATATTTTGCAGAATGACTCTCTGGTACTTATGACTGTGCTCTTATTTGGATCCCAGCTGCTTTGTATCTGGTTTATAAAACAGCTGCAAAATGCTACAATGCTTTAGTTGTGATTTACCTAAGTACATACATATAACTGAATAAGTTATTAGGCACCAGAGAATCTAGCCCTGAAGCAATACAAGTCCCACATAGCATGAGTCTAGAGACATGATCCTATCTGTATCAAAATGCTGCGTGCCTAATCAGGATTTCATAATGAAATGAACAAGAATTTGTTTAAATCTGAATTTCCTGGTTTGGGTTGGATAGCTGTTGTGCATGTTTTGCTCGCCCGGCTCGCCCATTTCAAGAGGCTTTGAAAATTTGGCATTAATTCAAATGTAAATGGTTCACAGTTATACAGTGGGAAATGGCAATTCAACACTGATGTACCTAAGTGGTCTACTTTATCCCTTGTCCTTTTTAATAATATTGCAATTCAGCGGTTTCATAGACCCAGACCTGAAATATTTTGCATAGGTCTCATTAGTCCTCCATGGTATGCTTTCCAGTATCTTAGTATAGAAATGAACATAAACAGAACTGCAAATAGCTTCAGCTTTTTCCCCCTACTATTTACAGGTAAAATTAAGAGAAAAAAAATCCCTCAAAAATTTGTATTATAGAGACAAAATAGTGATGGCTCTTAATGTTTGTTTCTATATTCATAGAATCATAGAAACACAAGGTTGGAAAGGACCTACAAGAGCATCTAGTCCCGCCGTCCTCCTATCACCAATACTACCCACTAAGCTACTAAATCATATCTTGTAGCACCTTGTCCAGGTGTTTCTTGAACACCACGAGGGATGGTGACTCCACCACTTCCCTGGGCAACCCGTTCCAGCACCTGACCACTCTCTGAGAGAAAAAGTTTTTCCTGATATCTAATCTAAATCTCCCCAGGTGCAACTTGTGGGCATTTCCTCAAGTCCTATCATTAGTTATCTGAGAAAAGAGGCTGACCCCCTCCTCATCACAACATCCTCAGGAAGTTGTAGAGTGCAATGAGGTCTCCCCTGAGCCTCCTCTTCTCCAGACTAAACAATCCCAGCTCCCTCAGCCGCTTCTCAGAAGACTTGTTCTCCAGACCCCTCATCAGTTTTGTTGCCCTTCTCTGGACACACTCCAGGGCCTCAATGCCCTTCTTGTAGTGAGGGGCCCAAAAGTGAACACACTACTCGAGGTGTGGCCTCACCAGAGCTGAGTACAGGGGGACGATCACCTCCCTGCTCCTGCTGGCTACACTATTTCTAATACAGGCCAGGATGCCATTGGCCTTCTTGGCCACCTGGGCACACTGCCAGCTCATGTTCAGCCAAGCATCGATCAACACTCTGTCCTGGTTCCAGTTAGGACAGAGTTAATTTTCCCTCCTAGTAGCTGGTAGGGTGCTATGTTTTGGATTAGGATGAGAAGAGCGCTGATAACATGCTGATGTTTTAATTGTTGCAGAGCAGTGTTTACACCAGGCCAAGGACTTTTCGGCTTCTCGCTCTGTCCTGCCAGCGAGCAGGCTAGGGGTGCAGCAGGAGCTGGGAGGGGACAGACCCAGGACAGCTGACCCAAACTGGCCAAAGGGGTATTCCATACCATCTGACGTCATGCTAAACAATATATAGGGGTGGCTGGCCGGGGTGGGGGGCCGGCTGCTCGGGGATAGGCTGGGCATCGGTCAGCGGGTGGTGAGCAATTGCGTTGTGCATCACTTGTTTTCTTACACATTATTATTATTAATACTATTATCATTATTACTATTATTGTTATTATTATATTCCTGTCTTAATAAACTGTCTTTATCTCAACTCACCGGCTTCACTTTCCCGTTTCTCTCCCCCATCCCAGAGAGGGAGGGGGGAGGGTGAGCGAACGGCTGTGTGGTGTTTAGCTGCCAGCCGGGTTAAACCACAACAGCTCTTTTGGCGCCCAACGTGGGGCTCGAAGGGTTGAGATATCGACAAATTTGACCAGAGTGTGTTAAACTAAAATTGGTATAAGTATTGGACCTGCTTAATAGTTGCTAGTCACGATGTTGATTGCCTTAATCTCCAGTCTGCTGTACCTGTATTCCAAATTGAGTTTTATGGTGCGTTACTTTCTGTATGTGCTCCTTGTTGCACTGTTTATCCTTTCCGGGCCCTGGTTTAAGATTGTTATGGTACTGTGCGATGTAACAATGGCTTATGAAATGATGAAATACCTGGTCACGACTCTAACCTGGTATTTGTACTCAGCACTGACGTCGACTCTATACTTTGGAAACCATATCTCGGAAACTATTAGCAATTACACCTATTGCCTTTTTTCGTCAGGGAGCCAATCTGTGAAGGGGACAGGGGAAGACATGTTTCCCTACCTGTTCACTCTCCCTTTCTCCTTCACCACCACCCTCTTATCCCCCGAGCTAGTTACGGTGGCTCTCCGAGATGTTGAATATCCTTGGGATACTCAGACCAGCCTGCTCTTGTTGTTATGTCTCCTGAATGCGCTTCAGGTTTTGTTGAGGGTTAAACAACTACTCAGGAATCTCATCCGGAGATCTGTCTTGAGGCGGGATAGTTGCGAGTGGCAGGGAGTGTGGGAGGATATGGGCAGGTTTCTAGAGCAGTGGTCACCTCCAGTGTTTTGGACATTCACCCCTGAACAACTGCAAAATCCTAAAAAGCTGGCAGAATGCTTGAAAAAAAGGTGTCATGACTCTGGCAGTTCCAAAGTGACACAAATCACTGTAGCGTGCTGGGGTCTGGCTTGTGCCTATTGAGCTGCAATTGATGCTACTAGCAACCTAGCTCCAGCTCCCGCTCCTGCAGCCCTTCCAGTTCCAGCTCCTGCAGCCGCTCCAGCTCCTGCAGCTGTTCCAGCTCCAGCTCCTGCAGCCGCTCCAGCTCCAGCTCCTGCAGCCGCTCCAGTTCCAGCTCCTGCAGCCGCTCCAGCTCCTCCAGCCACTCCAATTCCAGCTCCTGCAGCCGTTCCAGCTCCTGCAGCTACTCCAGCTCCAGCTCCTGCAGCCGCTCCAGCTCCAGCTCCTGCAGCCGCTCTAGTTCCAGCTCCTGCAGCCACTCCAGCTCCAGCTCCTGCAGCCGCTCCAGCTCCAGCTCCTGCAGCCGCTCCAGCTCCTGCAGCCGCTCCAGCTCCTGCAGCCGCTCCAGCTCCAGCCCCTGCAGCCGCTCCAGCTCCTGCAGCCGCTCCAGTTCCAGCTCCAGCAGCCGCTCCAGCTCCAGCTCCCGCAGCCACTCCAGCCCCTGCAGCAGCTCCAGCTCCTGCAGCCGCTCCCACTCCTGTGGCTGGGTCAGAGAAACGAGCTGTAGCAGTGCAAGTTGACCCCGCAGAGGGTATTCCAACCCCTGTGGCAGACCCTGTGTCTGGGTTAGAGAAACGAGCTGTAGCAGTGCAAGTTGCCCCTGTAGACAAGGTGAAAAAATGGTATAGAGGCTCAGGTCGTTTAGAACGCAGACAGTCTTCTGCTAAGTCTGGGCATAGTGAAGACGAGGCTGGGCCATCAAAGGTGCAGGAGACTGAAGATGAGGATGAGGATGTCGAAAAATCAACAGTAACTACCCGGACTCTATACCAGCGTGAGCTACGAGATGTGCGAAAAGATTTTGGTCGCTGTATAGGCGAGCAGCTTGTCACCTGGCGGCTCCGGTGCTGGGACACGGGAGCCAATTATGTGGAATTAGAGGGCAAGGAAGCCAGGCGGCTGGGATCCCTTGCTAGGGACGCATGCATTGACAAAGCAATTGGAGATGGAGCACGACCTCGCAGCCTCTGGAGGCGTCTCCTGTCAGCTGTGCAGGAAAGGTATCCCTTCAAGGAAGAACTTGTATGTCTACCAGGCAAATGGACCACCATGGAGAAGGGAATTCAGTACCTGAGGGAATTGGCCGTACGGGAAGTCATTTATAAGGACCTAGACGACGCACAAACATCCGCAGATCCAGATGCAGTCCAGTGTACACCATCCATGTGGCGGAAGTTTGTACGGAGTGCCCCATCATCATATGCCAACTCATTGGCAATACTAGCCTGGAAAGCGGAGGAGAATCCCACAGTGAATGAAGTGACTAAAATACTCCGGCAGTACGAAGGAAATCTCTCCTCTTCCCTACAGGCCTGTGTCTCGGCTGTGGAGAAACTCTCTGAAGAGGTCCACCAACTTAAAGAGAATTTATCTTCCCCTCCACCTGAACGAACCAGTGTCCACCAGCTAAAAGAGAATGCTTTGGAGAAACTTTCTGAAAAGATCCACCAACTTGAAGAAAGATTATCTTCCCCTTCACCTGAACGAACCAGTGTCCACCAGCTAAAGGAGAATGCTTTGGAGAAACTTTCTGAAAAGATCCACCAACTTGAAGAGAGATTATTTTCCTCCCCACCTGTACAAACCAGTGTCTCAGCTATTAGGGGTAAACGTTCATCTATGCAAGGAAGACAATATGGTGGGCACACACACCGCGCCACCCTGTGGTTTTACCTATGTGACCATGGAGAGGACATGAGAAAATGGGATGGAAAATCTACTGCGACCCTAGAGGCACGGGTACGTGAATTGCAAAGGAAAACAATTGGGAAAAAGGGGTTCTCTGAAAAGTTTGCTGCTCCAACTTCCAGCAAGCAGTCCTTTAGACACAGAAACGAAGATTCTGACCAGGACTAGAGGGGCCCTGCCTCCAGCCAGGGGGAGGAAAGGGACAATCGAGTTTATTGGACTGTGTGGATTCGATGGCCTGGCACGTCAGACGCACAGAAGTATAAGGCTTCAGTAGACACCGGTGCACAATGTACTCTAATGCCATCAAGCTATAAAGGGCCAGAGCCCATCTGTATTTATGGTGTGACGGGGGGATCCCAGCAGTTAACTGTATTGGAGGCTGAAGTGAGTCTAACCGGTAATGAGTGGCAAAAGCACCGTATTGTGACTGGCCCAGATGCTCCGTGCATCCTTGGCATAGACTATCTTAGAAGAGGATATTTCAAGGACCCAAAAGGGTTCCGCTGGGCTTTTGGCATAGCTGCTTTGGAGACAGAGGACATTAAACAGTTGTCTACCTTGCCTGGTCTCTCAGAGGACCCTTCTGTTGTGGGGTTGCTGAGGGTTAAAGAACAGCAAGTGCCGATCGCTACCACAACTGTGCACCGGCGGCAATATCGCACCAACCGAGACTCCCTGAGTCCCATCCATAAGCTAATTCGTCAACTGGAGAGCCAAGGAGTGATCAGCAAGACTCATTCACCTTTTAATAGTCCCATATGGCCAGTGCGAAAGTCTAATGGTGAGTGGAGACTAACAGTGGACTATCGTGGCCTGAACGAAGTCACGCCACCACTGAGTTCTGCAGTGCCAGATATGCTAGAACTTCAGTACGAACTGGAGTCAAAGGCAGCCAAGTGGTATGCCACAATTGATATTGCTAATGCGTTTTTCTCCATCCCTCTAGCAGCACAGTGCAGGCCACAGTTTGCTTTCACTTGGAGGGGAGTCCAATATACTTGGAATCGGCTGCCCCAGGGGTGGAAACACAGCCCTACCATTTGCCATGGACTGATCCAGTCTGCGCTGGAGCAGGGGGAAGCTCCTGAACACCTGCAGTACATCGATGACATCATTGTGTGGGGTGACACTGCAGAAGAAGTTTTCGAGAAAGGGAAGAAAATAGTCCAAATCCTTCTGAAGGCCGGTTTTGCCATAAAACAGAATAAAGTTAAAGGACCTGCACGAGAGATCCAGTTTTTAGGAATAAAATGGCAAGATGGACGTCGTCAGATCCCAATGGATGTGATCAACAAAATAACAGCTATGTCTCCACCAACTAGCAAAAAAGAAACACAAACTTTCCTAGGTGTCGTGGGGTTTTGGAGAATGCACATTCCAAATTACAGTCTGATTGTAAACCCGCTCTACCAAGTAACCTGTAAGAAGAATGCTTTTGAATGGGGCCCTGAGCAACGACAAGCCTTTGAACAAATTAAGCAGGAAATAGTTCATGCAGTAGCCCTCGGGCCAGTCCGAACAGGACCAGATGTAAAGAATGTGCTCTACACCGCAGCCGGGGAGAATGGTCCTACCTGGAGCCTCTGGCAGAAAGAACCTGGGGAAACTCGAGGTCGACCCCTGGGGTTTTGGAGTCGGGGATGCAGAGGATCTGAAGCCCGCTATACTCCAACTGAAAAGGAGATATTGGCAGCATATGAAGGAGTTCGATCTGCTTCGGAAGTGGTCGGTACTGAAGCGCAGCTCCTCCTGGCACCCCGACTGCTGGTACTAGGCTGGATGTTCAAAGGAAGGGTCCCCTCTACACATCATGCAACTGATGCTACATGGAGCAAGTGGGTTGCACTGATTACTCAGCGGGCTCGAATAGGAAACCCCAGTCGCCCAGGAATCTTGGAGGTGATTATGGACTGGCCAGAAGGCAAATACTTTGGGATATCATCAGAGGAGGAGGTGGTTCGTGCTGAAGAAGCCCCACTGTACAACAAGCTACCGGAAAATGAGAAGAAATATGCCTTGTTCACTGATGGGTCCTGTCGTATTGTGGGAAAGCATCGGAGATGGAAAGCTGCTGTATGGAGTCCTACACGACGAGTTGCAGAAGCTGCTGAGGGAGAAGGTGAATCGAGTCAGTTTGCAGAAGTGAAAGCCATTCAGCTGGCTTTATATATTGCTGAACGAGATAAGTGGCCAGTTCTCTATCTCTGTACTGATTCATGGATGGTAGCAAATGCCCTGTGGGGGTGGTTACAGCAATGGAAGCAGAACAACTGGCAGCGCAGGGGCAAGCCCATCTGGGCTGCGGCACTGTGGCAAGATATTGCTGCCCGGGTAGAGAACCTGGTTGTAAAGGTACGCCATGTAGATGCTCATGTGCCCAAGAATCGGGCTACTGAAGAACATCAAAACAACCAGCAGGTGGATCAGGCTGCTAAGATTGAAGTGGCTCAGGTGGACCTGGACTGGCAACATAAAGGTGAATTATTTATAGCCCGATGGGCCCATGACACCTCAGGCCATCAAGGTAGAGATGCAACATACAGATGGGCTCGTGATCGAGGGGTGGACCTGACCATGGACACTATAGCACAGGTTATTCATGACTGTGAAACATGTGCTTCAATCAAGCAAGCTAAACGGTCAAAGCCTCTTTGGTATGGAGGACGATGGCTGAAATATAAATATGGAGAGGCCTGGCAGATTGATTACATCACACTCCCTCAAACCCGCAACGGCAAGCGCCACGTACTTACAATGGTGGAAGCAACCACCGGATGGCTGGAAACATATCCGGTGCCTCATGCCACCGCCCGGAACACTATCCTGGGCCTTGAAAAGCAAGTCCTATGGCGACATGGCACCCCAGAGAGAATTGAGTCAGACAACGGGACTCATTTCCGAAACAACCTTATAGACACTTGGGCCAAAGAACATGGTATTGAGTGGGTGTATCACATCCCCTATCATGCACCAGCCTCTGGAAAAGTTGAACGATACAATGGACTGTTGAAGACTACACTGAAAGCAACGGGTGCTGGGACATTCAAAAATTGGGATACACATTTGGCAAAGGCCACCTGGTTAGTCAATACCAGGGGATCTGCCAACCGAGCTGGACCTGCCCCATCAAACCTGTTACGCACTGTAGAAGGGGATAAAGTTCCTGTAGTGCACGTAAGAAACATGCTGGGTAAAACAGTCTGGGCTACTCCTGCCTCAGGAAAAGGCAAACCCATTCGTGGAATTGCTTTTGCCCAGGGACCTGGATGCACTTGGTGGGTAATGCAAAAGAATGGGGAGGTCCGGTGTGTACCTCAAGGGGATTTGATACTGGGTGAGAATAGCCCATGAGTTGAATTGTAGTATGTTAATTATTATATAATACTGTATGTCATCACTACCATGATTGCTATATATCATAGATGAAAATGGTGATTAATTAGAAGGTATTGGAAAGAGTGTAACCTGAGCATGACATAAATGGTATGGAATAAGGGGTGGATATCTGTCCTGGTTCCAGTTAGGACAGAGTTAATTTTCCCTCCTAGTAGCTGGTAGGGTGCTATGTTTTGGATTAGGATGAGAAGAGCGCTGATAACATGCTGATGTTTTAATTGTTGCAGAGCAGTGTTTACACCAGGCCAAGGACTTTTCGGCTTCTCGCTCTGTCCTGCCAGCGAGCAGGCTAGGGGTGCAGCAGGAGCTGGGAGGGGACAGACCCAGGACAGCTGACCCAAACTGGCCAAAGGGGTATTCCATACCATCTGACGTCATGCTAAACAATATATAGGGGTGGCTGGCCGGGGTGGGGGGCCGGCTGCTCGGGGATAGGCTGGGCATCGGTCAGCGGGTGGTGAGCAATTGCATTGTGCATCACTTGTTTTCTTACACATTATTATTATTAATACTATTATCATTATCACTATTATTACTATTATTGTTATTATTATATTCCTGTCTTAATAAACTGTCTTTATCTCAACTCACCGGCTTCACTTTCCCGTTTCTCTCCCCCATCCCAGAGAGGGAGGGGGGAGGGTGAGCGAACGGCTGTGTGGTGTTTAGCTGCCAGCCGGGTTAAACCACAACACACTCCCAGGTCCTTTTCGTCTTCACAGTCTTCTAGCCATTCTGCCCCAAGCCTATAGCATTGCATGGGGTTATTGTGGCCAAAGTGCAGGACCCAGCACTTAGCCTTGTTGAACCTCATCCCATTTTCCTCAGCCCAGAAGTCCAGCCTATCCAGATTCCTGTGAAGGGCCACCCTACCCTCAGGCAGATCAACACTACCTCCCAACTTGGTGTGGTCTGCAAACTTACTGAGGGTACACTCAATCCCCTCATCCAGGTCATCAATAAAGATATTAAACAAGATAGGCCCCAGTACCAAACCCTGGGGGACATCACTTGTAATGGGATGCCAGCTAGACTTAACTCCATTAACCACTACCTGCTGGGCATGGCCCTCCAGCCAGTTCTTTACCCAGAGAAGAGTATACCTGCCTAGGCCACGGGCAGCCAGTTTCCCCAAGAGAATACTTTGGGAGACCTTGTCAAAGGCTTTGCTGAAGTCTAGGTAGATTACATCAACAGCCCTTCCTTCATCTACCAGTCCGGTCATACGATCATAGGAGATGAGGTTGGACAAGCGTGACCTGCCTTTCGTGAACCTGTGCTGGCTGGGCCTGAACCCCTGGATGCCATGCAAGTGCCGTGTGATCTCACCCAGGATAATTTGCTTCATAACTTTCCCTGGAACCGAGGTCAGGCTGACAGGCCTGTCATTCCCTGGATTCTCCTTATGGCCCTTCTTGTAGATGGAGAGTCACATCGGCAAGCCTCCAATCCTCTGGGACCTCTCCAGATAACCAGGAACGCTGATAGATGGTGGAAAGTGGCTTGTCAATTTACCTCTGCAAGCTCTCTTTTTTTCCTGGAGTCTCAATAAAAGTTCCCGATTCATCCATGCCAGTCTTCTTCCCCTCCGGCTCGCCTTATGGGACACAGGAACAGCCTTCTCCTGTGCCTTTAAAATTTCCTTCTTGAGGAGCATCTAGGCTTCCTGGACCCCTTTGTCCTTCAGGAGTGACTCCCAAGGGACCCCTGCAACAAGTGACCTGAATAGGTCAAAGTCCACCCTCCGGAAGTTCAAGACAGCAGTTTTCCTAGTTACCCTTCTGATATCACCAAGGATAGAAAACTCTACAATTTCATGGTCACTCTGCCCAAGACAATCCCCAACTTTCATATCTCCCACCAGTCCTTCTCTGTTAGTGAAGAGCAGGTCTAGTGGGGCACCTCCCCTGGTAGGCTCTTGAACCAGCTGTGTCAGGAAGCTATCTTCCACACACTCTAAAAACCTCCTGGACTGTTTCCTCTGCGCAGTATTATACTTCCAGCATATATCAGGGAAGTTGAAGACCCCCATGAGAATGAGTGCTGGTGATCATGCAAGTTTTGCAAGCTGCTCATAGAATGCCTCATCCATCTCTTCATCCTGATTAGGCGGTCTACAACAGACCCCCACCAAGATGTCACCCCTACAGGCCTTCCCCCTGATCCTTATCCATAGACACTCAACTTTATCATTCCCAACCCCAAGCTCTTCAACATCAAAACACTCTTTAATATAAAGAGCTACACCACCACCCTTCCTATCTTGTCTATCCCTTCTGAAGAGCTTGTAGCCATCCATCACAGTACTCCAGTTGTAGGAGTGATCCCACCATGTTTCAGTTATAGCAACTAAGTCGTAGTTAGCCTGTCTCACAATCGCGTCTAGCTCCTCCTGTTTGTTGCCCATGCTGCGTGCATTGGTGTAGATGCACTTCAGATGAGACATCTGCCTCATCCCCAGCTTCAGCATTGTTCCCCTAGGCACTCCTCTGGTGAGCCCTGTTTTACCCCCTTCCCCGTCATAGCTAGTTTAAAGTTCTACCTGCAGATGAAATAAAGCTGGTCTCCTCCTATGCTGTGGCAAAACTTGTGTTCACAGTAGTGGATGGCTTGCACAGCACCTTGTCTAAGTGTCCAGGCTGCTTGTGCAAGTGGGTAATTCAGTAAAGATTGCTGTTACTTTGCCTTTCACTACTATAACTTTGCTGCATAGGAAGCTACAGACATAGGGATGCAATGCTGAGTTGGAGAATTTAAATGTTCAAAGGACATTAAATTTGGTTTCTTGTGAAAGCTCTGTAGACTAAATATACATTTTGCTTCAAAAAAAAATAAATAAATCCTTTCCTTTGGCATGTATGGTGTAGAGCCAAAATAGACTACGAGTTTATACAACCTGACTTGACCAACTGTAGCACTGGTGGCAGAGGTAGCTGTGTTGGTTCATATACCAAAAAATATGCAGCCTACTGAGTGCTTTGCAGAAATAAAGTGTGTTTGTGCATGCAGGAAGATCAAAAAGCTAATGCAGCTTGTTTCTAGCATTACCAGCCGAGATCTCCAAAACGGCCTTGGGAGCTAAAGAAGATAAAGTCTACCAAGGCACAGGCCCTCCCTCCCCTTGACCAGGTAGCATCTCAGGTTGGAAGAGTTCCTGCTTCTGGTTTGTGTGAACCTCTGAATTTTGCTTTTTCATATTTACAATTAAAATTTCATCTGTAGACTTATGACACTGATTTTAATTAAAATATATAAAGAAATACATACTTATTTGTGCGCGCTTGCAGCCCAGAAGGTCAACTGCATCCTGAGCTGCATCAAAAGAGGAGTGTCCAGCAGGTCAAGGGAGGTGATTGTCCCCATCTACTCTGCCCTTGTGGTGAGGCATCACTTGGAGTACTGCATCCAGATCTGGGGCCCCCAGCACAAGAAGGCTGTGGATCTGTTAGAGCAGGTACAGAGGAGGGCCATGAAGACGATCAGAGGGCTGGAACACCTCTCCTATGAAGAAAGGCTGAGAGAGCTGGGAATGTTCAGCCTGGAGAAGAGAAGGCTCCGGAGTGACCTTATTGCAGCTTTTCAATACTTAAAGAGGGCTTATAAAAAAGATGGAGAGCAATTTTTTGCTCAGGCAGACAATGACAGGACAAGGGGGAATGGTTTTAAACTAAAAGAAGGGAGATTTAGATTAGACAGGAGGAAATTTTTCACTCAGAGGATGGTGAGGCACTGGAACAGGTTGCCCAGAGAGGTTGCATATGCCCCATCCCTAGAGGTGTTTAAGACCAGGTTGGATGAGGCCCTGGGCAACCCCCATGGCAGGGAGGTTGGAACTAAATGATCTTTGAGGTCCCTTCCAACCCAAGCCATTCTATGATTCTATAATTCTATGATTTGCAAATTTAAATTGTAGTGCTGTATTGCTCATTTGGTTTATTTCATCTGTACGCATTACAGTCATACAATTGAAACATTACGTATATTTTCAGATACAATCATAAAATATATTCAGTGCTTTATACAATCATAAAATATGTTCAGTGCTTTATTTTAATGTATGTATCTAAATTCATACATATAATATTTAATTCTTATCTCATTTATCTCATATCTCATTATAAATAATTATGCCATATTCATTCTTTTGATGGAATTGTCTTGGATTCACCCCTGAAGACCTTTGAGTAGCATTGTTTTGATAAATGAAATATTTTCGATAGCAATAAACTAGCTAAAAACTCACCTGCCAATTTCTTCTCAAGCTAATTTCTGTCAGTCCTATATTTGGCTGAATACAAGACTAGAGAAGTTCGTTGTAGAGGGCAGCCTTCAATTTTTAATGGGAAGTCAGAAGCATATAAAAATAGCTTTATGAATGGATTTCTTATTTAACTCTAGTTTTTCCTAATAGAGCTATATATTATGGTATAGATTCCTTCTCTATAAAGCTGAACAGAAAAGCAGATTCTTTTTTCAGGTCTGTCAGTCACAACACATTTATTCAAAATTATTTGCTACAAGGATTCCCCAAAATGTATTAGGTACAATAGAAATAATGTATCATTTTCAAAGAGCACAGACTTCTGATAGGTGTTCCCAGCATTATGGTATTACAGAGTTGAAATAATACAGACAATCCTTTCCCCTCCGAAGTTACGAAATTATAAAACAACCTTTTTTTTCTTTTGTAAGAGTATGAAACCATGCCTAATGATCTTGGAGACACCACAAATAATAGTAATCAAATCACTTCTGCGGATGTTTCCAACAAAGAGAATGAAGATAGCATCACTGTAAGTATATACATTGTTTCCAGTATACTCTTTTTGACTATACGACTAAAGAGATTGTGAAGATTGTAATGAGACCCTAAGCTACCAGAACACCAGATCTATTACTGTGTGGTGATCAAAATCAAGAAAAAAAAAAGGGAAAAAAAAATCAGCGCACATCCCTTCTTCCCTCACCCAATTTTTTTGAAAGAGTGGATCACTTTTCATTCCAAGTAAAATCGCTAATTTGTTTCATGCTTTTCTGAACAACTAATTTCTTAGCCCAAGACTTTGCTTCTAATTTTAGCCAAGGAGAGCAACTCTTTATTTACAAAATAACATTCAAGGTAACTTGAAGACTATTGCTTGAATACCAATTCCAAAGTCAGCTGCTCCTTATAAAGAGGACATGCTGTAATGAACTTCTTATTGTATGAAATTCTTATTGTATGTTTTTAATGTGTGATTTAATGTAGTTTTTTGATACGATAATTTGTAGTGGATCTTAGTACAGGCAGATGAACTGCTGGATCTACTCCTTTGCTGCTTCACCTATCATGATGCTGGAAACTGAATGTTAGATTAATATTAAATGTCATGACTTGTTGGAAACTGGTAGCAGGCAGCAGATATGCTTAGTAGTGCTGCCTCCCTGCTGCAGGCATTGATGACTGCAACGTGGCAGGCAATGGAGAGTGTATGCATTTGTGTTAGATTGTGAGTTGGGAAAGAATGGAAAAGGAGGCTATGAAGGCTAGGTATTGTTTCAGTACAGCTGGAAGTGATGGGGGAGAATCTGTTTTGTGCAGGTGGGTGAAAGCCTACCTGGTGGCTCTCTTAGCACTGATAGTTGGGGAGTGAAAAGTTATAAGGGCAGTGAAAAGGATTCCTAAAATTTCAATTTTGTTCTGTTTCCATCCGTTAAGTGCAATGGGAGCATAACTCCTACAGCCTCTAGTACCTCACATTGACAGTAGTTGTTTCATGGAGATATACTGTGCTGAAGTTGTTGGACAACTGTCCATCAGGTTCCTGGAATGTATTGAGGACTGCTTCCTGCTACAGATGTTGGACATGTTGACTAGGAACAGCACATTGCTATATTTATTGCTCACAAACCACAAAGACTTACTTGACAACATAACTATCAGTGGTAGCCTTGGATACAGTGATCATAACGTTGTGAAGTTTAAGGTCTGGCTGAGCATACTGAAGACCAGTAATAGGACAAAGACCCTGGATTTTAGAAGAGTTAACTTCAATATGCTCAGAGCCCAGCTGCAAGGGTTTTCATGGGAAGCATCCATGGAGGGCAAAGGAGCTTGCGAGTGCTGGGAGATATTCAAGAACAGCCTCCTGGAAGAACAAGAGCAGTCCATCCCCTACAGAGGCAAAGGAAGAAGGCAGAGACCACAAGACAACACCCTGTCTTAACAATGAGCTTTTGGGTATGCTTAAAAAAAAAAAAAAAAAGAGAGAAAAAAAGAAAAAAGAAACATATTAGCTATGGAAAGGTGGTCAAATACCCAACGAGTACTACAAGAACCTTGCTAGGGTATGCAGAGATGCAGTCAGGAAGGCTAAGGTTCAGCTAGAACTGAAATTAGCCATGAAAAAAAAAAAAGGGTTCTTCAGATGCATGAGCAGTAAGCAGAAGCACAGGGAAGACATATTCCCATTGCTGAACAGGGCAAGGAAACTAGTTATTAATAAGGCTGACAAGAGGTAGAGCCTTTTTTGCCTCTGTCTTTACCAGTGTAGCTGGACCCCAGATCATAGGATCAAGTAGCTAAGACAATGCATGTGTTTACCCACATGTAGTGGAGGAAGGGCTGGTCTGTGGCCTCTTGCAAGGGCTCAACCTACACAAATCTATGGGCCTGGATGGAATCCACCCCAGGATGTAAAGAGAACTGGTTGACATTGTTGCAAGGCCACTGTCTATAATCTTTGAAAAGTTGTGGAGATCAGGGGATATTGCTAATGACTGGAAGAGACCAAACATCATACCTATCTACAAGAAGGGCCCGAAAGAGGACCCAGGAAACTACAGACCCATTAGTCTTCCTTGAATCCCTGGGAAAGTAATGGATTGAGTCCTCCTAGAAACTATTACAAACCAAACGAAGCAGGTGATTAGGAAAAGCTAACATGGATTTACCAAAGGCAAATCATGCCTGACTGACCAGAGCACCTTCTACAACAAAATAACATCTGTCAACACAGGGAGAGCAATAGATATCATTTTCCTGGACTTCAGCAAAACATTTGACACTCTTCCTCACAGCCTTCTCCTAGGCAAACTGGCAAATAGAGATTGGGTGGGTGGTCTGCAAGGTGGGTAGGAAATTGGCTACCAAGCCGTGCTCAGAGGGTGGTGATCAATGGTTTTTACTCAGGCTGACAGCCTGTCACAAGTAGGGTCCCCCAGGGATCAATACTGGGCCCCATGCTGTTCGACATCTTCATTAATGATATGGATAATGGGATTGAAAGCACCCACACCAAGTTTGCTGATAACACTAAACTGGGTGTTGAGGTGGATATATCAGAAGGGAGAGCCTCATTAATACATAGAGACCTGGACAGTCTGGAAGAGTGGGCAAGCAAGAATTATACGAAGTTTAACAAAGACAAGTTCAAGGTCCTGCACCTGGAACGACATAACCAAAGAGCCCAGTACAGGCTAGGATCTGTGTGGTTGGGGAGAAGCTTTGCTGAAAGGGACCTGGGTGTCCTGTCATACAACAATCTGAACACAAGTCAGCAGTGCATTGTTGCAGCAACAAAGGCAAATTGGATCCTGGGCTGCATCTGCAGGGGCATTACTAGCAAAGACAGAGATGTGATTGATCCCACTCTACTTAGCACTTGTCAGGTTGCACCTGGAGTACTGTGTTCAGTTCTGGTCCTCACAATTCAAAAAGGATGTGGACAGACTGGATAGGGGACAGAGGAAAGCCATGAAAAATGATCAAAGGGCTGGAGAACCTGCCCTATGAGGAAAGACTGAAAGAGTTAGGTCTTTTCACCCTGGAGAAGAGAAGGTTCAGGGGGAACCTCATCACAGTATTCCAGTACTTAAAGAGCTGCTACAAAGAGAATGGAGGCTCTCTTCACAAGGAGCCACATGGAGAGAACAATGGGCAATGGGTACAAGCTGCATGGGGAGAGGTTTCCTCTTGATATAAGAAAGAAATGTTTTGCAGTGAGAACAATCAATCACTGGAACAGCCTCTCTAGGTTGACTGGACAGGGGCATCTAGGAGCCCTTTTCCCATGAAAGTTCGGACTTGATGATCTTTCAAGGTCCCTTCCAACCTGGGCTTCTCTATGATCCTATCATTCTATGAAATGAATCTCTACCTAAATGGTTAAATTTGAATGTCCACTGAATATCTCTGAAGATGATTCATGAGAACAAAACATATCTGTGTCCTCTTTTTTAGGTGTATATTGTGGTGGGAATTGCAGCTCTGGTGTGCACTGGCTTAGTAATAATGTTCATTATTCTGAAGTTTGGAGGACACTAAGTTTGGGATGAAAGGTAAGCAGGGTTGTTTTCTATATCTTCTGTAACTGTTGTGGGTTTTACAAGCTTATAGCATAGGCATCTGCACTGAGAACAGTCAAGATAACTAAATAAAATTCCATCACATTTTGTGTTATATTTATTTGTCAGGTACGTAAGGGCAGAGACAGATATAGATAGGAATACATGTGAGAAAAATCTCAATATTTTTTTTCAGACAGGGTCTTCTGTGAAGCTATTTTATTTGCGATTGCAATGGCGAGTGTCCTGCAACCAGGAGCACACAGTAAAAGTATATCATAACCTTATATTCCCTATTACCCGACACCTGATTTCTCCCATTTCCCTGTTTCCTCATTGGCTGAGTACTACAGGTTCACAAGCTACTCAACGCCTTTCTATACCATATATGTACAATTTTATCTGACCAACCTTTAATTTCTCCTTTTCCTTTTTTTCCCTTCTTCTCTAGTGACTAGAGGGCTCGTGATTTTTGTTTTTATTGATTTTGCACTGTTCGTCCTGTTTTTCTTAGCTATCCTCCTTATTTTGGGATGGGGAACCTTCCCCTTATCTGCTTAACATACTCCCAAAACATATAACATTCACTGCTATGCTACTGTCATGCCTGCACAATCACTTTTGAATATACAAGGTTAGTGGATTTTTCCACTGCAAAAAACACCTTCTATTGCAAAAACACAACTTTGTTTCTCACATACAGAATTTTGGATCAAATGTTCTACTTCTCTGTTTTTTCTTATCACAGATCCCATTTCTTTTTCTTCCACTGCACATCCCCATGATACACTTTCTGGAATATAATAGTACTTAAGTCAATGAAGGGAAGTAGAAGATTAGAAATTAAATTTATTCTGATATGACTTTGATTACAAACATTTGACAGGAATCTATGGTGTACGTAAGAGATACTTTCAGACCATACTATAAATGTCATCTTCAGGCAATAGATTAAAGAGGGGAAGGTGCATTTGCAGTGCATTCTGTCACACTGGTGCTTTCTGATGGATGCATTTTCTTGAGCTTGTGGGCATGGGAAAAGGCAGCTGGAAAGAGTGGCATATGCTTATGTCCTTGTGGAAGGGTGGAAGGGGAACTCTCAGCCATTTATTTATTTATTTTGTAGACAGATGGAGGTATAGATAACACAGGTACCTGTAAAAACTCCAGTATGGTATTATTGTACCAATCTCATCAGTCTGTGTCTAGGGATATGGGTGGAATTTTATTTAAAAAAAAAAAAACAACAACCTTCCCCCAAAACAAAACAAAAATCCCCCCCCCCAAAAAAAAAAACAACTTATCTTGTTGATAAGGCCTAGAAGGCGCTTTTTGTTAGCTAAAGGAGATGACCTTTTGATTTTGAGATGTGTAGTTTAGGATCTGTGGAGAGAATGGTAAATAATTTTTGTTATGTTACTATTAAGCTTATGTCCTTCCTCTCACTTGTGCTTATTTATAGTACCACAGTTAGTTTTTTTTTCCCTATAGTTGCTTATTTTGATGATTCTGTCTTGTCCTTGACAGTACTCTTTTCAGAGATATCTACTGTATATTTTGTATTTGTATATTCTGTGTAGAAGAGAGTTCCTAGGACAGATGAGATTTGAAGAGAGTGGAAATATAAATAGCACAGACTATCTCACTAGGATGGTAACCTCCCTTTCTATCACCTCCTTCTGATATGACACATTCTCTGGTCTTGGGTTAGCATTAAAAGAAGACAGACATTGTGGAATGTCCCAAAAAACAACATGGAGCCTGTGAGATAGAGATGCAGAGTTTTGGCCAAAGACTAGAAAAAAACTCTCTAGAACTGAACAACAGTGAAGTGGAAATTTTCTTTGTGGCTGAAACTTTCTGAATTGCATTTTAAGACTTGAAGTAAATGAAGCTAAATGAGAGCAATGATGAGAACTGTCTGACATCTGGGCTTTAAAGCTGAATGCTTGTCAGGTTTTTCAAAATTTGCATTACAGATTGCAACACATTATTATTAGAGGAACTAGGAAGTAAACTCTACCGTGAGGGAGAACGAGCAAAAATGTATTTTTCACAGTAATGTAGTGAGTTACCTTCTGGGTCTCTCCTTACATGGTGGTTATATTTCAGTATCTTCAATTAGAACTTCTCTCACAAAAATAATTCTCTTGCATAACCAGTAAGTTTGACTTAAGTAGTTTTCTGTTGCAAAATTGTCCATCTAGATCACATTTGAGTAACGACGCATTTCTGGGGGGAATGACTGGCTGAAATTATGAAAAGGCAGCAACTGCATATATGAAGTTTATTTTATTCTGTTAATTTGACTAGTGATGGTTAGCAAAAACAGTAAAATGAATTCACTGTTCAGGTACACTTCTTCAAACACTAATCACTGGCATGGCATATAGGGTAATGGTGAAATGTCACTGTGAGATACAAATAACCCCTGAATGTTTCTGAACGATGTTCAATTTTCCCTGAAATGAACCCCAAACTTCTCCAAATTTACGTTTTACATGTGTGAGCTCGGCAGTGTGGATCTATAAACTATCCATAATCCAAAGTCACAGAAACACTTTATCAATTTATCATCATCAATATTACTGAACTTATTTTAAATAGTAATATTTAAAGACCTGAGATTAGAGCACCATATTGATATGTATTACTTAGACTGATAATAAAAGAATGCCTGCTCTGAAGAGCTTGGAACATAAGCATATAATGAGAAATAATAAATGAAGATAAACAGCCTGGGGTATTTGAGCATGAGGAAAATAAGGCTAAGGTGAAGATAAATTTTTTACAGCCAATACTGAACAATTGAATACATTTAAAATGTGTATCTTTGAAATTCTGGATAAAAAGATCAAACCAGCTACGTGTGAACTCCATGAGTGGTTTTCCATGGAATTCAGTGAGAATAAATTTAAACTCAACTTAGCATACAGACATCATTTTATAGTTGGTGCAGTTTAGCATGCTCTTTGTAGGGAAGTGTGAGGGAATAAAATATCTAGAATGCCATGGAAAATATTTATAAAACAAGATAAGCAAATCATCTCAAATCTTCCCCAAATTGTGAATGAATATTTTGCATTCATGAGAAGAAACTTTCTGAATTCCATAGGGTAGAACTGCAAAAAAGACAGTGCTTCATTTTTGTTATTTTGTTACATACAATAAGGTCATATCAGAGACCCTGTCATTAAACATCCCCCCATCCTTCCTCAAACAATAGCTTAGGAAATAAAAAAATAGTCACTCAACTGAAGCAATAAAACTGGCACCCTATGGTATTTTTCATGTTACTGTGTACTAAGAGGGGAAAATTTTCTGCTGAAAATCAGAAAAAGAAATATGTAAATAGGTAGTCAGCACTGTGTGTCCTGTAGGAAATATCTTTATGTAGGGGATGAAATTTTCATCCCTTTTGAGTTCATGATGCATCTACAGCGTCTTGAAACCATTGCTTTATACTTCTTATTTTTAACACCAAATTATCCCATCTTCTGCATGTGCAGGGATCATCTGCCCCCTTCTTGCACCATGTTCTTATTAGTCCTTCCACTCTTTAAAAGTCTCAGCATGGCTGGAGTTCAGGACTGAAAGTAACTAGTCTCCCCAGAAAGAGATGTGGAGCAAGCAGTTGTGGTCTGAGCTATGCTATTATCAGAGCTGGCCATAACTGGAAATACTTGCACTTCAGCTGAACAGCAGCAAAAACTGCCACAGAATTCACATACACCCATTTTGTCCTTTCCATGACTGTACCCAAGAAGAAAATTGTCCAATTTACAAAATAGGGAACACCTGGTTCTCTGGGGGCTTCCACTACATTTGCATCGATCTCTTTTCAAGAACATGTTGAAGACTTGTACAAAAGTAAATTACCTTCTCTTTGGCTTCTCTCTACATTTTGTATATCTAAGATGAGGGGACAGCTGTGGCTGTTTTACTCAAGTGATCAGCTGAGCTCCACAACAACTGCTCTCTCACTCCCCCTCCTCAAAGGGAAAGGAGGAGAAAATATGATGAAAAGGGCTCAAGGGTTGAGATAAGGACAGGGAGATCACTCAACAATTATTGCAATGGGCAAAACAGACTCAGCGTAGGGAGATTAGAGAAATTTATTGCCTATTACTAACAAACTAGAGAAGCGAGAAACAAAGGAACCAAATTAAAAACACCTTCCCCCCATCCACCCTCTTCCACCTCCACCCCATGAGTGGCACAGAGGAACAAGGAATGGTGGTTGCGGTCAGGCCATAACACTTTGTCTCCACTGCTCCTTCATGGTCACTCTTCCCCTGCTCCAACATGGGGTCCCTCCCATAGGATGCAGTCCTTGCCGAACTGATCCTGCATGGGCTTCCCACAGGCAGCAGCTCTTCAAGAACTGCTCCAGATATGGGTCTGTACTACAGGGTCCATCCATCAGGAGCAAACTGCTCCAACCTGGGTCCCCCACAGGCGGCAGCTCCCTCCAGATCACTTGCTAATGCATGATCTTCTCTCCACGGGCTACAGGTCTGGCCTGGAGTCTTCTCTGGTGGGGGTTCTCCACAGGCCGCAGCCTCCTTCAGGGCAGATCCACCTGATCCACCGTGGGCTCTTCCACAGGCTGCAGCATGGAAATCTGCTCCGCTGTGGTACACCATGGGCTGCAGAGGGGCAGCCTACTTCACCATGGTCCTCTCCACAGGCCTCAGGGGAACTTCTGTTTCGGTGCCTGGAGCACCTCCTCCCCCTCCTTCTTCACTGACCTTGGTGTCTGCAAGGCTCTTTCTCACTCCTCATTCTCCCAGCTGCTGTTGTGCAGCAGTATTTTTCCCTTTCTTAAATATGTTCTCACAGAGGTGCAAACAACATCGCTTACTGGCTCAGCTCTGGGCAGCAGTGTCCCCCATTGGAGCTGGCTGAAACTGGCCCTTATCTAACAGAAGCCACCTTCTCACAGAAGCCACCCCTGCAGCTCCCCACTACTTAAACCTTGCCATGTAAACCCACTACAACAGCTTGGGATATATTTATTTCACACTGATACATTTCCAAATTACAGTAGTATAGTGCTTTTGCAAATGAAGAAGACAGGCAAATCAGTCCACCAGTTCACCACCAGTAATAAAACTAAAGCATTTATTTGTGATATCCTAGATTCTGGATGAACTTGGATTGCATTATATATGTGGCAATTCTTCTCCATTTTTTTTTGTAAAAACACCCAGCAGCAAGCTTTTATCAAAAACTTCCTTTAATGCATCTGAAAATGCCTTTGTTGTCATAGTATGTACATTCTGAGAGTATTGCACTCCTTGGATATGAATGCTTGGAAAAGAACATCAAAAAAAACGATTATTTTTGCAAGAGCTATGATACTTCTTTTTTTCTGAATGAACAAGAAATGTTGTAAGCCACTGTTGTAGCAGTGATGTTGCTGCTTCGGAAGAAATCTGGAAGTAAAACGTTCACAGGAATTAAGAATAATGAAGACCAAAGGTAGCCAAGCTGTTTGAATGTCTTTTAAAAAGAAATCTTTACATTTTGTTTCAATTCTGGGGGAAAAAAAAAAAGAAAAAAATATTTTATTTGAATTAATAGGCCCTTTTAATAGCTCTTTTTTCACACACACGTATTTATCATCTCTCTCAGGATGGCTACAACCTGGACAGCTTTGTCCTACTCCTTCCATCAATACATTTCTTTCTTGCCCACTCTGAACATTGGCTGTATAATAATAGAGAGCTGGCACCTCTGAGAACTCAGAATTGAACCTTTCCTCACAATTTGGTTTTGTATTATAAATGCATCATTTTCATGGAGTACCAGGAAGGAAGAAGAGAGCCCACGGTTGTGGCACTTAGCACAGCTGGATCCAATCTTTGCACTGCCATAACTTTTCATGGTCCAAAATCATAGACCTTTTACTTGTTCCATACTTCAGTTTCCCCATCATTGTAAAGGAGACAGCATTTTGTTTTCTGTTGATTGATTAACCTTATAATACTGCTACAACTGTAAGGTGCTCAGATGCTGCGGTGTGCAGTGTAAACCATACTTAATGGTACAGCTAGTTGAAAATTTGGAATTCAGATAAACTGTATAGAAATGCCTGCAGAGAGTATATGGAAACTTCTGCAACCAGAGATCATTCATTCATAACACTAGTGAGGAATGTCTGTGTTCAGAGATCCAAAATTTGTCCCCAGATTTGATAGGGCCAGCCCCAACATGGAGACATACCTTATATGGCCTTTTAAAGTGGAAGAAATTTTAACTTTGCTTATGGTCAGAAAACATTTTCAGTAATTAAACTTTGGAGAGAAATACTCAAAATAAGTGAATTGAGTTACTAGAGCCCTCTTTCATCCGGGAGCACTCAGACACATGAGCTGGTGGCTGTGGCTGAACGCTAATATCCAAGGACTTCCAAGAAAGTGTTATTGCCTAGCTCCTCTATGTTTGTGTCCTTTCAAAAAGTTACATTTCTGCAATTAGTAGCAATAGGCAGCAGCAGGAATGCCCCTCTGTGGTGGTTTTACTTGGGTGGGTGGCTGGGCTCCACCTCAGCCGCTCTCTCACTCCCCCTCCTCAAAGGGAAAGGGGGAGAAAATACGATGCAAAGGGCTCAAGGGTTAAGGTAAGGACGGGGAGCTAACTCAACAATTATTGCAATGGGCAAAACAGACTCAGCGTAGGAAGATTAGAGAAATTTATTGCCTATTACTAACAAACTAGAGAAGCAAGAAACAAAGGAAAGAAACCAAAAATTCCTTCCCCCCATCCACCCGCTTCTACCTCCTACCCCTGAGCGGCACAGGGGAATAGGGGAATGGGGGTTGCGGTCAGTCTATAGCACTTTGTCTCGGCCGTTCCTTCTCGGTCACTCTCTTCCCCTGCTCCAACATGGGGTCCGTCCCATGGGATACAGTCATAGAATCATAAAATCATAGAATATCCCGTGTTGGAAGGGACCCATAAGGATAATCAAGTCCAACTCCTGCACTCCAGTCCTTCCCAAACTGATCTGGCATGGGCTTCCCACAGGCAGCAGCTCTTCAAGAACTGTTCCAGATATGGGTCCGTACCACGGGGTCCATCCATCAGGAGCACACTGCTCCAACCTGGGTCACAGAATCACAGAATCACAGAATTGTAGGGGTTGGAAGGGACCTCAGGAGATCATCGGGTCCAACCCCCCTGCCAAAGCAGGGTCCTTAGAGCAGGCTGCCCAGGTAGGCGTCCAGACGGGCCTTGAATATCTCCAGAGAAGGAGACTCCACAACCTCCCTGGGCAGCCTGTTCCAGTGCTCCGTCACCCTCACCATGAAGAAGTTCTTTTGCACGTTGGTGCGGAACTTCCTGTGATCCATTTTGTGGCCACTGCCCCTTGTCCTGTTCCCACAAACCACTGAAAAGAGGTTGGCCAAATCCCTCTGCCTCCCACACCTCAGGTATTTATAAACATTGATGAGATTCCCCTCTCAGTCTTCTTTTCTCAAGGCTGAACAGACCTTTCCTCATAGGGAAGATGCTCCAGGCCCCGTATCATCTTTGTGGCCCTCCGCTGGACTCTTTCCAGGAGATTCCTGTCTTTTTTGTAGTGGGGAGCCCAGAACTGGACACAGTACTCCAGGTGAGGCCTGACCAGGGCAGAGTAGAGGGGGAGGATCACCTCCCTTGACCTGCTGGCCACACTCCTTTTAATGCATGCCAGGATCCCATTGGCCTTCTTGGCCACCAGGGCACACACAGGGCTGCCAGAGTCCCCCATGGGCAGAAGCTCCTGTCAGGTCACCTGCTCCTGCGTGGTCTCCTCTCCACGAGCTACAGGTCTGGCCCGAAATCTGCTCAGGCGAGGGTCCTCCACAGGCCGCTGCCTCCTTCAGGGCAGGTCCACCTGCTCCACTGTGGTCTCCTCCATGGGCTGCAGTGTAGAACCCTTCTCCACCGTGGTACTCCATGGGCTGCAGGGGGACATCCTGCTTCACCACGGTCCTCACCACAGGCTGCAGGAGACTTCTGCTCCAGTGCCTGGAGCACCTCTCCCCCTCCTTCTTCACTGACCTTGGTATCTGCAAGGCTGTTTCTCAATCCTCTCTCTCTCCCAGCTGCTGTTCCCCAACAGGTTTTTTTTTTTCTTTCCTTTCTTAAGTATGCTCTCACAGAGGTACAAACAACGTCACTGTTGTGGTTTAACCTGGCCAGCAGCTAAGCACCACAAAGCCTTTCGCTCCCCCTCCTCCCTCCCTCTCTGGGATGAGGGAGAGAAACAGGAAAATGAAACCTGTGGGATGAGATAGAGACAGTTTATTAGGACAGGAAAAAAATAATAATAATAGTACTACTACTAATAATGTGTACAAAACAAGTGATGCACAGTGCAATTGCTCACCACCCGCTGACCGATGCCCAGCCTATCCGCGAGCAGCTGGCCCCCCCACCCCAGCCAGCCACCCCTATATATTGTTTAGCATGACGTCAGATGGTATGGAATACCCCTTTGGCCACTTTGGGTCAGCTGTCCTGGGTCTGTCCCCTCCCAGCTCCTGCTGCACCTGGCAGGACAGAGCGAGAAGCTGAAAAGTCCTTGGCCTGGTGTAAACACTGCTCTGCAACAATTAAAACATCAGCATGTTATCAGCGCTCTTCTCATCCTAATCCAAAACATAGCACCCTACCAGCTACTAGGAGGAAAATTAACTCTAGCCTAGCTGAAACCAGGACAGTCACTTATTGGCTCGGCTCTGGCCAGCAGCGGGGCCCTTATCTAACATGGGGCAGCTTCTGGATTCTTCTCACAGAAGCTACCCCTATGGATCCCCGCTACCAAAACCTTGCCATGTAAACCCACTACACCCTCACAGAAATATTCCCTTTTCCACGCTATTGTCTGAACCAAACTATCTTGGCTTCCTTTAATATATTTGGAGAGGACCATTTTAATGTCCTCTTAAGTTTTCTTCTGTAATCTGTAGAGCTCCACTGTTATCCATCCTTTTCCCATGACATGTGAAGTATACTCTAAAAGCAGCCCAGGTTTTAAGTCTTTAGCTGGCTCTGATCCAGTTGTTCATTTGTTGAATATCTCTTGTACTGTAGCAACTTGGATCAAATTAAAACGCAGTCAGCTTCTTTTTTTGCAGCTACCGTGAACTATTTCTGTCTAGTGCCATCATCTTGGGCGTTTCCCATGAGCTATCAAAGCTTTCAGTCACTTCGGAGAGCAGTATATAGTCTCACCTGCTACATTTCCCTCTTTCCATGCTTCTGAGTGCCAGCTTGTCAACTAGGCAGGTGTTGTGGTTTAAGCAGGCCAGCAGCTAAGCACCACACAGCTGTTCGCTCACCCTCCCCCCCCCACCCCAACAGTAGGATGGGGGAGAGAATCAGAAAAAAAAAATAAAATGAATGCTTGTGGGTTGAGATAGAGACAGTTTATTAGGACAGAAAAGAAAGGAAAATAATAATAATAATGATAATAGTACTACTACTACTACTAAGTCAAGTGATGCACAATGCAATTGCTCACAACCCACTGAGCGATGCCCAGCCTATCCCCAAACAATGGTCCCCCCACCCTGGCCAGCCACCCCATATTAATTGTTCAGCATGATGCCATATGGTATGGAATATCCCTTTGGCCATTTTGGGTCAGCTGTCCTGGTTCTGTCCCCTCCCAGCTCCTGGTGCATTCCCAACCTGCTCAGTGGCAGGACAGAGCGAGAAGCTGAAAAGTCCTTGGCTTAGTGTAAGCACTGCTCTGCAACAATTAAAATCAGCGTGTTATCTCATCTTAATTCCAAAACACAGTACCCTACCAGCTACTAGGAGGAAAATTACCTCAGGTGATATAACTGCTTCTCATGGTGTCTGAAGCTTTTGCATTGCAGCTCCTCTTGCACTGACATTTCCCTACATGTTTCAAACAAACATTAATACAGGTTATTCTGTTGCCATCAAAAGAATTAATGCAATCTGCCATGGGTACAGTACACCCCAAGGGTCCTTTGAGTGTAAGAAGAGAGCAGGTTGTGAGCCAGGTCAGTGGCACAGGGTCTGTTCCCTGCCCACTCCCCAGCAGCTGTGAGTTTGAGTGATACAGTTATTAAGCACAAAGACCACCTCTGGATCATGAAGTTTTTGTCTGCAAAGCTAAGAGGTATTCTGGAAAAATGTCAGTATGTGCTTGCTCCATACTTACATGATTCCTCAGGCACATACTTTAGGCCACTGTCAGAGGCAGGGCACTGGATGGTCTTTTGGCTGGACTAGCGTGACTGTTCTTGTGTTCTTAGTTATTCTTGTTGCACACAGGAAGGCTGGCAAAGGAGAGAAACTTTCCTTCTCTTTGTCTCCTAAGCATCCTGTTGCTCTTATGAAGATTAGTATAAAATAAGTACACCTAACTTTATTTTAGCAAAACAGCAGTTTGGAATTTGTTATACTTGATTTAGGGTAAAATCCTGCCCTAATTCACCAGATAATCTAGCATGAGTGCAGGGGAACTGGAAGAAATATTTTTCCTTTCACTCCTCAGATAAGCAACCTATACCTTTGTTTCACACGTGATGTATGCTACAGGATATGTACCATGCACAAGAGGAGCATGATCACAAATCTACCAAGGAACTGAGGAACATTTATACTTTCAAGGTGCTGGATCATAGTGTCCTGAGGCCACTGAAAGATCTGCAATAGTTTGAGTCCCTGATTTTACTTCGGTGTGTAAGGACAGTTCCTGAGCTCAGGACAGAGTCTGTGTTTTCCTGCAGAACCCACAGGGACTGGAAGCATCTGTCCAGTTGCACAGTTCAGGCCCAAAGATGCCAAATTTGAACTGTGGCCAGTCACTGTTCCTGAGAGAAGGACGAGGCTCCCCCATTCTGCCTTTCTGTGCCTTTCCTCTGTGGCAGCAATTCAGAGCACACAGGTGTTGCCCATGGCAACTCTGGGCTGACAGTCTTACCCTCATAGTGCCAAAAGGAAGAGGAATTCTTACCATGTGTTTACAGTCTTATATGCAATTGGCTGTGACCCATCTGTGTATTTTGAAAATTGTTTATACCATGACATTCATTAATTATTAATCACAATGAAATCTCCTAGCATTTAAGAGTTCAGATACTGCAATGACAGCAACTTTTGCAAACCTTGATTTACTCCCAGAAGCCAGGACACCATTTCTGCTAGGTACAAGCTATGCTTCCAACAACAGATGTTCTTCATTGCTAAAAGTAAAGCATTGATCTCACTACATGTAGAAAAACAATATTTGTATGCACTCGCATACACAACTGAACAGCGATATCTGCTATTGAGCTCCCATATTTTGTGCACACACAATTCATAGAATCATAGAATCATAGAATGGTTTGGATTGGAACGGACCTTAAAGATCATCTAGTTCCAATCCCCCTGCTAGGGGCAGGGACACCTTCCACTAGACCAGGTTGCTCAAAGACCCATCCAACCTGGCCTTGAACACTTCCAGGGATGGGGCATTCACAACTTTTCTGGGCAACCTGTTCCAGTGCCTCACCACCCTGAGTAAAGAATTTATTCCGAATATCTAATCTAAACCTCCCCTTTTTTAGTTTATAACCATTCTTCCTTGTCCTACCTTGTCCTTCCTTATCCTACCAAAACCTTGCCACATAAACCCACTACAACTCCCTGACAAAGACTACGTCTCCAGCATTTCTGTAGGCCCTTTTTCGGTATTGGAAGGCTGCTCTAAGCCTGGATCCTTCTCTTCTCCAGGCTGAACAACTCCAACTCCTTCAGCCTGTCTTCATAGGATAGGTACTCCCGCCCTCTGATCATGTTCCTGGCCTTCCTCTGGACTTGTTCTAATACTTCCTTGTCCTTCTTGTGCTGGGGGCCCCAGAACTGTACACAGTATTCCAGGTGAGGTCTCACAAGAGCAGAGTACAGAGGGAGAATCACCTCCATCAACCTGATGGGCCACGCTTCTTTTGAGGCAAGCCAGGATATAGTTGGCTTTCTGGCCTCTGTGAGAAACAATCTGCAGCCAATAACACAGGCTCAGGTGAGGATCTCAGTAAAGTAGCATTTTTATTCGTGATTGCAGTGGCGGGAATCCTGCAAGCAGGAGCACACAGCAGAAGTATATCATAAACTTATATTCCCTACTACCCAACACTTAATTCCTCCCCTGTTTCCTCATTGGCTGAGTACTATAGGTTCACAAACTACTCAACGCTCATTACTATACCATATATGTACAATTTTATTTTACCAACCTTTAATTTCTCCTTTTCTTTATTTTTCCTTCTTCTCTCATTACTAGAGAGCCTGTGATTTTTGTGTTTACTGATTTTGCACTGCTTGTCTTATTTTTCTTAGCTATCCTCCTTATTTTGGGACAGTGGGACCTTCCCCTTATCTGCTTAACATACTCCCCACTGCTATGCCACTGTCATGCCTGCACAATCACTTTTGAATATGCAAGGTTAGTGGAATTTTCCACTGCAAAAACACAAATTTGTCACCATTCCCCCGTCTTCTTTCCTACTGTTGTTTCTGTACCTCTTCACATCCCCCACTCTTGAGTTTTTCCAACACTAGGGTGCAATATTCTTCTTCAGATGTCATGGGGGATGACAGATACACAATGCCATTAATACTAGAATACTAACAAATAGCTGCTTGAACCAATGCCATCCAGGCAACCACGAGGTCAATTTTTCCCAAATGTCATGAATCATAGAATAATAGAATCATAGAATATCCCGAGTTGGAAGGAACCCATAAGGATCATCAAGTCCAACTCTTGGCACCGCACAGGTCTGCCCAAAGTTTAGACCATGTGACTAAGTGCACAGTCCAATCGCTTTTTAAATTCAGACAGGCTTGGTGCAGTGACTACTTCACTGGGGAGCCTGTTCCAGTGTGCGACCACCCTCTCGGTGAAGAACCTCTTCCTGATGTCCAGCCTAAACTTCCCCCGCCTCAGCTTAACACCATTCCCACATGTCCTATCACTGGTGTTTACAGTGAATAGGTCACCTGCCATGTCTCTAAATCTCCAGGAAGTCTTAGACCACCTCATGTAAGATTATGATTTTCTCCCAAATATTTTTGAGATCATTCTCAATTCACCCCATTTGGTCTACATACATACAGCAACTGGCATTAATTATAGTGCAAACCTCTCCTTGCAAGGCCAGTAATAAATCCAGTACATTAGATTCTGGAATATTATCTTTGACAGACTTGTCACCTCCTCTTGCTGTGCCCAGATCACATTTAGAGTGTTATTATCTAATTCAGTTATGGCTTAGATATTCACAGTAGCCTTTTCTAATTTACTCATCCCTTACCAAGGGATAAACCACCTCGTGAAACTGTGAAACGCCTTTCCTCTCTCCACTAGAGGATTAATTGAAGTCCTGTTGATTCTGCATAGGTGGGACTCAGGGAGACCTGGGCTTTGGTTCTTCATATCCTCATGTAGTGGTTTTACGTGGCAAGGTTTTGGTAGCAGGGGGGTTACAGGGGTGGCTTCTGTGAGAAGAATCCCAAAGCTGCCCCATGTTAGATAAGGGCCAGTTTCAGCCAGCTCCAAAGGGGGACATTGCTGCCCAGAGCTGAGCCAGTAAGTGATGTTGTTTGCACCTCTGTGAGAACATATTTAAGAAAGGGGAAAAAGAAAAAAAAAAAAAAAACTGCTGCTCAACAGCAGCTGGGAGAGTGAGGAGTGAGAAAGAGCCTTGCAGACACCAAGGTCAGTGAAGAAGGAGGGGGAGAGGTGCTCCAGGTGCCAGAGCTGAAGTTCCCCTGAGGCCTGTGGAGAGGACCATGGTGGAGCAGGTTGTCCCCCTGCAGCCCATGGTGTACCATGGAGGAGCAGATTTCCATGCTGCAGCCCATGGAGGAACCCACGGTGGAGCAGATGGACCTGCCCCGAAGGAGGCTGCGGCCTGTGGAAGACCCCTGCTGGAGCAGATTCCAGGCTGGATCTGTAGCCCGTGGAGAGGAGCCCATGCAGGAGCAGGTGATCTGGAAGGAAGCTGCCACCCATGGGGGTCCCAAGCAGCCCGCTCCCAACGGATGGACTCCACAGCACGGACCTACACCTGGAGCAGCTCCTGAAGAGCTGCTGCCCGTGGAGAAACCCACACAGGACCAGCCCTGGAGGGACAGCACCCTGTGGGATGGACCCCACGCCAGAGCAGGGGAGAGAGTGACCGTGAAGGAGCAGAACAAATGAAGCACCACGGACCAAACAGAGCCCCTACTCCCCGTCCCCCCGCCTCGCATCGCTCAGGGCAGGGAGGAGGTGGAAGAGAGTGGGGTGAGGGAAGGTGCCCCCAGCTTGTTTCTTTGTTTCTCACTGCTTCAGCCTGTCAGCAATAGATAACACATTTTACTAATCTCCCTATGCTGTCTGTTTTGTCTGTGACGATAATTGTAGAGTGATTTCCCTGTCCTTATCTCAACCCTTGAGCCCTTTGCATTTATCAAGTGCTCTCAGTGGGACTAGCTTTCTGAGAAGCCCTGACTCCCCTATTCTGAATTTATAACTGCAAATAATTTCTTCTCCTTCTTCCACCCCACATAATCCTATATGAAATGGCTGGCCCGGCCGCACTGAAAACATCTTCTCAAAGCCTGTCCCTCCTAGGATTTAGGCTGCAACCCAGGTAGCTTTCCTTGCCTGCCATTCCTTCATCTCTCTTCCTCTCCCTTGATCCTGGGCCCAACTCCCCTGAAAGTTTTCTTCCTCTGTCTCCAAACCTCTGCCTCACTACCTGGTCCACTGTGAATACCATTAGTTTCGCTCTCTGCTTTTCCTTCTCATCTCCCCTCCTGACATACACCTTCTGGGCCTCCTGCAGGAGGGTCTCCAGTGACTGTTCACTCCATCCTCCCACCTTCTGGATCTTTTTCTGTGTATCCAGCCAGGCTTTAGTCACAAAATGAACTTTCAAGAGCCCTTGCACTACTAGGTCCTCAGGATTCATCCCCGAGTACTTTCTCATTCTGACCCCAAGTCTCTCATATGATTTCTGTGTTGTGAGTTGTTATTATCCCAGTTGGATAAGCAGATATTTCTGCTCTGTCGGAATTAATCCTGGTCCTGGGGGGTGGTTGGTTCTCTCACATTCTTGCATAGCCTAATCATTCCCCTCTTAAACATTCTTCTCCAGTGAATAACATATTCAAGACTGACATCATTTCCCCACCAGGCATACAGATTAGGCCTTAGAAATTGATACGACTGTTCTCCTATTCCTACAGGGTCCTCAGTTAAACACTTCGTTTCCTTTTTAAAACTCCTAACCTCTCTGTTGGTAAGAGGGGGCAGTTCACATAACCTATTTGTCCTTGCCCCTCTGGGACCTCCCTAAGTGGATAAATAGGAGTGTTAGTACTGTTAGTATCAGGGAAGGGGAAATTCTCAATCTCTTCTACCTTGTTCTAATTCTTGCGAGAGCCTAGAGTGCACACCTTCTGTAGGGTCAGTGTTAATGATGATGTAGACGAACGCCCGTCCCGGTTGAAAGGGGTGCCTAAGGCAAAGCAGCCTACCGCCCCCCCCCCTCCCCCCCTGCATCACTACATCTTCTATCAAGAAAGAAAGAAGGGTTATCGTCATAGGGGACTCCCTTCTGAAAGGGACAGAGGGCCCGATTTGCCATCCGGACCCAACCCACAGGGAAGTCTGGGGCTCGAGTAGGAGACATAGCTAGAAAAGTCACTCACCTGGTACGGCCCTCTGACTACTACCCGTTACTGTTTTTTCAAGCTGGTAATGATGAAGGAGCAAGGAGAAGTCCAAGGGCAATCAAAAGGGACTTTAGGGCTTTGGGGCGACTACTTAAAGGATCAGGGGCACAGGTTGTGTTTGCCTCTGTCCTTCCGATAGGGGGGAATCGAGGCTGACAAGCAGACTCATCACATTAACACGTGGCTTCGGGACTGGTGCAACCGGCAGAATTTTGGGTTTGTTGATCATGGGAAGGTCTATGCGACACCGGGCCTGCTAGCACCAGAGGGGATGCGCCTCTCTCGGAGGGGGAAAAGGATTTTTGCCCAGGAGTTAGCGGGGCTGATCGATAGGGCATTAAACCAGAGTCGAAGGGGGAAAGGGATAAAACCAGGCCTGCCAGTGATAAGCTATGGGATGGCGCGCTAGAATCAGAGGGACTAGTGTGCTAGCGAGGTCCTTTGGTCTGCTCCACAAGGTGCTGCGTGCAATGAGGCGCATTTGAAGTGCTTCTACACCAATGCACTCAGCATGAGGAAGAAGCTAGAGGAGCTAGAAGTCTTGGCCCAGTCCCAGAGCTACGATAACATTGGCATAAGTGAAATCCGGTGGGATGAGTCCTGTGACTGGTGTGTTACAATAGATGGTTACAGGCTCTTCAGGAGGGACGAGTAGGGCAGGCGAGGTGGGGAGTTGTCACTGTATGTAAAGGAGGGGCTGGACTGTGTGGAGCTTGAAGTTGGCGACGGCAAAGTTGAGAGCCTCTGGGTAAGGATTAAGGGACAAACAAACAAAGGGGATGTCATCGTGGGAGTCTATTACAGACCACCCGGCCAGGATGATGACACCAATGAATTATTCTTTGAAGAACTAAGAGAGAGCTCGAGACCAACTACCCTTGTCCTTATGGGGGACTTCACCTTGCCAGACGATAACTGGGAATATCACACGGCCAACACAAGAAGGTCCAGGAGGTTCCTAAAGCACCTCAATGATAACTTGTTGGTGCAGGTGCTAAGGGAGCGTTGTGGTTTAACCCGGATGGCAGCTAAACACCACACAGCCGATCGCTCACCCTCCCCCCTCCCTCTCTGGGATGGGGGAAATAAACGGGAAAGTGAAGCCTGTGAGTTGAGATAAAGACAGTTTATTAAGACAGGAATATAATAATAACAACAATAATAATAATAATAATAATAGTATTAACAATAATAATAATGTGTATGAAACAAGTGATGCACAATGCAATTGCTCACCACCCGTAGACCGATGCCCAGCCTATCCCCGAGCAGCCGGCACCCCCACCCCGGCTAGCCACCCCTATATATTGTTTAGCATGACGTCAGATGGTATGGAATACCCCTTTGGCCAGTTTGGGTCAGCTGTCCTGGGTCTGTCCCCTCCCAGCTCCTGCTGCACCCCTAGCCTGCTCGCTGGCAGGACAGAGCGAGAAGCTGAAAAGTCCTTGGCTTGGTGTAAGCACTGCTCTGCAACAATTAAAACAACAGCATGTTATCAGTGCTCTTCTCATCCTAATCCAAAACATAGCACCCTACCAGCTACTAGGAGGAAAATTAACTCTGTCCTAAGTGGAACCAGGACAGATATCCACCCCTTATTCCATGCCATTTATGTCATGCTCAGGTTACACCCTTTCCAATACATTCTAATTAATCACCATTTTCATCTATGGTATATAGCAATCATGGTAGTGATGACATACAGTATTATATAATAATTAACACACTACAATTCAACTCATGGGCTATTCTCACCCAGTATTAAATTCCCTTGAGGGACACACCGGACCTCCCCATTCTTTTGCATTACCCACCAAGTGCATCCAGGTCCCTGAGCAAAAGCAATCCCACGAACGGGTTTGCCTTTTCCTGAGGCAGGAATAGCCCAGACTGTCTTCCCCAGCATGTTTCTTACGTGCACTACAGGAACTTTATCCCCTTCTACAGTGCGTAACAGGTTTGATTGGGCAGGTCCAGCTCGGTTGGCAGATCCCCTAGTATTGACTAACCAGGTTGCGTTTGCCAAATGTGTATCCCAATTTTTGAATGGCCCAGCACTCATTGCCTTCAGTGTAGGCTTTAACAATCCACTGTATCGTTCAACTTTCCCGGAGGCTGGTGCATGATAGGGGATGTGATACACCCACTCAATACCATGTTCTTTGGCCCAAGTGTCTGTAAGGTTGTTTCGGAAATGAGTCCCACTGTCTGACTCAATTCTCTCTGGGGTGCCATGTCGCCATAGGACTTGCTTTTCAAGGCCCAGGATAGTGTTCCGGGCGGTGGCATGGGGCACAGGATATGTTTCCAGCCATCCGGTGGTTGCTTCCACCATTGTAAGTATGTGGCGCTTGCCGTTGCGGGTTTGAGGGAGTGTGATGTAATCAATCTGCCAGGCCTCTTCATATTTATATTTCAGCCATTGTCCTCCATACCAAAGAGTCTTTGACCATTTGGCTTGCTTGATTGCAGCACGTTTCACAATCAGGAATAACCTGTGCTATAGTGTCCATGGTCAGGTCCACCCCTCGATCACGAGCCCATCTGTAGGTTGCATCTCTACCTTGATGGCCTGAGGTGTCATGGGCCCATCGGGCTATAAATAATTCACCTTTATGTTGCCAGTCCAGGTCCACCTGAGCCACTTCAATCTTAGCAGCCTGATCCACCTGCTGGTTGTTTTGATGTTTTTCAGTAGCCCGATTCGTGGGCACGTGAGCATCTACATGGCGTACCTTTACACCCAGGTTCTCTACCCGGGCAGCAATATCTTGCCACAATGCAGCAGCCCAGATGGGTTTGCCCCTGCGCTCCCAGTTGTTCTGCTGCCATTGCTGTAACCACCCCCACAGGGCATTTGTTACTATCCATGAATCAGTATAGAGATAGAGAACTGGCCACTTTTCTCGTTCAGCAATATCTAAAGCCAGCTGAATGGCTTTTACTTCTGCAAACTGACTCGATTCACCTTCTCCCTCAGCAGCTTCTGCAACTCGTCGTGTAGGACTCCATACAGCAGCTTTCCATCTCCAATGCTTTCCCACAATACGACAGGACCCGTCAGTGAACAAGGCATATTTCTTCTCATTTTCTGGTAGCGTGTTGTACAGGGGGGCTTCTTCAGCACGGACCACCTCCTCCTCTGGTGATATTCCAAAATATTTGCCTTCTGGCCAGTCCATAATCACTTCCAAGATTCCTGGGCGACTGGGGTTTCCTATTCGAGCCCGCTGAGTAATCAGTGCAACCCACTTGCTCCATGTAGCATCAGTTGCATGATGTGTAGAGGGGACCATTCCTTTGAACATCCAGCCTAGTACCGGCAGTCGGGGTGCCAGGAGGAGCTGCGCTTCAGTACCGACCACTTCCGAAGCAGATCGAACTCCTTCATATGCTGCCAATATCTCCTTTTCGGTTGGAGTGTAGCAGGCCTCAGATTGTCTGTATCCCTGACTCCAAAACCCTAGGGGTCGACCTCGAGTTTCCCCAGGTTCTTTCTGCCAGAGGCTCCAGGTGGGGCCATTCTCCCCGGCTGCAGTGTAGAGCACGTTCTTTACATCTGGACCTGCTCGGACTGGCCCAAGGGCTACCGCATGAACTATTTCCTGCTTAATTTGTTCAAAGGCTTGTCGTTGCTCAGGGCCCCATTTGAAATCATTCATCTTACAGGTTACTTGGTAGAGCAGGTTTATAATCAGACTGTAATTTGGAATATGCATTCTCCAAAACCCCACGACACCTAGGAAAGTTTGTGTTTCTTTTTTGCTAGTTGGTGGAGACATAGCTGTTATTTTGTTGATCACATCCATTGGGATCTGACGACGTCCATCTTGCCATTTTATTCCTAAAAACTGGATCTCTCGTGCAGGTCCTTTAACTTTATTCTGTTTTATGGCAAAACCGGCCTTCAGAAGGATTTGGACTATTTTCTTCCCTTTCTCGAAAACTTCCTCTGCAGTGTCACCCCACACCATGATGTCATCGATGTACTGCAGGTGTTCAGGAGCTTCCCCCTGCTCCAGCGCAGACTGGATCAGTCCATGGCAAATGGTAGGGCTGTGTTTCCACCCCTGGGGCAGCCGATTCCAAGTATGTTGGACTCCCCTCCAAGTGAAAGCAAACTGTGGCCTGCACTGTGCTGCTAGAGGGATGGAGAAAAACGCATTAGCAATATCAATTGTGGCATACCACTTGGCTGCCTTTGATTCCAGTTCATACTGGAGTTCTAGCATGTCCGGCACTGCAGCACTCAGTGGTGGCGTGACTTCGTTCAGGCCACGATAGTCCACTGTTAGTCTCCACTCACCATTAGACTTTCGCACTGGCCATATGGGACTATTAAAAGGTGAATGAGTCTTGCTGATCACTCCTTGGCTCTCCAGTTGACGAATTAGCTTATGGATGGGACTCAGGGAGTCTCGGTTGGTGCGATATTGCCACCGGTGCACAGTTGTGGTAGCGATCGGCACTTGCTGTTCTTCGACCCTCAGCAACCTCACAACATGAGGGAGACCGAGAGACTGGGCAAGGTAGACAACTGTTTAACGTCCTCTGTCTCTAAGGCAGCTATGCCAAAAGCCCAGCGGAACCCTTTTGGGTCCTTGAAATATCCTCTCCTGAGAGAGTCTATGCCAAGGATGGATGGAGCATCCGGGCTAGTCACAATACGGTGCTTTTGCCACTCATTTCCGATTAGACTCACTTCAGCCTCCAATACAGTTAACTGCTGGGATCCCCCCGTCACACCATAAATACGGATGGGCTCTGGCCCTTTATAGCTTGATGGCATTAGAGTACATTGTGCACCGGTGTCTACTAAAGCCTTATACTTCTGTGCGTCTGACGTGCCAGGCCATCGAATCCACACAGTCCAATAAACCCGATTGTCCCTTTCCTCCCCCTGGCTGCAGGCAGGGCCCCTCTAGTCCTGATCATAATATTCATTACTGCGTCTGAGGTACTGCCCGCTGGAAATTGGAGCAGCAGTTTTCTCAGAGAACCCCGCTTTTGCGATTGTTTTTCCTTGCAACTTACGTACCCGTGCCTCTAGGGTCGCAGTAGATTTTCCATCCCATTTTCTCATGTCCTCTCCATGGTCACATAGGTAAAACCACAGGGTGGCGCGGTGTGTGTACCCACCATATTGTCTTCCTTGCACAGATGAACGATTACCCCTAATAGCTGAGACACTGGTTTGTACAGGTGGGGAGGAAAATAAACTCTCTTTAAGTTGGTGGACCTCTTCAGAGAGTTTCTCCACAGCCGAGATGCAGGCCTGTAGGGAAGAGGAGAGACTTTCTTCGTACTGCCGGAGTTGTTTAGCCACTTCATCCACTGTGGGTTCCTCATCCTCTCTCCAGGCCATTATTGCCAATGAGCTGGCATATGATGATGGTGCACTCCGTACAAACTTCCGCCACATGGGTCGTGTACACTGGACTTCATCTGGATCTGTGGATATTTGTCCGTTGTCTAGGTCCTCATAAATCACCTCCCACATGGCTAATTCCCTCAGGTACTGAATTCCCTTCTCCATGGTGGTCCACTTGCCTGGTAGACATACAAGTTCTTCCTTGAAGGGATACCTTTCCTGCACAGCTGACAGGAGACGCCTCCAGAGGCTGTGAGATCTTGCTCCATCTCCAATTGCTTTGTCAATGCCTGCGTCTCTAGCAAGGGATCCCAGCCGCCTGGCTTCCCTGCCCTCTAATTCCACACAGTTGGCTCCGGTGTCCCAGCACCGGAGCAGCCAGGTGACAAGCTGCTCGCCTATACAGCGACCAAAATCTTTTCGCACATCTCGTAGCTCATGCTGGTATAGGGTTCGGGTAGTTACTGTTGATTTTTCGACATCCTCATCCTCATCTTCAGTCTCCTGCACCTTTGATGGCCCAGCCTCGTCTACTCTATACCTAAACCTAGCAGAAGACTGTCTGCGTTCTAAACGACCTGAGTCTCTATACCATTTTTTCACCTTGTCTACAGGGGCAACTTGCACTGCTACAGCTCGTTTTTCTAACCCAGCCACAGGGTCTGCCACAGGGGTTGGAATACCCTCTGTGGGGTCAACTTGCACTGCTACAACCTGTTTCTCTGACCCAACCAAAGGGTCTGCCACAGGGGTTGGAATACCCTCTGCAGGGGCAACTTGCACTGCTACAGCTCGTTTCTCTGACCCAGCCACAGGAGCTGGAGCGGCTGCAGGGGCTGGAGTGGCTGCGGGAGCTGGAACTGGAACAGCTGCAGGAGCTGGAACTGGAACAGCTGCAGGAGCTGGAGCGGCTGCAGGAGCTGGAACTGGAACGGCTGCAGGAGCTGGAACTGGTGCGGCTGCGGGAGCTGTAGCGGCTGCAGGGTCTGTCACTAGGTTGATAGTAGCATCGATTGCAGCTCAATAGGCACAAGCCAGACCCCAGCACGCTACAGTCATTTGTGTCACTTTGGAACTGCCAGAGTCATGACACCTTTTTTTCAAGCATTCTACCAGTTTTTTAGGATTTTGCAGTTGTTCAGGGGTAAATGTCCAAAACACTGGAGGTGACCACTGCTCTAGAAACCTGCCCATATCCTCCCACACTCCCTGCCACTCGCAACTATCCCGCCTCAGGACAGATCTCCGGATGAGATTCCTAAGTAGTTGCTTAACCTTAAACAAAACCTGAAGCGCATTCAGGAGACATAACAGCAAGAACATGCTGGTCTGAGTATCCCAAGGATATTCAACATCTCGGAGAACTACCGTAACTAGCTCGGGGGATAAGAGGGTGGTGGTGAAGGAGAAAGGGAGAGTGAACAGGTAGGGAAACATGTCTTCCCCTGTCCCCTTCACAGATTGGCTCCCTGACGAAAAAAGGCAATAGGTGTAATTGCTAATAGTTTCTGAGATATGGTTTCCAAAGTATAGAGTCGACGACAGTGCTGAGTACAAATACCAGGTTAGAGTCATGACCAGCAATTTCATCATATCATAAGCCAGTGTTACACCGCACAGTACCATAACAATCTTAAACCAGGGCCCGGAAAGGATAAACAGTGCAACAGGGAGCACATACAGAAAGTAACGCGCTATAAAACTCAATTTGGAAAACAGGCACAGCAGACTTGAGATTAAGGCAATCAACACTGTGACTAGCAACTATTAAGCAGGTCCAATACTTATACCAATTTTAGTTTAACACACTAATAAATAAAAAATAATAATAACAACAATAATAAGAAAAATAAGAAAGATAATAGTATTAATAATGTGTAAGAAAGATGTGATGCACAATGCAATTGCTCACCACCCGCTGACCGATGCCCTGCCAATACCCAAGCAGCCGGCCCCCCCACCCCAGCTAGCCACCCCTATATATTGTTTAGCATGACGTCAGATGGTATGGAATACCCCTTTGGCCAGTTTGGGTCAGCTGTCCTGGGTCTGTCCCCTCCCAGCTCCTGCTGCACCCCCAGCCTGCTCGCTGGCAGGACAGAGCGAGAAGCTGAAAAGTCCTTGGCTTGGTGTAAGCACTGCTCTGCAACAATTAAAACATCAGCATGTTATCAGCACTCTTCTCATCCTAATCCAAAACATAGCACCCTACCAGCTACTAGGAGGAAAATTAACTCTGTCCTAACTGAAACCAGGACAGGGAGCCAACTAGGAAGGTTGCCCTCCTAGACCTGTTTCTGGAAAACAGAGTGGGTCTTGTGGGAGACATGGCAATTGGTGGCTCTCTTGGTCATAGTGACCATGAAGTGGTTGAGTTTAAAATTTTTGGTGACAGGAGGAAAACTGACACCGAAACTTCAACCCTGGATATGGGGAGAGCAGACTTCAGGCTGCTCAGGGAACTAGTTAGCAAGGTCCCTTGGGAAACTGCTTTTGAAGGCGTTGGTGTCCATCAGTGCTGGTCAGTCTTTAAGCACTGCCTCCTAAAAGCACAGGATCAGGCGATTCCAAAATATTGCAAGTCAAGCAGGTGGTGCAGAAGGCCGGCCTGGCTGACCAGGGATCTTCTGCTGGAGCTTAGGCAGAATGAGAAAGTGTATGGCTGCTGGAAGAAGGGTCAGGCAACATGGAAGGAATACAGGAATGCTGTTCGTGTTTGTAGGGAGAAAATTCATGCGGCCAAAGCCCAATTAGAATTAAAGCTGGCCTGGACTGTGGGAGAGAATAAAAAGGGCTTTTTAAAATATGCGAACAGAAAAAGGAGGACCAGAGAAAACTGGTGTACTACTTGACTGGGATGGTCACCTCACAAACAAGGACATAGGCAAAGCAGAGATGATTAATGCCTTCTTTGCCTCTGTCTTCAACACTGATGACGGACTTTGGGACCCCAGGTGCCGTGAGCTGGAGGACCGTGACGGAGGGAATGATAAACTCCCAGCCAACCCTGAACTTGTGGGGGATTTGCTGCTCCACCTGGATCTATACAAGTCCATGGGTCCAGATGGGATTCATCCCAGGGTGCTCAGAGAGCTGGCTGACGTCATCGCGGGACCTCTCTCAATTATTTTTCAACGGTCTTGGAAATCTGGAGAGGTCCCAGTAGACTGGAAGCTGGCAAATGTTGTGCCAGTTTTCAAGAAGGACAGGAAAGAAGTGGCATAATGACCACACGGACACCAGGGTTCTTTAGGGATCAATAACTTCAACTTCTTTATTGAGGACAGGCTCCCTTCTTATACCATTAGCTCTACCAGCGGTGCTTTTCCACTAACTATTCTTTGGTTAACAACTTTTCCCGGCAACAGCAAACACTTAGCAACTTCCATGTCTTAACAGTTGGAGAAAAAGCAGTTTGAGACAGCAAGGCGTCTCCTGAATCATCCATCTTTGTTCCTTCTAACTTCTTTACATTCCTCATGGCCTCATCGTTAAGAGTCCGATGTTATCACCAACCATGGGGCTTGTCAACCCCGAAGGCAATACTCCCACAGAAGACCCTGGTAACTACAGGCCTGTCAGTCTCATGTCAGTGCCTAGTAAAATTATGGAGAAGATTATCCTGGGAATTATTGAAACGCACCTGGGGGACAGTGCAGTCATAGGTCCCAGACAACATGGGTTCACGAGGGGTAGGTCCTGCTTAACAAATTTGATTTCCTTTTATCATAAGATCACCCATCTAGTTGATCAAGGGAAGCCAGCTGATGTGATCTTTTTGGATTTTAGTAAAGCTTTCAATACAGTTTCTCATACGACCCTACTGGACAAAAAGTCCAGCATACAGTTAGATAAATACATCATACGATGGGTGAACAATTGGCTAACGGGTACGGCTCAAAGGGTTATGGTAAATGGGGTTACATCAGGCTGGTGGCCAGTCACCACTGGGGTCCCCCAGGGCTCCATTTTAGGGTCAGTTCTCTTCAATGTTTTCATAAATGATTTGGATGTAGAACTAGAAGGTGTTTTGAGCAAATTTGCTGATGATACTAAACTGAGAGCAGCTGTTTACTCTGTTGAGGGTGGAAAGGCCTTGCAGAGAGATCTGGACAGATTGGCGAGCTGGGCAATCACCATGAAATTTATGAAGTTTAAGTGAATTTTTATAAAGTTTAACAAGAGTCAGTGCTGGGTCCTGCACCTGGGGGAAGAGACACTGGAGAGCAGCCTCACAGAGAGGGATCTGGGGGTTTTGGTTGATAGCAGGTCGAATATGAGCCAGCAGTGTGCCCTGGCAGCCTGGAGTGCCAACTGTATCCTGGGATGCATCAAGCACGGCATTGCTAGTCGGTCGAGGGAAGTGATTGTCCCACTCTACTCTGCGCTGCTGCAGCCTCACCTCGAGTACTGTGTGCAGTTCTGGGCACCACAGTACAAAAAGGGTGTGAAACTGTTGGAGAATGTCCAGAGAAGGGCTACGAAGATGGTGAAGGGCCTAGAGGGGAAGACATACGAGGAGCGGCTGAAGTCACTGGGCCTGTTCAGCCTGGAAAAGAGGAGGCTGAGGGGAGACCTCATCGCAGTCTACAGCTTCCTCGCAAGGGGGAGTGGCGGGACAAGTGCCGATCTCTTCTCTTTAGTGACCAGTGATAGGACCCGAGGGAATGGAGTCAAGCTGTGACAGGGGAGGTTCAGGTTGGATATCAGGCAGAGGTTCTTCACTGAGAGGGTGGTTGCACTCTGGAACAGGCTCCCTTCCTGGTGCAGCTGCTGCTGCCACCAGTGCAATATTAGGATTATAGGGAGGGCTTAAATTATCCAAGGGTTCCCATTGACCTGTCCTTCCCTCTGACTCCCCTTTCTGCTGGTCCTGGTCCTTTTTCAATAAAAACTGTCTTACCCCCCGCACCCAGCAAGCAGCGTAACTTGACTCCTCCTCCAGAAAAGGAATCTTATTGTTTACATTTAAATTTAAAGCCTGAATTTTCATCAGACCCATATTTTGGCCAAAATACTGCTGTACTAATTGGTTCCTTTGTCCAGATTAATGCACAGTATCTAATCACTTTCTTTTTGAACATATCAGTTCTAATTAATCATAATTATTTTCTTTTTTTCGTTTCCTCTAATTTTGGGATTTTTTTTCCAATTTCTTATCATTCTTCCTGAAGGACTGTTGGTAGGCCCTGCCCCAGGGATATCTCCCTGTCCCCTGAAACCCTTATTTCCCATTTTTCCTAGCCCTTGTCAGCATGTTGCTACAGATTTTTTTTTCCTGCAGGGTACCACACACTAACGTTCCAGTTCTAGTAAACGGGGGTGTACTGCTGAGCACTTCACCGTGCACTGGGTACTGTACACCTATGGGTTAACCAGATTCCCTGGTGTACTGCCAAGCACTTTACCATGCAAGGGGGTACCGTACACCACACTTTCCCAGGACTCTTCCTTTCTCCCTTCTACCTCTCGCTTCGTCCGTCTCTGGCTACACCCCTCACGGAGCTATGGAACTGTGTATTGGGACTCCACATTCGCTTCGTACAAAAGTACGTCTCAATCACGTCACACAAGAGTCTTACCCAACCACCAAGGCATATCCAAACCATATTTCTTACCTTGGTCTGTGCACAGAGTTACTGACTCAGTTCTCAAAACCGGAGTGCCTACCTTCCCTTCTTCCCTAATTCTTCACTGATCCTGCCTTCTTCACCAGTCTTGGTTCCTTTGTCAGCTCTCTGCAGAACCACCGTCACCAATGCACAGGAACGCTGAAATCAGTGGGGCATGCCTTCCTGCTGCAGTGGTAACAGGTCTCCCCAGAATGCGACTGGATCCCAGATGAGTCCTCAAATTGTAAGAAAAAAATTGTAACCAATAACACAGGCTCAGGCAAGGATCTCAGTGAAGTAGCATTTTTATTCGCGATTGCAATGGCGGGCGTCCTGCAAGCAGGAGCACACAGCAAAAGTATATCATAACCTTATATTCCCTATTACCTGACACTTAATTCCTCCCATTTCCTCATTGGGTGAGTACTACAGGTTCACAACCTACTCTACGCTTATTACTATACCATATATGTATGAATTTATTTGACCAGTTCATTAATTTCTCCTTTTCCTTATTTTTCCTTCTCTTGTGACTAGAGGGCCCATGATTTTTGTTTTTACTTATTTCGCATTGCTCATCTTGTTTTTCTTAGCACTGTCCCTCCTTATTTTGGGACAGTGGAACCTTGCCCTGTCCCCTGATCTGCTTAACATACTCCCCACTGTTATGCCACTGTTATGCCTGCGCAATCACTTTTGAATATGCAAGGTTAGTGGAATTTTCCACTGCAAAAACATATTCTACTGCAAAAACACAACTTTGTTTCTCACACAGAGGAGGGCTACAGAGATGATCAGAGGACTGGAGCACTTCTGTGACAGAAGGCTGAGAGATCTGGGGATTTTCAGCCTGGAGAAGAGAAGGCTCCAGGGAGACCTAATTGCGACCTTTAAGTACTTAAAGGGGTCTTATAAAAAAGATGGAGAAGGACTCTTTACTCGGGTGGATATTTATAGGACAAGGGGGAATGGTCTTAAACTAAAAGAGGATAGATTTAGGCCAGATATTAGGAGGAAATTCTTCACTATAAGGGTAGAGAGGCACTGGAACAGGTTGCTCAGAGAATTTGTGGATACCCCATCCCTGGAAGTGTTCAAGGCCAGGCTGGATGGGGCCCTGGGCAAACTGATCTAGTAGGTGGCATCCCTGTCTGTGGCAGGGGGGGTTGGAGTTAGATGATCTTTAAGGTCACACAGAATCACAGAATCATTCACATTGGAAGAGACCTCCAAGATCACCCAGTCCAACCTCTGACCTAACACTAACAAGTCCTCCACTAAACCATATCACTAAGCTTTACATCTAAATGTCTCTTAAAGACCTCCAGGGATGGTGACTCAACCACCTCCCTGGGCAGTCCATTCCAATGCCTAACAACCCTTTCGGTAAAGAAGTTCTTCCTAATATCCAACCTAAACCTCCCCTGGCACAACTTTAGCCCATTCCCCCTCGTCCTGTCACCAGGCACGTGGGAGAATAGACCAACCCCTACCTCGCTACAGCCTCCTTTAAGGTAACTATAGAGAGCGATAAGGTCTCCCCTGAGCCTCCTCTTCTCCAGGCTAAACAACCCCAGCTCCCTCAGCCGCTCCTCGTAAGACTTGTTCTCCAGACCCCTCACCACCTTTTTTGCCCTTCTCTGGACTCTCTCGAGCACCTCGATGTCCTTCTTGTAGCAAGGGGCCCAAAACTGAACACAATACTCGAGGTGTGGCCTCACCAGAGCCGAGTACAGGGGGACAATCACTTCCCTAGACCTGCTGGCCACGCTGCTTCTTATACAAGCCAGGATGTTGTTGGCCTTCTTGGCCACCTGAGCACACTGCTGGCTCATATTCAGCCAACTATCAACCAGTACTCCCAGGTCCTTCTCTGCCAGGCAGCTTTCCAACCACTCATCTCCCAGCCTGTAGTGCTGCTTGGGGTTGTTACGCCCCAGGTGCAGGACCCGGCACTTGGCGTTGTTGAACTTCATACAGTTGACCTCAGCCCATCGCTCCAGCCTACCCAGATCCTCCTGCAGAGCCTTCCTACCCTCGAGCAGATCGACACACGCACCTAACTTTGTGTCGTCTGCAAACTTACTGAGGGTGCACTCAATCCCCTCATCCAGACCATCGATAAAGATATTGAAGAGGACTGGCCCCAGTACTGAACCCTGGGGGACTCCACTAGTGACCGGCCTCCAACTGGATTTGACTCCATTCACCATGACTCTTTGGGCCCGGCCATCCAGCCCGTTTTTAACCCAACGAAGCGTACGCCAGTCCAAGCCACGAGCAGCCAGTTTCTTGAGGAGAATGCTGTTGAAAATGGTGTCAAAAGCCTTACTGAAGTCAAGGTAGGCCACATCCACAGCCTTTCTCTCATCCACTAAGCGTGTCACTTTGTCATAGAAGGAGATCGGGTTCGTCAAGCAGGACCTGTCCTTCATAAACCCATGCTGACTGGGCCTGATCGCCTGGTTGCCCTGTAAGTGCCGCGTGATGACACTCAAGATAATCTGCTCCATGAGCTTCCCTGGCACTGACGTCAAACTAACAGGCCTATAGTTCCCCGGGTCTACCCTCTGGCCCTTCTTGTAGATGGGCGTCACATTTGCTAGCCACCAGTCGACTGGGACCTCCCCTGATAGCCAGGACTGCCGATAAATGATGGAAAGCGGCTTGGCCAGCTCCTCCACCAGTTCTCTCAGTACCCTCAGCTGGATCCCATCCGGCCCCATCGACTTGCATACATCCAAGTGCTGTAGCAGGTCGCCAACCATTTCCTCGTGGATAGTGAGGGCCACATCCTGCTCCCCATCCCCTTCCACCAGCTCAGGGTACTGGGTATCCAGAGAACAACCGGTTTTGACGCTAAAGACTGAGGCAAAGAAGGCATTAAGCACCTCAGCCTTTTCCTCATCTTTTGTGACTAAGTTTCCCCCTGCATCCAGTAAAGGATGGAGATTCTCCTTAGTCCTCCTTTTCATGTTAATGTGTTTATAAAAACATTTTTTGTTATCTTTAACGGCAGTAGCCAGATTGAGCTCCAGATGAGCTTTGGCCTTTCTAATTTTGTCCCTGCACAGCCTCGCAACATCCTTATAGTCCTCGTGAGTGGCCCGCCCTCTTTTCCAAAGCTCATAAACCCTCTTTTTTCTCCTAAGCTTGAGCCACAGCTCTCCGTTCAGCCAGGCCGGTCTTCTTCTGCGCCGGCTCGTCTTTGGGCACGTGGGAACAGACCGCTCCTGAGCCATTAAGATTTCCTTCTTGAGGAGTGCCCAGCCTTCCTGGACTCCTCTGCCCTTCAGAACCTCCTCCCAAGGGACTCTGCCAACCAGTGTCCTGAACAGCTCAAAGTCAGCCCTCCGGAAGTCCAAGACAGCGGTTTTACTGGTCCCCTTCCTGGATTCGCCAAGAATAGAGAATTCTACCATTTTGTGGTCACTCTGCCCAAGACAGCTCCCGACCACCACATCTCCCACCTTCTTGTGAACAGAAGGTCAAGTGGGGCACCTCCCCTGGAAGGGTCACTGACCAGCTGTGTCAGGAAGCTATCTTCCACGCTCTCCAGGAACCTCCTAGACTGCTTTCTCTGGGCTGTGTTGTGCTTCCAGGATATGTCTGGGAAGTTGAAGTCCCCCACGAGAACAAGCGCTGACGATTTCGCGGCTTCTGCCAGCTGCCTGTAGAACTCCTCATCCGTCTCCTCATCCTGGTTCGGCGGTCTATAACAGACCCCCACCAGGATGCTTTCCTTGTTGGCCTTCCCGCTGATCCTAACCCATAGGGACTCAACCTTACCAGTCCCAGCCTCAAGTTCCACAACATCTAAACACTCTCTAATATAGAGAGCCACGCCACCACCCCTTCTGTGCTGCCTGTCCCTTCTGAAGAGCCTATAGCCAGACATCGCAGCACTCCAGTCATGAGAGTGGTCCCACCACGTTTCCGTGATGGCAACCAAGTCATAGCCTGCCTGCTGCACGATGGCTTCCAGTTCCTCTTGTTTGTTACCCATGTGTTGGCACCACCCTCTGAGCCACGTGTTAATCAGGTGGGCTTTCCGTGTCCTCTCTGTACCCCTCCCTGCTACTGCAGGGATAGACGAAAACACCACCTGCACTCCCGCTCCATCCACTAACCGTCCCAGTCCCCTAAAGTCCTGTTTGATAGCCTTCAGGCTTCTCTCTTCAGTATTGTCACTGCCAGCCTGGACTATCAAAAGCGGATAGTAGTCAGAGGGGCGGACAAGGTTGGGAAGCTTTCTGGTAGCATCCCTGACCCTGGCCCCAGGGAGGCAGCAGACTTCCCTATGTGTAGGGTCAGGCCGACAAATAGGGCCCTCTGTTCCCCTGAGAAGGGAGTCGTCTACAACAATTACCCTTCTATCTTTCTTGGTGGAGGCAGTCCTGAGGCGTGGAGTCGGCTTCCTCGCCCTAGGTATCCTCCTGGGTAGACTTTCTACCTCGTCTTCACCCACCGGTCTCTCAAGCTCCAGGGCTTCAAACCTGTTGTGTAAGGGCACCTGGGAAGGTGGGGCTGGTAGGGGGGGGGGTGTCGCCTGCGAGGTCAAGCCAGGACCTGTCTCCATTCCTCCTCAACTCCTAGGTCCCCTCCCTCTGCCCGACAGCGACAGGGCAGGGGGTCCACCCCCATTTGGGGTGTCTTACCCCAGTACCTCTCCTTCAGGCCCTGCAGGGAGTCACTCCACCAGTCTATCTCCCGCTCACACTCCCTGATAGCCCTCAACCACTCCACCTCCTCCCTGAGCTCTGACACCCGGCGGACCAGGTCATCCACCTGCTCGCACCTCACACACACAGTCTCTCTGCCTCCTTCAGATGGCAGCAACAGGCTCAGAAACTCCCTGCATCCAGAGTCCTGAACTGCCGCATTTTTGAGCAGGCAGTCAGTCTGGGTGGTTACAGAATTTCTAGAGAGAGCAGTCTGCCTGGTGTAGACCATTGCAGCCCAGCTAGTGGTCAACAGCCGTTAGAGGAGTTGTTCGTATGGGCGGAGGGGAATGCTCTGCTCCCCCTGCTCACCCTGCCTGCGCGAACTGCCATGCAAACTGCTGTGCCACGCCCTTCTGACGCACCACGCCCTGTTTGCCCGCCTTGTTTGCCGCGCTCCTGGTCGCTCGCGCTCCCTAGGGGCTGCTTTTGAACGGCCCTGGAGGGGGCACTGCTGGCTCCGCCTACGCCTCATCAGCCTCCCTCGCGAGGGCTGCCGGGTTCTGGCGGCTCCCTCGAGTGGCCTCGATGACAGAAAAAAAAAGCCCTGCCTGTCCCGATCCCCCGCTCTGCTGCAGAACGCGTCTGCCCTGGAGCCGATCGCTCTCGTCCCTTCCAGCCTGAGCCATTCTATGATTCTATGATTCTGCGATCTGTGTTTGTGTAAATATATTGTATTGGGTTTACGTGGCAAGGGCTTGGTAGCAGGGAGGCTGCAGGGGTGGCCTCTGTGAGAAGAGTCTAGAAGCTGGCCCATGTTACATAAGAGCCAGTTCCAGCCAGCTCCAAAAGGGAACTGCCACAGGCCAGAGCCGAGCCAGTGAGCAATGTTGTTTGCACCTTTGTGAGAGCATATTTAAGAAAGGGGAAAAAGCTGATGTACAACATCAACACACACATAAACATATATCCTTTGACTTGTCTCCAGACTGTATGCAATCTCTCAATTTTAAGAAAACAAAAATCCAAAGAGAGGGTCTGAATTGCCTAGCAAATTTGAAGGGAAGGTAGAAAACTTGCAGGAGCTTTAAATACTACCAAAACCATGATGATAATCCTCTAACCCTTGAGCCCTTTTCGTCGTATTTTCTCCCCGTGTCTCTTTCAGGAGGGGGGGGGGTGAGAGAGCGGTTGTGGTGGAGCTTGGCCGTCCACCCGAGTAAAACTACCACAACAAGGCAGATGTCATGGTGGGAGTCTGTTATAGACTACTCATCCAGGATGAAGATGCAGATGAAATCTCTGTAAGCAGCTGGAACAAGTCTCACAATCACCAGCCCTTGTTCTCATGGGGGACTTCAGCTTCCCAGATGTCTGCTGGAAATACAACAGCAGAGAGGATACAGTCTAGGAGGTTTCTATAGTGTGTGGAAGATAACTTTCTGACACAGTTGGTGAGTGAGCCAGCTAGGGAAGGTGCCCTGCTGGACCGTTTGCTTGTGAACAGAGAAGGCATTGTGGGTGATGTGAAGGTTGGAGGCTGTCTTTTGCATAGCAATCATGAAATAATAGAGTTTTCAATTCTTGGAAAACTAAGGAGGGGGGATAGCAGAACTGCCACCTTGGACTTCCAGAGGGCAGACTTTGGCCTGTTTAGGAGACTGGTTGGTGGAGTCTCTTGGGAAGCAGTCCTGAAGGGTGAAGGAGTACAGGAAGGCTGGACACTTTTCAAGAAGGAAATCTTAGAGGTGCAGGAGCAGACTATCCCCATGTGCTGAAAGATGAAACAGTGAGAAAGAAGACCAGCCTGACTGAACAGAGAGCTGTGACTAGAACTCAGGAAAAAAAAGAGTTTATGATGTTTGGAAGAAGGCTGCTCTGGAGGACTACAAAGATGATGTTGTGAGGCTTTGCAGGGAGAAAACTAGAAGGGCCAAAGCCCCGCTGGAAATTAATCTGGCTACTGCTGTTAAAGACAATAAAATAATTAACAAATAAATACATTTATAAATACATCAGCAACAAAAGGAGGACTAATGAGAATATCCATCCTTTATTGGATGTGGGGGGAAACAGAGCAGCAAGAGATGAGGAACAGGCTGAGGTATTTAATGCCTTCTTTGCCTCACTCTTTTCTCCGTGTAATCACCCCTTTGAGCTGCTAGATAGGGATGGAAAGCAAAATGAAGAACTCTCATAATCCACGAGGAAATGGTTAGCAACCTGCTACACCACCTAGTTGCACACAACTCTATTGGACCAGATGGGATCCATCTAAGGGTACTGAGGGAGCTGGCAGAAGTTCTCATCAAGCCACTTTCATAGAGTCATAGAATCATAGAATATCCCGAGTTGGAAGGAACCCACAAAGATCATCAAATCCAACTGCTGGCTCCACACAGGACCACCCAAAAATCAAACCATATGTCTGAGAGTGTTGTCCAAATGCTTCTTGAACTCCAGAAAGCTTGGTGCCATGACCACTTCCCTGGGGAGTCTGTTCCAGTGCATGACCACCCTCTCAATGAAGAACCTTTTCCTAATATCCAACCTGAACTTCCCCTGACACATCTCCATGCCATTTCCTCAGGTCCTATCGCTGATCACGAGAGAAGGCATCAGCACCTGTCCCTCTGCTCCCCCCCGTGAAGAAGCTGTAGGCTGTGATGAGGTCTCCTCTTCTCTAGGCTGAACAATCCAAGTGACTTCAGCTGCTCGTCATATGTCTTCCCCTCTAGACCCTTCACCATCTTTGTTGCCCTCCTTTGGACATTTTTTTTTTATGTATTTCTTATAATGCGGAGCCCAAAACTGCACGCAGTACTCGAGGTGAGGCTGCACCAGCAAAGATTAGAGTGCTTCACTTCCCTCGACCGACCAGCAACACCGTGCTTGATGCACCCCAGGATACGGCTGGCTCTCCTTGCTGACAGGGCACACACTTTCCACCATTTATCAGCAATCCTGGATATCAGGGGAGGTCCCCGTTGACTGGAGGTTAGCAAATGAGACGCCCATCTACAAGAAGGACAGGAAGGAGGACCTGGGGAACTATAGGCCTGTCAGTCTGACCTCGGTGCTGGGGAAGGTTATGGAGCATATGGAGAGAAGGCTCAGGGGAGACCTTATTGCTCTCTACAACTACCTCAAAGGAGGTTATAGTGGGGTGGGGGTCGGTCTCTTCTCCCAAGTAACAAGTGATAGGACAAGAGGAAATGACCTTAGGTTGCGCCAGGGAAGGTTTAGGTTGGATATTAGGGAAAATGTCTTCACTGAAAGGGTTGTGAAGCTGCCCAGGGAGGTGATGGAGTCCCCATCCCTGGAGGTATTTAAAAGCCATGTACATGTGGTGCTTCGGGACACGGTTTAGTCGTAGACTTCGCAGTGCTTAGGAAAAAAATAGGGTTTATGATCTTTGGAAAAGAGAGCAGGCCACTCAGGAGGATTATAAGGATGTTGTAAGGATGTGCAGGGACAAAATTAGAAAGGCCAAAGGTCATCTGGAGCTCAATCTGGCTACTGCCGTTAAAGATAACAAAAAATGTTTTTATCAATACATTAACATGAAAAGGAGGACTAAGGAGAATCTCCATCCTTTACTGGATGCAGGGGGAAACTTAGTCACAAAAGATGAGGAAAAGGCTGAGGTGCTTAATGCCTTCTTTGCCTCAGTCTTTAGCGTCAAAACCGGTTGTTCTCTGGATACCCAGTACCCTGAGCTGGTGGAAGGGGATGGGGAGCAGGATGTGGCCCTCACTATCCACGAGGAAATGGTTGGCGACCTGCTACAGCACTTGGATGTATGCAAGTCGATGGGGCCGGATGGGATCCAGCTGAGGGTACTGAGAGAACTGGTGGAGGAGCTGGCCAAGCCGCTTTCCATCATTTATCGGCAGTCCTGGCTATCAGGGGAGGTCCCAGTCGACTGGTGGCTAGCAAATGTGACGCCCATCTACAAGAAGGGCCAGAGGGTAGACCCGGGGAACTATAGGCCTGTTAGTTTGACGTCAGTGCCAGGGAAGCTCATGGAGCAGATTATCTTGAGTGTCATCACGCGGCACTTACAGGGCAACCAGGCGATCAGGCCCAGTCAGCATGGGTTTATGAAGGACAGGTCCTGCTTGACGAACCCGATCTCCTTCTATGACAAAGTGACACGCTTAGTGGATGAGGGAAAGGCTGTGGATGTGGCCTACCTTGACTTCAGTAAGGCTTTTGACACCATTTTCAACAGCATTCTCCTCAAGAAACTGGCTGCTCGTGGCTTGGACTGGCGTACGCTTCGTTGGGTTAAAAACGGGCTGGATGGCCGGGCCCAAAGAGTCATGGTGAATGGAGTCAAATCCAGTTGGAGGCCGGTCACTAGTGGAGTCCCCCAGGGTTCAGTACTGGGGCCAGTCCTCTTCAATATCTTTATCGATGGTCTGGATGAGGGGATTGAGTGCACCCTCAGTAAGTTTGCAGACGACACCAAGTTAGGTGCGTGTGTCGATCTGCTCGAGGGTAGGAAGGCTCTGCAGGAGGATCTGGGTAGGCTGGACCGATGGGCTGAGGTCAACTGCATGAAGTTCAACAAGGCCAAGTGCCGGGTCCTGCACCTGGGGCATAACAACCCCAAGCAGCGCTACAGGCTGGGAGATGAGTGGTTGGAAAGCTGCCTGGCAGACAAGGACCTGGGAGTACTGGTTGATAGTCGGCTGAATATGAGCCAGCAGTGTGCTCAGGTGGCCAAGAAGGCCAACAACATCCTGGCTTTTATAAGAAGCAGCGTGGCCAGCAGGTCCAGGGAAGTGATTGTCCCCCTGTACTCGGCTCTGGTGAGGCCACACCTCGAGTATTGTGTTCAGTTTTGGGCCCCTTGCTACAAGAAGGACATCGAGGTGCTCGAGAGAGTCCAGAGAAGGGCAACGAAGCTGGTGAGGGGTCTGGAGAACAAGTCTTCTGAGGAGCAGCTGAGGGAGCTGGGATTGTTCAGTCTGGAGAAGAGGAGGCTCAGGGGCGACCTTATTGTTCTCTACAGGTACCTTAAAGGAGGCTGTAGCGAGGTGGGGGTTGGTCTATTCTCCCACGTGCCTGGTCACAGGACGAGGGGAAATGGGCTAAAGTTTTGCCAGGGGAGGTTTAGGTTGGATATTAGGAAGAACTTCTTTACCGAACGGGCTGTTAGGCATTGGAATAGGCTGCCCAGGGAAGTGGTTGAGTCACCATCCCTGGAGGTCTTTAAGAGACGTTTAGATGTTTAGATGTAGAGCTTAGTGATGTGGTTTAGTGGAGGACTTGTTAGTGTTAGGTCAGAGGTTGGACTGGGTGATCTTGGAGGTCTCTTCCAACGTGAATGATTCTGTGATTCTGTAACGGTTGGATTAGATGATATTAGAGCTCTTTTCCAACCTAAATGACTCTATGGTTATATATATATTATTTAATATCCTTCTTATATTTTCATACTATATCTTTTATATTAGCCACTCAGTGCACTTTTAATTGATGCAGATATTCACAGAACCTCATGGATTAATGCATGTGATTTGTTTCTAATTATGTCTTAATGCAGATGTTTAATGCTTGATAGAAAGGGACCGTGCATTGCTAAAATATTTTCTTTTCGGTATGTTGACTGAGCCTCTTAAAGCTAAGGGAGCTAAACTTTGACATGGAGATTACAGTACATACTAGCTCCTGTTTTTCAGATTGATTGTAAATTACATTGCTTGAAACTATGGAGATTCTGATCTGCCCAAATGGTGTTGGTTTATAAAGGGTTCAATTAATTAAGAATTCCTTACCTCTTTTTAAAAAAGTGAGACACAACCTAAGAATCACACAGGAGCCATTAACATGGTAAAAGTTGCTGAGAATCCTGGATTTTATACTAAAAAGCTTTTATGTTGTTTCACTGAGCAATAAAAATTTATGAAATTTTTAAAGCAAGTGTTTTTTTCTTAAGTTTGCCAGACATGAAACTAAAATAAATGCATATTTCTAATGTTTTGCTAGAATTTACTTTATATTGAGCTTTCATATATTCAGAGAAGAACTGAGACAAGCTATTGAGCAGTTTGGCAGGTAGATTAACTTTCAAATGTTTTGTAAAGTTGAAGGCCCTTATCAGACAAATAAAGAAATGCTTTCTTTCTGATACCTTTTTAATCCAGCCCTCCTTTTCCTGTTGTATATTTAAGATTTCCAATAATTAGAAAATTGTTCATGGATTGGGCAGCTGAATGTTTTGTTCAGGTTCATTAAAAAAATATACCCTAAAAGCTTACCTGAAGCTTTTTCCCTTCCTTTCTTCTTGTTTCTCACAGTCCTCTGTCTTCTTCTCTTATTTCAAAATTTCCCTTGTTATGTCTTTCCCCCTTTCTGTTCTTGAGGGATTTCAACATCCTTTTTCCTGATGCGCTGTAAGCTCTCTTCCCCAAAGGGTATAAATATGCAAGGTCTCTGAATACCTTTTTGAAAGGCTTTGCTATGGTTATGTGGTAGCATAAGGTATTCCAAAGTATAATTTAGGTTCACATTTTATCAGGTTAAATCATTTGATCTCTGCAGCAAGAATTCATGGATGGTTGGAAATACTGAGAACTATAAATACAGTATTATATGATGCAAATTTGAGCCATTCCAACATGTCCTGGCACTAGATACCGGGGAGAAAAGATAAGCACCTCCCTTTCCACTTCCCCTCCTCAGGAAGTTGTAGCGAGCAATGAGGTCACCCCTCAGTCTCCTTTTCTCCAAGTTGTCTTCCATTTGTTCTGTTTTGCTTTTGTGCATATAAATACAATCTGATATGAAAATAGAAATCGATTCAGTAATTGGAAGTTAGTCATTCATCAAAAGAGATTGATTGACAGAGTCCACATTAGGGTATATATTTCTTTGATATGGACATGCAGTTTCCTTCTAAATTTAGTAACAGCTGATAGAATACTTCAGTGATTCTACATATCATTTTGCATCTGCAAGAAGTAAGTGTTGTGAATAAGCATGTGTCCTGGCCTGGAGTATAGTCACAAGCAGTACTGAGCCAAACTGCTTTCATTTAAAAAAGGGCAGTCCCCTGTAGACCCTACAGTGTCATGGGACGAATGATGCACTTCAATTGCTAGAATGAAGCAGAAATATGTTTATTGATATAAAATAGTGATTTAACAAAGTTTAATAGTAAATAAGACAGCGGTTTAACAAGATTCAATGGCAAGGTACACTCAGTTATTTACTGCACAGAGAACAGGGTCAAACACACTCATCCAGGCGACCCTACCATTGAGTCCCAAGGTTCAGAGTGGACCCCCTTGTTTTCCAGACTACTTTTGAGAGGAGTCTCGGTGCAGCTAGATCCAAACTTAGACCCAGACTTGGTCAACAGTTTATGTCTAAAGGATTATGCACACAATCAATCCAAAATGCAATTTAAATTTAAAGTTATTAGTCACCTACCAAGATTCTGTTGAAGGTAAGGAATCTCTCAACCTGAAAGAGTAACCTTGAGAAGCGTCCCTACTCAAAGGAATATCCTGATATGCAGCCCATTGACATGCAGGAGAGCTCAACAGGCTCTGGGCTGTCCCCTATTTATGGGGTAAGATGATTGACTCATAGTCATATTTGCATAATAGCCACTATAGTTGGTGCATGCTCAATTTGCCCTTGGCTATTGTGCTGTTATCTGCCTCCCCAGAATCCAATCTGAGCCACATGCAGCCATCATGATTGCCACTGATGGTTATCATTTGAGCAGGGTTATGGGTGAAAGGTCAGGTTGGAGGGGTGGGGGGAGTACACTGTCGCAGAGTCAGCAACTCACAGCAGTGTTACTGAGATCAATTTTATTCTGAAATTGTGGCTCAATTTTAAAAGACTCCCCTACTCACATGCACATTTTAACTCTTACTTCTTCCTTGGCTGGAATGACAAGAACTACCATCTAAGATTTAAGAAAATTGCCTGACCTTCAAGAAAGTAGTGGATTAAGTCATGGTCTTCTTGTGCTGGTTTTGATTTTGTCCTTGATATAGTCAGTGTAGGACTCACTCCATGGGCATGTCCACAAAACAGGAAAATAAATCCTGTTTTTTTCCTCAATATTTTTTTAACGTGGCTATTCCATTCATATTACTGAATTTACTAGTGTGAGAACAAAAATGAGTTGCCATGCCACTGAGCAAATCTGAGACCAGAGGTTTCAGAAAATACATTTGAAATGCATTTCTCTGCCATTCAGAGCTCTGTGTTCTTTGGCTGTTTCTCAACTTCAGGTTCAACTTTAAAATAGGAAGACACTCATTCTGTTGCTATCAAAGTCTAGAACTTAAAAACTCTGTATTAAAGTCTATTTTTTCACATGCTGAATATTCCAAAAGACAGCAAAAATATGCATTATAACACACTAAAAAAAGATATTTGCTTAAATCCATCAGCAAGCTGTGAATCTTAGCTCTCTCTCCTCTAATTCTCCATGTTGAAATTCTTTTACATTTCTTGTAAATAATTGACAATCATTGTTTTCATTTCTAAATACCACCATAACAGTTTGGACAATCTATACTTACAAAGAAATATACTTGATTAATTTATTTTTTACAGGCCAATAAAGTTTTATAATTATAAAACTTTATAATTCATTATCATTGTGTATTTCACTCTGTAAATTGCTTATCTTGTATTTCATTATTAATGTGTTGTATATGCGAACCTTAGAGTGCTTCACATGCTATCAGTTGTCATAAATGTGAGTATTGTTGCTTTATTTACTTACTCAACTTCTTGTTTATAATTTTATAGCATCTTGAATGGCTACCCTATTTAATAAACTCCTAAAAACACCACATCACTCTTTGTGGGATACGCTTTGTATTTAATTTAAATTAAATATGTGTTTAACATGTACATTCAATCAAGCACGTGTGTATTCAGATTAAGTGACTACATACTGAACTGTTGGCCATAAAACAGAAAATTATAGATTTCAGGGCATGATTCATCTACTAAGAATATTAAGTAGGAAAAGTTGGCGAGTTTAATACTTAAACAAGCTATGTTGATTTTCCAGACAATTTTGAGGAAACGTCAATGTTGTGATAAGGAAGTGTGTTTGGCTTTGGGACTTTTTGATTGTTGGGCTGGACCTACTGGGTTTCTTGACAGATGTAATGAAACAGAGCACTCAAGTAAAGAATTTTGAAACATTTATGTCATAGTTTATGCCTAAGTTTTGCACTTCAGTGCTTTTTGCTTGGGAATGTTATATTTTCCCATTTATTTGATTGCTGTATTTAGAATTCAGAAGAGGTAGGTATTGCATTATGTGTTCCTTTTCTTGTATGTGAAATGTTCGGTCAGTTTTCTCTTCTGGGAGAACAGCACGTCTCTGAGAATTTTACCAAATATGCATTGTATGCCTGTCCTGGTTTCAGTTAGGATAGAGTTAATTTTCCTCCTGGTAGCTGGTAGGGTGCTATGTTTTGAATTAGGATGAGAAGAGCACTGATAACATACTGATGTTTTAATTGTTGCAGAGCAGTGCTTACACCAAGCCAAGGACTTTTCGTCTTCTCGCTCTGTCCTGCCAGCGAGCAGGCTGGGGGTGCAGCAGGAGCTGGGAGGGGACAGACCCAGGACAGCTGACCCAAACTGGCCAAAGGGGTATTCCATACCATCTGACGTCATGCTAAACAATATATAGGGGTGGCTAGCCAGGGTGGGGGGGCCGGCTGCTTGGGTATTGGCAGGGCATCGGTCAAGCGGGTGGTGAGCAATTGCATTGTGAATCATTTGTTTCGTACACATTACTATTAGTAGTACTATTATCACTATTATTATTATTATTATTATTATTATTTTCCTGTCTTAATAAACTGTCTTTATCTCAATTCACAGGCTTCACTTTCCCGTTTCTCTCCCCCATCCCAGAGAGGGAGGGGGGAGGGTGAGCGATCGGCTGTGTGGTGTTTAGCTGCCATCCGGGTTAAACCACAACAGTCCTTTTGGCGCCCAACGTGGGGCACGAAGGGTTGAGATATCGACAGATTTGACCAGAGTGTGTTAAACTAAAATTGGTATAAGTATTGGACCTGCTTAATAGTTGCTGGTCACAATGTTGATTGCCTTAATCTCAAGTCTACTGTGCCTGTTTTCCAAATTGAGTTATATAGCACGTTACTTTCTGTATGTGCTCCCTGTTGCACTGTTTATCCTTTCCGGGCCCTGGTTTAAGATTGTTATGGTACTGTGCGGTGTAACACTGGCTTATGATATGATGAAATTGCTGGTCATGACTCTAACCTGGTATTTGTACTCAGCACTGTCGTCGACTCTATACTTTGGAAACCATATCTCAGAAACTATTAGCAATTCCATCTATTGCCTTTTTTCGTCAGGGAGCCAATCTGTGGAGGGGACAGGGGAAGATATTTTTTCCTACCTGTTCACTCTCCCTTTCTCCTTCACCACCCTCTTATCCCCCGAGCTAGTTACGGTGGTTCTCCGAGATGTTGAATATCCTTGGGATACTCAGACCAGCCTGCTCTTGTTGTTATGTCTCCTGAATGCGCTTCAGGTTTTGTTGAGGGTTAAACAACTACTTAGGAATCTCATCCGGAGATCTGTTTTGAGGCAGGATAGTTGCGAGTGGCAGGGAGTGTGGGAGGATATGGGCAGGTTTCTAGAGCAGTGGGCACCTCCAGTGTTTTGGACATTCACCCCTGAACAACTGCAAAATCCTAAAAAGCTGGCAGAATGCTTGAAAAAAAGGTGTCATGACTCTGGCAGTTCCAAAGTGACACAAATGACTGTAGCGTGCTGGGGTCTGGCTTGTGCCTATCGAGCTGCAATCAATGCTACTATCAACCCAGTGACATACCCTGCGGCCACTCCAAGTCCTGTGACAATGCCCATTGGGAATTTCTAATTTTTCATATATTTGGCACAGTTGTGATGTAACATAGCATTTTTTACATGTATGCTTTTTTATCATGTGTAAAATGTGCTTTTGAAATAAAAATGGTGGATCTTCACCTTCTAAGAGAAATAGGGCTGATGTAAAGGTCTATTTATTTTCTACAAGAAGCTTTCAATATGACTTGCTATTAAAAGTAAATTGTAATATCTATTAAGCTATCAGATACAATTATTTTAAAGAAAACATTCAAATAATAAAAATAATTATCTTCATATAAATGCTTTACAAAATAGAAGAACATGTTGAAAGTGTGATGTACTGGATAGTTTTTTGGAGAGGTGGAATTACTTGGCATTGCAATACTTTGAAATAGGATTTGCAGCCTGAACAGAGTAAGGAGTTCTTTTCTAGGAAGAACAATCAAAAAATGAAACAGAGTGGAAACAAAAGCGAATCTAGTCATTTACACTACCCAAGAAATTAGGAAGTAAACAGAATAAAAAGTAACATAGAGACTTAAAATATTCTTGAATTTAATAATACAATTTGTAAAAATGCAAACAAGTTCATTTTCTAATAAACATGAATTATAACAGCAATATTTCTGTGAAAGTAAAGCATTTATTTATCTTAAAGGCAGATAAACATAAACAGCATGTATTGTGTATTTGTATCTTGAGAAATTGCTTGGTATTTCTATGCATTTTCTTCATTAGCATATAACAAGAACTGAAACCTGCTTCCATAGGTTGCTTTATAATTTTGTTAGTATTTTAAATGTAAAATTGTTGTGGTTTAACCCAGCAGATAGCTAAGCACCACACAGCTGTTCATGCACTCCCCTCCCTCCCAGTGGGACAGGGGACAGATTCGGGAAAAAAGTAAAACTTGTGGGTTAAGATAAAGACAGTTTAATAGGAAAGAAAAAGGGAAACAAAGTAATATACAAAACAAGTGATGCACAATGCAATTGCTCATCAGCAGGTGACCAATACCCAGCCAGTCCCCAAGAAACTCCCTGCCTAGTTTTACTGTTCAGCATGACATCGTATGGTATGGAATATCCCTTTGGCCAGTTTGGGTCACCTGTTCTGGTTCTGTCCCCTCCCAGCTTCTTGGGCACCCCCAGCCTCCTCACTGGCAGGAGGGTATTAGAAGCCAAATAGTCCTTGACTTAGTATAAGCACTGCTCAGCAATAACTTAAACGTCTGTGCTTTATCATTATTTTCATCCTAAATCCAAAACACAGCATCATACCAGTTACTAGGAAGAAAATTAACTCTATCCCAGCTGAAACCAGAACAAAAATGAATTTAAATATCCCTTTTCAGAAAGAGCAACTGAGGTTTCTTCCAAGATTATGTTAGTAATCTGGCTCTAAAACAAAAACACAAAGCACAAAAAAAGCATTTTTTGTATATTGCAGTTTCATGAGGACAGCTGCGAAAAGACAGTTCTGATACTGGATACAAATAATTCTAATGAAAGAGCTTTTGGAAATGTATTTTAACTGTAAAAAGCAAATATATTATGCAGGTTTCTGAGCTAAGTGTTCTGTAGCTAGTTTGTTGAAGCTTTAATATACTTTAGATATAAATTATGTCATTTAGTTTGGCTCCCAAGTTACTAGCCAGAGCTCTAGAACTTTAATCATCAAAGCAGAGTTAGCAGTGAAGAAGCCAGAATGTCATTAAGGTCTATAAACAGAGAAAGGATTTTCAACTAAAATAGTCTGAAAACATAAAATTACAGTTCAGTGTGTGTGACAACTGAAGAAAGTGGGAAAAGAGAATAGAAAGGTGTATTTGAAAGAGGGCTGGAAATGAATATGGATCTGAGTTCTTGTTTGGTGCACAAGTTGATATTGCCTTTAGCATGCACGGCTTGCTCTGGTAATTGAAAAATGGTAATTTAATGGAATTTACTCAATTTGTTTTTCCTTTATGCTATTGGCTTCTTTACTGTAGTTTGAAAATTTAGTTTATTCCCACAGTCCTTACAATGCATTATTGTGTCTTCATTTTTCATCATAGCAAATTTCAGATATAGTTCCTGATTGTACTGGTTCTGGTTGGAATGGAGTTAATTTTCTTCATAGCAGTCCATAATGTTGTTGTGTTTTAGATTTGTGACCCAAACCGTGCTGATAGCACACTAATACTTTAGCTATTACTTAGTGCTTGTACAGCATCAAAGCCTTCTCAGTCTGTGTCTACTGTCAGCAAGTAGACAAGCGTCAGGCAAGAAGTTGGGAGGATATAAAGCCAGGACAGCTGACCTGAATTGACTGAAGGAATATTCCATGCCATATAACATGCTCAGCAATAAAAACTGAAGGTTGTTTTTCTAAGGTAGCCATTGTTCAGAGATTGGCTGAGCATTGTTCTGCTTGTGGGAGTATAAAAGTGGCAGTGTCTTTTATACCTCTATTTTCTCTTGCCACATAAAAATGCTATGCTATTTACACATCCAAAAGAAGCATAGGATTCCACAGGATGCTTGAGCCCTGACACCTTCCCAAGACAGATGATAAACAAAAGGGAAGTATGCAATTGTGTATTAAGAACTACACCACAGTTCACATTTCCTCAGTAACTCTTAATAGGTGGTATTAGGTATTAGAAGTAAGAGAACAGAAACTGATGAAACTCTCTGAGACCAGATGGACATCTGTGCAGTTTCTTGATGACTAGTGTGATACCACTAAGAAAATCACCCTATTTTCCCATGGAAGGGTTTTAGCATAATTTCATTATGCACAACATTGAAGTCAGTGATGCCTCAGTATGGATGATTCATCCTTATCTAAGGGGACATGATCAAATAAAACGGATAGTTCTATATAAACCTTTCTACAAGTGCTGGGTAATGCTTCTTTCAGTACAGTCCCAAACTGATACTATGTGGGCTTCCCACAGACAGCAACTCTTCAAGCACTGCTCCAATATGGGTCTGTACCATGAGGTCCATCTGTCAGCAGCAAACTGCTCCAACATGGGTCCCCCATCGGCAGCAACACCAGATCACCTGCTCCTGCGTGGGCTCCTCTTCACAGGCTACAGATCCGTCCCGGAGTCTGCTCTGGTGAGGGCTCTCCATAGGCTGCAGCCTCCTTCAGGTCAGATCCACCTGCTCCACCATGGGCTTCTCCATGGGCTGCAGCATGGAGATCTGCTCCGCCTTGGTACAACATGGGCTGCAGGGGGACAGCCTGCTCCACCGCAGTCCTCTCCACAGGCTGCAGGGGAATTTCTGCTCCTTATTAGCTTGGCTCTGGCCAGCAGTGGGTCCCTTTTGGAGCTGTCTGGAATTGGCTCTTACCTAACATGGAGGCAGCTTCTGGACTCCTCTCAGAGGCCACCACTGCAGCCCCCCGGCTACCAAAACTTTGCCACATAAACCCAATACACTATGTTACAGAAAGTGAGAGTTTCATGTGTTCCTAATGGTTAACTGAAAATTTATAAAATCCATTTCTTTTTCTCACTGAGAAATTAATATAGAACCAAAACCTGAAATTCTGACTCCAGTCATGCTCCCACAAAAATCCCACTGAATTCAATCAGTTTTGCCAGAGAGAGGATTAAAGACAGTATAATTTGCTGCACTTTAACAGAGACATAAAAGCTATCTTGCTAGGTTTTCATAGCAATGCTGCTAAAGCTATTAAAATTAGCAAGAATTTGATTTTTCACCTTTCACTCACAAGGACTTGCAGAGGAAAGATGTATGTAAGGGGGACAAGTCAGCATGCCAGGGAGTGCTTATTGCTGGGCTAGATACGTGAATTTCTCCTGCAGCATCTCACTTCCCTCCTCCTCTTGAAGGCACAAGAAGAAGCAAGTAAGCAGCAAAGAAGCAAGACTGTATCCTTGGAAAACAGCACTACTTAGAGGCAGGGTAGCATGCTTATTATCACAAAAATCTGCTGAAGTCATCTACCATATCTGTGCCTCTGCAGCACTGTGCTCTGTCCTACAGAGATAAGACTCCTCAGAAGAGAGACAGCAAGAAGCAGTAATGTGTAACAGCTTCGTTGGACTTCTGATGGGGTGGCAGGGCCTCACAGGTAACCAGAGGCACCCATTATCTCTAGGGAGGTACCAGGCTCTGAAGGGAAGGGACATCATACTGCCTTGGCATCCTTTGGTTTGGCTGGATGCTCCCTCTGCTCAGTCATGTTACCTTTGGTGGGTACAAAACTTAATTAAAAAAAATGCATGGGATAGAGTTAATTTTCCTCCTAGTAGCTAGTATATAGAATCATAGAATCATAGAATATCCTGAGTTGGAAGGGACCCTTAAGGATCATCAAGTCCAACTCTTGACACCGCACAGGTCTACCCAAAAGTTCAGACCATGTGACTAAGTGCACAGTCCAATCTCTTCTTAAATTCAGACAGGCTCGGTGCAGTGACCACTTCCCTGGGGAGCCTGTTCCAGTGTGCAACCACCCTCTCTGTGAAGAACCCCCTCCTGATGTCAAGCCTAAATTTCCCCTGCCTCAGCTTAACCCCGTTCCCGCGGGTCCTGTCACCGGTGTTAACGGAGAAAAGGTCTCCTGCCTCTCGACACCCCCTTACAAGGAAGTTGTAGACTGTGATGAGGTCTCCCCTCAGCCTCCTCTTCTCCAGGCTGAACAGGCCCAGTGACCTCAGCCGTTCCTCGTATGTCTTCCCCTCCAGGCCTTTCACCATCTTCGTAGCCCTCCTCTGTACACTCTCCAACAGTTTCATGTCCTTTTTATACTGTGGTGCCCAGAACTGCACACAGTACTCGAGGTGAGGCCGCACCAGCGCAGAGTAGAGTGGGACAATCACCTCCCTTGACCTACTAGCGATGCCGTGCTTGATGCACCCCAGGACACGGTTGGCCCTCCTGGCCGCCAGGGCACACTGCTGGCTCATATTCAACTTGCTGTCTACCACGACCCCCAGATCCCTCTCTTCTAGGCTGCTCTCCAGCGTCTCATCGCCCAGTCTGTACGTGCAGCCAGGGTTTCCCCGTCCCAGGTGCAGGACCCGGCACTTGCTCTTATTGAACTTCATGCGGTTGGTGATCGCCCAGCTCTCCAACCTATCCAGATCCCTCTGCAAGGCCTTTCCACCCTCATTCGAGTCCACAACTCCTCCAAGTTTGGTGTCATCAGCAAACTTGCTCAAAATACCTTCTATTCCTACATCCAGATCGTTTATAAAAATATTGAAAAGTACCGGCCCTAAAATGGAGCCTTGAGGGACCCCACTGGTGACCGCCCGCCAGCCTGACGCAGCCCCATTTACCATAACCCTTTGGGCCCTGCCCGTTAGCCAATTGCTCACCCATCGTATGATGTTTTTATTTAGCTGTATGGTGGACATTTTGTCCAGTAGGATCCTATGGGAAACCGTGTCAAAAGCCTTGCTGAAGTCCAAAAAAATCACATCAGCTGGTTTCCCTTGGTCCATCATACGGGTGATCTTATCATAAAAGGAAATCAGGTTAGTTAGGCAGCACCTACCCTTCACAAACCCATGCTGGCTGGGACCAATGACTGCTTTGTCCCCCAGGTGAGCCTCAATAAGTTCGAGAACCATCTTCTCCATGATTTTACCAGGCATTGACGTGAGACTGACAGGCCTGTAATTGCTAGGGTCTTCTTTCTGACCCTTCTTGTAAATCGGCACAACATTTGCCAGCTTCCAGTCTACCGGGACCTCTCCAAATTCCCAGGATCGTTGAAAAATAATTGAGAGAGGTTCCGCGATGACGTCCGCCAGCTCTTTCAGCACCCGGGGATGAATCCCATCCGGACCCATGGACTTGTAGGGATCCAGGTGGAGTAGCAAATCCCGCACACGTTCAGGGTCGGTTGGGAGTTTGTCATCCCCACCGTCCCGGTCCTCCAGCTCAGGGCACCCTGGGTCCCGAAGCCCATCATCGGCATTGAAGACAGAGGCAAAGAAGACGTTAAGCGTCTCTGCTTTGCCTATGTCATTGTCTGTGAGGAGACCTTCCCTATCAAGGAGCGGCCCTATGTATTCTTTAGTTCTCCTTTTTCCATTCACATATCTGAAAAAGCCCTTTTTATTTTCTCTCACAGACACAGCCAGCTTCAACTCTAGGTGTGCTTTGGCCACACGAATTTTCTCCCTACAAACACGAACAGCATCCCTGTATTCTTTCCATGACACCTGGCCCTCCTTCCAGTAGCGAAACACTCTCTGTTTCCGCCTAATCTCCATTAGAATGTTCCTGGTCAGCCACGCCGGCCTCCTGCCCCGCCTGCCTGACTTGCGATATTTAGGAATTGCCTGATCTTGTGCTTCTAGGAGGCATCGCTTAAAGAATGACCAGCACTGGTGGACATCGAGGCCTTCAAGAGCAGTTTCCCAGGGGACCTTGCTGACTAGTTCCCTGAGCAGCCTGAAGTCCGCTTTCCCCATATCTAGGGATGAGGTTTTGGTGGCACTTTTCCTTCTGTCACCGTAAATTTTGAACTCAACCACTTCATGGTCGCTATGACCAAGGCGGCCACCAATCACCACATCTCCCACCAGACCCTCTCTGTTTTCTAGCAACAGGTCTAGGAGGGCACCTTTCCTAGTTGGCTCCGTTAGCACCTGCACCAAGAAGTTATCATCTAGGTGCTTCATGAACCTCCTGGACTTGCTCGTGTCAGCCGTGTGGCACTCCCAGTTAACGTCTGGCAAGTTGAAGTCCCCCATAAGGACAAGGGGAGTTAATCTCGAGGCCTCTCTTAGTTCTGTAAAGAATAATTTATCGGCGCTATCGTCCTGGCCAGGCGATCTGTAATAGACTCCCACAACGACATCCCCTTTATTCGTTCGTCCCTTGATCCTTACCCAGATGCTCTCAACTTTGCCATCGCTGACCTGAAGTTCCACACAGTCCAGCCCCTGCTTCACATACATCGCCACCCCACCACCTCGCCTACCCTGCCTGTCCCTCCTGAAGAGCCTGTAACCATCTATCGCAACACCCCAGTCACAGGACTCATCCCACCAGGTTTCGCTTATGCCAATGATGTCGTAGTTGCGGGACTGGGCCAGGACTTCTAGCTCATCCATTTTATTCCTCATACTGCGTGCGTTCGTGTAGAAGCACTTCAGGTGCGTCTCCTTACACTCAGCACCTTGTGGATCTGCCCGAAGGACCTCACTGGCACACAGCCCCTCTGATTCTAGCATACCTTCCCTTAGGTCTTCACCGGCGTGCCTGGTTTTAGCCCCTTCCCCCTTCGACTCTAGTTTAAAGCCCTATCTATCAGCCCTGCCAACTCCTGACCAAAGATCCTTACCCCTCTATGAGAGAGGCACATCCCATCCGGTGCCATCAGGCCCTGTGTAGCATAGACCTTCCCGTGATCAAAGAACCCAAAGTTCTGCCGGTCACACCAGTCTCAAAGCCACGAGTTTATGTGAACAGCACGCCTTTCAGCTTCGATCCCCCCTATCGGAAGGACAGAGGCAAACACAACCTGCGCCCCTGATCCTCTAAGTAGTCGCCCCAAGTCCCTAAAGTCTCTTTTGATCGCCTTCGGACTTCTCGTTGCTACTTCATCGCTACCAGCCTGAAAGACCAGTAGCGGGTAGTAGTCAGTGGGCCGTACCAGGCGCTTGACTTTCTTGGCGAAGTCTCTCACCCGAGCCCCAGGGAGGCAACAGACTTCTCTGCGGGTTGGGTCCGGTCGGCATATTGGTCCCTCTGTCCCTTTCAGAAGGGAGCCCCCCATAACAATAGCCCTTCTTTCTTTTTTGAAGGATGATGTGGCAATGCGATGTGTAGGTCGCCTTGTCTTAGGCGCCCCCTCCAACTGGGACGGGTTTTTATCTACTTTGTCATCCGGATTGTCTTGTTCTAGTCCTTCATATCGATTATTTAAGGGTAGATGAGAAGGTGAGGTGGGCAGAGAGAGGGCTCGCCTACCACCCCGAATAGGCACCTGCCTCCATTCCCCTCCTTGATCTAGGTCTCCTCCCGCTGCCTGGCAGGAGGAGGGAACCTCTGTCTTCTGCATAACAGGAGACGCCTGTGCTGTGGCAGGCTCGTGAGCCTGCCTCAGAGAGGGTAGAGTGCACCTCCACCAGTCAATTTCCATCTCCGATTCCCTGATGCTCCTGAGCCTGTTCACCTCCTCCCGGAGCACCGCTACCTGGCTGAGCAGTTCTTCAACCTGGGCACACCTCCCACAGGCATACCCACCACTGCTGTCGGAGACCGACAGAAGGCTGGGGCACACTCTGCAGCCCAGGACCTGGACGGCTGCGTGTTTCCCGGAGCCCTCCGTCTGAGTAGCCACCGTGGTGACCGTGGCTGGAGATGCCGCACGAGATGCGGAGGCCACGGTTTTCTGCCTGGTTGATACCATGGTCAGGTTCTACGCAAGCAGGTTACAAGCACCGAAGGGAGAGGCAGCTGCAACAGAGCGACGATGGGTCCCCGCCCTTCCTGCCCGCACTAACTGCCTCGCTAACTGCCGCGTCACTCCCCCCGCTTCACTCCCTGTTTGCCGGCCCTGTTCGCCTCGCTCCTGGTCGCTCGCGCTCCCTAAGGGCTGCCTTTGAACGGCCGGGAGGAGGAGCTGTCGCTGACGCTGCTGGCTCCGCCTACGCTTCGTCAGCCTCCCTCACGAGGGCTGCCGGTGCCTGGCGGCTCCCTCACGTAGGCTCGATGCCCGAAAAATAGCCCTGCCTGTCCCGATCCCGCGCTTCGCTGCAGCACGCGTCTGCCCCGGAGCCGGTCGCCTCGGCAAGTGGCTCTGAAATGGCGGTGGTGCCCGATTTAAAAGGCCCGCCGCTGACGCTGTCGCTGACGCTGCTGGCTCCGCCTACGCCTCGTCAACCTCCCTCACGAGGGCTGCCGGTGCCTGGCGGCTCCCTCACGTAGGCTCGATGCCCAAGCATGCAGGTTAGGGGTGCACGAGAAGCTGGGAAGGGACAGAACCAGGACAGTTGATGCAAACTGGCCAAAGGGATATTCCATACCATATTACGTCATACTGAACAATACATATGGAGCGGCTGGCTAGAGTGTGGGGGGGACCTCTGATCATTGATGGGCTGGGCATCAGTCTGCAGGTGGTGAGCAATTGCATTGTGCATCATTTGCTTTGTACATTCTATACTTATTATTATCATTATTATTATCATTTCCCTTCATTTTCTGTCCTTTTAAACTATCTTTATCCCAAGCCATGAGCTTTTACTTCCTCCCCCCCTGATTCTCTCCTCCATCCCACTGTTGTGGTGGGGAACAAATGTCTATGTGGTGCTTAGCTGCCTGCTGGATTAAACCACAACAGGCTCTAGTGTAACTGAATGAGCAAGGCAAGCATCTGCAAAGACACTTTGCGTCCTGCAACACGCAGATGGAATTCTTTGTGAATGCAGTGAGTTACGATCTTACAGTAGCCTGATTTTTGGACCCAAAACAAGGCCTGTGTGTCTTCAAATGGGAAAACAAACAAACAAAAAACATTTTTTTTCTTTTTCTTTCTGCATTTTCCCTCCTCTCTTAGAAAGAATCAAACACTTTTTAATTAGGTCGATGGGAGAATAACCCTGTATGTCTGTTCAGTCTGCCAAAAGCTGTCATTTCCCAGCAAGGGTATCTGTTCCCTGGCGATCACTGATCAAATTGCTATCATGTGGGCTATCTACAAATCATCAGTAGTTACAGTTTCACTCAGTTTGGGCAAAGTTCACAACCTAAGAACAAAATATGTTAGAGATCCATAGTTTGGAACATGAGCTCTTAGATACAATGTTATCACCTCCAAACGACAGGTAACAACTTCACCTGGCTTTCAGGGTATTTTAATTTAATAGTAACAGGTTTATACATATATTTGTATTCCAATGAAGTATGATGTAGCATTAGGGAATGCAAACTTGGTATCATCTTCAGAAAGGAAAAGCAGTTATGAGAAATCTTTCCCTTGAAAAGAAAATGGGTCCTTTCTAAAGACCGAAAATCATAGAATCATAGAATGGCTTGGGTTGGAAGGGAACTTAAAGATCACCTACTTCCAACCCCCCTGCCATAGGCAGGGATGCCACCCACTAGATCAGGTTGCCCAGGGCCTCATCTAACCTGGTCTTGAACACCTCCAGGGATAGGGCAACCACAACCCCTCTGGGCAACCTGTTCCATTGTCTCACCACCCTCTGAGTGAAGAATTTCCTCCTAACCTCTAATCTAAATCTCTCCTCTTTTAGTTTAAGACCATTCCCCCTCATCCTGTCATTATCTGATTGAGCAGAGTCACTCTCCATCTTTTTTAAAAGTCCCCTTTAAGTACTGAAAGGTCACAATGAGGTCACCCTGGAGACTTCTCTTCTTTAGGCTGAACAACCCCAGCTCTCTCAGCTTTTCTTCATAGGAGAAGTGCTCCAGCCCCTTGCTCATCTTTGTGGCCCTCCTCTGGACCCGCTCTAACAGATCCACATCATTCTTGTCCAGGATCCCGACCTGGACGCAGTACTCCAAGTGGGGCCTCACAAGGGCAGAGTAGAGGGGGACAATCATCTCCCTTGACCTGCTGGCCACTCCTCTATTGATGCAGCCCAAGATGCAGTTGGCCTTCTGGGTTGCAAGCGCCCACTGCTCTCTCATGTCAAGCTTTCCATCCACCAGAACCCTCAAATCCTTCTCTGCAGGGCTGCTCTCAATGAGTTCTTCTCCCAGTCTGTACTCATGTCTCAGATTGCCCCGGTCCAGGTGCAGCACCTTGCACTTGGACTTGTTGAACCTCATAAGGATCATGTGGGCCCACTTCTCAAGCTTGTCCAGGTCCCTTTGGATGGCATCCCTTCCTTCTATTGTATCAACTGTACCACTCAGCTTGGTGTCATCTGCAAACTGTGCAAACTGGCTGAGGGTGCACTCGATCCCACTGTCTATGTCACTGGCCTCCACTCTCTGGGTGTGACCTTCAAGCCAATTCCTTGTCCACTGAATGGTCCACCCATCAAGTCCGTATCTCTCCAATTTGGAGACCAGGATGTCATGTGGGACAGTGTCAAAGGCCTTGCAGAAGTCCAGGTAGATGACATTGATCGGTCTTGTCAACTGATGCAGTCACTCCATCATAGAAGGGCGCCAGAGTGTTCAGGCACAATTTACCCTTGGTGAAGCCATGTTGTCTGTCTTGGATCACCCCTTTGTCTTGCATGTGCCTTGACATTGCTTCCGGGAGGCTCTTTTCCATGATCTTGCAAGGAAAAAATGGAAAACACTTTTTGTTTATTGAAATTCTAGTATGAATGCGTCCCAAAGTAGGGAGTGCTAAGTGTCTATGTTCCTGCACTGGTCTGATACTTGAATATTTACAATAGATGTACATGAAGTAAGGATGTGCATTAAGTAAGGATGTTTCACAGTCTAGTCCTTTGAGACCCATTTGTACGTGGCTGTTGCAGATTCCAATTCTGAATCCTGTCTAGTGCAAGAGAGGATAGTGGCTGTTTACGGTTTGTTTGCTTGCTTTTTTTTTTTTTTCAGTCTCTGAAGACAAGATTGCTTTTGCAGATAAACTCAGGCATAAACTAATTAGGAAAGTTCATAGTCTTTTACATCAATCAGTGATAATGCTCTGCATGTGTTCATTAGATTCGTATAGAATTACAACACCATTATACTCTGCATTATCATATTTGCCTCTAATGGCCAGGAATAAGGCTCTATTATCAGCTTCCTTCAGCAGTTCCTTGTTGAGAGTTTCCAAATTCCATGTAAATCTGTTCTGATAAAGCTGTTACTAAGTAGCAGCAGTGACTGAATTTTTGGTAAAAGAGGAAGTGACACTTTGAGAACAAATGAGTGTCACTCTAAAATACTTGAATATAAGAAGCACTAGTGCTATTTTATGTGAATGTATAAATTGCAGCATCACAGAAGACCATGCCCAGAACTGTGATCTAAATGTGCTAGGTGTTGTATAAGGTGGTAGGAAGCTGACACCCAGCTTCCTACCAGGAAAATCCAGGGAGATGTTAGAAAAAGAAAGAGTAGACAAGCCATAAGTGGCCAAGAGAGAAGTGACTAAGGAGAGAGGTAAAAATCTTCAGAAAGGAAGAAAGAAGTAAATGAGTACAAGAGGCACATCAGGAAAAAAAAAAAAAAGTCAGCCAAGAATACTTGTTAAAGGTCTCTAGCAAAGTAGAAATTATTTATGAAAATATTTCATGCATAATATTGGAAAAAAATGAAACATTGATTTATTTAGAGTTACGCAGAATAGAAACAATGATACTTCCAGTATTTATCAAAACCTCATTGTAGTTTGCAACTGATTTCATAATAAATGCATCTATTTTCAAATCTGCTGTAGCAAAACTGACAGAGCTTGGTTTGTAGTGTGGCCATCTCTAGGATGGCTGAGCTGCTTGGTATGGTGCAAGCAACTTTCTGTGTAGGGTGTTTTCATGCTTGCCATGGAGAAAATATCAAGGAAAGCTGGAAGAGGAGAGGTGACAGGAGGGATCTCTAGGAGATGAGGTATCATGTGGCAGGGAGGAGGAGGTGGCTGAAAAGAGCAGTAGAGGACCAACATCTAGAGACAAGTCAACTTGTGGAGCTAATTCTATAGCTTGCGCTGGGACAAACTGAAATTTGAAGTGACACCTTTCCATTCGCAGGTCCTTTGCTCTGCTGCAGTAGTTTTTAGGTCTGAATTTGAAGAGAATTTTGAGTATTTGAGGCTTAATTTATTTAGAAATAGCACTTGGGAAACAAGTGTGGTGTTCTGAAGCAATTCTGTATCTTTGATATAAATCTGTATTCACAGGGACGTTTTTTTCAAAAGGGGCCATCCATCTCACTTCCATTTTCTATGCTGAGTTATTTTTAAACAATATCCAAAAAGTTCTAGATGAGAACATATGGTGATTTAACCCTGCTGGGCATCCAAACTCCACCACAGCTGCTCTCTCACTCCCCCTCCTCAAAGGCGAAGAGAAAATATGATGAAAAGGTCTCAAGGATTGAGATAAGGACAGGGAGATCACTCACCAATTATCATCATGGGCAAAACAAACTCAGCATAGGGAGATTAATAAAATGTATTGCCTATCACTAGTGTGAGAAACAATCTGCAGCCAATAACACAGGCTCAGGCGAGGATCTCAGTGAAGTAGCATTTTTATTCACGATTGCAATGGTGGGCATCCTGCAAGCAGAAGCGCACCTTATATCCCCTATTACCAATACTTGATTCCTCCTGTTTCCTCATTGGCTGAGTACTACAGGTTCACAACCTATTCAACGCTTATTACTATACCATATATGTACAATTTTATTTGACCAACCATTAATTTCTCCTTTTACCCCTTTTTTTTCCTTCTTTTGTTTTTCTTTTCTTCTTCTCTTGTGACTGGAGGGTCCCATGATTTTTTGTTTTTGCTGATTCTGCAATTGCTTGTCTTGTTTTTCTTAGCCATCCTCCTTATTTTGGGACAGTGGAACCTTCCACTGTTCTCTTATCTGCTTAACAAACCTCCCACTGCTATGCCACTGTTATGCCTATACAATCACTTTTGAATATGTAAGGTTAGTGGAATTTTCCACTGCAAAACCACGACTTTAATTCTTACACTAGCAGACTACAGCAGTGAAAAACTAAAAGCAAACTAAAAACACCTTCCCCCCATCCACTCCCATCTACATCCTTCACCCCAAGTGGCAAGGTGAATGGGGATTGGAGGTTGCGGTCAGCCTGTAATGCTTCATTTCTGCCACCCCTTCATGGTCATTCTCTTCCCCTGCTCTAGCATGTGGTCCCTCCCACGGGATGCTGTCCTTCTCAAACTGATCCTACATGGCCTTCTCACAGGCATCAGCTCTTCAAGAACTGCTCCAATATGGGTCTGTACCACGGGGTCCCTCATCCGTCAGGAGCAAACTGCCCCAACATGGGTCTCCCATGGGTGGCAGCTCCCAGCAGATCACCTGCTCCTGCGTGGACTCCTCTCCATGGGCTGCAGGTCCAACACAGAGCCTGCTCCAGTGGGAGCTCTCCATACGCCACAGTCTCCTTCAAGCCAGATCCACCTGCTCCACTGTGGGCTCCTCCATGGGCTGCAGCATGGAAATCTGCTCTGCCATGGTCCTCTCCACAGGCCACAAGGGAATTTCTGTTCCGGTGCCTGGAGTACCTCCTCCCCCTCCTTCTGCACTGACCTTAGTGTCTGCAAGGCTCTTTCTTGATCCTCAACCTCCCAGCTGCTGTTATACAACACTTTTTTTCCATTTCTTAAATCTTCTTTCACAGAGGCACAACCAACGTCACTTAATGGCTCAGCTCTGGTCAGTGGCGCATCCCTTTTGGAGCCAGCTTGAACTGGCCCTTATCTAACATGGGGCAGCTCCTGGACTCTCTGGAGTTGGGCCTAAGGGAAGACGGAAACATTTCTAATAGTTCCAGGCCTCTTACAGATCCTTGCATGGTTTGTACAAGTGGAAGCAAGGACTCCTTATTTCTTCCACTGTTCCTTGGACTGTTGCATAATGGCAAATAATTTATACAATAGCTAAATAGGTATTACACAGTTAAGCTTCATAAATCTAAACCAGAAACAGAGTCTCTATGCCACACTAGACAGAAATAATGAAGTGGAAAGGTAAAATGGTGGTCCTAATAATGTTAATGGCAAAGCTGTTGCTTGCTCTGCTGAGATCATGGTTTAATCCAAAATCTTGATGCATGCCTGTGGCTGGCTAATGAGGCTAGATTTGTAAATCAGTAAAGCATATCCATTTTTTTTCCAAGTATGGGGTGAGGCTGGCCCTTTTTTTTTTTTTTATAGCTTTTGCTTATGCTAAAGAAACAAAATTATTTTAAAACCAATTGAGCAAGCACATACAAACTTGAATTGCAAGCCTACAAAAGGGTCAGAAGTAGTATTTCCGCATGCAAGAACAAATATGTTGTTCCCATGTGTATTGGATTTATGTGGGGCAAGGTTTTGGTATCAGCAAGGTGGGTGTTTCAGGGGTAGCTTTTGTGAGAAGAAATCAGGGGCTACTCCCATGTCAGGCAGAGTCACTTCCATCCAGCTCCAAAACAGACCTGCCGCTGGCCAAAGCTGAGCCAATGAGTGACACTGGTAGTGCCTCTATGATAACATATTTAAGAAAGAATTAAAAAATGCTGCACAGCAGCTGTGAAAGAGAGGAGTGAGAAAAATGTGAAACAGCCCGGCAGATGGCAAAGTCAGTGAAAAAGGAGGGAGAGGAGGTGCTCTACGTGCTGGAGCAGAGATTTCCCTACAGCCTGTAGAGAAGACCATGGTGAAGCAGTTTTCCCCCCTACAGCCCATGGAGGACCACACGGAGCAGATATCCAGACTGCAGCCTGTGGAAGACCCCGCGCTGGAGCAGGTGGATATGCTCTTGAAGGAGGCCAGTGAGCCTCACCTCTGTGCCTGGGAAGATCATGGAGCAGATCCTCCTGGAAGACATGTTAAGGCATGCACGAGATAAAGAGGTGATCCGAGACAGCCAGAATGGCCTCACAAAGACATATCTTGCCTAACCAATCTGGTGGCCTTCTATGATGGAGTAACGGCATCGGTGGACAAAGGAAGGGTGATGGATGTCATCTACCTGGACTTGAGCAAAGCCTTTGATATGGTCCCTCACCACATTCTTCTCTCTAAATTGGAGAGGTATGGATTTGAAGGATGGGCTGTTAGGTGGATAAAGAATTGGTTGGCTGGTCGCAGCCAAAGGGTTGTGGTCAACGGTTCTATGTCTGGGTGGAGGCCGGTCACAAGTGGTGTCCCTCAGGGGTCGGTCTTGGGACCGGTGCTCTTCAACATCTTTATCAATGACATAGACAGCGGAATCGAGTGCACCCTCAGCCAGTTTGCAGATTACACCAAGCTGAGCGGTGCAGTTAATACAATAGAGGGAAGGGATGCCATCCAGAGGGACCTGGACAGGCTGGAGAAGTGGGCCCATGAGAACCTCATGAGGTTCAACAAGGCCAAGTGCAAGGTGTTGCACTTGGGCTGGGACAATCCCAGGTATTTATATAGACTGGGAGAAGAAAAACTTGAGAGCAGCCCTGCGGAGAAGGACTTGGGGGTCCTGATGGATGAGAAGCTGGACATGAGCCAGCAGTGCGTGCTTGCAGCCCGGAAGGTCAACTATGTCCTGGGATGCATCAAAAAAGGGGTGGCCAGCAGGGAGAGGGAGGTGATTGTCCCCCTCTACTCTGCTCTTGTGAGACCCCACCTGGAATGCTGCGTGTAGGCCTGGGGCCCCCAGCACAAGAAGGATGTGGAGCTCTTGGAACGGGTCCAGAGGAGGACCACTAAGATGATCAGAGGGCTGGAGCGCCTCTCCTATGAAGAAGGAACTGGGCTTGTTTAGCTTGGAGAAGAGAAGGCTCCGGGGAGACCTCATTGCGGCCTTCCAGTACTTGAAGGGAGCGTATAAACAGGAGGGGGAACGCCTGTTTACATGTGTTGATAGTAATAGGACAAAGGGGAATGGTTTTAAACTAAGACAGGGGAGATTTAGGTTAGATATTAGGAGAAGGTTTTTCACTCAGAGGGTGATGAGGCACTGGACCGGGTAGCCCAGAGAGCTTGTGGATGCCCCATCCCTGGAGGCATTCAAGGCCAGGCTGGATGCGGCTCTGGGCAGCCTGCTCTAGTGGTTGGCAATCCTGCCCAGAGCAGGGGGGTTGAAACTAGATGATTTTCAAGGTCCTTTTCAACCCAGGCCATTCTATGAAGCTGTAGCCTGTGAAGAGACATCGCAGGAGCAGGTTCCTGGCAGGATCTGCAGCCTGTGGACAGGAGCCCATGCTAGAGCAGTCTGTTCCTGAAGGACTGCACCCCATGGAGAGCACCCAAGATGGAGCAGTTCTTGAAAAACTGCAGCTTGTGGTTAGGACCCACATTGGAACAGTTTGTGAAGGACTGGATCCTGTGGGAAGGACACCATGCTGGAGCAGGGGAAAAGTGTGAGGAAGTAACAGCAGAGAAGAACTGTTATGAACTGACCACAACTCCATTCCCTGTTCCCCTGTGCTGCTTGGGAGTGGGAGAGGAGTAGGCAGAAGAGTCCGGAGCTAAGGAGTAAAGGTGAGCGTGAGAAAAAGGGTGGGGTGAGGGGAAGGTGTTTTTAGTTTTGTCTTTGTTTCTCACTACTGATACCGAGTCAGAAGGACGAGGTGATCGGCTCTGGGGCAGACGCGTTCTGCAGCGGAGTGGGGGATCGAGACAGGCAGGGCTATTTTTTGGCATCAAGGCCACTCGAAGCAGCCGAGGGAGCCGCCAGGACCCAGCAGCCCTCGTGAGGGAGGCTGACGAGGCATAGGCGGAGCCAGCAGCACCCCCTCCAGGGCCGTTCAAAAGCAGCCCCTAGGGAGCGCGAGCGACCAGGAGCGCGGCAAACAGGGCGGGCAAACAGGGCGTGGTGCGTCAGAAGGGCGTGGCACGGCAGTTTGCGCGGCAGTTTGTGCGGCAGTTTGCGCAGGCAGGGTGAGCAGGGAGGGCTCCTCGCCGCTCTTTTGCAGCGGTCTTTCCCATCAGTACTTGTAACCTGCTTGCGAGGAACCTGGCCATGGTATCAACCGGGCAGAAAACCATGGCCTCCGCATCTCCTGCGGCCTCTCCAGCCACAGTCACTGATGTGGCTACTCAGATGGAGGGCTTGGGGAAACACACCACTGTCCAGGTCTTCGGCTGCAGAGGTGCCTGTGGGAGGTGTGCCCAGGTTGAAGAGCTGCTCAGCCAGGTAGCGGAGCTTCGAGAGGAGGTGAGCAGGCTCAGGAGCATCAGGGAGTCAGAGAGGGAAACTGACTGGTGGAGGTGTACTCTACCCTCTCTGAGACAGACTCAAGAGCCTGCCACAGCACAGGTGTCTCCTGCTACGCAGAAGACAAAAGTTCCCTCATCCCGCCAGGCAGTAGGAGGAGACCTAGGCCAAGGGGGGGAATGGAGGCAGGTTCCTGTTCGGGGTGGTAGGCGAGCCCTCTCCCTGCCCACCTCACCTTCCCATCTACCCTTATATAACAGGTATGGGGCTCTAGAACACGACAGTCAGAACAACGAAGTAGACGAAAGCCCGTCCCAGTTGGAGAGGGTGCCTAAGGCAAGGCAACCTATCCCCCGCATTGCTACATCAACTGTCAAAAAAGAAAGGAGGGTTATTGCCATGGGGGACTCCCTTTTGAAAGGGACAGAGGGCCCAATTTGCCATCCGGACCCAACCCACAGGGAAGTCTGTTGCCTCCCTGGGGCTCGGGTGAGAGACTTCGCTAAGAAAGTCAAGCGCCTGGTACGGCCCACTGACTACTACCTGCTACTGGTCTTTCAGGTTGGTAATGACGAGGTAGCAACGAGAAGTCCGAGAGCCATCAAAAGGGACTTTAGGGCTTTGGGGCGACTACTTAAAGGATCAGGGGCACAGGTTGTGTTTGCCTCTGTCCTTCCGATAGGGGGGATCGAGGCTGACAAGCAGACTCATCACATTAACACGTGGCTTCGGGACTGGTGCAACCGGCAGAATTTTGGGTTTTTCGATCACGGGAAGGTCTATGCGACACCGGGCCTGCTGGCACCAGATGGGATGCGCCTCTCTCGGAGGGGGAAAAGGATTTTTGCTAAGGAGTTAGCGGGGCCGACAGATAGGGCATTAAGCTAGAGTCGAAAGGGGAAAGGGATAAAACCAGGCCTGCCAGTGATAAGCTATGGGATGGCGCGCTAGAATCAGAGGGACTAGTGTGCTAGCGAGGTCCTTTGGTCTGCTCCACAAGGTGCTGCGTGCAATGAGGCGCATTTGAAGTGCTTCTACACCAATGCACGCAGCATGAGTGTCCTGGTTCCAGTTAGGACAGAGTTAATTTTCCCTCATAGTAGCCGGTAGGGTGCTATGTTTTGGATTAGGATGAGAAGAGCGCTGATAACATGCTGATGTTTTAATTGTTGCAGAGCAGTGTTTACACCAGGCCAAGGACTTTTCGGCTTCTCGCTCTGTCCTGCCAGCGAGCAGGCTGGGGGTGCAGCAGGAGCTGGGAGGGGACAGACCCAGGACAGCTGACCCAAACTGGCCAAAGGGGTATTCCATACCATCTGACGTCATGCTAAACAATATATAGGGGTGGCTGGCCGGGGTGGGGGGCGGCTGCTCGGGGATAGGCTGGGCATCGGTCAGCGGGTGCTGAGCAATTGCGTTGTGCATCACTTGTTTCTTACACATTATTATTATTAATACTATTATCGTTATCACTATTATTATTATTATTGTTATTATTATATTCCTGTCTTAATAAACTGTCTTTATCTCAACTCACCGGCTTCACTTTCCCGTTTCTCTCCCCCATCCCAGAGAGGGAGGGGGGAGGGTGAGCGAACGGCTGTGTGGTTTTTAGCTGCCAGCCGGGTTAAACCACAACAATGAGGAAGAAGCTAGAGGAGCTAGAAGTCTTGGCCCAGTCCCAGAGCTACGATAACATTGGCATAATAATGAATATGGCAGAATAATGCCTGTTACAGGCCAGTGAGGTTTTCTGGGCAGATGCTGGGATCACCATTCTGAGGCCAATGAAAGGTGTATAGCTGCTGTGTGCTATCGAGACAGGGGCTATATAGAAAGCTGCTGAAACACTTGCTGTGACAGAGACACAAAAGGAATCACTTACACTATTGCTAATTAATTTGATGTAAATTGGTAATAAATACCAGACCCTAATGCTCTGGAAGGAAAGTAAACTGCCACTTGCTTTGTGCTCACTGAAGGCCAGTTTTGGACAGCCTCTTTCCTGTGCTGAAGCTTTCTGTCCTTCAAGCAATCCTCTTCTAAAAGCCAGATGCTAACTCCTGAGCACATGTGAAAATTAGGTTGTCAGGACCCAAAACCTGTTTACCCAGGAAGATAATGCAACGCTTGGCAAAGAGAAGTCAGTGGATTGTTAGTTCATCAGTTTCCCACATCATCCTTTTCAGGTGTAGGTGAGCCTTGGGACTTTGTTTTCTAAGCCCAATTTCAAGGATGGGAGATGCTTGGAGATAAAGAGGAGCCAGCCTGGGACTCAGTGCAAATCCAATAAATCTTTAGCTGGGCTGCAGGACCATCTAACTAAGAACTGAGTAAACAGTGAAAACAAATATGCAGATATTTATAATCCCAAAATATTTACCTCTGGCCAGTCCACAGTCACTTCCAAGATTCCTGGGTGACTGGGGTTTCCTATTCGAGCCCGCTGAGTAATCAGTGCAACCCACTTGCTCCATGTAGCATCAGTTGCATGATGTGTAAAGGGGGTCCTTCCTTTGAACATCCAGCCCACTACCGGCAGTCGGGGTGCCAGGAGGAGCTGTGCTTCAGTACCGACCACTTCCACCCCTTCATATGCTGCCAATATCTCTTTTTCGGTTGGAGTGTAGCGAGCCTCAGATCCTCTGTATCCCTGACTCCAAAACCCTAGGGGTCGACCTCGAGTTTCCCCAGGCTCTTTCTGCCAGAGGCTCCAGGTGGGACCATTCTCCCCGGCTGCAGTGTAGAGCACATTCTTTACATCTGGTCCTGCTCGGACTGGCCCAAGGGCTACTGCATGAACTATTTCCTGCTTAATTTGTTCAAAGGCTTGTTGTTGCTCAGGGCCCCATTCGAAATCATTCTTCTTACAGGTTACTTGGTAGAGCGGGCTTACGATCAGACTGATTTGGAATATGCATTCTCCAAAACCCCACGACACCTAGGAAAGTTTGTGTTTCTTTTTTGCTAGTTGGTGGAGACATAGCTGTTATTTTGTTGATCACATCCATTGGGATCTGACGACGTCCATCTTGCCATTTTATTCCTAAAAACTGGATCTCTCGTGCAGGTCCTTTGACTCTATTTTGTTTTATGGCAAAACCAGCGTTCAGAAGGATTTGGACTATTTTCTTCCCTTTCTCAAAAACGTCCTCTGCAGTGTCACCCCACACAATGATGTCATCAATGTAATGCAGGTATTCAGATACCCCCCCTCATGTTCCAGTGCAGACTGGATCAGTCCATGGCAAATGGTAGGGCTGTGTTTCCACCCCTGGGGCAGTCGATTCCAAGTATATTGGACTCCCCTCCAAGTGAAAGCAAACTGTGGCCTGCACTCTGCTGCTAGAGGGATGGAGAAAAATGCATTAGCGATATCAATTGTGGCGTACCACTTGGCTGCCTTTGATTCCAGTTTGTATTAGAGTTCTAGAATGTCCAGCACTTCAGCACTCAGCGGTGGTGTTGTGAGAAAAAGCTCAATAATTTTCTTCAGACAGGATCTTCTGTGAAGCTATTTTATTCGTGATTGCAATGGCGGGCATCCTGCCAATTAGGAGCACATTATAGTAAACATATAAACTTTTATTCCCTGTTACCCAGCACCTGACCACCTCCCCTGTTTCCTCATTGGCTGAGTACTACAGGTTCACAAGCTACTCGATGCTCCTCTATACCATATATGTACTTTTTTTTTTGATCAACCCTTTAAATTCTCCTTTTTCCTTTTTTTTTTTCCTTTTTTATGTTTAGAGAACTTATGATCTTTGTTTTTTTACTGTTCTCACAATGCTCATCCTGTTTTTCTCAAGCTTCCACCTTATTTTGGAACAGTGAGGCCTTCTACTGTCCACTTATCTACTTAGCATTTCTCCTTATTATGACTACACAACTACCTTTGAATACAGAAGGTTAGTTTTCTACTGCAAAAACACACTCTACTTCGAAAACATGTTCGACTGCAAAAGCACAACTTAGTTTCTCACAGTGTGACTTCATTCAGGCCACTGTAGTCCACCATTAGCCTCCACTCGCCATTACACTTTTGCACTGGCCATATGGGACTATTAAATGGTGAGTGAGTCTTCCTGATCGCTCCTTGGTTCTCCAGTTCACGAATTATCTTATGGATGGGAATCAGAGAGTCTCCATTGGTGCAATATCACTGACGGTGTACAGCTGTGGTAGCAATTGTCACCTGCTGTTCTTCGACCCTCAGCAACCTCACAACATGAGGGAGACCGAGAGACCTCCGAGAGACCGGGCAAGGTAGACAACTGTTTAATATCCTCTGTCTCTAAGGGAGCTATGCCAAAAGCCCACCGGAACTCTTTTGGGTCCTTGAAATATCCTCTCCTGAGAGAGTCTATGCCAAGAATGCATGGAGCATCCAGGCCAGTCACAATGGTGTGCTTTTGCCACTCATTTCCAATTAGACTCACTTCAGCCTCCAATACAGTTAACTGCTGGGATCCCCCTGTCATTCCAGAAATATAAATGGGTTCTGGCCCTTTATAGCTTGATGGCATTAGAGTACACTGTGCACCCGCATCTACTAAATCTTTATACTTCTGTGCGTCTGACGTGCCAGGCCATCGGATCCACACAGTCCAATAAACCCGATTGTCCCTTTCCTCCCCCTGGCTGCAGGCAGGGCCCCTCTAGTCCTGATCATAATATTCATTACTGCGTCTGAGGTACTGCCCGCTGGAAATTGGAGCAGCAGTTTTCTCAGAGAACCCCCCTTTTGCGATTGTTTTTCCTTGCAACTTACGTACCCGTGCCTCTAGGGTCGAGGTAGATTTTCCATCCCATTTTCTCATGTCTGCTCCATGGTCACGCAGGTAAAACCACAGGGTGGCACGGGGTGTGCTCCCAATATATCCCGTTTCTTGAACAGAGAGATGCTAACCCCTGATAGATGAGACACTTGTTCATACAGGTGGGGAGGAAGATAAATTCTCTTTAACTTGGTGGACCTCTTGAGAAAGCTTCTCCACAGCTGAGACGCAGGCCTGTAGGGAAGAAGAGAGCCTTTCTTCATACTGCCGAACTTGTCTAGTCAATTCATCCACCGTGGGTTCGTCTCGGTTTTTCCAGGCCATTACTTTAAGTAATGTGCTCTATAACTCAATTTGGAAAACAAGCACAGCAGACCTGAGATAAAAGAAATCAACATTCTGATTAGCAACTATTAAACTAGTCTAATGCTTATAAAATTTTTCTTTTAACGCGCTCTGGTCAGATCTTTTGTTATCTTGACCCTCCAGGCCACACGTTGGGCACCAAAAGGACTGTTGTGGTTTAACCCGGCCAGATGCAAAGCACCATTCAGCCGTTCACTCACCCTTCCCCCCCAGCAGTGGGATGGGGGAGATAATCTTAAAAGAAGTAAAAGCTTGTGGGTTGAGATAAAGGCAGTTTCTTAGGACAGAAAAAAAAAAAAAAAAGGAAAATAACAATAATAATGATAATAGTACTACTACTAATAATGTGTACAAACAAGTGATGCACAATGCAATTGCTCACCACCCACTGACCGATGCCCAGCCTATCCCCGAGCAGCGGTGTGTATGTGTGTGTGTGTGTGTGTGTGTCCCCGGCCATCCCCCCCTTATTAATTGTTCAGCATGATGTCAGATGGTATGGAATACCCCTTTGGTCAGTTTGGGTCAGCTGTCCTGGTTCTGTCCTCTCCCAGCTCCTGCTGCACCCCCAGCCTCTTCACTGGCAGGACAGTGTAAGAAGCTGAAAAGTCCTTGGCTTAGTTTAAGCACTGCTCTGCAACAACTAAAACATCAGCCTGTTATCAATATTTTTCTCATTCTAAATCCAAAACCAGCTACTAGGAGGAAAATTAACTCTATCCTAGCCAAAACCAGGACAACGTCCTCAGACATCTCTTCTTTAAGTTAAAGTAAATTTAATTTCTTCCTGTTTTTCCTCAGGTCTCTGAGCATTCTTACAGCTTTCCATGTCATGTTTTCAGTTGATTTGCTTGGATGGGAGAGTCCTGTTGACATTGCCTCTGAACTCCAAGAAATGTATCAGGAGGTGTTTAAAGGAGGGAAAAAGTTTCATTAGCAAAGGTATTTGTTTTAGCAAATATAAACTATGTATCAGTGTATTGTGTTTATGTGGCAAGATTTTGGTAGTGGAGGGGTGGTGCAGAGATGGCCTCTGTGAGAAGGGATCACGGGCTGCCCCATGTTCAGCCAGCTCCAAAAATGGACCTGCCATTAGACAGAGCTGTGCCAGTCAGTGACGCTGGTGGCACCTCTGTGATAACATATTTAAGAAAGGATTAAAAAAATGCTGTGTAGCAGCTGTGAGAGAGAAGAATGAGAAAAACGTGAGAGGAAAAAAACAGACTGCAGACACCAAGGCCAATGAAGAAGTAAAGTGTGTTATCGGCATTGTTTTTGGTCACAAAACTAAAATATAGCACCCTCTAAGCTGCAAGTAAAAAGAAAATTAACTCTATCCCAGCCAGACCCTGTAAAACCCTATGGAAAGAACCCATGCTGTAGCAGTTTGTGGAGAAAATCCAGCCTGTGGGAAGGATACAAGTTGGAGCAGTTTGTGAAGGACTGTATCCCATGGGAGGGACCCTGTGCTGCAGCAGGGAAAAAGTGTAAGGATAAGGAGCATCAGAGACAAAGTGTTATGAACTGACCACAACCCCTATTCCCCATCCCTCTGCGCTACTCAGTATGTGTGTGGGCAGGTAGAAGAATCAGGTGTGAAGTTGATACTGGGAAGAGCGGAGGTGGGAGGGAAGGTGATTTTAGTTTTGATTTTAGTTCTCACTGCCCTACTCTGATATTAATTGGCAATAAATTAAATTAATATTCCCCAAGTCAAATCTGTTTTGCCCATGATGGTAATTGGTGAGTCATCTCCCTGTCCTTATCTTGACCCATGATTTTTCATCTTTTTCCTCTCTCTGTTTTGCTGAGGTAGAGAAGTGAGAAAGCAGCTTGGTGGGCACCTGGCAGACAGCAAAGATTAACCTACCGCAGTCAGTGAGCATTTCACCATGGTCTTCCATATTTACATAGTTTCTAACAATGTCTAACCATATCAATCTAAACACAATTTGCAAAACTGTTCTAGTTAACTACTCTTAGTTTTGCTAATTCTCTCAGATAAAGACGGACTGCCTAAAAAGCATAGGGAACCTTGTGTTGCTTATGCACACCTTATATTTATCTTCCAGGCAACAGAGGAACCCATTCCAAACCCTAGAAACGGGAGTATTAACCCTTAGATCATTTATGAAAAGTGTGTAAGGAAGAGATTGAGTTAAATAGTCTTAAAATGAAATGAAAGGCAACGAGTATTTAATTTTGGCTGAATTATTCTTTTTGCTTGATGCCAAAAAGTGCATTCAAGCTGAACTTTATTATTGCTGTGCTTTTTCACTGAAGTATTTTTGAAGGATTTAAATTTTACCCACATTTCCTAGATCTCCAAACCTGCAGGTGGCTGTAATGAATAGTCTTGGTGATGTATATTAAAAAAATAATTTTTTTTTCTTTCCTCCTTTCTTTCACATTTTTGGCTTCTCTGTATCCTTACTTCTCTAGCTTGCATACTTCTATGGATTAATACACCACATCCCTTCTGGATTTTGTCTCAGATCTGTTTCATATGACAACCAATAATGAGAGGCCATAAATTCTTCATTCTTTATGACAGGGCACATCATCTGAACAGTAGATGTGCAGATGTGTCCATAAAACAGTGGGCAGCTTTATAGCCACCATTTAGTCTTGTCAGAAAATTAGATTTTACACAACTCTAATGTAGCAGCAATTAAGGATTTATTATATTCCTTTATAGCAAATAACAAGGTTAGATTATATGATTTTTAACAGCACTTAATCAGTATCTAAGTATTAGTCAATTAACACAATGATCTAAAGGAATTTGCTACAATAGAAACAGCAACTTAGTTAAAGATTCAAGAATGGCAAGGTTCACCCAAAACTTACTGCAAGGTCTTGGGGGAGGTTCTAAATCCAGTTGCCCGTTTCCAAAATTCCCCCTTAGAGTGACTTACTCACCCTACTCCCTCATCGGAATTTCTCTGCAGATGAATTTGTTCCTCGAGGAGTCAGCCCTGAGATGTGCTTCCTCTCAGGGGTACCCTGAGAGACATCCCAGCTCAGGGGGAGATCAAGGATGTAGCCTACTGTGGTCCCTGGAGAGCTAAAAGAATTCTTCCTTGGAATCACTATTTATAGGATTGCGAGACCATTGTCTTTTGGTCAGTAATTTTCCAGGGTTCATGTATTTTGCCAATTTGTTTATGATCCAGGCTGTGCACTCCCCTTCCCCTTAGCACTTAATCATGTCCTTGTCAATTAGTCATACCACAGGGGCTGGATACAATAAGACGGGAGACCTGATCTACTGGTGCCTATATCACATAAATAACAGGGGAATGAGACAGTGTCAGGCTTCACCACACTCAGTAGATTACAGAGAAATGATGCTGTGATAGCTTTTCCTTTAATTAGGATGAAGGGCCGTATTTATTAGATAAAGTGATTGACTTGCAGTCAAGCTCAGATTCCTTATCATGTTGTTTCCTGGACTCTGATGTACATCATTATTTTCCATGAGAGATTTCATGGTACAGAGGTCTGCCTGGGGCTCTGTTGTTAACGAGCTGTCTGGTTCAAGGAGTCATCACATTGAGGCCTACCATGGCTCATAAGCCTGAGCAAGATTTATGTCAAGTACAGGAACAGAGCGTACCTGTCATAGGCCTATAACTGGAAGAGGGATATAACTCAAGTGGCTCAGCGGTTTGGCAGCAGAGGCTAGTAGTCCATCCCGAGTCCTGGTTGTGACGTTGACAAAGATACTGTCTGCACTGCTGGACAAATCAGCAAGCTGTGCAGAGCTCCTTTTTATGCTTCCCAAACAGGAATAATTGTAATATGTGCCTCACGGAGGACAAACTGTGAGGATTTATTGGTTATACTGCTTAAGGCTTTGAAAATGCATACCAGATCGTATTTGTGCCATGTTATACAAATGCCTCCTGGCTGAAAGTAGAAGGAAATCAGTAACCTTTGCAACACAGGTTAAGGCTTCGCTGATGACATCCCTGGAGAGTATGTTGTGGAGCAGGGCTGGAGGAGAAGGGGTCATTCATCTTCCATACTGCACAAGCAATACTGAGAAAAACAATATGCATAAGAGACTTCACCACATTTCCTACAGGGCTTTTCTGTGCTGTGAAGTAGTTTTTTCAGTCAATTGCCTTCCCAGTCTGTCCCAGTGACCTAGTGACCTGCGCATCTGTCCTTGCATCCTGTAGATCTGTTGTGGTTTATTCTGACGGCATCTAAGCACCACACAGCCGTTTGCTCACCCTCCCCCCTCCCTCTCCGGGATGGGGGAGAGAATCAGAAAGAAATGAAATGGGTTGAGATAAAGACAGTTTATTAGGACAGAAAAGAAAGGAAAATAATAATAATGATGATGATAATACTACTAATAATAATGTGTACAAACAAGTAATGCACAATGCAATTGCTCACCACCCGCTGACCGATGTTCAGCCTATCCCTGAGCAGACGGTCCCCCCCACCCTGGCCAGCCACCCCATAGTAATTGTTCAGCATAACATCAGATGGTATGGAATACCCCTTTGGCCAGTTTGGGTCAGCTGTCCTGGGTCTGTCCCCTCCCAGCTCCTGCTGCACCCCTAGCCTGCTCGCTGGCAGGACAGAGCGAGAAGCTGAAAAGTCCTTGGCTTGGTGTAAGCACTGCTCTGCAACATTTAAAATATCAGTGTGGTATCAACATTATTCTCATCCTAAATCCCAGACACATTACCCTACCAGCTACTAGGAGGAAAATTAACTCTATCCTAGCCGAAACCAGGAGAAGATCATACAGCTTTCAGTGAGCAGCTTGCTTTATTAAGGGATCCCTTAGGGGATTCTTAGGAGTTTTCCCTACTCAACTGCCCCGCCCCATCCTTGCAGATATTATGACTTCTGGAACGCTCTAGGTATGTGCATAAAGGGATATGTGGATGTGTGCATACATAAATATATAGAGAGATGAGTTTGTGAGGGAAAAAAAAACTCAACAGTTAATTAGAACTTATTGCTCCAGAAAATAAAAATATGCAGCTGTTGACTCTTAGATTCAAAGCAACAACAATAAAAAAAGACCTGATGGAATTATTTGATTAGCTAATATCTGTGTGCAGTCATGTTAATTTAAATTACCCAGATTACATTCCTTGTTCTCTGGAGGAATCACATATTTGAAGTAAAAAGCTTACTGGGAAAAAGAACGTGTTTTAGGTGAAAGGCATTTAAGTAAGTGTGAATGACCTCTTGACACCTAGCAACCCTGAAAATTTAGTACTGTAAAGCTGACTAACACGTATATTTTTTAATTGTCCTTGAGAGTACATATTTCATAAATTATTCTATGTAGCATATTTTCTTTGGATCAAGGCAACAATATGAAAACATAATTTAGTCTTCTCATGAAGCTGCAACAAATAAGGAAAGAGAAAACATTCATTGTAATGTGAAAACAAAATGAAAACTCCTTAAAAATTTGATTGCCCAAGTAAAATGTGATGTCAGAGTGGTTTGCCTCAATCACAGTTTTCAAACAAATCTCTCCAACTTGCCTTGCGATGGTTGCAGGTGAACAGACTCTTACAGGCTGATTATTGAGTTTAAATCTCTATTCCTATCCAAGTTCTCCTGCCAAAGATCTCCAAGGAGCCTTCTTCCTTCTGTGATTCAGAGACTGTTGGGAGTAGAGGCATTTGGCTGCTGAGTGTAGGGAAGTAATCCAGCTCTCTGGAACAACTGCCTTTCTGGTTCCATTGAATTCCTGGGAACGTGCTTTTGGATGGGAATCCATAACAATCCGATATCTGTTGGAGGGACAGCACAGCAGGGTACAGGCAATCCAGGAGGTTCCTGGAATGCATTGATGATGTCTTCCTTATACAAGCGATAGAGGAGCCAACAAGGAGAAGTCCTATGCTGGACCTCATTCTCACCAACAAGGAGCTCTACACCCTCCAGCAACAAGGATTTCTGTACCCTCCCAGTCTGGGGCCCCTTGGTTCACAATCTTATCAGTTGCAAGGTTCGTCCTTCCTGGAAATAGCACCTGTAGCATGTTAGCCCACTAATTAGTGTGACTGGGAGGTTTGTTTCTTGTGATTGTCTCCCAGCTTAGAAGTCCTCCATCAGATAACCCTGTTGGCATAAACATTCCTACATCCTCACATGCTCTCATAAATTAATGTGACTGACCAGACTTGTTTCCCATCACTGCCTCCCTTTCTTCTTTTTCCTCATTGTCTTGGAAAAGGTCCTTGACCAGGTGCCCTTAAAGGAGCAGACGCTTTCCTTCTACATACCCTTACAGGGAATGCTGACCTAAACTGACCAAAGGGATATTCCATACCATATGACATCATGATCAGCAATAAAAGCTGGGAGGGAAGAAGGAGAAGGGGGGATGTTTGAAAGTGTTTGTCTTCCTGAGCAACTGCTATGTATATTGAGGCCCTGCTTCCCAAGAAGTGTCGGCTGAACATTGCTTGCTGATGGGAAGTAGAATTTTTTCTCCTTTTGCTTTCATGTGGTCTTTGCATGTTTTTTTTTTCTTTTCTTTTTATTAAAGTGCTCCTTATCTTAACCCATGGGCTTTTATTTTTATTCATCATACTTTCTTCCCCTGTCCTTCTGAGGAGACAGGGCTGAGAGAGTGGAATAGTGGTGTTTAGCTGCCCATTGGTTGTTAAACCACCACAGGGTAATTAAACAGAAACTTTTAAATGGAAAACAAATTGCACAGGGGTATTCTTTGTATTTAGGAAAAATATGTGGTCTATGCATTTCAGTTATTGTCTATTTCTCTAAACCTCAATGTATCTCTGTATAAATAATAATCTCTCTAGGGATTTTTTTTTTTTATTTCTGCATTGTAGGAATCTACATTACATTTTCAGAAGTCAGCTGGGCACATGAAAGGAGAATCTCAAATGTATTCAGCTGTTAAAGTATTCAAATCAATGACTAACTGGTTTTCAAAAAAGCACCTTGTCCTGGTTTCGGCTAGGATAGTTAATTTTCCTCCTAGTAACTGGTATGGTACTGTGTTTTTGGATTTAGAATGAGAACAATGCTGATAACTCGCTGACGTTTTAGTTGTTGCAGAGCAGTGATTACCCTAAGTCAAGGACTTTTCAGCTTCTCATGCCGCCCTGCCAGTGAGGAGGCTGGGGGTACACAAGAAGCAGGGAGGGGACAGAACCAGGACACACCTGAACAGATATGAAGTGTAAATTCTATTGTAGTCAATAGAAATATTATTCTTAATCAGCTTAATACTTTGGACAATTCCAGTAAATGATTTCTTCAACCTTAGATACCAAAATGCCTTTGAAATCTGGTTGCTGGAAACTCCATTGAAATTCAGAAACTGTATGGAAGACAAGGTGCAAGAAAAGGCTTTTGATCACCAAGAGGACTTCCTTGAGCAGCACTGAGTTGTATGTGAGGGTTGGAGTAAGAGTTAAGGAGATGGGAAGCTCTCTTCACAAAGGCCCTTCCTTCCCAACTTACTTCCTCCCTGCCCCCATTTGTTTCCCATAGCACTGGAAAGAAAGATAGAAAACTGGATGACTGTTTCTATCATGTGGTTGTTTGTTCCCAAGACTGTATAATGAGAAGACAAATCTAATTTCAAACAGTCCCTCAGTGTTTTGGGTTTACGTTGCAAAAGCTTGGTAGCAGGGGGGGCTGCAGGGGTGGCCTCTGTGAGAATACAGAAGCTGACCCATATTAGATAAGGGCCAGTTCAAGCTGGCTCCAAAAGGGACCCACCAGAGCTGAGACAATAAGCAATGTTGTTTGTGCCTCTGCGAGAGTATATTTAAGAAAGGGAAAAAACCTGAGGCACAACAATAGCTGGGAGAGCAAGGAGTGAGAAACATGCTTGCAGACGCCAAGGTCAGTGAAGAAGGAGTGGGAGGAGGTACTCCAGGTGCCAGAGCTGAAGTTCCCCTGCAGCCCGTGGACAGGACCATAGTGGAATACATTGTCTCCCTGCAGCCCACGGTGTACCACAGCAGAGCAAATATCCATGCTGCAGCTTGTGGAGGTGCCCACAGTGAAGCAAGTGGATCTGGCCTGAAGGAGGCTGCGGCCTATGGAGAGCCCGCACCAGAGCAGACTACGTGCCAGACCTGTAGCTCATGGAGAGGAGTCCACACAGGAGCATGTGATCTGGTGGGAGCTGCTGCCCATGGGGGACCCATGTTGGAGCAGTGTACTCCTGATGGATGGACCCATATTTGGAGCAGTTCTTGAAGAGCTGCTGCCTGTGGGAAGCCCACGTAGGACCAGTTCGGGAAGGACTGTATCCTGTGGGAGGGACCTCCCTTTGGAGCAGGGGAAGAGAGTGACCGTGAAGGAGCAGCAGAAATGAAGCTTTATGGGCTAACCCCAACCCCCATTCCCCTGTGCTACTCAGGGGGAGAATGTAAAAGAGGGTGGATGGGGGGGGGGGGGGGGGGGAAGGTGTTTTTAGTTTGATTTTAGTTTCTCCCTGTTCTAGTAGGTAATAAATTATATTAATCTCCCTGCACTGAGCCTGTTTTACTCATGACAATAATTGTTGAGTGATCTCCTTGTCCTTACCTCTACCTGTGAGATGTTGTGGTTTTTTTTTCTTTTTGTCATATTTTCTCTCCCTTTCACTTTGAGGAGGGGGAATGAGAGCGCAGTTCTTATGGAGTTTAGCTGTCCAGCTGGGTAAAACCATCACACTCAGTTTATATCCTTTTGAGGGAAACACAGATCTGACAGAATTTTGAACTGTCATTATGAATATTTTTTTCAGATATAGTTCCAGTTTTAATCTTTCTAAAATGAAGCCATTCTTACACAGCCCTTCTCATTTCTGAGTATTGTTTAGGATTTGTTTAGATTTCATTTCTTAGACTGTCTTTCAAGGATATACTCTCATTTTTTGGCACGCACAGCTTGAAGGCCTGTGGCAGCCTTAATAAAAAATAGCTGAAAAGAATACTCATCAAGGGGAACACGTCCTGCACAAAGTGTGGAGGAACAGAGAAAGGGAGAAACAAATGGAAAAGGAAAAAAACACAAACATACAGGCAAAAACCACCTCAGTCTCAAAATTTGTCAAAGAATGAATGATACATGATTAATATGCTCCAATCAGTTGCTGAGTGCCTGCTCAGCAACTCTTCCTTCTCCGTATCCTTTGTCACCGGGGCACTCGCCCCATTCAGCTGCAGGCCGACATTTTCCCCAACCTTCCTTTTTCTACTGATGTACTTGAAAAAGCCCTTCTTGTTGTCCTTGACATCCCTTGCAAGATTTAATTTCAATTGGGCCTTGGCCTTCCTTGTCACATTCCTGCATACTCTGACAGTGTCCCTATATTCCTCCCAAGTGGTCTGTCCCTTTTTCCACATGCTGTCAACTTCCTTCCTCTGTCTGAGCTTTGACAGGTGCTCCCTACTCATCCATGTAGGTCTCCTGCCCACTTTGCTTGCCTTCTTACTCATAGGGATGCACCGATCTTGAGCTTGGAGGAAGTGATACTTGAATACTGACCAGCTGTCTTGGATCCCCTTCCTTCCAGGACCTTAACCCATGGAATTCTTCCAAGTAGAAGCATGGGTTCACCAAGGGGAAATCATGCTTGATCGTGCTTGTTCCTTCTATGATGGAATGACTAGCTGGGTGGATGAGGGGAGAGCAGTGGATGTTATCTACCTTGACTTCAGCAAGGCTTTCAACACTGTCTCCCATAACATCCTCCTAGGAAAGCTCCGGAACTGTGGGATCCATGAATGGACAGTGGGGTGGATCGAGAACTGTCTGGATGGCAGAGCTCAGAGGGTTGTGCTCAACGGTTCCGAGTCTAGTTGGAGGCCTGTAGCTAGCGGTGTCCCCCAGGGGTCAGTACTGGGTCCAGTCCTGTTCAACCTATTCCTCAGTGGCCTGGATGATGGAATAGAGTGCACCCTCAGCAAGTTTGTGGATGACACAAAACTGGGAGGAGTGGCTGATAACCCAGAGGGCTGTGCTGCCGTTCAGAGGGACCTGGACAGGCTGGAGCATTGATTCTACTGGTCAAAGGAAATGGCTTTGAAAGGACCAGTCAAATCTGGCAGATCAATGCATGGTTGTGGGACTGGTGTTATAGCCAGGGATATGTTTTTTTAGACCATGGGACTCTCTTTGAGAAAGTTGTCCAGGGAAAGGAACCTCAATCCACCTGACTCTTATTGGTTCGATGCCAGCATGAGCAATAGATGCCCAGAGCCTGGAAAGGGATCAGAGGTCAGCGGGAGATCACCTGAAGAGAAGCACAAAGGAATACCAACCACTCCAGCCAATAAAAGTTTCATCAGAGGCCCAACTTAAATGCCTCTACACAAATGTGTGTAGCATGAGGAATAAGACAAGAGGAAATGGCCTTAAGTTGCTCCAGGGGAGGTTTAGGTTGGATATTAGGAAACATTTCTTCACTGAAAGGGTTGTGAAGTATTGGAATAGGCTGCCCAGGGAAGTAGTTGAGTCATCATCCCTGGGGGTCTTCAAAAAATGTGTGGATGTAGTGCTTAGTGACATGGTTTAATGATGGACTTGGCAGTGCTAGGTTAAAGGTTGAACTAGATGATCTTAGAGGTCTTTTCCAACCTAAATGATTCTATGATTCTATGAGTTAGAGATGTGCGCATGCCTGCAGGGCTATGATCTTACTGGCATCATGGGGATGTGGTGGGATGGCTTCCATGACTGGAGTGTTGGAATGGAAGGATAAAGGCTCTTTAAGAAAGACAGGCAGGGGAGAAGAGGAAGGGGTGTCACCCTCTATGTCAAGGACCAGCTGGACTGCATGGAGCTCTGCCTGGGGACGGATGAGGAGCCGACCTAGAGTTTATCGGTAAGGATCAAAGAGAGGCGAGGGACAAGTGACATTATAGTGGGGGTCTGCTACAGGCCACCAGACCAGGAAGACTGAGCAGATGAGGCACTCTATAGACAGATAGGAGCAGCCTCACATTCACAAGCCCTGGTCCTCATGGGGGACTTCAACCACCCCGATATCTGTTGGAGGGACAGAACAGCAAGGCATAGGCAATCCAGGAGGTTCTTGGAATGCATTGATGATAAATTCCTTCTCTAAGTGGTAGAGGAGCCAATGAGGAGAGGTCCTGTACTGGACCTTGTTCTCACCAACAAGGAGGGATTGATGGGGAATGTGAAGCTCAAGGGCAGCCTTGGCTGCAGTGTCCATGAAATGGTGCAGTTCAAGATCCTTAGGGTAGCGAGGAGGGAACACAGAAAGCTTACTACCCTGGATTTTGGGAGAGCAGACTTTGCCCTCTTCAAGGATCTGCTTGGTAGAGTACTGTGAGATAAAGTCCTGGAGGGAAGAGGGGACCAAGAAAGGTGGTTAATATTCAAGGATCACCTCCTACGAGTTCAGGAACGATGCATCTCAGCAAAGAGGAAGTCAGGCAAAAATGCCAAGAGGCCTGAAAGGATGAACAAGGAGCTCCTAGCCAAAAGCAAAAACAAAAAAGGAAGCCCACAGAGGGAGACATACAGGGATGTCAAGGGCAACAAGAAAGGCTTTGATGGGTACATGAGTTATTAAAGGAAGACTAGGGAAAATGTGGGCCTTCTCTGGAAGGAAACAGGAGACCTGGTTACCTGGACTATTGTGGTGGTTTCACCCTGTGTTGGTTTTACTCAGCTGAGACAACTGAGCTCCACCACAACCACTCTCTCACTCCCCCTCCTCAAAGTCAAAAGGGGGAGAAAATACGATGAAAAGGGCTCAAGCCCTTTGAATTTTAGCTTTTTTTGTTTGTGTGTGAGTTCTATTTGTGCCTTTTAATTCAGTGTCCTGTATTCAGCATGCAACATTTAAGAGACCAATATTATGCAATTATACCAACATTTTTTTATTACTTTTTATTAGGCTGGGCTGTCTTATTCAGTCTAATAGAATTGCATAAACATTTAATAACACATTTGTCTGTAGTTGTTAAATTTAGATCATTCAAAATAAAGCATCTCAGTTGGGGGGGTAAAAAGTGTGCCAAGTCATGAATGATGAGTTGTCTTCTGGAAGGAATGAAAGATAGGCAGAGATTCAAGAGTTAATCTAAAAAGGAAATGTATATACTGGTAAGAAACTTGGATCCTATCTTGATAACAATAAAGTCTGAGTCTCTGTTCTTAATGAAGTATAAAACCTTCATTTTAATCATGCAGAAAAAAAAAAAACAAAACAAAAAACTTGAGGTGGACTAAAAACTGTCTCGGGCCCAGAGTTTAGTGGTCAGTGACACCAAGCCTACCTGGAGGCCAATAACTAGCTGTGTACCCCAGGGGTCAATACTGGGTCCAGTCCTGTTCTGCGTCTTCATTAATGATCTGACATTATTATTACAAAAACATGCTCACCCCAATGAATTTTTGGCCTCATCAGACCAGTCATCCCATCCAAATGCCCATAAAAGCCTTTAAGAAACATTTTCTATGCTCTATTAGAGCATTTTCTATGTGACTATTGTACACAAACATGCATGTTAAAATCCATACTTTTTGTTAGCTAAACCATTTCAAGAGCTGTGTTTTTGAAACTTTGATTCTTTCATGAATTCAACCAAAGGCTGTGCTGGGAGACATTCAGGTAGGTGAGACAAGAGCATTTGCACTATGCTAAAAAATAAATACCTCTGTAGACTACAGAAAATCTGTGTTGGAATGGTCTCCTGAATTTCTCCTGTCTTACTGAGGGCCTTTTAAAGTACCACCCTGTGGTGGGTTGACATTGGGTAGCTGCCAGACCCCCATTCAGCCGCTCTGTCAATCCCCCTCCTGTGGTGGTTTTACTCGGGTGGGCAGGCAAGCTCCACCTCAGCCACTCGCTCACTCCCCCTCCTCAAAGAGAAAGGGGCAGAAAATACAATGAAAAGGGCTCAAGGGTTGAGATAAGGATGGGGAGATCACACAGTAATTATCATGATGGGCAAAACAGACTCAGCATAGGGAGATAGTAAGATTTATTGCCTATTACTAACAAGCTAGAGAAGCGAGAAACAAAGGAAAGAAACCAAAAGCACCTTCCCCCCCATCCACCCTCTTCCACCTCCTCCCCCCGAGCGGCGCAGGGGAACGGGGGAATGGGGGTTATGGTCACTCTATAGCGCTGCTTCGCCGCCGCTCCTTCTCGGTCACTCTCGTCCCCTGTGCTGTGGGGTCCCTCCCACGGAATACAGTCCTTGCTGAACTGATCTGACGTGGGCTGCTCACAGGCAGCAGCTCTTCAAGAACTGCTCCAGATATGGGTCTGTACCACGGGGTCCATCCCTCAGGAGCAAACTGCTCCAACCTGGGTCCCCCACGGGCAGCAGCTCCTGCCAGGTCACCTGCTCCTGTGTGGTCTCCTCTCCACGGGCTACAGGTCCGGCCTGGAATCTGCTCAGGCGAGGGTCCTCCACAGACCGCAGCCTCCTTCAGTGCAGGTCCACCTGCTCCACCGTGGTCTCCTCCACGCGCTGCAGCGTGGAACCCTGCTCCACCGTGGTACTCCATGGGCTGCAGGGGGACAGCCTGCTTCACCATGGTCCTTACCAGAGGTGACAGGGGACTTCTGCTCCGGCTCCCCCTCCTTCTTCACTGACCTTGGCACCTGCAAGTCTGTTCCTCCCTCCTCTCACTCTCCCAGCTGCTGTGTGGCAGCAGTGTTTTGTTTGTTTTTGTTTTGTTTTGTTTTTTTGTTTGTTTTTGGTTTTTTTTCCTGTCTTAAATATGCTCTCACAGAGGCTCAAACAACATCGTTTATTGGCTCGGCTCTGGTCAGCAGTGGGGCCCTTATCTAACATGGGGCAGCTTCTAGATCCTTCTCACAGAAGCCACCCCTATGGCCCCCTGCTACCAATACCTTGCCACGTAAACCCACTACACCTCCTCAACAGTATGGGGGGGAGAAAATAATATGGAAAAACTCATGGGTTCAGATAAAGGCAGGGAGATCACTTTCCAATTACTATCACAGGCATGACAGACTCAACTTGGGGAACATGAATTTAATGTATCGCCAATTAAAAATAGAGTTGGATGGTGAGAAACGAAGACAAAACCTAAAACACTCCCCCCCCCCCTTTTTTTCCCAGGCTCAACTTCACTCCTTCATTCCCAACTCCTTAATTTAATTTCCTCCTCCACTCTGTGCCAAGTAGCACAGGTGGGATGGGGAATGGGAAATGGGGGGTGAGGTGGGGGGGGGGGGAGGCATTTAATATTTATTCTACTGGCCCACCCCTGCATTCTTTTTACCAGTAAAATTGGTATCTTGATCACTCTGTATGTCTTTGGGAGTTCCATACATTTGAATAAGCTCAGTGATGGCTTTCATAGTGGTCTCATGGTTAGCCTTGTAGGGTAGGTAAATAAATAACAGGCCAGAGAAATGATCAACAGCATTAAGAACGTACCACTTTTGTTGGCTACCTGGAAAGAAAGCCTATATAATCTACTTGCTATATTTCTCCAGCCTTTGTGCCCTGACAAAGCTGCCCCCTAGGTCCTGCCAAACATGGTGAGTCCAGCTCAGTACATACAGTGCATTTTTGGTGTGTTTCTTTCTGGGCAGCAGTTGTGCTGCCCAAGATGCAGTTCTTTGTATTACCATAATTTCTAACTCAAAAGGAACTCCTCATCGTCCAAGATTCAGAATTGCATGCTGACAGAAGACATCTTTAGCTTGGTTAAAAACAGCACATTGAAGAGCCGCCCCCCCCCCCCCCCCACACACACACACCTCCTAATCGAAAGGCGTATTCTTTTTTACTAAAGCCTGAATAGGTTGCAGTATATATCTTAAATGAGGTATAAAAGTATGCCAATACCTCTTCAATCCCAGAAACAATTGCACTTGCTTCACTGTTGTGGGCTGTGAAAAACAAGCAATCATTTCTATGGTTTTGCAGGGAATATTTTGTTGAGGTCCTGACCGTAATACCCTCAGAAATATTACTTCTTTACAAGGGCCTTGGACCTTATTAGGTCCACCATAGTGTTTGTAAACTGTCTAATATAGTGGTTTTTTTCTGATTTAACAGCTTGCTCTGTAAGGTCCCTCAATAACATGTTGTCAACGTGGCTGAGGTGATCGGCTCCGGGGCAAATGCTGCAGTGGAGCAGGGGATCAAGGCAGACAGGGCTTTTTTCCTGCATTTAGGCCACTCGAGGCAGCTGAGGGAGCGGCCAGGACCTGGCTACCCAGACAGAGGTCTTGGGGAAACACGCAACCATCCAGGTCTTGGACTGCAGGGTGTGCCCGAGTCTTCTGTCAGTGTCTGACAGCAGCAGCAGTGGGTATGCCTGTGGGCAGTGTGCCTAGGCTGAAGAACTGCTCAGCCTGGTGGCAGAGCTTCGGGAGGAGGTGAGTAGGCTGAGGAGCATCAGGGAGTCAGAGAGGGAAATTGACTGGTGGAAGCATACTCTACCATCCCTGAAACAGACTCATGAGTCAGCCACCACACAAGAAACAAAGGTTCCCCCATCCCACCAGGCAGTAGGAGGGGACCTAGGATATGGCGGGGAATGGAAGCTGGTTTCTGCTCGGGGTGGTAGGTGAGACCTTCCCTGCCATCCTCACCTTCCCGACTACCCTTATGTAACAGGTATGGGGCTCTGGAATTTGACAGTCAAGCAAACGACAATGTAGACGAAAGCCCGTCCCGGTTGAAAGGGGTGCCTAAGGCAAGGCAGCCTACCGCCCCCCCCCCCCCCTCCCCCCCTGCATCACTACATCTTCTATCAAGAAAGAAAGAAGGGTTATCGTCATAGGGGACTCCCTTCTGAAAGGGACAGAAGGCCCGATTTGCCATCCGGACCCAACCCACAGAGAAGTCTGGGGCTCGAGTAGGAGACATAGCTAGAAAAGTCACTCACCTGGTACGGCCCTCTGACTACTACCCGTTACTGTTTTTTCAAGCTGGTAATGATGAAGGAGCAAGGAGAAGTCCAAGGGCAATCAAAAGGGACTTTAGGGCTTTGGGGCGACTACTTAAAGGATCAGGGGCACAGGTTGTGTTTGCCTCTGTCCTTCCGATAGGGGGGAATCGAGGCTGACAAGCAGACTCATCACATTAACACGTGGCTTCGGGACTGGTGCAACCGGCAGAATTTTGGGTTTTTCGATCACGGGAAGGTCTATGCGACACCGGGCCTGCTGGCACCAGATGGGATGCGCCTCTCTCGGAGGGGGAAAAGGATTTTTGCTAAGGAGTTAGCGGGGCCGACAGATAGGGCATTAAGCTAGAGTCGAAAGGGGAAAGGGATAAAACCAGGCCTGCCAGTGATAAGCTATGGGATGGCGCGCTAGAATCAGAGGGACTAGTGTGCTAGCGAGGTCCTTTGGTCTGCTCCACAAGGTGCTGCGTGCAATGAGGCGCATTTGAAGTGCTTCTACACCAATGCACTCAGCATGAGGAAGAAGCTAGAGGAGCTAGAAGTCTTGGCCCAGTCCCAGAGCTACGATAACATTGGCATAAGTGAAATCCGGTGGGATGAGTCCTGTGACTGGTGTGTTACAATAGATGGTTACAGGCTCTTCAGGAGGGACGAGTAGGGCAGGCGAGGTGGGAAGTTGTCACTGTATGTAAAGGAGGGGCTGGACTGTGTGGAGCTTGAAGTTGGCGACGGCAAAGTCGCTGGCTGACATCATCGCAGGACCTCTCTCAATTATTTTTCAAGGATCTTGGGAATCCGGAGAGGTCCTGGTTGACTGGAAGCTGGCAAATGTGCCAATTTTCAAGAAGGGCAAGAAAGAAGACCCTGGCAACTACAGGCCTGTCAGTCTCACGTCAGTGCCAGGTAAAGTTATGGAGAAGATGATTCTTGAAGTTACTGAGGTGCACCTGGGGGACAATGCAGTCATTGGTCCCAGCCAACATGGGTTCACGAGGGGTAGGTCCTGCCTAACAAATTTGATTTCCTTTTATGATAAGATCACCCATCTAGCTGACCAAGGGAAACCAGCTGATGTGATCTTTTTGGACTTCAGCAAAGCTTTTGACACGGTTTCCCATAGGATCCTACTGGACAAAATGTCCAGCATACAACTTAACAAAAACATCATACGATGGGTGAGCAATTGGCTGACAGGCAGGGCTCAAAGGGTTGTGGTAAATGGGGCCACATCTGGCTGGCGGATGGTCACTAGTGGGGTCCCTCAAGGCTCCATTTTAGGGCCAGTCCTCTTCAATGTCTTTATAAATGATTTGGATGTAGGACTAGAAGGTGTTTTGAGCAAATTTGCCGACGACACCAAACTTGGAGGAGTTGTGGACTCGGATGAGGGTGGAAAGGCCTTGCAGAGAGATCTGGACAGACCGGAGAGCTGGGCAATCACCAACCACATGAAGTTTAACAAAGGCAAGTGCCGGGTCCTGCACCTGGGACAGGGCAACCCTGGCTATACGTACAGACTGGGCGACGAGACGCTGGAGAGCAGCCCCGCAGAGAGGGATCTGAGGGTTGTGGCTGATAGCAAGCTGAATATGAGCCAGCAGTGTGCTCTGGCAGCCAGGAGGGCCAACTGTATCCTGGGATGCATCAAGCACGGCATTGCTAGTCAGTCGAGGGGAGTGATTGTCCCGCTCTACTCTGCGCTGGTGCAGCCTCACCTCGAGTACTTTGTGCAGTTCTGAGCACCACAGTACAAAAAGGATGTGAAACTGTTGGAGAGTGTCCAGAGGAGGGCTATGAAGATGGTGAAGGGCCTAGAGGGGAAGACATATGAGGAGCGGCTGAGGTCACTGGGCCTGTTCAGCCTGGAGAAGAGGAGGCTGAGGGGGGACCTCATCGCAGTCTACAACTTTCTCATGAGGGGGAGTGGAGAGGCAGGTGACCTATTCTCTGTAATCACCAGTCATAGGACCCGCGGGAACAGTGTCAAGCTGAGGCAGTGGAAGTTTAGGCTGGACATCAGGAAGAGGTTCTTCACCGAGAGGGTGGTCGCACACTGGAACAGGCTCCCCAGTGAAGTAGTCACTGCACCAAGCCTGTCTGAATTTAAGAAGCGATTGGACTGTGCACTTAGTCACATGGTCTAAACTTTTGGGCAGACCTGTGCGGTGCCAGGAGTTGGACTTGATCATCCTTATGGGTCCCTTCCAACTCGGGATATTCTATGATTCTATGATTCTGTGACATATGGTTCTCTCCCTGATAGAATAATAGAAACAAATTTGAAATATTTTACTATGCTTAGTTAGATAGAAGGAAGACTAGAAACTTTGTATGTCTAATGCTACCTTACTCACTAAAGAATCAGCCTTATCTGTAAGACCATACAGAATTGTAACACAGGACGGGGGAAGGAGGCGGGGGGTGGGGGGGGTGGGGGTGGGGCAAGATAACCTAGGCCTGTAGGATGTGCCTGTAAAGAACAGGTGAGGAAGTCATGGTATTCACGTCTTTGGATACGTAAATAGTTTAGTATGCATGGCTAAGTTGGAACAACAAGGTAAGAAAGCAGAGCATGAGCAAGAACTGGGTTCAAGCAGTGAACATAGTGAGGAAGACTACCGATGACCACCAGAGATCCCCAGAAGACCACCAGTGGAAACAAATGCGCATGTGTCAGGAACATTTATATATTTTAACGAATTATGGGAAATAGTATGAATAAGTTAATTATTTATCAGAAATCTAATGAATATGTATGTTTTAATTGTATATGACCCCTGTAGCCTGGACAATTTGGCACGCACACTAGGTGGAGCGATCCCCTGTGCATCCGGTGCTGCAATTGAAGAATGCCTGCTTTCTAAAACTCAAAAGTGAGTCTTAAGAGAGTTTCTTTGACCAACTTTTACCATATCACTGTCCTGTTCTGTTTTTAATGGCAATAAATTAATCTTCCCCAAGTTGAGTCTGTTTTTCCTGTGCTGCTAATTGGTGAGCAATCTCCCTGTCCTTATCGCTGTCCACTAGCATTTTCATCTTATTTTCTCTCCCTGTCCTGCTGAGGAGGGGAGGTGAGAGAGTGGCTCAGTGGGTAACTGTCAGCCAGCTAAGGTTAACCCAACAAATCAACTGAAACTGGATGCTCTATGGGAGAGGGGATCATATAAGGAATGCAATGGTAACAGGTGATATGGGAGGCATGTACAGAGAATGTGCTTAAAGATTCTGAGTAGCTTATGTTACAGGATACAACTCTAGTATTTATAAGCTAACAGCTTGGCCATGGATTTCCTCCCCATGCCACAAAAAAGCTGATAGCTGCTATTCTTTCTCCGGTTCCACTCATGAAGTTAAGCACATGGTAGTGAACAGCAAATGCTGTAAATGTCATGACTTGCCACATAGTACAAAGCCAACATTAACAACAATAGTCAGTGTACACAGTCCTGTTTATCCTAGAGATCCTAGAAGCCCTTTGTAAACTTCACAGATCACTTTATGACAACCAAGTTAAGGGAAAATGGCCAGGGTCAGAATGAAAACGAGTGCCATGGGCTACCCTTACCCACCCAGTCACAGCCCTCACCAGTGACACAAAACAAACCTTCAGCCATAAGCAGTAAGACTCAAGAATTGGCTTAAAGCAGGTAATAATTGCTGTCAGCTTTTAAGGTGCTGAACATATAACCATTTCTGCCTTAGTCTCTTCCTGAGTAAAATAACTGTTCCATCCAGTGCTGCTGACCATTATTTGTATCTATTTAAGTAAACTGAAACATTATACAATACCCAAAAGTTACAATTTCCATTTTTCTTAGCAATGTATAAGAACATACTTTAATAGCTTTTAAGTTTTGGGACAAATTTGATAATCTACTCTTCATTTTTATTTGCTGTTTTTTCACTACAGCCAGGCAAACATCCCAAATTTCTACCCAGAGAAAAAAGAATGTTCTAAGATTTATTATTAGAAAATAAAGCCAGCATATATAAACAGCAGGACATGCCAATATTATTCTGATTAAGTCTTTCCAATTTTACTAAAACTAATACCAAAACTGAGTAAATACTCAGAACTAGGTTCTTCATATGCCAACACCTAAATCATCTCACAAAGACTGCTCAGTGTAAAAGCAGAATCAGTCACATGAATGCAGTAAGGTGACTGAACAAAACCTCAGTTATTACTGATTATAGTAGTTCGCTTACCCTATAGTAATCTGTGCTGTACACATCTCTAGACATCCCAAAATCCCCAATCTTCACCAGCAGGTTCTCATCAACCAGGCAATTCCGGGTAGCAAGATCTCGATGCACAAAGTGCTGTGATGCCAAGTAAACCATACCAGCTGCAATCTGCTGGGCAATGTGAATCATCTGTGATTGGGTCAGTTCAGCAGGACGGTTGCCTTCTGCCATCAGTACTGCATCTGGTCCATGTGCCCTGCACCAAAATACAAGCTGATGAAGTAATAGGACGCTTGTAAGCTAGAGAAGTGAAAGGCATTAGTGGGCCCTAAACCACAGAAGTGACTCACTCAAAAAAATGACAGAAAGAGCTATAAATTCATTGGTGAAATAGGGAAGAATTTGTCTCTTGTCTTTTTTCCCTTACTGTTTTCTTTCATGGTGAGAAAGACAGGTGGTTTGAAGAGTGTTTCGCAGTGGACAATATATTGCTCATGGGAATAAGGCAGATGATTCATAACAATGTCTAAGTATTAAATTTTTTATTTTTTATTTTTTTCTGGTGCAAGGTTAGCAAATGTAACTGTTTGGTAACTGATGAAAATATTATCACTGTCTAAGAGTGAAAGGCCATGATGTACCATGCATAGAACCACTTTTCCTATGACCAGCATTCCTTACAGGGAGACAGGCCAGTAAGCACTTGCATCTTTTCTTTAAGAAGATAGAGCTAACTTCCTTCTCAGGTGCTGTCTGAGAAACAAATGTAGCAATTTTAGATTTACAATTCTAATTTCACATCCATATGCACAGCATGATACTGATTTTGCTGATTTCAACACTGAGGGTGAGTTCTGCCCAACATGGGAATTCTCAACAATGGGAAGAGGACACAAAACACACTCTAGTTAGAACAACTAAACAACTTCAGAAATAGTTCTTCAAGATCTAGCAAGCCCCTAAGATACACTAATCAACTGACTCATGAGAAACTTCTATATGTTCTAGGGCAAGGAAAGCCCTTTTGCATTTAGAAAGCCCAACAAAGCACTATAACGTGCTTCATCTATATTGAGGTGTCACATCACAACGATGTCATATATATATTTCACATACTGGTACCCTGAGGATATAGATAAAAATATGCCTATATAGTACCATTTTATGGCAGGCATTACTAGCCAGTCCTTAGCCAGTTAATGAGGTGATCTAACCTCATTCCTCGTTTGATACACCCTATAATATTCTGAATACCCCTTTGTCCTGGTTTTGGCTAGGATAGAGTTAATTTTCCTCCTAGTAGTTAGTATGGTGCTGTGTTGTGGTTTAACCTGGCCGGCAGCTAAGCACCACACAGCCGTTCATACCACAAGTGGCATACCACTTGGCTGCCTTTGATTCCAGTTCATATTGGAGTTCTAGCATGTCTGGCACTGCAGCACTCAGCAGTGGTGTGACTTCATTCAGGCCACGATACTCCACTGTTAGTCTCCACTCGCCATTAGACTTTCGCACTAGCCATATGGGAATATTAAAAGGTGAATGAGTCTTGCTGATCACTCCTTGGCTCTCCAGTTGACGAATTAGCTGATGGATGGGAATCAGGGAGTCTCAGTCGATGCAATATTGCCGGTGGTGCACAGCTGTGGTAGCGATTGGCACCTGCTGTTCTTTGACCCTCAGAATCGACCATTCAACCATCAAATCCACACAGTCCAATAAACCCGATTGTCCCTTTCCTCTCCCTGGCTGCAGGAAGGGCCCCTCTAATCCTGGTCATAATATTCATTACTGTGTCTGGGGGACTGCCTGCTGAAAATTGGAGCAGAAAGTTTCTCAGATAACCCCCCTTTTGTGATTGTTTTTCCTTGCAACTCACATACCCATGCCTCTAGGGTCGAGGTAGATTTTCCATCCCATTTTCTCATGTCCTCTCCATGGTCACGTAGGTAAAACCACAGGGTGGCACGGGGTGTGTACCCACCATATCATCTTCCTTGAACAGAAAGACGCTTACCCCTAATAGCTGAGACACTGGTTTGTACAGGTGGGGAGGAAGATAGATTCTCTTTAAGTTGGTGGACCTCTTCAGAAAGTTTCTCCAGAGTATTCTCTTTGTTATCTTTGAATTGGTGGAATTCTTGAGAAAGTTTTTCCACAGCAGAGATGCAGGCCTGTAGGGAAGAGAGACTTTCTTTGTACTGCCAGAGTTGTTCAGCCAATTCATCCACCGTGGGTTCCTCATGCTCTTTCCAGGTCATTACTGCCAATGAGCTGGCATATGATGATGGTGAACTCCGTACAAACTTCCTCCACATGGGTATGTGTATGCTTGACTTCATCTAGATCTTTGGATAGCTGGTCATTGTCTAGGTCATCATAAATCACCTCCCGTACGGCTAATTCCCTCGGGTACCGGATTCCCTTCTCCATGGTGGTCCATTTGCCTGGTAGACATACAAGATCTTCCTTGAAGGGAAGGACATACAAGTCCATGGGGCCTGGTGGGATTCATCCCAGGGTGCTTAGAGAGCTGGCTGATATCATCGCAGGACCTCTCTCAGTTATTTTTCAATGGTCTTGGGAATCTGGAGAGGTCCCAGTAGACTGGAAGCTGGCAAATGTTGTCCCAATTTTCAAGAAGGGTAAGAAAGAAGACCCTGGCAACTACAGGCCTCTCAGTCTCACGTCAGTGCCCAGTAAAATTATGGAGAAGATTATCCTTGAAGTTATTGAAGCGCACCTGGGGGACAATGCAGTCATAGGTCCCAGACAACATGGGTTCATGAGGGGTAGGTTCTGTTTGACTAACTTGATTTTCTTTTATGATAAGATCACCCATCTAGTCGATTGAGGGAAGCCAGCTGATGTGTTCTTCTTGGATTTCAGTAAAGCTTTCAATACAGTTTCTCATACGATCCTACTGGACAAAAAGTCCAGCATACAGCTAGATAAAAACATCAAACGATGGGTGAACGACTGGCTAACGGATATGGCTCAAAGCATTATGGTAAATGGGGTTTATATCAGGCTGGCAGACAGTCAGCCAGTGCTCCATTTTAGGGCCAGTTCTTTTCAATATTTTCATAAATGATTTGGATGTAGGACTAGAAGGCGTTTTGAGTAAATTTGCTGATGACACTAAACTTGGAGGAGTTGTTGACTTTGTTGAGGGTGGAAAGGCCTTGCAGAGAGATCTGGACAAACTGGAGAGCTGGGCGATCACCAACCGCATGAAGTTTAACAAGAGCAAGTGCCAGGTCCTGCACCTGGGAAGGGGCATCCCTGGCTATACGTGCTGAGTGGACGACGAGACGCTGGAGAGCAGCCCCACAGAGAGGGAGCTGGGCGTTTTGGTCGGATAGCAAGCTGAATATGAGCCAGCAGTGTGCCCTGGCAGCCAGGAGGGCCAACCGTATCCTGGGATGCATCAAGCATGGCATTGCTAGTCGGTCGAGGGAGGTGATTGTCCCGCTCTACTCTGCGCTGCTGCGGCCTCACCTCGAGTACTGTGTGCAGTTCTGGGCACCACAGTACAAAAAGGATGTGAAACTGCTGGAGAGTGTCCAGAGGAGGGCTACGAAGATGGTGAAGGGCCTAGAGGGGAAGACGTACGATGAGTGGCTGAGTTCACTTGGCCCGTTCAGCCTGGAAAAGAGGAGGCTGAGGGGAGACCTCGTCACGGTCTACAGCTTCCTCCTGAGGAGAAGTGGAGGGGCAGATGCTGATCTGTTCTGTTTAGTGACCAGTGATAGGACCCGAGGGAATGGAGTCAAGCTGCGACAGGGGAGCTTCAGGCTGGACATCAGGAAAAGGTTCTTCAATGAGGGGGTGGTCACGCACTGGAACAGGCTCCCCAGGGAAGTAGTCACGGCACCAAGTCTGTCGGAGTTTAAGAAGTGTTTGGACTGTGCACTTAGTCATATGGTCCGAATTTTTGGGTAGACCTGTGTGGTGCCAGTATTTGGACTCGATGATCTTTATGGGTCCCTTCCAACTCGGGATATTCTATGATGCTATGACACATTGATCCGTGAAACGGGTCCCATGGTCATACAACCAGACTTGCAAACAGACCTGCAAGCTTCTGAGACACAGGTTCCTACTGCCCAGAGTCAAGTCACTCAGGGATACAGCTCATTCCTTGCCCGTTACTGCATTTTCCCCAGAGTCTCATTACCCTGATGATACCCTGCTTGATGTACCAATTGCAGGTAAAAAGGATTCTCAGAAGTAATTGTGCAGTTTGATACCATCAGGCAAAATGTAAGACCACAACAGGAGTTAAATAGCTATTAGTTTATTAACGACATATTTACATTCCAATCAGCGTGAGGAGCCCCAGAGCATTGCAAGGGAAAAGCAGACAGTTGGGTCAGGCATCCAATCAAGGTTCAACTCAGGGATGTCCTTGACTCAACTTATATACTTTTTTCTTTTTAACAGCAGATGATATATTATGCCCATGTGTTTACACATCAAACAATACAATGCTGTAATGATTAGAAACTAAGGTCACTGTGACCTGATGATTAACAGCAGGGACAGGATGTTTGTTTCATGAACTAGAATTAGATCGTGTATACTAAGCCATGTCCTTGACTCCTTGCCAGTTTTCTGAGTCCTCCCCTTACAGAAGATAAAAGTTGGTAACTTCTGGGTAAAAAGGAAAAAAATTATCAGTGGAGCTCTGTGCTGATGTGCAGGCGTTCTGCGTAGTCTTCTATATAAGATTAGCATCCAGGTTTTTGTCTGATGATAGGCTTTAATAAGTGGTTCCTGCACTGAAATGCAAAGGGAAAGAGAAAGTAAGTTCCTAGTGTCTTTGTCCCCTTGTACAACCAGAATAGCACAACCTTTATTAAATTATTCCATCTTCAGTATAACTCTTCCCCCTCCAGTGCTCTCTACTAAAGCAGGATTATAGCTGAGGTTTTAAATGTACAGAAGTAAAGATGTTCCAAAACAAGATTTTCCTTCCATGGGAAAGTTCAGCATTTCAAAATTACTTTTTGCTTTAAAATCAGAATGGAAATTAAAACAGAGGACAATATTCGTTTTGTATCATTTTTGAAATTGAAATGTTGAAATGGAAAAATGTGCATCTTCAGTAACATTGAAATGTTTTGGTATTTTAAAATCAAAAGTCCATTTTGGGAAAATATTTCAAAACTGGGTTTAAGGATTTTTTTTTTTGGATCAGCATTTTATGGGAAACAAAAAGCTTTTTTTCATTTTGGTATGTTGCATTTCACTCTTTATTTTAGAAAGCCAAAAAAGTAACTGAAAATCAACATTTTTCCTGCTGCTGAATCTTTAAAACTTTATTTTACATCATTACAATTTTTCAGTCAAATTTTTTGAATTTTGAATTTCCTGGTCTTATATATGTTCAAGATTGGACACGTTTTGTTTTATTCCTATATCCGTTTCCATGAATTTTCTTGTTGAACTCATCTGGGAAGGGGAGTGACTCTAAAAGAGAAAAGGGGCTGTATGCAATTGCAAGTGATATCAAACTAGTCCAAACCTTCTTGGATTAAAGGTGAAACTCCACTGATTTCAATAGAGCTTTAAATACTGGCACCAACAGATAATTTGTCCCCTGTAGAGCTCTACTCTACTCTGTACTGGTGCAGCCTCACCTCAAGTAACTTGTGCAGTTTTGGGCGCCACAATATAAGAAGGACATAAAACTATTAGAGAGTGTCCAAAGGAGGGCAACAAAGATGGTGAAAGGGGAAGATGTATGAGAAGTGGCTGAGGTCACTTGGTTTGTTCAGCTTAGAGGAGACTGAGGGGCAATCTCATTGTGGTCTACAGCTTCCTCACAAGGGGGAGCAGAGGAGGTGATGATCTCTTCTCTCTGGTGGCCAGTGATAGGACCCAAGGGAACACCATGAAGCTGCATCAGAGGAAGTTCAGGTTGGATATTAGGAAAAGGTTCTTCACTGAAAGGGTGGTCGCGCACTGGAACAGGCTCTCCAGGGAAGTGGTCAGGCACCAAGCCTGCTGGAGTTTAAGAAGCATTTGGACAATGCTCTCGGACATACGGTTTGATGTTTGGGTGGTCCTGTATGGACTTGATGATTACAGTCACTCACTGAGGCAATCGGCTCTGGGGCAGATTCATTCTGCAGCGGAGTGGGGGATCATGGCGTGCAGGGGGTTCTCTACATGGAGGCCCCTTTGAGGCATCTGAGGGAGCCTCCAGGACCCTTGCGAGGGTGGCTGACGAGACTTGGGTGGAGCCAGGAGTGCCCTTCCTCTGTCTTATGAAGGTATCCCTTAGGGAGCGCAAGCAACCAGGAGTGTGGCAAACAGAGCAGGAAAACAGGCGTAGCACGGCAGTCAGGGTGTGGCATGGCAGTTTGCGTGGCAGTTTGTGCAGGCAGGGCACAGGGTGGGTCATTTTGTATTCTGGGATCAGCAGAGGAAGGGCCTTCTACTGCAACAGAAATGGTGTCCACCCGCTGAGCCTGATGGTCTGAGGCTGAAACCCATACGGGGGGCCACAACCACCCCAGGCAGATGCCTCCACCCAAACAGACCTCCCAAGGATCAAAACAGCTGCCCAGACCCTCAGTTCTGGGGAACTCCAGTATCTGGAAGTCCCCCTAGGGCCTGAAGGCAGAGGTGGGTGTCTTAGCTGCAAGTGTGCCCATCTGGATGAGCTTTTCAAACAGGTGGCTCTGTTGCAGGAGGAGCTCACCAGACAGTGTAGCATTCGGGAATCCGAACAGGAGACTGACAAATGGTATTAAACGTTTACTCAGTCCAAGCAACAGCCCTGTCTAAAGTCCAGGCAAGGGGTAGGGAAACAAGCGTGCAGCCCCAAATGAGCACATTTGAAAGACTCACAGGATGAGGGAGAGTGGACCCTTGTCTCTGATCGGAGACGGAGGAGGAGTCTCCCCCTTGCCCGTCAAGTGCCCTTGCGCAACAGATATGATGTTCTAGGGCAGGAAAGAGGAGACTCTGGGAGAACTAGTAAAAGCCTCAGAAAGATGAACCACAGGGAACTCAGAAAGGCCGACCACACAAAGTCGGCTCAGTCTACCACCTGCATCAGAACCAGTGCAACAAAGAAGGCATGAAGGGTGTTAGTCATTGGAGACTCCTCTCTGAGGGGCACCGAGGCTCCCATTTGCCGTTCAGACAATCTCTCCAGAGAGGTTTGCTGCCTGCCTGGGGCCCGTATTCGTGATATTACGAAGAGGCTACCAAGTCTGGTGGGTCCCAAAGACTACCACCCCTTCCTACTTTTTCAAGTAGGATCATACAACGCTGTAACAAGGAAACTCCAAAATATCAAAAAGGATTTTATGTCCCTTGGAAAGATGTTGAAGGGATTGGGAGCGCAAGTAGTGTTCTCCTCTGTCCTCCCAGCTGGTGACTGGGAACCAGGAAGAAGGAGACGAACGGGCCAAGTGAATGATTGGCTGTGAGGCTGGTGCCATGCTCAAGGCTTTGGGTTCTACGACCTTGGATGCAGTTTTGAGGGACAGGGCATGCTGATGCCAGATGGGGCGCAGCTGTCCAGGTGGGGCAAGAGTGTTCTGGGCAGCAAGTTGGCTGGGCTTATCAGGAGGCCTTTACACTAGATGCGGTGGGGGAAGGGGATACGCCTCTGAGTGAAGAAAGCATACCTGAGAACACTATCACTCTAAGTAACAACAGGGAAAACACTTGTGAACTGTCCCAATGCAATCAGGAAGGGTTCTGGAAATGTGATACGATATACAGCCTAGCTGAAGTGCCTCTACACCAACGCATGCAGCATGGGAAACAAGCAGGAGGAGTTGGAGACTATGGTGCAATTAGACAAATCGTGCCTAACCAATTTGGTGGCCTTCTATGATGGAGTGACTGCATCAGTTGACAAGGGAAGACCGACCAATGTCATCTACCTGGACTTCTGCAAGGCCTTTGACACGGTCCCACATGACATCCTGGTCTCCAAATTGGAGGGATATGGATTTGAAGGGTGGACCATCCGGTGGATAAGGAGTTGGCTTGAAGGTCACACCCAGAGAATGGTGGTCAATGGCTCTATGTCCAGGTGGAGGCCGGTGACGAGTGTTGTACCTCAAGGGTCTGTCCTGGGACTGGTACTGTTTAATATCTTCATCAACGACATAGACAGTGGGATCGAGTGCACCCTCAGCAAGTTTGCAGATGACACCAAGCTGAGTGGTACAGCTGATACAATAGAAGGAAGAGATGCCATCCAAAGGGACCTGGACAGGCTTGAGAAGTGGGCCCATGTGAATCTAATTAGGTTCAGCAAGTCCAATGCAAGGTGCTGCACCAGGGTTGGGGCAATCCCAGACAGGAGTACAGACTGTGAGAAGAACTCATTGAGAGCAGCCCTGCAGAGAAGGACTTGAGGGTTCTGATGCATGAAAAGCTTGACATGAGCCAGCAGTGCACACTTGCAGCCCAGAAGGCCAACTGCATCGTGAGCTAAATTAAAAGAGGTCAAGGGAGGTGATTGTCCCCCTCTACTCTGCCCTTGTGAGGCCCCACTTGGAGTACTGCATCCAGGTCTGGAGCCCCCAGCACAAGAAAGTCGTTGATCTGTTAGAACGAGTCCAGAGGAGGGCCACAAAGATGATCAGAGGGCTGGAGCACCTCTCCTACAAAGAAAGGCTGAGAGAGCTGGGGTTGTTCAGCCTAAAGAAGAGAAGTTCTGGAGTGGCCTCATTGCAGCCTTTCAGTACCTGAAGGGGACTTATAAAAAGGATGGAGAGTGACTCTTTGCTCAGTCAGATAATGACAGGATGAGGGGGAGTGGTTTTAAACGAAAAGAGGGGAGATTTAGATTAGAGGTTAGGAGGAAATTCTTCCCTCAGAGGATGGTGAGGCACTGGAACAGGTTGCCCAGAGAGGTTGTGGATGCCCCATCCCTGGAGGTGTTCAAGACCAGGTTAGATGAGGCCCTGAGCAACCTGGTCTATCAGGTGGCATTGCTGACTATGGCAGGGGTGTTGGAACTAGATGATATTTAAGGTCCCTTCCAACCCAGGCCATTCTATGATTCTATGATTCTATGATTCTATGATTCTATGATTCTATGATTCTATGATTCTATGATTCGAGATATGACCTGTTTGCTATCATGGAAACATGGTGGGATGGAACACATAACTGGAACATTGGAATAGAGGGCTACAAACTCTTCAGAAGGGATAGACAGGGAAGGAAAGGAGGGGGTGTTGCCCTCTATGTTAGGGAAGGGATTGATTGTGAAGAGATGCTTCTGATAAACAGCCACGGACAGGTTGAGAGCTTGTGGGTAAAGAGTTAAGGAGGATAAAATAAAGGACAGCTTGTGGTTGGGATCTTCTACAGGCCACCTAATCAAGGGGAGCCTGTGGATGAGGCATTCTTGCTCTAACTGCAAGAAGCATCAAGTTCACACACTCTCATCTTGATGAGAGACTTCAACCACACGGATGTCTGCTGGGAAAACTGCACAACAGGCTGTAAGCAATCCAGGAGATACCTAGAATTTGTTGAGGATAACTTCCTGGTCCAGGTATTAGACAAACCAACCAGAGGAGAAGTTTTGTTTAAGAACCAGTTCCCTCAAAAAAAGCACGGAGGGTGTTGGTAATTGGAGATTCCTCTCTGAGAGGCGCTGAGGCACCCATTTGCCACCCAGACAATATCTCGAGAGATGTTTGCTGCCTGCCTTGGGCCCATATTCGTGACATCACAAACAGGCTACCAAGCTTGGTCAAGCTGGAGGACTATCACCCATTCCTGCTCTTTCAAGTAGGGACAACTGAGGCCGCGACAAGGAGACTTAGAAACATCAAAAGGGAATTTATGTCCCTTGGAAAGATGCTGAAGGGATCAGGAGCACAAGCAGTGTTCTCATCAGTCCTCCCAGTTGGAGACTGGGACCTGCAGAGGAGGCGGCGTATGGATCAGGTGAATGATTAGCTGGTATCATGATCAAGGTTTCAGTTTCTGTGATCTCAGGCATGCTTTTGAGAGACTGGGCATGCAGACACAGGATGGGGCACACGTGACCAAGTGGGGCAAGAGTATTTTGGGCAGCAAGCTGGCTGGACTCATTAGCAGGGCTTTAAACTAGATTCTGTGGGGGAAGGGGATGTACCTGTAAGTGACTCAAAAGCACCCCTGAATGACGATACTTTAAAAATCAACAGGGAAACACCTGTGAATCATCCCATAGTAATTAAGGACTCCTCTAAAAAGGCAAGGATGAGACCCATAGGCCAAGTGAAGTGCTTCTACACCAACGCACACTGCATGGGAAACAAGCAGGAGGAGTTGGAAGCCACGGTGCAATTAGAAAACTATAATCTAATGGCTATCACTGAAATGGGGTGCGATGAATCACACAGATGGAACACTGGAATAGAGGGCTACAAGCTTTACAGGAGTGACAAGCAGGAAGGGAAGGGTGGGGGTGTTGCCCTCTACGTTAAGATTTGGATAGACTGTGAAGAATTCCCTCTAAGAAACAGCCAAGAAAAGGCTGAGAGCCTGTGGGTAAAAATAAAAGCACAGACCAAAAACGGACATCTTGTGTCTGGGGTCTGTTGTGGTTTAACCCGGAGAGCAGCTAACCACCACACAACCATTCGCTCACCCTCCCCCCTCCCTCTCTGGGATGGGGGAAATAAACGGGAAAGTGAAGCCTGTGAGTTGAGATAAAGGCAGTTTATTAAGACACGAAAATGATAATAATAATAATGATAATAGTACTACTAATAATAATGTGTACAAAACCAGTGATGCACAATGCAATTGCTCACCGCCCGCTGACCGATGCCCAGCCTATCCCCGAGCAGCCGCCCCCCCACCCCGGCCAGCCACCCCTATATATTGTTTAGCATGACGTCAGATGGTATGGAATACCCCTTTGGCCAGTTTGGGTCAGCTGTCCTGGGTCTGTCCCCTCCCAGCTCCTGCTGCACCCCTAGCCTGCTCGCTGGCAGGACAGAGCGAGAAGCTGAAAAGTCCTTGGCTTGGTGTAAGCACTGCTCTGCAACAATTAAAACATCAGCATGTTATCAGCGCTCTTCTCATCCTAATCCAAAACATAGCACCCTACCAGCTACCAGGAGGAAAATTAACTCTGTCCTAACTGAAACCAGGACAGATATCCACCCCTTATTCCATACCATTTATGTCATGCTCAAGTTACACTCTTTCCAATACATTCTAATTAATCACCATTTTCATCTATGGTATATAGCAATCATGGTAGTGATGACATACAGTATTATATAATAATTAACATAATACAATTCAACTCATGGGCTATTCTCACCCAGTATTAAATTCCCTTGAGGTACAACCGGACCTCCCCATTCTTTTGCATTACCCACCAAGTGCATCCAGGTCCCTGGGCAAAAGCAATCCCACGGATGAGTTTGCCTTTTCCTGAGGCAGGAATAGCCCAGACTGTCTTACCCAGCATGTTTCTTACGTGCACTACAGGAACTTTATCCCCTTCTACAGTGCGTAACAGGTTTGATGGGGCAGGTCCAGTTCGGTTGGCAGATCCCCTAGTATTCACTAACCAGGTGGCCTTTGCCAAATGTGTATCCCAGTTTTTGAATGTCCCAGCACCCATTGCTTTCAGTGTAGTCTTCAACAGTCCATTGTATCGTTCAACTTTCCCGGAGGCTGGTGCATGATAGGGGATGTGATACACCCACTCAATACCATGCTCTTTGGCCCAAGTGTCTATAAGGTTGTTTCGGAAATGAGTCCCATTGTCTGACTCAATTCTCTCTGGGGTGCCATGTCGCCATAGGACTTGCTTTTCAAGGCCCAGGATAGTGTTCCGGGCGGTGGCATGGGGCACAGGATACGTTTCCAGCCATCCGGTGGTTGCTTCCACCATTGTAAGTACGTGGCGCTTGCTGTTGCGGGTTTGAGGGAGTGTGATGTAATCAATCTGCCAGGCCTCTCCATATTTATATTTCAGCCATCGTCCTCCATACCAAAGAGGCTTTGACCGTTTGGCTTGCTTGATTGCAGCACATGTTTCACAATCATGAATAACCTGTGCTATAGTGCCCATGGTCAGGTCCACCCCTCGATCACGAGCCCATCTGTATGTTGCATCCCTGCCTTGATGGCCTGAGGTGTCATGGGCCCATCGGGCTATAAATAATTCACCTTTATGTTGCCAGTCCAGGTCCACCTGAGCCACTTCAATCTTAGCAGCCTGATCCACCTGCTGGTTGTTTTGATTTTCTTCAGTAGCCTGATTCTTGGGCATGTGAGCATCTACATGGCGTACCTTTACAACCAGGTTCTCTACCCGGGCAGCAATATCTTGCCACAATGCAGCAGCCCAGATGGGCTTGCCCCTGCGCTCCCAGTTGTTCTGCTTCCATTGCTGTAACCACCCCCACAGGGCACTTGCTACCATCCATGAATCAGTATAGAGATAGAGAACTGGCCACTTTTCTCGTTCAGCAATATCTAAAGCCAGCTGGATGGCTTTCACTTCTGCAAACTGACTCAGCAGCTTCTGCAACTCGTCGTGTAGGACTCCATACAGCAGCTTTCCATCTCTGATGCTTTCCCACAGTACAACAGGACCCATCAGTGAACAGGGCATATTGCTTCTCATTTTCTGGTAGCTTCTTGTACAGTGGGGCTTCTTCAGCACCGGCCACCTCCTCCTCTGGTGATATCCCAAAATATTTGCCTTCTGGCCAGTCCATAATCACCTCCAAGATTCCTGGGCGACTGGGGTTTCCTATTCGAGCCCGCTGAGTAATCAGTGCAACCCACTTGCTCCATGTAGCATCAGTTGCATGATGTGTAGAGGGGACCCTTCCTTTGAACATCCAGCCTAGCACCGGCAGTCAGGGTGCCAGGAGGAGCTGCGCTTCAGTACCAACCACTTCCGAAGCAGATCGAACTCCTTCATATGCTGCCAATATCTCCTTTTCAGTTGGAGTGTAGGGGGCCTCAGATCCTCTGTATGCCCGACTCCAAAACCCTAGGGGTCGACCTCGAGTTTCCCCAGGCTCTTTCTGCCAGAGGCTCCAGGTGGGACCATTCTCCCCGGCTGCAGTGTAGAGCACATTCTTTACATCTGGTCCTGCTCGGACTGGCCCAAGGGCTACTGCATGAACTATTTCATGTTTAATTTCACAGTATCACAGTATCACAGATTTCTAGGTTGGAAGAGACCTCAAGATCATCGAGTCCAACCTCCGACCTAACACTAAGTACTCCACTAAACCATATCGCTAAGCTCTACATCTAAACGTCTTTTAAAGACCTCCAGGGATGGTGACTCCACCACCTCCCTGGGCAGCCCGTTCCAATGCTTAATAACCCTTTCGGTAAAGAAGTACTTCCTAACATCCCACCTAAAACTCCCCTGTCGCAACTTTCGCCCATTCCCCCTCGTCCTGTCACCAGGCACGTGGGAGAACAGACCAACCCCCACCTCTCTACAGCCTCCTTTAAGGTAACTGTAGAGAGCGATAAGGTCGCCCCTGAGCCTCCTCTTCTCCAGGCTGAACAAGCCCAGCTCCCTCAGCCGCTCCTCGTAAGACTTCTTCTCCAGACCCCTCACCAGCTTGGTCGCCCTTCTCTGGACTCGCTCGAGCACGTCCATGTCAATTTGTTCAAAGGCTTGTTGTTGCTCGGGGCCCCATTTGAAATCATTCTTCTTACGGGTTACTTGGTAGAGCGGGTTTACGATCAGACTGTAATTTGGAATGTGCATTCTCCAAAACCCCACGACTCCTAGGAAAGTTTGTGTTTCTTTTTTGCTAGTTGGTGGAGGCACAGCTGTTATTTTGTTGATCACATCCATTGGGATCTGATGACATCCATCTTGCCATTTTATTCCTAAAAACTGGATCTCTCGTGCAGGTCCTTTGACTTTATTTTGTTTTATGGCAAAACCGTCCTTCAGAAGGATTTGGACTATTTTCTTCCCTTTCTCGAAATCTTCCTCTGCTGTGTCACCCCACACAATGATGTCATCAATGTACTGCAGGTGTTCGGGAGCTTCCCCCTGCTCCAGCGCAGACTGGATCAGTCCATGGCAAATGGTAGGGCTGTGTTTCCACCCCTGGGGCAACCGATTCCAGGTGTATTGGACTTCCCTCCAAGTGAAAGCAAACTGTGGCCTGCACTCTGCTGCTAAAGGGATGGAGAAAAATGCATTAGCGATATCAGTTGTGGCATACCACTTGGCTGCCTTTGATTCCAGTTTGCATTGGAGTTCTAGAATGTCCAGCACTGCAGCGCTCAGTGGTGGCGTGACTTCGTTCAGGCCACGATAGTCCACTGTTAGTCTCCACTCACCATTAGACTTTCGCACTGGCCATATGGGACTATTAAAAAATGCATGGAGCATCTGGGCCAGTCACAATAAGGTGCTTTTGCCACTCATTCCCAGTCAGACTCACTTCAGCCTCCAGTACAGGTAACTGCTGGGATCCCCCTGTCACTCCAGAAATACAGATGGGCTCTGGCCCTTTATAGCTTGATGGCATTAGAGTACATTGTGCACCGGTGTCTACTAAAGCCTTTTACTTCTGTGGGTCTGATGTACCAGGCCATCGAATCCACACAGTCCAATAAACTCGATTGTCCCTTTCCTCCCCCTGGCTGCAGGCAGGGCCCCTCTAATCCTGGTTAGAATCTTCATTGCGGTGTCCAGAGGACTGCCTGATGGAAATTGGAGCAGCAAGTTTCTCAGAGAACACCCTTTTTTATTGTCTTTCCTTGCAACTCACGTACCCGTGCCTCTAGGGTCGAGGTAGATTTTCCATCCCATTTTCTCATGTCCTCTCCGTGGTCACGTAGGTAAAACCACAGGGTGGCACGGGGTGTGTACCCACCATATCATCTTCCTTGCACGGATGAACGCTTACCCCTAATAGCTGAGACACTGGTTTGTACAGGTGGGGAGGAAACTAAACTCTCTTTAAGTTGGTGGACCTTTTAAGAAAGTTTCTCCAAAGTATTCTCTTTTAGTTGGTGGAACTCTTGAGAAAGTTTTTCCACAGCAGAGACGCAGGCCTGTAGGAGAGACTTTCTTTGTACTGCCAGAGTTGTTCAGCCAATTCATCCACCGTGGGTTCCTCATGCTCTTTCCAGATCATTACTGCCAATGAGCTGGCATATGATGATGGTGAACTCCGTACAAACTTCCGCCACATGGGTCGTGTGCGCTTGACTTCATCTGGATCTTTGGATATCTGTTCGTTGTCTAGGTCTCTCTAAATCACCTCCAGCATAGTTAATTCCCTCGGGTACTGGATTCCCCTCTCCTTGGCAGTCCACTTCCCTGGCTGACATACAATTTCTTCCTTGAAGGGATACCTTTCCTTCACACCTGACAGGAGACACCTCCAGAGGGTGAAGATTTCTGCTCCATTTCTAATTGCTTTGTCAATGCCTGCGTCCCTAGCAAGGGATTCCAGCTGCCTGGCTTCCCTGCCCTCTAATTCCAGATTTTGGCTTTGCTGTCCCAGCACCAGAGCAGCCAGATGAGAAGGTGCTCACCTGGACAACAACCGAAATACTTTCCCATATCTCGTAGCTCACGCTGGTATAAGCCTCGGGTAGTTATTGATGCTTTTATGATATCTTCTTCTTCTTCTTCCTGTTCCTCTGATGGCCCAGCCACTTCGGAGTAGCCTGCCTTGTCTTCTTCTTCATCCTTAGTCTGGGTAGGAGTTCCTCTGCTTTCTAAATGACCTGACTTCTTCATCCATTTTTTCATCTTGGGCACAGGTACAATTGACACTCATACAGTCTGTTTCCCTGGCTCAGCTTTGAGGCCCATTGTAGGGCTTGGAGTGGCTGCTGGGCCTTTCTCAGGGGTTGAAGTGGCTGCAGGGTCTCTCACTGGGGTTATAGTGGCATCAATTGCCGCTTGGTAAGCATAGGCTAGGCCCCAGCATGTTGCAGTGATTTGTGTCTCTTTGGAATTGCCAGGGTCAAGACACACTCTGGGAGAACTAGTAAAAGCCTCAGAAAGATGAACCACAGGGAACTCAGAAAGGCCGACCACACAAAGTCGGCTCAGTTTACCACCTGCATCAGAACCAGTGCAACAAAGAAGGCATGAAGGGTGTTAGTCATTGGAGACTCCTCTCTGAGGGGCACCGAGGCTCCCATTTGCCGTTCAGACAATCTCTCCAGAGAGGTTTGCTGCCTGCCTGGGGCCCGTATTCGTGATATCGAGTTTCCCTGACCCAGTCGCAGGGCCCGTCACAGGGGTTGGAACAGCCGCAGGGCCCGTTACAGGGGTTGGAGTGGCCGCTGGGGTTGGAGTGGATGCTGGGCCTGTTATAGGGCTTGGAGTGGCTGCAGGGGCTGGATTGGCCACAGAGGCTGGAGTGACCGCAGGGCCGTCGTAGGGGTTGGAGTGGCTGCAGGGGTTGGAGTGGCCGTTGGGCCTGTCACAAGACTTGGAGTGGCCGCAGGGTCTGTCACTAGGTTTATAGTGGCATCGATTGCAGCTTGATAGACATAGGCCAGACCACAGCACGTTGCAGTGATTTGTGTCTCTTTGGAATTGCCAGGGTCAAGACACACGTTTTTCAAGCATTCTACCAAGTTTTTAGGATTCTGCAGTTGTTCAGGGGTGAATTTCCAAGGCATTGGAGGTGCCCACTGCTCTAGATGCCTGCCCATATCCTCCCACACTCCCTGCCACTCATAACCATCCCGCCTCAGGACGGATCTCTGGATGACATTCCTAAGTAGTTGTTTAACCTTAAACAAAACCTGAAGCACATTCAGAAGACATAACAATAAGAACATGCTGGTCTGAACATCCCAAGGGTATTCAAAGTCTTGAAGAGCTATCTTAACTCGCCTGGAAGAGAAGAAGGAGGTAAAAGAGAAAGGGAGAGTGAACAAGTGGGAAAAAACATCTCCTCCATAGAAGGGAAAACATAGAAAAAAACATCTCCTCCTTAGAAGAAGAACTCACTGAGAGCAGCCCTGCAGAGGACTTGAGGGTTCTGGTAGACAAAAGGCTCGACATGAGCCAGCAGCGTATGCTTGCAACCCAGAAGGCCAACTGCATCCTGGGCTGCATCAGCAGAGGAGTGGCCAGCAGGTCGAGGGAGGTGACTGTCTCCCCTCTACTCTGCCCTTGTGAGGCCCCTGCTTCCAGGTCTGGATCCCAGAGCACAAGAAAGATGTGGACGTGTTAGAGCAAGTCCAGAGGAGGGCTACAAAGATCATCAGAGGGCTGGAGCACCTCTCCTATGAAGAAAAGCTGAGAGAGCTGGGGATGTTCAGCCTGGAGAAGAGAAGGCTTCAGGAAGACCTCATTGCAACCTTTCAGTACTTAAAGGAGTCTTATAAAAAGATTGAGAAGGACACTTTACTCCAGTAGATAATGATAGGGCAAGGGGTAATGGTCTTAAACTAAAACAGGATAGATTTAGACTAGACATTAGAAGGAAATTTTTCACTGTAAGGGTAGTGAGGTATTGGAACAGGTTGCCAAGAGAAGTTGTGGATGCCCCATCCCTAGGGGTAGTGTTCAAGGCCAGGCTGGATGGGGCCTTGGACAACCTGATCTAGTGGGTGGCATCCTTGCCTATGGCAGGGGGGGTTGGAGTTAGATGATCATTGAGGTCCCTTCCAACTCAAGCCATTCTATGATTCTATGATCCTCATGTGAAATGATAGCATATGCTCTTCAGTAGAAGGGAAAATGTGGGCTCTCTAACCACTTGCCCCTAGGTGCTATAACTACTTCACAACTTGATTAATTATAAGTAAAATAATAATACAATTTCACAATAGCCTTGATTTAAGAAAATATTTTTCGCACTGAGACTATTCAGATGCTTAGTTACAATAGCCCTTACTGAGATGCACCATTTTCCCAATTTCCACAACACCTGCTACTTCAGATGCCTAAGTTTGCCACAGTATGAATGAAACACATTCATTCTGTTCAGGCTCCTGTTCAGAAATCTTAATTTGTTTACATTTGCAAAGCTATGGAAAGGAAGCTTGGGCAATAGTTCTGAAGTGCTGGTTGTAGTATGTTAATCTCTAAAGGCCTATTACGCAGGATAGTACATAAAAGACTAAATTAACAACATACATACTGGAGTAAGTGAAGAATATAGGGCAGATTGCTAAGCAGCAGACCACATATTTTCTTTGGTTCATGACAAGTCATTTGTTGCTTTTTGTTTTTTAATTAGAGAATGCTGTGGATTTTTTAATTGAATTCTTCAGCAGCTTCTTCTCTTTGTGACTGTTAATCTAGAATGACTCTGTTGATTTCCATGAAATTATTCCCAGTTTACATTTTGTGAGAGCAGGATTAGTTTCATGGTATACAAAGTAACACTGAAGAATAGAAGAGAAACAGTGTTGTAAAATCCTTCTTCTGGATGTAATTTTTTTCTTTCCAGTTTTTCTAATTTCTGACTGTGTTTTAATGCATTTACACTTTCAAAGAGGCCGGAATATTTGCAAAAATGAAAGGAACTATTAATTGCAGACAAATTCACATCTTAAGAATTTCCATTTGAGATTTTGAAATTAAGGAAGTGTTGAAACGGAGGGTTTTGGACCATTGTTTTCAACATGTACCAAATAAGAACTTTGATGAATTTAAGACACCTTAAAGCTTTGTAACCCTGTCCAAATAGAAAGTAATTAATCTTTTTTAAAAATCTGTTTACCTATGAGATATTTAAGTAAGCATTTACATCCTTACTTTCCAAATGAGGAAAACAGTGATGAAGGGATTCACTGAATAAAAGCCTCCGAAGAGTTGTTTGTCAAAGCCCTGATGCCAAATCCCTTGCCATCTCTGTATATGTCTAACTTGTAGAAGTAAACAATGTTGCATCTCTATAATTTGTAAGGAAAAATGCAAATCAGCAATGCTCTGCAGGAACCTCCTGGACTGTTTGTGCTTAGCTGCGTTGTCTTTCCAGCAGATATCAGGGTGGTTGAAGTCCCCCATGAGAACCAGAGCCTGTGGTTGTGAGGCTACTTCCAGCTGCGTATAGAAGGTTGTAGTGGTTTTACCTTGCTAGGCAGCTGAACTCCACCACAACCGCTCTCTCACTCCTCCTCCTCCTCAGAAGAGGAGGGGAAGAAAGAAAGGAAAAAAACAACTCACGGGCTGACAAAAGGATAAATTAATTAAAGGAAAAATGATTATTAACAGAAAATTATCAGTAAGGGAAAATTAAATAATTTAACTAAAGGGAAAAGGAAGGGGGGGGGGGGGCGGTGAACAAGCAAAGGCCCTGTGGAAGCACAGAGAGAGGAAAGAAAATACTCTCTACTTCCCACCAACAAGCAATGCTTGACCATGTCCTTGAAGCAGGGCCTCAATATGCATAGCCATTGTTTGGGAGGATGGATGTTTTCATAATGAGAGACCCCCCCACCCACCCACCCTTCCCCTTTCCCACCTTTTATTGCTGATTGTAACATCATATGGTATGGAATATCCCTTTGGTCGGTTTAGGTCAGCTGCCCTGGTGATGTCCCCTCCCCACCTCTTGCCCACCCTCAGCCTACTAGCTCCTGGGGGGGTTAGAGGGAGTCCTGATGCTGTGCCAGTATTGCTCAGCAATAGACGAAAAACTGGTGTGATACCAATACTGTTCTAGTTAGGCGTGCAGAGCACAGCACTGTATGGGCTGCTGCAGGGAAAGTTAACTCCATCCCAGCCAGACACAGTACAAATGTCTCAGTGACTTATCCTTCTTGATCAGGTGGCCTGTAGTAAATATCCACAACAGCGTCACCCACATTAGTCTGCCCTTCTGTTCTGACCGATAAGCTCTTGACTTGCTCATCATCCATCCTGAGGCAGAGCTCCATAAATTCCAGTGGCTCTCTTACATAAAGAGCAATTCCACCACCTCACCTTCCTGAACAGTCTTTCTAAAAAGCACTTACCCATCAATGACAGCATTTCAGTCATGTGAGCTATCCCACCATGTTTCTGTAATTGCAATAAGATCAAAGCCCTGTGACCACACACAGGTCTCTAATTCTTCCTGTTTATTCCCTAAGCTACATGAATTAGGGTACAGGCACTTCAGAGAGGTATTCAAGCATGCCAATATCCCAGGAGGTGTACAAGAGCACCCCCCAACAGTCATGTCTTGTAGGTACTTCCTTGACTGCATGCACTTGCTAAAGGTATCCCCACTTCAGCCTTGTTTTCACAGAATCACAGGATTGTAGGGGTTGGAAGGGACCTCAAGAGATCATCGAGTCCAACCCCCCTGCCAAAGCAGGGTCCTTAGAGCAGGCTGCCCAGGTAGGCTTCCAGACGGGTCTTGAATATCTCCAGAGAAGGAGACTCCACAACCTCCCTGGGCAGCCTGTTGCAGTGCTCCGTCACCCTCACCATGAAGAAGTTCTTTTGCACGTTGGTGCGGAACTTCCTGTGCTCAATTTTGTGGCCATTGCCCCTTGTCCTGTCCCCACAAACCACTGAAAAGACATTGGCCAAATCCCTCTGTATCCCACACCTCAGGTATTTATAAAGATTAATAAGATCCCCTCTCAGTCTTCTTTTCTCCAGGCTGAACAGACCCAGGTCTCTCAGCCTTCCTTCATAGGGAAGATGCTCCAGGCCCCGTATCATCTTTGTGGCCCTCCGCTGGACTCTTTCCAGGAGATTCCTGTCTTTTTTGTAGCGGGGAGCCCAGAACTGGACACAGTACTCCAGGTGAGGCCTGATCAGGGCAGAGTAGAGGGGGAGGATCACCTCCCTTGACCTGCTGGCCACACTCCTTTTTATGCACGCCAGGATCCCATTGGCCCTCTTGGCCACCAGGGCACACTGCTGGCTCATGGCCAACCTGTCGTCCATCAGGACCCCCAGGTCCTTCTCCTCAGAGCTCCTCTCAAGCAAGTCATCTCCCAGCCTGTACTGATACATGCCGTTGTTCCTTCCCAGGTGCAGGACTCTACACTTGCTCTTGTTAAACCTCATTTGGTTTCTTCCTGCTGAGCTCTCCAGCCTGTCCAAGTCTCACTGAACGGCAGCACAGCCTTCTGGCATGTCGGCCACTCCTCCCAGCTTTGTGTCATCGGCGTACTTGCTGAGGGTGGACACTATTCTCTCATCAAGGTCGTCGATGAAGATGTTGAACAAGACCGGGCCCAGCACCAACCCCTGGGGAACACTGCTAGTCACAGGTCTCCACCCAGACTCTGCGCCACCAATCACCACCCTCTGAGCTCAGCCAGTCAGCCAGTTCTCAACCCACCTTACTGTTCACTGTCTATCCCACACTTTCTCAGCTTTGCTAGCAGGATGTCATGGGAGACAGTATCAAAAGCCTTGCTAATGTCAAGGTAGATGACATCCACTGCTCTCCCCCTGTCTACCCAGCTGGTGATGCCATCATAGAAGGCAACGAGGTTGGTCGAGCACGACTTCCCCTTGGTGAATCCATGCTGACTACTCCTCATAACCTTCTTCTCTTCCAATGGCTTGGAGATGGCATCCAGAACAAGCTGTTCCAACACCTTTCCAGGGACAGAGGTGAGACTGACTGGCCTGTAGTTTCCCGGATCCTCCTTCTTACCCTTCTTGAAGACCGGAGTGACATTGGCTATCCTCCAGTCTTCAGGCACCTCTCCTGTTCTCCAGGACCTTTCAAAGATGATAGAGAGCGGTTTGGCGATCACCTCTGCCAACTCCCTCAGCACACGTGGATGCATCCCATCGGGGCCCATGGATTTGTGTGTGTTGATCCCACTCAGAAGCTCCCAAACCACTCCCTCGTCAACCAGGGGGGAGATCTCCATTTCCCAGACTCTTTCTCCTCCCTCCAGGGTCCAGGAGTCCCAGGGAGGAGTTTCTGAAGCAAAGACCAAAGCAAAGAAGGCATTCACTATGTCCGCCTTCTCAGCGTCCCCCATTACCAGGACACCCCCCTTGTTCAGCAGGGAACCCACATTATCCCTAGTCTTTCTTTTACTGTTTACATACTTAAAAAAAGCCTTCTTATTATCCTTTATCTCTTTTGAAAGCTTCATCTCCAGGTGGGCTTTAGCCTTCCTCGTCGCGTCCCTGCAGGCCCCGACAACACTCCTATATTCTTCCCAAGAGGACAGGCCCTTTTTCCACATTTCATAGACCTTCCTCTTCCTTTTGATCTTGTCGATGAGCTCCTTGCTCATCCACTCAACATCCCTTTGGCCAGTTCAGGTCAGCTGTCCTGGTTCTGTACCCTCCCAGCTCCTTGTACACATGCATTAGTCAAAAATCAACTATGTGATATATCAGCAGCTAATGAAAAACAAAGTTCTCTTACCAAAGCTATTTTCAGCCAGATCACTCTTCTTCCCTCCCAGCTCATCTTTTGTCCTTGGACTTTTTTTTTGGAACTTCATCACTGCCTACCTGGAAAATCAATAATGGATAATAATCTGAGGGCCACACCAGGGTAGGAAGCTATCTGTTCACATCTCTAACCCAGGCCCCAGAGAGGCAGCAGACTTTCCTAAGAAGTGAGTCTGGTTTTCATATTGGGCCTTCTGTTCCCTTCAGAAGGGAGTCTCCCATGATAACAACCCATCTTTTTTCTTTGTGGGAGCTGTTTTAATGAAAGGAAGTTGTGGGGTTCTGGGGGGGGGCCTCTTCTTGCAAATAAGTAGCTATAGGACAAGACAGAATGGCTTCAAGTTGCGCCGGGGAGGTTCAGGTTGAAAATTTGGAGAAATTTCTTGTCAGAAAGAGTAGTTAGGCATTGGATGGATACCACTGATCCCTGGTTGAGGTGGCCAAGCTTCAGTGCCCTCCTTGCACTCTCCCACGTGAACTGGTGTGCAAACTGACACGTTGCATCCTGACTGACATGCTCCCTAGGGGCTGCTTTTGTATGTGTTGGGGGGTGGCTACTCCTGGCTTTGCCCAAGACTCGCCACACACTTTCAGGAGGGCTGCCAGCTCTTGGTGACTCCCTTGGCTCCCTCGAGTTTCCTCAGTGTTGTAAACTATCCTGCACGCTGAGATCCCCCAGTCCGCTGCAGAACACCTCTGCCCCAGAGCTGATTGCCTCAGTGATCTATTTCTATTGCCTCTGGGATCTGTAGAGCTTGACATCCATGAGAAAAAAAAAAAAAAAAAAAAAAACACAACTTGGTAGGTGATTGTTCAGTCTGCCCTGCTACTTGTCCCACCATCTGTGCCTTATTATGATAGTTGTTCCTTGCTGGAGACCTATGTTGCACTTTCTCATGCTTATGTATAATACTAAAAAAGTGGATCGAATTGTCTCTGTTGAGGAAAAACGTTGAACAAACCATGACTTTGTTACAGCTAAGAACTGGGTTTGTTGGCAGAACTGTTTTATTGTAACAACTTTTTCTGTCTGCTCTCATGTGTGGTTGGCCCCATGTTCTCTATATGAATTCAAGATAGAAAATAACAACAAGATGACCACGAAAAACCATCTTTAGTTAAGGCAAAGCCAGTACTTTTGTCTCATCTTTCTTCACTTTGAGTCTAGTTGTAGTTTAAGTACAGAAGTAGAGAGCCCAGTCTTCAGTTTCTGTGAATAATAATTTGTGACCACTGATAACTTTTAATGTTTAAAAAATATTATTTGAATTAATATAGTGCAACCACTATACCTCTTGAAGGTAGAGCATAGAAGTAGTTTATTGCTATTTATTATTATTCCTTACTTAACTGATGTTAGAATTGGTGGGGCTTTTTGTGTTGTTTATTTTTTTTGGTGCATGAAAGTATTTCCTTGATCAAGTAGCATAGTTCTTGAGGAGAAATCCAAAACTGCCTGTGTGGGGGAATTAAATTGCCGTTATTTCATTATGCAACATTTAAGCTTCACATTTGATCCAGTGTTGATATATTTTCTGTAAAATTAACATATGCAAGATTTTAAAGCTGCATAAAAGGAAATACAAAATTGACCCCCACAATTCTGTTCTGCATCTACTTACTCTCTGTCCCTCAGTTTAAGATTTTTTCCTCCAGTTGCTTATGCATATGCTTAATCTTAGACATATGAATAGATTTACTGAATTCCAAAGGAGTTTCTGTAAGTTCTGGTTCAGGGATGTACCCTTCTATAAATATTCCTAATGTATAGCACACCACAAGGACCAACATCAGCAATAATGTTAGTAATAAATAACAAATGTATCTACATTCCTACTAAGTGTTTTAAGAAAACAAAGTTTTGCTTTAAGGAACTTACAACAAAGGTAAATAGCAATAGGATACCAGAGTTTTGCCTGAGTTAAACAATAAAGGACATAGATGAGCTGTGTATTAGTATGTTTTCTGGATAAGATGAATGTCTGTGTTCTGTTTTTGGAAAACACTAAGAACATGAGTATTCCTGCATCCTCTTACAATAAAAATCATTATATGGGATGATGTGTGGCAGGAAAATGAAAATTGTACCACCATTATTTAATTGTACTATCATCACATTTGCATTTCTAAAACAGTTACTAAGAATCTTTCTCTATCCTTTACATAGTAGAGTGGCCTTATCTTACCCTTACAGTGCCTTCCCACACATTTACTGCCTTCTGTGAACATGTCCCCTTCCTTACTTATTCCTTTCATCCACCAGATACTGAAGGATGCCAGTGACAATGCCTGCAATGAGTTCCATCGTGAGGCAGAAATGCTGACTAATCTGCAACATGAGCACATTGTCAAGTTCTATGGTGCCTGTGTCGAGGGTGATCCACTCATCATGGTCTTTGAGTACATGAGGCACAGAGACCTTAATAAATTCCTCAGGTAAATCCACCAATGTGTGTTGTGCTGGGAAGCCAGAAGTGGGCAGAGATGGTAGGCACTGCTGTTACTTAATGTCAAATTGACTGCACTCACTAAAAATGCAGACACCTAAGAGTGAAAATCTGTGCAACACTCTGCTGGTTCATCTCATGTACTGTGATTTGGGGCTCATTGTTTCTTTACCTATTTGGAAGTACTCTTAATTTAATATTTACACTTTCCACAAAAAGAGTGGGTTCCAAAGGTATGGTGTTTTCAGCATGTTTCAACATATTCTGAAATGTTTGTTTATAAAACTTGCAGTAGTAATCGTTTCCTTGCCTCTTTTCTGCTAGCACCTGCAAAAATCCCATTCAGCACCTCTCTCTATCTTTAGGTATCTAAAAGCTTTTGAAAATCTACCCCCTTTTTTTATCTCTTTCCTCCTCTCAGTGTTTTGGAAAGAGTACAATTAATCTGAAGCAAGAAAACTTTGAGCCTTGGAAACTTCAGTGCAATGGAAATTGCTACATCTTGGGGACTGGTTTGGGGCTTTTTTATAAAGCTTTTAAGGAATACACAACTGAAATTGAAATTTGGTAGTGAAGCAGTCATAAATAAGTAGTTGATATGTAAAGTTCACAGAAATAGGTAACTCATGAACCAGCAAGTTATGTCCAGTGGCCTTGTGCATGTACAATTTCTACTAACCTGCATTGAGAAGTTGAGACAGCTTTAGCTCCTACATAATAAATAAATAAGTAAATAAATAAATGCATACAGGACTGTTTGCTCAAGGTCTTCTATGTCATTTTCATCAAAGGGGATCGCAAAGGCATTTCAATGTACTGAGATCTCTTCTGCCTAAGGATAATTAGGGGAAAACACCATTTTAGAAAGATACCTGTTTAATGCATGCTACTGACAAAGCTATAAATCAATGTCCTTTTAAATGGGTTTGGATTTTCTGTGACTGAAATTGCTAGGGACCGGTAGTGTTGCCATTTATGCATTTTTGATAGCCTTGTGAAATGAGTTTGCTGTCCTTCTAATTTCCAGTGAACAAATTGCCACATCATAAAAGGAAAAGGCATCAACTAGCATCCTCCCTTATTGAAGGCACTGGCAGGGTTGATAGGGAGACAAGGAACTGAGGATCCAAAGCAAACAATACTTTTCCTGAAGCGATTGTCTCTCTGGCAGAGGATTTAAGCATATTGTCCATGCAATGTCAGTGCATTTGCATTTGCCTGCTTGGACCTCTGCTGTGGATCAGAAGAGAGCTGTAATTTTCAAAGATGTCAGGCCAGTGCTGAGAGCACTGAATTTCCATTAGAATAATCCAAATTTGCAGCTAATTTGTTGTCATCATGATAAATACTTATTCTTTAATTCTTTTTGATTGGTCTTTTCTTACCTCCTAGCTATGATCTTGAATTGTACAGAAGGGTAGTTCAGCAGACTAGCAAACATATAGCAAACATATTTCCTATGTTAGGTCTTTTTTAAAAATTATTAATCAGCCCCTGTCTGTAGAATGTAAAATGCTTATTCTGGGACAAACTGTTTAACCTAAGTTCCAATTTGTCATTCCTCTCACATTTGCCACAGCTTGTGATGCAGATGAAAGGTTAGCTGTACGCAGGCTTTTAAAAACTGTATTTCTTACCCTGCGATGCCACCAAAGGCTGTCAGGGAAAAAATGACTGAAATTTAACCCAAAGTTGCTTGCTGCCTGTTTGGAGTCAAGGGCTGTTTCGGATCTAGAACTTCAGCGTCAGTCATACCTGCTCTGTGCTTATTCTGGATAGCAGAGACTAATGTGGATCCAAAGGAATCTTTGTCAATATAACTGGCTAATGGAGACACTGAAGACCAACTAATTCACAGCTGGCACCAAGAAGATAAATAAGATGGATAGAGCATTAAAATAATACAAAAGTTTCATTAGATTCAGACCATCTCAGAATCACATAATGGTTGAGGTTGGAAGGGACCTCTGGAGGTCATCTAGTCTGACCCACCCTGCTCAAGCAGAGCCACCTAGAGCCAGCTGCCCAATACCATTTCCAGACAGTTTTTGAATATCTCCAAGGAGGGAGACTCCACAACCTCTCTGGGCAACTTGTTCCAGTGCTCAGTCACCCTCAGCGTAAAAAAGTGTTTCCTAATGTTCATACAGAACCTCTTGTGTTCCAGTTTGTGCCCACTGCCTCTTGTCCTGTCTCCTCAAGGAGGCTACTGAAAGATTAAGAGCTCTCTAATTTAGCAGACTCAGAGCTTCATGTTTGAGAAAGATAATTAAAAACTAAAATAAAAATCAGTGCAATGCATAGGTACAGTACTTTTCCATATGAATTTGCCTCTGAGTCTTGGTTGCGTATTTCATATCCTCCCTTTTATTCCACACCCTGCCCCCCCAGCACCAACTCTATGGCTGCCTATGGCAGATGAAGTGCAGTTAACTTCTTTGCCTGGTATCAGATGCAATCACAACAACGTTACACACCCTCCTTCGTTTATGTTTCACATCTGTTGCTATGCTCAGAAAGTTCTTTCCCAGAGCAATTTTAATATCTTCCCAGAGCAATTTTAATATCATATTTCTAATAGGTAATTTCAGATGTGATCTCACAAATTTTTATTAATTTGCAACTGTTCTCCAAATTCGTATGCTCTTTCCCAAGGGACAAATTAAGCCTATACCTCACCTCTACTGATTAGAAAGATAACTCTGAAACTCCTCTTTGTAGGAAGGAAGGACTACTGAGAGGAAATAAAAATCAGTTCTAGGGTATTTTTCCAAAAAAGTTCAGGAGAGAAGGGCAGAGGTGGTATCTTTGAAACACTGGAAGAATCTGATGAGAAACTGAAAACTCCTTGGCTTAGTGTAAGCACTGCTCTGCAACAATTAAAACATCAGTGTAATATCAACATTATTCTCATCCTAAATCCCAAAAAAAAAACATCCTAGTTTTGGCTAGAGTTAATTTACCTCCTAGTCTCACAGAATCACAGAATCATCTAGGTTGGAAGAGACCTCCAAGATCACCGAGTCCAACCTCTGACCTAACACTAACAAGTCCTCCACTAAACCACATCACTAAGCTCTACATCTAAACGTCTCTTAAAAACCTCCAGGGATGGTGACTCAACCACTTCCCTGGGCAGCCCATTCCAATGCCTAACAACCCTTTCAGTAAAGAAGTTCTTCCTAATATCCAACCTAAACCTCCCCTGGTGCAACTTTCGCCCATTCCCCCTCGTCTTATCACCAGGCACGTGGGAGAATAGACCAACCCCCACCTCTCTACAGCCTCCTTTAAGGTACCTGTAGAGAGCGATAAGGTCTCCCCTGAGCCTTCTCTTTTCCAGGCTGAACAATCCCAGCTCCCTCAGCCGCTCCTTGTAAGACCCCTCACCAGCCTCGTCGCCCTTCTCTGGACTCTCTCAAGCACCTCCATGTCCTTCTTGTAGTGAGGGGCCCAAAAGTGAACACAGTACTCGAGGTGCGGCCTCACCAGAGCCGAGTACAGGGGGACAATCGCTTCCCTAGTCCTGCCAGGATGCTGTTGGCCTTCTTGGCCACCTGAGCACACTGCTGGCTCATATTCAGCTGCCTATCAACCAGTACTCCCAGGTCCTTCTCTACCAGGTGGCTTTCCAGCCACTCATCTCCCAGCCTGTAGCTCTGCTTGGGGTTGTTGTGCCCCAGGTGCAGGACCCAGCACTTGGCCTTGTTGAACTTCATACAGTTGGCCTCAGCCCATCAGTCCAGCCTATCCAGATCCTCCTGCAGAGCCTTCCTACCATCGAGAAGATCAACACACGCACCTAACTTTGTGTCGTCTGCAAACTTACTGAGGGTGCACTCAATCCCCTCATCCAGTTCATCGATAAAGATGTTAAAGAGAAATGGCCCCAGCACTGAGCCCTGGGGGACTCCACTAGTGACCGGCCTCCAACTGGATTTGACTCCATTCACCATGACTCTTTGGGCCAGGCCATCCAGCCAGTTTTTAACCCAACGAAGCGTACGCCAGTCCAAGCCATGATCAGCGAGTTTCTTCAGGAGAATGCTGTGGGAAACGGTGTCAAAAGCCTTACTGAAGTCAAGGTAGACCACATCCACAGCCCTTCCCTCATCCACTAAGCATGTCACTTTGTCATAGAAGGAGATCGGGTTCGTCAAGCAGGACCTGTCCTTCATAAACCCATGCTGACGGGGCCTGATCGCCTGGTTGCCCTGCAAGTGCCGCGTGATGACATTCAAGATAATCTGCTCCATGAGCTTCCCTGGCACTGAGGTCAAACTAACAGGCCTATAGTTCTCCAGGTCTGCCCTCCAGCCCTTCTTGGACATGGGCGTCACGTTTGCTAGCCGCCAGTCGCCTGGGACCTCCCCTCATAGCCAGGACTGCTGATAAATGATGGAAAGCGACTTGGCCAGCTCCTCCACCAGTTCTCTCAGTACCCTCAGCTGGATCCCATCCTGCCCCATCGACTTGCGTACATCCAAGTGCTGTAGCAGGTCGCCAACTATTTCCTCGTGGATAGTGAGGGCCACATCCTGCTCCCCATCCCCTTCCACCAGCTCAGGGTACTGGGTATCCAGAGAACAACCGGTTTTGACGCTAAAGACTGAGGCAAAGAAGGCATTAAGCACCTCAGCCTTTTCCTCATCTCTTGCCACTAAGTTTCCCCCCGCATCCAGTAAAGGATGGAGATTCTCCTTAGTCCTCCTTTTTGTGTTCATGTATTGATAAAAACATTTTTTGTTATCTTTAACGGCAGTAGCCAGGTTGAGCTCCAGATGAGCTTTGGCCTTTCTAATTTTGTCCCTGCACATCCTTACAACATCCTTATAGTCCTCCTGAGTGGCCTGCCCACTTTTTCAAAGCTCATAAACCCTCTTTTTTTTCCTAAGCTTGAGCCACAGCTCTCCGTTCAGCCAGGCCGGTCTTCTTCTGCGCCGGCTCGTCTTTGGGCACGTGGGGTCAGCCTGTTCCTGAGCCATTAAGATTTCCTTCTTGAGGAGTGCCCAGCCTTCCTGGACTCCTCTGCCCTTCAGAACTGCCTCCCAAGGGACTCTGCCAACCAGTGTCCTGAACAGCTCAAAGTCTGCCCTCCGGAATTCCAAGGTAGCAGTTTTACTGGTCCCCCTCCTGACTTCGCCAAGAATAGAGAACTCTGACAGTTCGTGGTCACTCTGCCCAAGACAATTCCCGACCACCACATCTTCAACCAGTCCTTCTCTGTTTGTGAACAGAAGGTCTAGCGGGGCACCTCCCCTGGTAGGCTCACTAACCAGCTGCGTCAGGAAGCTATCTTCCACGCTCTCCAGAAACCTCCTAGACTGCTTCCTCTGAGCTGAATTGCATTTCCAGGATATGTCTGGGAAGTTGAAGTCCCCCATGAGAGCAAGTGCTGGTGACTGTGCAGCTTCTGCCTCCTCATTTGCTGGTATAGTGCTTTTCAGCTTCTCACACTGTCATGCCAGTGGGTAGGCTGGGGGTGCAGCAGGAGCTGGGAGGGGATAGACCCAGGAGAGCTGTTGCAGTTTAACCCGGCCGGCTGTTAAGCACCACGCAGCCATTCGCTCACCCTCCCCCCTCCCTCTCTGGGATGGGGGAGAGGATCAGGAAAATGAAGGCTGTGGGTTGAGATAAAGACAGTTTATTAGGACAGATAAAAATAAAGAAAAGAATAATAATTATAATAGTGTACAAAATGAGTGATGCACAATGCAATTGCTCACCACCCGCTGACCGATGCCCAGCCTATCCCCGAGCAGCCGGCCCCCCCACCCCAGCTAGCCACCCCTATATATTGCTTAGCATGACGTCAGATGGTATGGAATACCCCTTTGGCCAGTTTGGGTCAGCTGTCCTGGGTCTGCCCCCTCCCAGCTCCTGCTGCACCCCTAGCCTGCTCGCTGGCAGGACAGAGCGAGAAGCTGAAAAGTCCTTGGCTTGGTGTAAGCACTGCTCTGCAACAATTAAAACATCAGCGTGATATCAACAATATTCTCATCCTAAATCCAAAACATAGCACCCTACCAGCTACTAGGAGGAAAACTAACTCTATCCTAGGTGAAACCCGGACAAGGAGCTGACCCAAACTGTCCAAAGGGGTATTCCATACCTTGTGACGTCATGCTGAACAGTTACAATGGGGGGGGCTGGCTGGGGTGGGGGACAGGCTGCTCGGGGATAGGCTGGGCATTGGTCAGCAGGTGGTGAGCAGTTGCATTGTGCATCAATTGTTTTGTACACATTAGTAGTAGTAGTACTATTATCATTATTATTATTATTTTCCTTTCTTTTCTGTCCTAATAAACTGTCTTTATCTCAACCCACAGGCTTCACTTTCCCGTTTATTTCCCCCATCCCAGAGAGGGAGGGGGGAGGGTGAGCAAACGGCTGCGTGGTGCTTAGCTGCCAGCCAGTTTAAACCACAACAATCCTTTTGGAGCCCAACATGGGGCTCGAAGGGTTGAGATAACAACCAGAATGTGTTAAACCAAAATTTGTATAAGTATTAGACCTGCTTAACAGTTGCTAGTCACAATGTTGATTGCTTTGATCTCAGGTCTGCTGTGCCTGTTCTCCAAATTGAGTTATATAGCACGTTACTTTCTGTATGTGCTTCCTGTCATGCTTCTTATCCTTTCCGAGGGCTTGTTTAAGATTATTATTTTACTGTACAGTGTAACACTGGCTTATGATATGATAAAATTGCCGATCATGAGACTAACCTGGTATTTTTACTCAGCACTGCCGTCAACTCCATTCTTTGGAAACCGTATCTCAGAAACTATTAACAATTACACCTATTACCTTTATTCTTCAGGGATCCAGTCTATGGAGGGGACAGAGGGAGATATGTTTTCCTACCTGTTCACTCTCCCTTTCTCCTTCACCCCCCTCTTATCCTCCGAGCTAGTTACGATAGCTCTTCAAGACTTCGAATACCCTTGGGATGTTCAGACCAGCATGTTGTTATTGTTATGTCTCCTGAATGTGCTTCAGGTTTTGTTTAAGGTTAAACAACTACTTAGGAATGTCATCCAGAGATCCGTCCTGAGGCGGGATGGTTATGAGTGGCAGGGAGTGTGGGAGGATATGGGCAGGCATCTAGAGCAGTGGGCACCTCCAATGCCTTGGAAATTCACCCCTGAACAACTGCAGAATCCTAAAAACTTGGTAGAATGCTTGAAAAACGTGTGTCTTGACCCTGGCAATTCCAAAGAGACACAAATCACTGCAACGTGCTGTGGTCTGGCCTATGTCTATCAAGCTGCAATCGATGCCACTATAAACCTAGTGACAGACCCTGCGGCCACTCCAAGTCTTGTGACAGGCCCAACGGCCACTCCAACCCCTGCAGCCACTCCAACCCCTACGACGGCCCTGCGGTCACTCCAGCCTCTGTGGCCAATCCAGCCCCTGCAGCCACTCCAAGCCCTATAACAGGCCCAGCATCCACTCCAACCCCAGCGGCCACTCCAACCCCTGTAACGGGCCCTGCGGCTGTTCCAACCCCTGTGACGGGCCCTGCGACTGGGTCAGGGAAACTCGATATCACGAATACGGGCCCCAGGCAGGCAGCAAACCTCTCTGGAGAGATTGTCTGAACGGCAAATGGGAGCCTCGGTGCCCCTCAGAGAGGAGTCTCCAATGACTAACACCCTTCATGCCTTCTTTGTTGCACTGGTTCTGATGCAGGTGGTAAACTGAGCCGACTTTGTGTGGTCGGCCTTTCTGAGTTCCCTGTGGTTCATCTTTCTGAGGCTTTTACTAGTTCTCCCAGAGTGTGTCTTGACCCTGGCAATTCCAAAGAGACACAAATCACTGCAACATGCTGGGGCCTAGCCTATGCTTACCAAGCGGCAATTGATGCCACTATAACCCCAGTGAGAGACCCTGCAGCCACTTCAACCCCTGAGAAAGGCCCAGCAGCCACTCCAAGCCCTACAATGGGCCTCAAAGCTGAGCCAGGGAAACAGACTGTATGAGTGTCAATTGTACCTGTGCCCAAGATGAAAAAATGGATGAAGAAGTCAGGTCATTTAGAAAGCAGAGGAACTCCTACCCAGACTAAGGATGAAGAAGAAGACAAGGCAGGCTACTCCGAAGTGGCTGGGCCATCAGAGGAACAGGAAGAAGAAGAAGAAGATATCATAAAAGCATCAATAACTACCCGAGGCTTATACCAGCGTGAGCTACGAGATATGGGAAAGTATTTCGGTTGTTGTCCAGGTGAGCACCTTCTCATCTGGCTGCTCTGGTGCTGGGACAGCAAAGCCAAAATCTGGAATTAGAGGGCAGGGAAGCCAGGCAGCTGGAATCCCTTGCTAGGGACGCAGGCATTGACAAAGCAATTAGAAATGGAGCAGAAATCTTCACCCTCTGGAGGTGTCTCCTGTCAGGTGTGAAGGAAAGGTATCCCTTCAAGGAAGAAATTGTATGTCAGCCAGGGAAGTGGACTGCCAAGGAGAGGGGAATCCAGTACCCGAGGGAATTAACTATGCTGGAGGTGATTTAGAGAGACCTAGACAACGAACAGATATCCAAAGATCCAGATGAAGTCAAGCGCACACGACCCATGTGGCGGAAGTTTGTACGGAGTTCACCATCATCATATGCCAGCTCATTGGCAGTAATGATCTGGAAAGAGCATGAGGAACCCACGGTGGATGAATTGGCTGAACAACTCTGGCAGTACAAAGAAAGTCTCTCCTACAGGCCTGCGTCTCTGCTGTGGAAAAACTTTCTCAAGAGTTCCACCAACTAAAAGAGAATACTTTGGAGAAACTTTCTTAAAAGGTCCACCAACTTAAAGAGAGTTTAGTTTCCTCCCCACCTGTACAAACCAGTGTCTCAGCTATTAGGGGTAAGCGTTCATCCGTGCAAGGAAGATGATATGGTGGGTACACACCCCGTGCCACCCTGTGGTTTTACCTACGTGACCACGGAGAGGACATGAGAAAATGGGATGGAAAATCTACCTCGACCCTAGAGGCACGGGTACGTGAGTTGCAAGGAAAGACAATAAAAAAGGGTGTTCTCTGAGAAACTTGCTGCTCCAATTTCCATCAGGCAGTCCTCTGGACACCGCAATGAAGATTCTAACCAGGATTAGAGGGGCCCTGCCTGCAGCCAGGGGGAGGAAAGGGACAATCGAGTTTATTGGACTGTGTGGATTCGATGGCCTGGTACATCAGACCCACAGAAGTAAAAGGCTTTAGTAGACACCGGTGCACAATGTACTCTAATGCCATCAAGCTATAAAGGGCCAGAGCCCATCTGTATTTCTGGAGTGACAGGGGGATCCCAGCAGTTACCTGTACTGGAGGCTGAAGTGAGTCTGACTGGGAATGAGTGGCAAAAGCACCTTATTGTGACTGGCCCAGATGCTCCATGCATTTTTTAATAGTCCCATATGGCCAGTGCGAAAGTCTAATGGTGAGTGGAGACTAACAGTGGACTATCGTGGCCTGAACGAAGTCACGCCACCACTGAGCGCTGCAGTGCTGGACATTCTAGAACTCCAATGCAAACTGGAATCAAAGGCAGCCAAGTGGTATGCCACAACTGATATCGCTAATGCATTTTTCTCCATCCCTTTAGCAGCAGAGTGCAGGCCACAGTTTGCTTTCACTTGGAGGGAAGTCCAATACACCTGGAATCGGTTGCCCCAGGGGTGGAAACACAGCCCTACCATTTGCCATGGACTGATCCAGTCTGCGCTGGAGCAGGGGGAAGCTCCCGAACACCTGCAGTACATTGATGACATCATTGTGTGGGGTGACACAGCAGAGGAAGATTTCGAGAAAGGGAAGAAAATAGTCCAAATCCTTCTGAAGGACGGTTTTGCCATAAAACAAAATAAAGTCAAAGGACCTGCACGAGAGATCCAGTTTTTAGGAATAAAATGGCAAGATGGATGTCATCAGATCCCAATGGATGTGATCAACAAAATAACAGCTGTGCCTCCACCAACTAGCAAAAAAGAAACACAAACTTTCCTAGGTGTCGTGGGGTTTTGGAGAATGCACATTCCAAATTACAGTCTGATCGTAAACCCGCTCTACCAAGTAACCCGTAAGAAGAATGATTTCAAATGGGGCCCCGAGCAACAACAAGCCTTTGAACAAATTGACATGGACGTGCTCGAGCGAGTCCAGAGAAGGGCGACCAAGCTGGTGAGGGGTCTGGAGAAGAAGTCTTACGAGGAGCGGCTGAGGGAGCTGGGCTTGTTCAGCCTGGAGAAGAGGAGGCTCAGGGGCGACCTTATCGCTCTCTACAGTTACCTTAAAGGAGGCTGTAGAGAGGTGGGGGTTGGTCTGTTCTCCCACGTGCCTGGTGACAGGACGAGGGGGAATGGGCGAAAGTTGCGACAGGGGAGTTTTAGGTGGGATGTTAGGAAGTACTTCTTTACCGAAAGGGTTATTAAGCATTGGAACGGGCTGCCCAGGGAGGTGGTGGAGTCACCATCCCTGGAGGTCTTTAAAAGACGTTTAGATGTAGAGCTTAGCGATATGGTTTAGTGGAGTACTTAGTGTTAGGTCGGAGGTTGGACTCGATGATCTTGAGGTCTCTTCCAACCTAGAAATCTGTGATACTGTGATACTGTGAAATTAAACATGAAATAGTTCATGCAGTAGCCCTTGGGCCAGTCCGAGCAGGACCAGATGTAAAGAATGTGCTCTACACTGCAGCCGGGGAGAATGGTCCCACCTGGAGCCTCTGGCAGAAAGAGCCTGGGGAAACTCGAGGTCGACCCCTAGGGTTTTGGAGTCGGGCATACAGAGGATCTGAGGCCCCCTACACTCCAACTGAAAAGGAGATATTGGCAGCATATGAAGGAGTTCGATCTGCTTCGGAAGTGGTTGGTACTGAAGCGCAGCTCCTCCTGGCACCCTGACTGCCGGTGCTAGGCTGGATGTTCAAAGGAAGGGTCCCCTCTACACATCATGCAACTGATGCTACATGGAGCAAGTGGGTTGCACTGATTACTCAGCGGGCTCGAATAGGAAACCCCAGTCGCCCAGGAATCTTGGAGGTGATTATGGACTGGCCAGAAGGCAAATATTTTGGGATATCACCAGAGGAGGAGGTGGCCGGTGCTGAAGAAGCCCCACTGTACAAGAAGCTACCAGAAAATGAGAAGCAATATGCCCTGTTCACTGATGGGTCCTGTTGTACTGTGGGAAAGCATCAGAGATGGAAAGCTGCTGTATGGAGTCCTACACGACGAGTTGCAGAAGCTGCTGAGTCAGTTTGCAGAAGTGAAAGCCATCCAGCTGGCTTTAGATATTGCTGAACGAGAAAAGTGGCCAGTTCTCTATCTCTATACTGATTCATGGATGGTAGCAAGTGCCCTGTGGGGGTGGTTACAGCAATGGAAGCAGAACAACTGGGAGCGCAGGGGCAAGCCCATCTGGGCTGCTGCATTGTGGCAAGATATTGCTGCCCGGGTAGAGAACCTGGTTGTAAAGGTACGCCATGTAGATGCTCACATGCCCAAGAATCAGGCTACTGAAGAAAATCAAAACAACCAGCAGGTGGATCAGGCTGCTAAGATTGAAGTGGCTCAGGTGGACCTGGACTGGCAACATAAAGGTGAATTATTTATAGCCCGATGGGCCCATGACACCTCAGGCCATCAAGGCAGGGATGCAACATACAGATGGGCTCGTGATCGAGGGGTGGACCTGACCATGGGCACTATAGCACAGGTTATTCATGATTGTGAAACATGTGCTGCAATCAAGCAAGCCAAACGGTCAAAGCCTCTTTGGTATGGAGGACGATGGCTGAAATATAAATATGGAGAGGCCTGGCAGATTGATTACATCACACTCCCTCAAACCCGCAACAGCAAGCGCCACGTACTTACAATGGTGGAAGCAACCACCGGATGGCTGGAAACGTATCCTGTGCCCCATGCCACCGCCCGGAACACTATCCTGGGCCTTGAAAAGCAAGTCCTATGGCGACATGGCACCCCAGAGAGAATTGAGTCAGACAATGGGACTCATTTCCGAAACAACCTTATAGACACTTGGGCCAAAGAGCATGGTATTGAGTGGGTGTATCACATCCCCTATCATGCACCAGCCTCCGGGAAAGTTGAACGATACAATGGACTGTTGAAGACTACACTGAAAGCAATGGGTGCTGGGACATTCAAAAACTGGGATACACATTTGGCAAAGGCCACCTGGTTAGTGAATACTAGGGGATCTGCCAACCGAACTGGACCTGCCCCATCAAACCTGTTACGCACTGTAGAAGGGGATAAAGTTCCTGTAGTGCACGTAAGAAACATGCTGGGTAAGACAGTCTGGGCTATTCCTGCCTCAGGAAAAGGCAAACTCATCCGTGGGATTGCTTTTGCCCAGGGACCTGGATGCACTTGGTGGGTAATGCAAAAGAATGGGGAGGTCCGGTTGTACCTCAAGGGAATTTAATACTGGGTGAGAATAGCCCATGAGTTGAATTGTATTATGTTAATTATTATATAATACTGTATGTCATCACTACCATGATTGCTATATACCATAGATGAAAATGGTGATTAATTAGAATGTATTGGAAAGAGTGTAACTTGAGCATGACATAAATGGTATGGAATAAGGGGTGGATATCTGTCCTGGTTTCAGTTAGGACAGAGTTAATTTTCCTCCTGGTAGCTGGTAGGGTGCTATGTTTTGGATTAGGATGAGAAGAGCGCTGATAACATGCTGATGTTTTAATTGTTGCAGAGCAGTGCTTACACCAAGCCAAGGACTTTTCAGCTTCTCGCTCTGTCCTGCCAGCGAGCAGGCTGGGGGTGCAGCAGGAGCTGGGAGGGGACAGACCCAGGACAGCTGACCCAAACTGGCCAAAGGGGTATTCCATACCATCTGACGTCATGCTAAACAATATATAGGGGTGGCTGGCCGGGGTGGGGGGGCGGCTGCTCGGGGATAGGCTGGGCATCGGTCAGCGGGCGGTGAGCAATTGCATTGTGCATCACTGGTTTTGTACACATTATTATTAGTAGTACTATTATCATTATTATTATTATCATTTTCGTGTCTTAATAAACTGCCTTTATCTCAACTCACAGGCTTCACTTTCCCGTTTATTTCCCCCATCCCAGAGAGGGAGGGGGGAGGGTGAGCGAATGGTTGTGTGGTGGTTAGCTGCTCTCCGGGTTAAACCACAACAGACCCCAGACACAAGATGTCCGTTTTTGGTCTGTGCTTTTATTTTTACCCACAGGCTCTCAGCCTTTTCTTGGCTGTTTCTTAGAGGGAATTCTTCACAGTCTATCCAAATCTTAACGTAGAGGGCAACACCCCCACCCTTCCTTTCCTGCTTGTCACTCCTGTAAAGCTTGTAGCCCTCTATTCCAGTGTTCCATCTGTGTGATTCATCGCACCCCATTTCAGTGATAGCCATTAGATTATAGTTTTCTAATTGCACCGTGGCTTCCAACTCCTCCTGCTTGTTTCCCATGCAGTGTGCGTTGGTGTAGAAGCACTTCACTTGGCCTATGGGTCTCATCCTTGCCTTTTTAGAGGAGTCCTTAATTACTATGGGATGATTCACAGGTGTTTCCCTGTTGATTTTTAAAGTATCGTCATTCAGGGGTGCTTTTGAGTCACTTACAGGTACATCCCCTTCCCCCACAGAATCTAGTTTAAAGCCCTGCTAATGAGTCCAGCCAGCTTGCTGCCCAAAATACTCTTGCCCCACTTGGTCACGTGTGCCCCATCCTGTGTCTGCATGCCCAGTCTCTCAAAAGCATGCCTGAGATCACAGAAACTGAAACCTTGATCATGATACCAGCTAATCATTCACCTGATCCATACGCCGCCTCCTCTGCAGGTCCCAGTCTCCAACTGGGAGGACTGATGAGAACACTGCTTGTGCTCCTGATCCCTTCAGCATCTTTCCAAGGGACATAAATTCCCTTTTGATGTTTCTAAGTCTCCTTGTCGCGGCCTCAGTTGTCCCTACTTGAAAGAGCAGGAATGGGTGATAGTCCTCCAGCTTGACCAAGCTTGGTAGCCTGTTTGTGATGTCACGAATATGGGCCCAAGGCAGGCAGCAAACATCTCTCGAGATATTGTCTGGGTGGCAAATGGGTGCCTCAGCGCCTCTCAGAGAGGAATCTCCAATTACCAACACCCTCCGTGCTTTTTTTGAGGGAACTGGTTCTTAAACAAAACTTCTCCTCTGGTTGGTTTGTCTAATACCTGGACCAGGAAGTTATCCTCAACAAATTCTAGGTATCTCCTGGATTGCTTACAGCCTGTTGTGCAGTTTTCCCAGCAGACATCCGTGTGGTTGAAGTCTCTCATCAAGATGAGAGTGTGTGAACTTGATGCTTCTTGCAGTTAGAGCAAGAATGCCTCATCCACAGGCTCCCCTTGATTAGGTGGCCTGTAGAAGATCCCAACCACAAGCTGTCCTTTATTTTATCCTCCTTAACTCTTTACCCACAAGCTCTCAACCTGTCCGTGGCTGTTTATCAGAAGCATCTCTTCACAATCAATCCCTTCCCTAACATAGAGGGCAACACCCCCTCCTTTCCTTCCCTGTCTATCCCTTCTGAAGAGTTTGTAGCCCTCTATTCCAATGTTCCAGTTATGTGTTCCATCCCACCATGTTTCCATGATAGCAAACAGGTCATATCTCAAATCATAGAATCATAGAATCATAGAATCATAGAATCATAGAATCATAGAATCATAGAATCATAGAATCATAGAATCATAGAATCATAGAATCATAGAATGGCCTGGGTTGGAAGGGACCTTAAATATCATCTAGTTCCAACACCCCTGCCATAGTCAGCAATGCCACCTGATAGACCAGGTTGCTCAGGGCCTCATCTAACCTGGTCTTGAACACCTCCAGGGATGGGGCATCCACAACCTCTCTGGGCAACCTGTTCCAGTGCCTCACCATCCTCTGAGGGAAGAATTTCCTCCTAACCTCTAATCTAAATCTCCCCTCTTTTCGTTTAAAACCACTCCCCCTCATCCTGTCATTATCTGACTGAGCAAAGAGTCACTCTCCATCCTTTTTATAAGTCCCCTTCAGGTACTGAAAGGCTGCAATGAGGCCACTCCAGAACTTCTCTTCTTTAGGCTGAACAACCCCAGCTCTCTCAGCCTTTCTTTGTAGGAGAGGTGCTCCAGCCCTCTGATCATCTTTGTGGCCCTCCTCTGGACTCGTTCTAACAGATCAACGACTTTCTTGTGCTGGGGGCTCCAGACCTGGATGCAGTACTCCAAGTGGGGCCTCACAAGGGCAGAGTAGAGGGGGACAATCACCTCCCTTGACCTCTTTTAATTTAGCTCACGATGCAGTTGGCCTTCTGGGCTGCAAGTGTGCACTGCTGGCTCATGTCAAGCTTTTCATGCATCAGAACCCTCAAGTCCTTCTCTGCAGGGCTGCTCTCAATGAGTTCTTCTCACAGTCTGTACTCCTGTCTGGGATTGCCCCAACCCTGGTGCAGCACCTTGCATTGGACTTGCTGAACCTAATTAGATTCACATGGGCCCACTTCTCAAGCCTGTCCAGGTCCCTTTGGATGGCATCTCTTCCTTCTATTGTATCAGCTGTACCACTCAGCTTGGTGTCATCTGCAAACTTGCTGAGGGTGCACTCGATCCCACTGTCTATGTCGTTGATGAAGATATTAAACAGTACCAGTCCCAGGACAGACCCTTGAGGTACAACACTCGTCACCGGCCTCCACCTGGACATAGAGCCATTGACCACCATTCTCTGGGTGTGACCTTCAAGCCAACTCCTTATCCACCGGATGGTCCACCCTTCAAATCCATATCCCTCCAATTTGGAGACCAGGATGTCATGTGGGACCGTGTCAAAGGCCTTGCAGAAGTCCAGGTAGATGACATTGGTCGGTCTTCCCTTGTCAACTGATGCAGTCACTCCATCATAGAAGGCCACCAAATTGGTTAGGCACGATTTGTCTAATTGCACCATAGTCTCCAACTCCTCCTGCTTGTTTCCCATGCTGCATGCGTTGGTGTAGAGGCACTTCAGCTAGGCTGTATATCGTATCACATTTCCAGAACCCTTCCTGATTGCATTGGGACAGTTCACAAGTGTTTTCCCTGTTGTTACTTAGAGTGATAGTGTTCTCAGGTATGCTTTCTTCACTCAGAGGCGTATCCCCTTCCCCCACCGCATCTAGTGTAAAGGCCTCCTGATAAGCCCAGCCAACTTGCTGCCCAGAACACTCTTGCCCCACCTGGACAGCTGCGCCCCATCTGGCATCAGCATGCCCTGTCCCTCAAAACTGCATCCAAGGTCGTAGAACCCAAAGCCTTGAGCATGGCACCAGCCTCACAGCCAATCATTCACTTGGCCCGTTCGTCTCCTTCTTCCTGGTTCCCAGTCACCAGCTGGGAGGACAGAGGAGAACACTACTTGCGCTCCCAATCCCTTCAACATCTTTCCAAGGGACATAAAATCCTTTTTGATATTTTGGAGTTTCCTTGTTACAGCGTTGTATGATCCTACTTGAAAAAGTAGGAAGGGGTGGTAGTCTTTGGGACCCACCAGACTTGGTAGCCTCTTCGTAATATCACGAATACGGGCCCCAGGCAGGCAGCAAACCTCTCTGGAGAGATTGTCTGAACGGCAAATGGGAGCCTCGGTGCCCCTCAGAGAGGAGTCTCCAATGACTAACACCCTTCATGCCTTCTTTGTTGCACTGGTTCTGATGCAGGTGGTAGACTGAGCCGACTTTGTGTGGTCGGCCTTTCTGAGTTCCCTGTGGTTCATCTTTCTGAGGCTTTTACTAGTTCTCCCAGAGTCTCCTCTTTCCTGCCCTAGAACATCATATCTGTTGCGCAAGGGCACTTGACGGGCAAGGGGGAGACTCCTCCTCCGTCTCCGATCAGAGACAAGGGTCCACTCTCCCTCATCCTGTGAGTCTTTCAAATGTGCTCATTTGGGGCTGCACGCTTGTTTCCCTACCCCTTGCCTGGACTTTAGACAGGGCTGTTGCTTGGACTGAGTAAACGTTTAATACCATTTGTCAGTCTCCTGTTCGGATTCCCGAATGCTACACTGTCTGGTGAGCTCCTCCTGCAACAGAGCCACCTGTTTGAAAAGCTCATCCAGATGGGCACACTTGCAGCTAAGACACCCACCTCTGCCTTCAGGCCCTAGGGGGACTTCCAGATACTGGAGTTCCCCAGAACTGAGGGTCTGGGCAGCTGTTTTGATCCTTGGGAGGTCTGTTTGGGTGGAGGCATCTGCCTGGGGTGGTTGTGGCCCCCCGTATGGGTTTCAGCCTCAGACCATCAGGCTCAGCGGGTGGACACCATTTCTGTTGCAGTAGAAGGCCCTTCCTCTGCTGATCCCAGAATACAAAATGACCCACCCTGTGCCCTGCCTGCACAAACTGCCACGCAAACTGCCATGCCACACCCTGACTGCCGTGCTACGCCTGTTTTCCTGCTCTGTTTGCCACACTCCTGGTTGCTTGCGCTCCCTAAGGGATACCTTCATAAGACAGAGGAAGGGCACTCCTGGCTCCACCCAAGTCTCGTCAGCCACCCTCGCAAGGGTCCTGGAGGCTCCCTCAGATGCCTCAAAGGGGCCTCCATGTAGAGAACCCCCTGCACGCCATGATCCCCCACTCCGCTGCAGAATGAATCTGCCCCAGAGCCGATTGCCTCAGTGAGTGACTGTAATCATCAAGTCCATACAGGACCACCCAAACATCAAACCGTATGTCCGAGAGCATTGTCCAAATGCTTCTTAAACTCCAGCAGGCTTGGTGCCTGACCACTTCCCTGGAGAGCCTGTTCCAGTGCGCGACCACCCTTTCAGTGAAGAACCTTTTCCTAATATCCAACCTGAACTTCCTCTGATGCAGCTTCATGGTGTTCCCTTGGGTCCTATCACTGGCCACCAGAGAGAAGAGATCATCACCTCCTCTGCTCCCCCTTGTGAGGAAGCTGTAGACCACAATGAGATTGCCCCTCAGTCTCCTCTAAGCTGAACAAACCAAGTGACCTCAGCCACTTCTCATACATCTTCCCCTTTCACCATCTTTGTTGCCCTCCTTTGGACACTCTCTAATAGTTTTATGTCCTTCTTATATTGTGGCGCCCAAAACTGCACAAGTTACTTGAGGTGAGGCTGCACCAGTACAGAGTAGAGTAGAGCTCTACAGGGGACAAATTATCTGTTGGTGCCAGTATTTAAAGCTCTATTGAAATCAGTGGAGTTTCACCTTTAATCCAAGAAGGTTTGGACTAGTTTGATATCACTTGCAATTGCATACAGCCCCTTTTCTCTTTTAGAGTCACTCCCCTTCCCAGATGAGTTCAACAAGAAAATTCATGGAAACGGATATAGGAATAAAACAAAACGTGTCCAATCTTGAACATATATAAGACCAGGAAATTCAAAATTCAAAAAATTTGACTGAAAAATTGTAATGATGTAAAATAAAGTTTTAAAGATTCAGCAGCAGGAAAAATGTTGATTTTCAGTTACTTTTTTGGCTTTCTAAAATAAAGAGTGAAATGCAACATACCAAAATGAAAAAAAGCTTTTTGTTTCCCATAAAATGCTGATCCAAAAAAAAAAATCCTTAAACCCAGTTTTGAAATATTTTCCCAAAATGGACTTTTGATTTTAAAATACCAAAACATTTCAATGTTACTGAAGATGCACATTTTTCCATTTCAACATTTCAATTTCAAAAATGATACAAAACGAATATTGTCCTCTGTTTTAATTTCCATTCTGATTTTAAAGCAAAAAGTAATTTTGAAATGCTGAACTTTCCCATGGAAGGAAAATCTTGTTTTGGAACATCTTTACTTCTGTACATTTAAAACCTCAGCTATAATCCTGCTTTAGTAGAGAGCACTGGAGGGGGAAGAGTTATACTGAAGATGGAATAATTTAATAAAGGTTGTGCTATTCTGGTTGTACAAGGGGACAAAGACACTAGGAACTTACTTTCTCTTTCCCTTTGCATTTCAGTGCAGGAACCACTTATTAAAGCCTATCATCAGACAAAAACCTGGATGCTAATCTTATATAGAAGACTACGCAGAACGCCTGCACATCAGCACAGAGCTCCACTGATAATTTTTTTCCTTTTTACCCAGAAGTTACCAACTTTTATCTTCTGTAAGGGGAGGACTCAGAAAACTGGCAAGGAGTCAAGGACATGGCTTAGTATACACGATCTAATTCTAGTTCATGAAACAAACATCCTGTCCCTGCTGTTAATCATCAGGTCACAGTGACCTTAGTTTCTAATCATTACAGCATTGTATTGTTTGATGTGTAAACACATGGGCATAATATATCATCTGCTGTTAAAAAGAAAAAAGTATATAAGTTGAGTCAAGGACATCCCTGAGTTGAACCTTGATTGGATGCCTGACCCAACTGTCTGCTTTTCCCTTGCAATGCTCTGGGGCTCCTCACGCTGATTGGAATGTAAATATGTCGTTAATAAACTAATAGCTATTTAACTCCTGTTGTGGTCTTACATTTTGCCTGATGGTATCAAACTGCACAATTACTTCTGAGAATCCTTTTTACCTGCAATTGGTACATCAAGCAGGGTATCATCAGGGTAATGAGACTCTGGGGAAAATGCAGTAACGGGCAAGGAATGAGCTGTATCCCTGAGTGACTTGACTCTGGGCAGTAGGAACCTGTGTCTCAGAAGCTTGCAGGTCTGTTTGCAAGTCTGGTTGTATGACCATGGGACCCGTTTCACGGATCAATGTGTCATAGCATCATAGAATATCCCGAGTTGGAAGGGACCCATAAAGATCATCGAGTCCAAATACTGGCACCACACAGGTCTACCCAAAAATTCGGACCATATGACTAAGTGCACAGTCCAAACACTTCTTAAACTCCGACAGACTTGGTGCCGTGACTACTTCCCTGGGGAGCCTGTTCCAGTGCGTGACCACCCCCTCATTGAAGAACCTTTTCCTGATGTCCAGCCTGAAGCTCCCCTGTCGCAGCTTGACTCCATTCCCTCGGGTCCTATCACTGGTCACTAAACAGAACAGATCAGCATCTGCCCCTCCACTTCTCCTCAGGAGGAAGCTGTAGACCGTGACGAGGTCTCCCCTCAGCCTCCTCTTTTCCAGGCTGAACGGGCCAAGTGAACTCAGCCACTCATCGTACGTCTTCCCCTCTAGGCCCTTCACCATCTTCGTAGCCCTCCTCTGGACACTCTCCAGCAGTTTCACATCCTTTTTGTACTGTGGTGCCCAGAACTGCACACAGTACTCGAGGTGAGGCCGCAGCAGCGCAGAGTAGAGCGGGACAATCACCTCCCTCGACCGACTAGCAATGCCATGCTTGATGCATCCCAGGATACGGTTGGCCCTCCTGGCTGCCAGGGCACACTGCTGGCTCATATTCAGCTTGCTATCCGACCAAAACGCCCAGCTCCCTCTCTGTGGGGCTGCTCTCCAGCGTCTCGTCGTCCACTCAGCACGTATAGCCAGGGATGCCCCTTCCCAGGTGCAGGACCTGGCACTTGCTCTTGTTAAACTTCATGCGGTTGGTGATCGCCCAGCTCTCCAGTTTGTCCAGATCTCTCTGCAAGGCCTTTCCACCCTCAACAAAGTCAACAACTCCTCCAAGTTTAGTGTCATCAGCAAATTTACTCAAAACGCCTTCTAGTCCTACATCCAAATCATTTATGAAAATATTGAAAAGAACTGGCCCTAAAATGGAGCACTGGCTGACTGTCTGCCAGCCTGATATAAACCCCATTTACCATAATGCTTTGAGCCATATCCGTTAGCCAGTCGTTCACCCATCGTTTGATGTTTTTATCTAGCTGTATGCTGGACTTTTTGTCCAGTAGGATCGTATGAGAAACTGTATTGAAAGCTTTACTGAAATCCAAGAAGAACACATCAGCTGGCTTCCCTCAATCGACTAGATGGGTGATCTTATCATAAAAGAAAATCAAGTTAGTCAAACAGAACCTACCCCTCATGAACCCATGTTGTCTGGGACCTATGACTGCATTGTCCCCCAGGTGCGCTTCAATAACTTCAAGGATAATCTTCTCCATAATTTTACTGGGCACTGACGTGAGACTGAGAGGCCTGTAGTTGCCAGGGTCTTCTTTCTTACCCTTCTTGAAAATTGGGACAACATTTGCCAGCTTCCAGTCTACTGGGACCTCTCCAGATTCCCAAGACCATTGAAAAATAACTGAGAGAGGTCCTGCGATGATATCAGCCAGCTCTCTAAGCACCCTGGGATGAATCCCACCAGGCCCCATGGACTTGTATGTCCTTCCCTTCAAGGAAGATCTTGTATGTCTACCAGGCAAATGGACCACCATGGAGAAGGGAATCCGGTACCCGAGGGAATTAGCCGTACGGGAGGTGATTTATGATGACCTAGACAATGACCAGCTATCCAAAGATCTAGATGAAGTCAAGCATACACATACCCATGTGGAGGAAGTTTGTACGGAGTTCACCATCATCATATGCCAGCTCATTGGCAGTAATGACCTGGAAAGAGCATGAGGAACCCACGGTGGATGAATTGGCTGAACAACTCTGGCAGTACAAAGAAAGTCTCTCTTCCCTACAGGCCTGCATCTCTGCTGTGGAAAAACTTTCTCAAGAATTCCACCAATTCAAAGATAACAAAGAGAATACTCTGGAGAAACTTTCTGAAGAGGTCCACCAACTTAAAGAGAATCTATCTTCCTCCCCACCTGTACAAACCAGTGTCTCAGCTATTAGGGGTAAGCGTCTTTCTGTTCAAGGAAGATGATATGGTGGGTACACACCCCGTGCCACCCTGTGGTTTTACCTACGTGACCATGGAGAGGACATGAGAAAATGGGATGGAAAATCTACCTCGACCCTAGAGGCATGGGTATGTGAGTTGCAAGGAAAAACAATCACAAAAGGGGGGTTATCTGAGAAACTTTCTGCTCCAATTTTCAGCAGGCAGTCCCCCAGACACAGTAATGAATATTATGACCAGGATTAGAGGGGCCCTTCCTGCAGCCAGGGAGAGGAAAGGGACAATCGGGTTTATTGGACTGTGTGGATTTGATGGTTGAATGGTCGATTCTGAGGGTCAAAGAACAGCAGGTGCCAATCGCTACCACAGCTGTGCACCACCGGCAATATTGCATCGACTGAGACTCCCTGATTCCCATCCATCAGCTAATTCGTCAACTGGAGAGCCAAGGAGTGATCAGCAAGACTCATTCACCTTTTAATATTCCCATATGGCTAGTGCGAAAGTCTAATGGCGAGTGGAGACTAACAGTGGAGTATCGTGGCCTGAATGAAGTCACACCACTGCTGAGTGCTGCAGTGCCAGACATGCTAGAACTCCAATATGAACTGGAATCAAAGGCAGCCAAGTGGTATGCCACTTGTGGTATGAACGGCTGTGTGGTGCTTAGCTGCCGGCCAGGTTAAACCACAACACAGCACCATACTAACTACTAGGAGGAAAATTAACTCTATCCTAGCCAAAACCAGGACAAAGGGGTATTCAGAATATTATAGGGTGTATCAAACGAGGAATGAGGTTAGATCACCTCATTAACTGGCTAAGGACTGGCTAGTAATGCCTGCCATAAAATGGTACTATATAGGCATATTTTTATCTATATCCTCAGGGTACCAGTATGTGAAATATATATATGACATCGTTGTGATGTGACACCTCAATATAGATGAAGCACGTTATAGTGCTTTGTTGGGCTTTCTAAATGCAAAAGGGCTTTCCTTGCCCTAGAACATATAGAAGTTTCTCATGAGTCAGTTGATTAGTGTATCTTAGGGGCTTGCTAGATCTTGAAGAACTATTTCTGAAGTTGTTTAGTTGTTCTAACTAGAGTGTGTTTTGTGTCCTCTTCCCATTGTTGAGAATTCCCATGTTGGGCAGAACTCACCCTCAGTGTTGAAATCAGCAAAATCAGTATCATGCTGTGCATATGGATGTGAAATTAGAATTGTAAATCTAAAATTGCTACATTTGTTTCTCAGACAGCACCTGAGAAGGAAGTTAGCTCTATCTTCTTAAAGAAAAGATGCAAGTGCTTACTGGCCTGTCTCCCTGTAAGGAATGCTGGTCATAGGAAAAGTGGTTCTATGCATGGTACATCATGGCCTTTCACTCTTAGACAGTGATAATATTTTCATCAGTTACCAAACAGTTACATTTGCTAACCTTGCACCAGAAAAAAATAAAAAATAAAAAATTTAATACTTAGACATTGTTATGAATCATCTGCCTTATTCCCATGAGCAATATATTGTCCACTGCGAAACACTCTTCAAACCACCTGTCTTTCTCACCATGAAAGAAAACAGTAAGGGAAAAAAGACAAGAGACAAATTCTTCCCTATTTCACCAATGAATTTATAGCTCTTTCTGTCATTTTTTTGAGTGAGTCACTTCTGTGGTTTAGGGCCCACTAATGCCTTTCACTTCTCTAGCTTACAAGCGTCCTATTACTTCATCAGCTTGTATTTTGGTGCAGGGCACATGGACCAGATGCAGTACTGATGGCAGAAGGCAACCGTCCTGCTGAACTGACCCAATCACAGATGATTCACATTGCCCAGCAGATTGCAGCTGGTATGGTTTACTTGGCATCACAGCACTTTGTGCATCGAGATCTTGCTACCCGGAATTGCCTGGTTGATGAGAACCTGCTGGTGAAGATTGGGGATTTTGGGATGTCTAGAGATGTGTACAGCACAGATTACTATAGGGTAAGCGAACTACTATAATCAGTAATAACTGAGGTTTTGTTCAGTCACCTTACTGCATTCATGTGACTGATTCTGCTTTTACACTGAGCAGTCTTTGTGAGATGATTTAGGTGTTGGCATATGAAGAACCTAGTTCTGAGTATTTACTCAGTTTTGGTATTAGTTTTAGTAAAATTGGAAAGACTTAATCAGAATAATATTGGCATGTCCTGCTGTTTATATATGCTGGCTTTATTTTCTAATAATAAATCTTAGAACATTCTTTTTTCTCTGGGTAGAAATTTGGGATGTTTGCCTGGCTGTAGTGAAAAAACAGCAAATAAAAATGAAGAGTAGATTATCAAATTTGTCCCAAAACTTAAAAGCTATTAAAGTATGTTCTTATACATTGCTAAGAAAAATGGAAATTGTAACTTTTGGGTATTGTATAATGTTTCAGTTTACTTAAATAGATACAAATAATGGTCAGCAGCACTGGATGGAACAGTTATTTTACTCAGGAAGAGACTAAGGCAGAAATGGTTATATGTTCAGCACCTTAAAAGCTGACAGCAATTATTACCTGCTTTAAGCCAATTCTTGAGTCTTACTGCTTATGGCTGAAGGTTTGTTTTGTGTCACTGGTGAGGGCTGTGACTGGGTGGGTAAGGGTAGCCCATGGCACTCGTTTTCATTCTGACCCTGGCCATTTTCCCTTAACTTGGTTGTCATAAAGTGATCTGTGAAGTTTACAAAGGGCTTCTAGGATCTCTAGGATAAACAGGACTGTGTACACTGACTATTGTTGTTAATGTTGGCTTTGTACTATGTGGCAAGTCATGACATTTACAGCATTTGCTGTTCACTACCATGTGCTTAACTTCATGAGTGGAACCGGAGAAAGAATAGCAGCTATCAGCTTTTTTGTGGCATGGGGAGGAAATCCATGGCCAAGCTGTTAGCTTATAAATACTAGAGTTGTATCCTGTAACATAAGCTACTCAGAATCTTTAAGCACATTCTCTGTACATGCCTCCCATATCACCTGTTACCATTGCATTCCTTATATGATCCCCTCTCCCATAGAGCATCCAGTTTCAGTTGATTTGTTGGGTTAACCTTAGCTGGCTGACAGTTACCCACTGAGCCACTCTCTCACCTCCCCTCCTCAGCAGGACAGGGAGAGAAAATAAGATGAAAATGCTAGTGGACAGCGATAAGGACAGGGAGATTGCTCACCAATTAGCAGCACAGGAAAAACAGACTCAACTTGGGGAAGATTAATTTATTGCCATTAAAAACAGAACAGGACAGTGATATGGTAAAAGTTGGTCAAAGAAACTCTCTTAAGACTCACTTTTGAGTTTTAGAAAGCAGGCATTCTTCAATTGCAGCACCGGATGCACAGGGGATCGCTCCACCTAGTGTGCGTGCCAAATTGTCCAGGCTACAGGGGTCATATACAATTAAAACATACATATTCATTAGATTTCTGATAAATAATTAACTTATTCATACTATTTCCCATAATTCGTTAAAATATATAAATGTTCCTGACACATGCGCATTTGTTTCCACTGGTGGTCTTCTGGGGATCTCTGGTGGTCATCGGTAGTCTTCCTCACTATGTTCACTGCTTGAACCCAGTTCTTGCTCATGCTCTGCTTTCTTACCTTGTTGTTCCAACTTAGCCATGCATACTAAACTATTTACGTATCCAAAGACGTGAATACCATGACTTCCTCACCTGTTCTTTACAGGCACATCCTACAGGCCTAGGTTATCTTGCCCCACCCCCACCCCCCCCACCCCCCGCCTCCTTCCCCCGTCCTGTGTTACAATTCTGTATGGTCTTACAGATAAGGCTGATTCTTTAGTGAGTAAGGTAGCATTAGACATACAAAGTTTCTAGTCTTCCTTCTATCTAACTAAGCATAGTAAAATATTTCAAATTTGTTTCTATTATTCTATCAGGGAGAGAACCATATGTCACAGAATCATAGAATCATAGAATATCCCGAGTTGGAAGGGACCCATAAGGATGATCAAGTCCAACTCCTGGCACCGCACAGGTCTGCCCAAAAGTTTAGACCATGTGACTAAGTGCACAGTCCAATCGCTTCTTAAATTCAGACAGGCTTGGTGCAGTGACTACTTCACTGGGGAGCCTGTTCCAGTGTGCGACCACCCTCTCGGTGAAGAACCTCTTCCTGATGTCCAGCCTAAACTTCCACTGCCTCAGCTTGACACTGTTCCCGCGGGTCCTATGACTGGTGATTACAGAGAATAGGTCACCTGCCTCTCCACTCCCCCTCATGAGAAAGTTGTAGACTGCGATGAGGTCCCCCCTCAGCCTCCTCTTCTCCAGGCTGAACAGGCCCAGTGACCTCAGCCGCTCCTCATATGTCTTCCCCTCTAGGCCCTTCACCATCTTCATAGCCCTCCTCTGGACACTCTCCAACAGTTTCACATCCTTTTTGTACTGTGGTGCTCAGAACTGCACAAAGTACTCGAGGTGAGGCTGCACCAGCGCAGAGTAGAGCGGGACAATCACTCCCCTCGACTGACTAGCAATGCCGTGCTTGATGCATCCCAGGATACAGTTGGCCCTCCTGGCTGCCAGAGCACACTGCTGGCTCATATTCAGCTTGCTATCAGCCACAACCCTCAGATCCCTCTCTGCGGGGCTGCTCTCCAGCGTCTCGTCGCCCAGTCTGTACGTATAGCCAGGGTTGCCCTGTCCCAGGTGCAGGACCCGGCACTTGCCTTTGTTAAACTTCATGTGGTTGGTGATTGCCCAGCTCTCCGGTCTGTCCAGATCTCTCTGCAAGGCCTTTCCACCCTCATCCGAGTCCACAACTCCTCCAAGTTTGGTGTCGTCGGCAAATTTGCTCAAAACACCTTCTAGTCCTACATCCAAATCATTTATAAAGACATTGAAGAGGACTGGCCCTAAAATGGAGCCTTGAGGGACCCCACTAGTGACCATCCGCCAGCCAGATGTGGCCCCATTTACCACAACCCTTTGAGCCCTGCCTGTCAGCCAATTGCTCACCCATCGTATGATGTTTTTGTTAAGTTGTATGCTGGACATTTTGTCCAGTAGGATCCTATGGGAAACCGTGTCAAAAGCTTTGCTGAAGTCCAAAAAGATCACATCAGCTGGTTTCCCTTGGTCAGCTAGATGGGTGATCTTATCATAAAAGGAAATCAAATTTGTTAGGCAGGACCTACCCCTCGTGAACCCATGTTGGCTGGGACCAATGACTGCATTGTCCCCCAGGTGCACCTCAGTAACTTCAAGAATCATCTTCTCCATAACTTTACCTGGCACTGACGTGAGACTGACAGGCCTGTAGTTGCCAGGGTCTTCTTTCTTGCCCTTCTTGAAAATTGGCACATTTGCCAGCTTCCAGTCAACCAGGACCTCTCCGGATTCCCAAGATCCTTGAAAAATAATTGAGAGAGGTCCTGCGATGATGTCAGCCAGCGACTTTGCCGTCGCCAACTTCAAGCTCCACACAGTCCAGCCCCTCCTTTACATACAGTGACAACTTCCCACCTCGCCTGCCCTACTCGTCCCTCCTGAAGAGCCTGTAACCATCTATTGTAACACACCAGTCACAGGACTCATCCCACCGGATTTCACTTATGCCAATGTTATCGTAGCTCTGGGACTGGGCCAAGACTTCTAGCTCCTCTAGCTTCTTCCTCATGCTGAGTGCATTGGTGTAGAAGCACTTCAAATGCGCCTCATTGCACGCAGCACCTTGTGGAGCAGACCAAAGGACCTCGCTAGCACACTAGTCCCTCTGATTCTAGCGCGCCATCCCATAGCTTATCACTGGCAGGCCTGGTTTTATCCCTTTCCCCTTTCGACTCTAGCTTAATGCCCTATCTGTCGGCCCCGCTAACTCCTTAGCAAAAATCCTTTTCCCCCTCCGAGAGAGGCGCATCCCATCTGGTGCCAGCAGGCCCGGTGTCGCATAGACCTTCCCGTGATCGAAAAACCCAAAATTCTGCCGGTTGCACCAGTCCCGAAGCCACGTGTTAATGTGATGAGTCTGCTTGTCAGCCTCGATTCCCCCCTATCGGAAGGACAGAGGCAAACACAACCTGTGCCCCTGATCCTTTAAGTAGTCGCCCCAAAGCCCTAAAGTCCCTTTTGATTGCCCTTGGACTTCTCCTTGCTCCTTCATCATTACCAGCTTGAAAAAACAGTAACGGGTAGTAGTCAGAGGGCCGTACCAGGTGAGTGACTTTTCTAGCTATGTCTCCTACTCGAGCCCCAGACTTCTCTGTGGGTTGGGTCCGGATGGCAAATCGGGCCTTCTGTCCCTTTCAGAAGGGAGTCCCCTATGACGATAACCCTTCTTTCTTTCTTGATAGAAGATGTAGTGATGCAGGGGGGGAGGGGGGGGGGGGGGGCGGTAGGCTGCCTTGCCTTAGGCACCCCTTTCAACCGGGACGGGCTTTCGTCTACATTGTCGTTTGCTTGACTGTCAAATTCCAGAGCCCCATACCTGTTACATAAGGGTAGTCGGGAAGGTGAGGATGGCAGGGAAGGTCTCACCTACCACCCCGAGCAGAAACCAGCTTCCATTCCCCGCCATATCCTAGGTCCCCTCCTACTGCCTGGTGGGATGGGGGAACCTTTGTTTCTTGTGTGGTGGCTGACTCATGAGTCTGTTTCAGGGATGGTAGAGTATGCTTCCACCAGTCAATTTCCCTCTCTGACTCCCTGATGCTCCTCAGCCTACTCACCTCCTCCCGAAGCTCTGCCACCAGGCTGAGCAGTTCTTCAGCCTAGGCACACTGCCCACAGGCATACCCACTGCTGCTGCTGTCAGACACTGACAGAAGACTCGGGCACACCCTGCAGTCCAAGACCTGGATGGTTGCGTGTTTCCCCAAGACCTCTGTCTGGGTAGCCAGGTCCTGGCCGCTCCCTCAGCTGCCTCGAGTGGCCTAAATGCAGGAAAAAAGCCCTGTCTGCCTTGATCCCCTGCTCCACTGCAGCATTTGCCCCGGAGCCGATCACCTCAGCCACGTTGACAACATGTTATTGAGGGACCTTACAGAGCAAGCTGTTAAATCAGAAAAAAACCACTATATTAGACAGTTTACAAACACTATGGTGGACCTAATAAGGTCCAAGGCCCTTGTAAAGAAGTAATATTTCTGAGGGTATTACGGTCAGGACCTCAACAAAATATTCCCTGCAAAACCATAGAAATGATTGCTTGTTTTTCACAGCCCACAACAGTGAAGCAAGTGCAATTGTTTCTGGGATTGAAGAGGTATTGGCATACTTTTATACCTCATTTAAGATATATACTGCAACCTATTCAGGCTTTAGTAAAAAAGAATACGCCTTTCGATTAGGAGGTGTGTGTGTGGGGGGGGGGGGGGGGGGGGGCGGCTCTTCAATGTGCTGTTTTTAACCAAGCTAAAGATGTCTTCTGTCAGCATGCAATTCTGAATCTTGGACGATGAGGAGTTCCTTTTGAGTTAGAAATTATGGTAATACAAAGAACTGCATCTTGGGCAGCACAACTGCTGCCCAGAAAGAAACACACCAAAAATGCACTGTATGTACTGAGCTGGACTCACCATGTTTGGCAGGACCTAGGGGGCAGCTTTGTCAGGGCACAAAGGCTGGAGAAATATAGCAAGTAGATTATATAGGCTTTCTTTCCAGGTAGCCAACAAAAGTGGTACGTTCTTAATGCTGTTGATCATTTCTCTGGCCTGTTATTTATTTACCTACCCTACAAGGCTAACCATGAGACCACTATGAAAGCCATCACTGAGCTTATTCAAATGTATGGAACTCCCAAAGACATACAGAGTGATCAAGATACCAATTTTACTGGTAAAAAGAATGCAGGGGTGGGCCAGTAGAATAAATATTAAATGCCTCCCCCCCCCCCCACCTCACCCCCCATTTCCCATTCCCCATCCCACCTGTGCTACTTGGCACAGAGTGGAGGAGGAAATTAAATTAAGGAGTTGGGAATGAAGGAGTGAAGTTGAGCCTGGGAAAAAAAGGGGGGGGGGGAGTGTTTTAGGTTTTGTCTTCGTTTCTCACCATCCAACTCTATTTTTAATTGGCGATACATTAAATTCATGTTCCCCAAGTTGAGTCTGTCATGCCTGTGATAGTAATTGGAAAGTGATCTCCCTGCCTTTATCTGAACCCATGAGTTTTTCCATATTATTTTCTCCCCCCCATACTGTTGAGGAGGTGTAGTGGGTTTACGTGGCAAGGTATTGGTAGCAGGGGGCCATAGGGGTGGCTTCTGTGAGAAGGATCTAGAAGCTGCCCCATGTTAGATAAGGGCCCCACTGCTGACCAGAGCCGAGCCAATAAACGATGTTGTTTGAGCCTCTGTGAGAGCATATTTAAGACAGGAAAAAAAACCAAAAACAAACAAAAAAACAAAACAAAACAAAAACAAACAAAACACTGCTGCCACACAGCAGCTGGGAGAGTGAGAGGAGGGAGGAACAGACTTGCAGGTGCCAAGGTCAGTGAAGAAGGAGGGGGAGCCGGAGCAGAAGTCCCCTGTCACCTCTGGTAAGGACCATGGTGAAGCAGGCTGTCCCCCTGCAGCCCATGGAGTACCACGGTGGAGCAGGGTTCCACGCTGCAGCGCGTGGAGGAGACCACGGTGGAGCAGGTGGACCTGCACTGAAGGAGGCTGCGGTCTGTGGAGGACCCTCGCCTGAGCAGATTCCAGGCCGGACCTGTAGCCCGTGGAGAGGAGACCACACAGGAGCAGGTGACCTGGCAGGAGCTGCTGCCCGTGGGGGACCCAGGTTGGAGCAGTTTGCTCCTGAGGGATGGACCCCGTGGTACAGACCCATATCTGGAGCAGTTCTTGAAGAGCTGCTGCCTGTGAGCAGCCCACGTCAGATCAGTTCAGCAAGGACTGTATTCCGTGGGAGGGACCCCACAGCACAGGGGACGAGAGTGACCGAGAAGGAGCGGCGGCGAAGCAGCGCTATAGAGTGACCATAACCCCCATTCCCCCGTTCCCCTGCGCCGCTCGGGGGGAGGAGGTGGAAGAGGGTGGATGGGGGGGAAGGTGCTTTTGGTTTCTTTCCTTTGTTTCTCGCTTCTCTAGCTTGTTAGTAATAGGCAATAAATCTTACTATCTCCCTATGCTGAGTCTGTTTTGCCCATCATGATAATTACTGTGTGATCTCCCCATCCTTATCTCAACCCTTGAGCCCTTTTCATTGTATTTTCTGCCCCTTTCTCTTTGAGGAGGGGGAGTGAGCGAGTGGCTGAGGTGGAGCTTGCCTGCCCACCCGAGTAAAACCACCACAGGAGGGGGATTGACAGAGCGGCTGAATGGGGGTCTGGCAGCTACCCAATGTCAACCCACCACAGGGTGGTACTTTAAAAGGCCCTCAGTAAGACAGGAGAAATTCAGGAGACCATTCCAACACAGATTTTCTGTAGTCTACAGAGGTATTTATTTTTTAGCATAGTGCAAATGCTCTTGTCTCACCTACCTGAATGTCTCCCAGCACAGCCTTTGGTTGAATTCATGAAAGAATCAAAGTTTCAAAAACACAGCTCTTGAAATGGTTTAGCTAACAAAAAGTATGGATTTTAACATGCATGTTTGTGTACAATAGTCACATAGAAAATGCTCTAATAGAGCATAGAAAATGTTTCTTAAAGGCTTTTATGGGCATTTGGATGGGATGACTGGTCTGATGAGGCCAAAAATTCATTGGGGTGAGCATGTTTTTGTAATAATAATGTCAGATCATTAATGAAGACGCAGAACAGGACTGGACCCAGTATTGACCCCTGGGGTACACAGCTAGTTATTGGCCTCCAGGTAGGCTTGGTGTCACTGACCACTAAACTCTGGGCCCGAGACAGTTTTTAGTCCACCTCAAGTTTTTTGTTTTGTTTTTTTTTTTTCTGCATGATTAAAATGAAGGTTTTATACTTCATTAAGAACAGAGACTCAGACTTTATTGTTATCAAGATAGGATCCAAGTTTCTTACCAGTATATACATTTCCTTTTTAGATTAACTCTTGAATCTCTGCCTATCTTTCATTCCTTCCAGAAGACAACTCATCATTCATGACTTGGCACACTTTTTACCCCCCCAACTGAGATGCTTTATTTTGAATGATCTAAATTTAACAACTACAGACAAATGTGTTATTAAATGTTTATGCAATTCTATTAGACTGAATAAGACAGCCCAGCCTAATAAAAAGTAATAAAAAAATGTTGGTATAATTGCATAATATTGGTCTCTTAAATGTTGCATGCTGAATACAGGACACTGAATTAAAAGGCACAAATAGAACTCACACACAAACAAAAAAAGCTAAAATTCAAAGGGCTTGAGCCCTTTTCATCGTATTTTCTCCCCCTTTTGACTTTGAGGAGGGGGAGTGAGAGAGTGGTTGTGGTGGAGCTCAGTTGTCTCAGCTGAGTAAAACCAACACAGGGTGAAACCACCACAATAGTCCAGGTAACCAGGTCTCCTGTTTCCTTCCAGAGAAGGCCCACATTTTCCCTAGTCTTCCTTTAATAACTCATGTACCCATCAAAGCCTTTCTTGTTGCCCTTGACATCCCTGTATGTCTCCCTCTGTGGGCTTCCTTTTTTGTTTTTGCTTTTGGCTAGGAGCTCCTTGTTCATCCTTTCAGGCCTCTTGGCATTTTTGCCTGACTTCCTCTTTGCTGAGATGCATCGTTCCTGAACTCGTAGGAGGTGATCCTTGAATATTAACCACCTTTCTTGGTCCCCTCTTCCCTCCAGGACTTTATCTCACAGTACTCTACCAAGCAGATCCTTGAAGAGGGCAAAGTCTGCTCTCCCAAAATCCAGGGTAGTAAGCTTTCTGTGTTCCCTCCTCGCTACCCTAAGGATCTTGAACTGCACCATTTCATGGACACTGCAGCCAAGGCTGCCCTTGAGCTTCACATTCCCCATCAATCCCTCCTTGTTGGTGAGAACAAGGTCCAGTACAGGACCTCTCCTCATTGGCTCCTCTACCACTTAGAGAAGGAATTTATCATCAATGCATTCCAAGAACCTCCTGGATTGCCTATGCCTTGCTGTTCTGTCCCTCCAACAGATATCGGGGTGGTTGAAGTCCCCCATGAGGACCAGGGCTTGTGAATGTGAGGCTGCTCCTATCTGTCTATAGAGTGCCTCATCTGCTCAGTCTTCCTGGTCTGGTGGCCTGTAGCAGACCCCCACTATAATGTCACTTGTCCCTCGCCTCTCTTTGATCCTTACCGATAAACTCTAGGTCGGCTCCTCATCCGTCCCCAGGCAGAGCTCCATGCAGTCCAGCTGGTCCTTGACATAGAGGGTGACACCCCTTCCTCTTCTCCCCTGCCTGTCTTTCTTAAAGAGCCTTTATCCTTCCATTCCAACACTCCAGTCATGGAAGCCATCCCACCACATCCCCATGATGCCAGTAAGATCATAGCCCTGCAGGCATGCGCACATCTCTAACTCATAGAATCATAGAATCATTTAGGTTGGAAAAGACCTCTAAGATCATCTAGTTCAACCTTTAACCTAGCACTGCCAAGTCCATCATTAAACCATGTCACTAAGCACTACATCCACACATTTTTTGAAGACCCCCAGGGATGATGACTCAACTACTTCCCTGGGCAGCCTATTCCAATACTTCACAACCCTTTCAGTGAAGAAATGTTTCCTAATATCCAACCTAAACCTCCCCTGGAGCAACTTAAGGCCATTTCCTCTTGTCTTATTCCTCATGCTACACACATTTGTGTAGAGGCATTTAAGTTGGGCCTCTGATGAAACTTTTATTGGCTGGAGTGGTTGGTATTCCTTTGTGCTTCTCTTCAGGTGATCTCCCGCTGACCTCTGATCCCTTTCCAGGCTCTGGGCATCTATTGCTCATGCTGGCATCGAACCAATAAGAGTCAGGTGGATTGAGGTTCCTTTCCCTGGACAACTTTCTCAAAGAGAGTCCCATGGTCTAAAAAAACATATCCCTGGCTATAACACCAGTCCCACAACCATGCATTGATCTGCCAGATTTGACTGGTCCTTTCAAAGCCATTTCCTTTGACCAGTAGAATCAATGCTCCAGCCTGTCCAGGTCCCTCTGAACGGCAGCACAGCCCTCTGGGTTATCAGCCACTCCTCCCAGTTTTGTGTCATCCACAAACTTGCTGAGGGTGCACTCTATTCCATCATCCAGGCCACTGAGGAATAGGTTGAACAGGACTGGACCCAGTACTGACCCCTGGGGGACACCGCTAGCTACAGGCCTCCAACTAGACTCGGAACCGTTGAGCACAACCCTCTGAGCTCTGCCATCCAGACAGTTCTCGATCCACCCCACTGTCCATTCATGGATCCCACAGTTCCGGAGCTTTCCTAGGAGGATGTTATGGGAGACAGTGTTGAAAGCCTTGCTGAAGTCAAGGTAGATAACATCCACTGCTCTCCCCTCATCCACCCAGCTAGTCATTCCATCATAGAAGGAACAAGCACGATCAAGCATGATTTCCCCTTGGTGAACCCATGCTTCTACTTGGAAGAATTCCATGGGTTAAGGTCCTGGAAGGAAGGGGATCCAAGACAGCTGGTCAGTATTCAAGTATCACTTCCTCCAAGCTCAAGATCGGTGCATCCCTATGAGTAAGAAGGCAAGCAAAGTGGGCAGGAGACCTACATGGATGAGTAGGGAGCACCTGTCAAAGCTCAGACAGAGGAAGGAAGTTGACAGCATGTGGAAAAAGGGACAGACCACTTGGGAGGAATATAGGGACACTGTCAGAGTATGCAGGAATGTGACAAGGAAGGCCAAGGCCCAATTGAAATTAAATCTTGCAAGGGATGTCAAGGACAACAAGAAGGGCTTTTTCAAGTACATCAGTAGAAAAAGGAAGGTTGGGGAAAATGTCGGCCTGCAGCTGAATGGGGCGAGTGCCCCGGTGACAAAGGATACGGAGAAGGAAGAGTTGCTGAGCAGGCACTCAGCAACTGATTGGAGCATATTAATCATGTATCATTCATTCTTTGACAAATTTTGAGACTGAGGTGGTTTTTGCCTGTATGTTTGTGTTTTTTTCCTTTTCCATTTGTTTCTCCCTTTCTCTGTTCCTCCACACTTTGTGCAGGACGTGTTCCCCTTGATGAGTATTCTTTTCAGCTATTTTTTATTAAGGCTGCCACAGGCCTTCAAGCTGTGCGTGCCAAAAAATGAGAGTATATCCTTGAAAGACAGTCTAAGAAATGAAATCTAAACAAATCCTAAACAATACTCAGAAATGAGAAGGGCTGTGTAAGAATGGCTTCATTTTAGAAAGATTAAAACTGGAACTATATCTGAAAAAAATATTCATAATGACAGTTCAAAATTCTGTCAGATCTGTGTTTCCCTCAAAAGGATATAAACTGAGTGTGATGGTTTTACCCAGCTGGACAGCTAAACTCCATAAGAACTGCGCTCTCATTCCCCCTCCTCAAAGTGAAAGGGAGAGAAAATATGACAAAAAGAAAAAAAAACCACAACATCTCACAGGTAGAGGTAAGGACAAGGAGATCACTCAACAATTATTGTCATGAGTAAAACAGGCTCAGTGCAGGGAGATTAATATAATTTATTACCTACTAGAACAGGGAGAAACTAAAATCAAACTAAAAACACCTTCCCCCCCCCCCCCCCCCCCATCCACCCTCTTTTACATTCTCCCCCTGAGTAGCACAGGGGAATGGGGGTTGGGGTTAGCCCATAAAGCTTCATTTCTGCTGCTCCTTCACGGTCACTCTCTTCCCCTGCTCCAAAGGGAGGTCCCTCCCACAGGATACAGTCCTTCCCGAACTGGTCCTACGTGGGCTTCCCACAGGCAGCAGCTCTTCAAGAACTGCTCCAAATATGGGTCCATCCATCAGGAGTACACTGCTCCAACATGGGTCCCCCATGGGCAGCAGCTCCCACCAGATCACATGCTCCTGTGTGGACGCCTCTCCATGAGCTACAGGTCTGGCACGTAGTCTGCTCTGGTGCGGGCTCTCCATAGGCCGCAGCCTCCTTCAGGCCAGATCCACTTGCTTCACTGTGGGCACCTCCACAAGCTGCAGCATGGATATTTGCTCTGCTGTGGTACACCGTGGGCTGCAGGGAGACAATGTATTCCACTATGGTCCTGTCCACGGGCTGCAGGGGAACTTCAGCTCTGGCACCTGGAGTACCTCCTCCCACTCCTTCTTCACTGACCTTGGCGTCTGCAAGCATGTTTCTCACTCCTTGCTCTCCCAGCTATTGTTGTGCCTCAGGTTTTTTCCCTTTCTTAAATATACTCTCGCAGAGGCACAAACAACATTGCTTATTGTCTCAGCTCTGGTGGGTCCCTTTTGGAGCCAGCTTGAACTGGCCCTTATCTAATATGGGTCAGCTTCTGTATTCTCACAGAGGCCACCCCTGCAGCCCCCCCTGCTACCAAGCTTTTGCAACGTAAACCCAAAACACTGAGGGACTGTTTGAAATTAGATTTGTCTTCTCATTATACAGTCTTGGGAACAAACAACCACATGATAGAAACAGTCATCCAGTTTTCTATCTTTCTTTCCAGTGCTATGGGAAACAAATGGGGGCAGGGAGGAAGTAAGTTGGGAAGGAAGGGCCTTTGTGAAGAGAGCTTCCCATCTCCTTAACTCTTACTCCAACCCTCACATACAACTCAGTGCTGCTCAAGGAAGTCCTCTTGGTGATCAAAAGCCTTTTCTTGCACCTTGTCTTCCATACAGTTTCTGAATTTCAATGGAGTTTCCAGCAACCAGATTTCAAAGGCATTTTGGTATCTAAGGTTGAAGAAATCATTTACTGGAATTGTCCAAAGTATTAAGCTGATTAAGAATAATATTTCTATTGACTACAATAGAATTTACACTTCATATCTGTTCAGGTGTGTCCTGGTTCTGTCCCCTCCCTGCTTCTTGTGTACCCCCAGCCTCCTCACTGGCAGGGCGGCATGAGAAGCTGAAAAGTCCTTGACTTAGGGTAATCACTGCTCTGCAACAACTAAAACGTCAGCGAGTTATCAGCATTGTTCTCATTCTAAATCCAAAAACACAGTACCATACCAGTTACTAGGAGGAAAATTAACTATCCTAGCCGAAACCAGGACAAGGTGCTTTTTTGAAAACCAGTTAGTCATTGATTTGAATACTTTAACAGCTGAATACATTTGAGATTCTCCTTTCATGTGCCCAGCTGACTTCTGAAAATGTAATGTAGATTCCTACAATGCAGAAATAAAAAAAAAAAATCCCTAGAGAGATTATTATTTATACAGAGATACATTGAGGTTTAGAGAAATAGACAATAACTGAAATGCATAGACCACATATTTTTCCTAAATACAAAGAATACCCCTGTGCAATTTGTTTTCCATTTAAAAGTTTCTGTTTAATTACCCTGTGGTGGTTTAACAACCAATGGGCAGCTAAACACCACTATTCCACTCTCTCAGCCCTGTCTCCTCAGAAGGACAGGGGAAGAAAGTATGATGAATAAAAATAAAAGCCCATGGGTTAAGATAAGGAGCACTTTAATAAAAAGAAAAGAAAAAAAAAACATGCAAAGACCACATGAAAGCAAAAGGAGAAAAAATTCTACTTCCCATCAGCAAGCAATGTTCAGCCGACACTTCTTGGGAAGCAGGGCCTCAATATACATAGCAGTTGCTCAGGAAGACAAACACTTTCAAACATCCCCCCTTCTCCTTCTTCCCTCCCAGCTTTTATTGCTGATCATGATGTCATATGGTATGGAATATCCCTTTGGTCAGTTTAGGTCAGCATTCCCTGTAAGGGTATGTAGAAGGAAAGCGTCTGCTCCTTTAAGGGCACCTGGTCAAGGACCTTTTCCAAGACAATGAGGAAAAAGAAGAAAGGGAGGCAGTGATGGGAAACAAGTCTGGTCAGTCACATTAATTTATGAGAGCATGTGAGGATGTAGGAATGTTTATGCCAACAGGGTTATCTGATGGAGGACTTCTAAGCTGGGAGACAATCACAAGAAACAAACCTCCCAGTCACACTAATTAGTGGGCTAACATGCTACAGGTGCTATTTCCAGGAAGGACGAACCTTGCAACTGATAAGATTGTGAACCAAGGGGCCCCAGACTGGGAGGGTACAGAAATCCTTGTTGCTGGAGGGTGTAGAGCTCCTTGTTGGTGAGAATGAGGTCCAGCATAGGACTTCTCCTTGTTGGCTCCTCTATCGCTTGTATAAGGAAGACATCATCAATGCATTCCAGGAACCTCCTGGATTGCCTGTACCCTGCTGTGCTGTCCCTCCAACAGATATCGGATTGTTATGGATTCCCATCCAAAAGCACGTTCCCAGGAATTCAATGGAACCAGAAAGGCAGTTGTTCCAGAGAGCTGGATTACTTCCCTACACTCAGCAGCCAAATGCCTCTACTCCCAACAGTCTCTGAATCACAGAAGGAAGAAGGCTCCTTGGAGATCTTTGGCAGGAGAACTTGGATAGGAATAGAGATTTAAACTCAATAATCAGCCTGTAAGAGTCTGTTCACCTGCAACCATCGCAAGGCAAGTTGGAGAGATTTGTTTGAAAACTGTGATTGAGGCAAACCACTCTGACATCACATTTTACTTGGGCAATCAAATTTTTAAGGAGTTTTCATTTTGTTTTCACATTACAATGAATGTTTTCTCTTTCCTTATTTGTTGCAGCTTCATGAGAAGACTAAATTATGTTTTCATATTGTTGCCTTGATCCAAAGAAAATATGCTACATAGAATAATTTATGAAATATGTACTCTCAAGGACAATTAAAAAATATACGTGTTAGTCAGCTTTACAGTACTAAATTTTCAGGGTTGCTAGGTGTCAAGAGGTCATTCACACTTACTTAAATGCCTTTCACCTAAAACACGTTCTTTTTCCCAGTAAGCTTTTTACTTCAAATATGTGATTCCTCCAGAGAACAAGGAATGTAATCTGGGTAATTTAAATTAACATGACTGCACACAGATATTAGCTAATCAAATAATTCCATCAGGTCTTTTTTTATTGTTGTTGCTTTGAATCTAAGAGTCAACAGCTGCATATTTTTATTTTCTGGAGCAATAAGTTCTAATTAACTGTTGAGTTTTTTTTTCCCTCACAAACTCATCTCTCTATATATTTATGTATGCACACATCCACATATCCCTTTATGCACATACCTAGAGCGTTCCAGAAGTCATAATATCTGCAAGGATGGGGCGGGGCAGTTGAGTAGGGAAAACTCCTAAGAATCCCCTAAGGGATCCCTTAATAAAGCAAGCTGCTCACTGAAAGCTGTATGATCTTCTCCTGGTTTCGGCTAGGATAGAGTTAATTTTCCTCCTAGTAGCTGGTAGGGTAATGTGTCTGGGATTTAGGATGAGAATAATGTTGATACCACACTGATATTTTAAATGTTGCAGAGCAGTGCTTACACCAAGCCAAGGACTTTTCAGCTTCTCGCTCTGTCCTGCCAGCGAGCAGGCTAGGGGTGCAGCAGGAGCTGGGAGGGGACAGACCCAGGACAGCTGACCCAAACTGGCCAAAGGGGTATTCCATACCATCTGATGTTATGCTGAACAATTACTATGGGGTGGCTGGCCAGGGTGGGGGGGACCGTCTGCTCAGGGATAGGCTGAACATCGGTCAGCGGGTGGTGAGCAATTGCATTGTGCATTACTTGTTTGTACACATTATTATTAGTAGTATTATCATCATCATTATTATTATTTTCCTTTCTTTTCTGTCCTAATAAACTGTCTTTATCTCAACCCATTTCATTTCTTTCTGATTCTCTCCCCCATCCCGGAGAGGGAGGGGGGAGGGTGAGCAAACGGCTGTGTGGTGCTTAGATGCCGTCAGAATAAACCACAACAGATCTACAGGATGCAAGGACAGATGCGCAGGTCACTAGGTCACTGGGACAGACTGGGAAGGCAATTGACTGAAAAAACTACTTCACAGCACAGAAAAGCCCTGTAGGAAATGTGGTGAAGTCTCTTATGCATATTGTTTTTCTCAGTATTGCTTGTGCAGTATGGAAGATGAATGACCCCTTCTCCTCCAGCCCTGCTCCACAACATACTCTCCAGGGATGTCATCAGCGAAGCCTTAACCTGTGTTGCAAAGGTTACTGATTTCCTTCTACTTTCAGCCAGGAGGCATTTGTATAACATGGCACAAATACGATCTGGTATGCATTTTCAAAGCCTTAAGCAGTATAACCAATAAATCCTCACAGTTTGTCCTCCGTGAGGCACATATTACAATTATTCCTGTTTGGGAAGCATAAAAAGGAGCTCTGCACAGCTTGCTGATTTGTCCAGCAGTGCAGACAGTATCTTTGTCAACGTCACAACCAGGACTCGGGATGGACTACTAGCCTCTGCTGCCAAACCGCTGAGCCACTTGAGTTATATCCCTCTTCCAGTTATAGGCCTATGACAGGTACGCTCTGTTCCTGTACTTGACATAAATCTTGCTCAGGCTTATGAGCCATGGTAGGCCTCAATGTGATGACTCCTTGAACCAGACAGCTCGTTAACAACAGAGCCCCAGGCAGACCTCTGTACCATGAAATCTCTCATGGAAAATAATGATGTACATCAGAGTCCAGGAAACAACATGATAAGGAATCTGAGCTTGACTGCAAGTCAATCACTTTATCTAATAAATACGGCCCTTCATCCTAATTAAAGGAAAAGCTATCACAGCATCATTTCTCTGTAATCTACTGAGTGTGGTGAAGCCTGACACTGTCTCATTCCCCTGTTATTTATGTGATATAGGCACCAGTAGATCAGGTCTCCCGTCTTATTGTATCCAGCCCCTGTGGTATGACTAATTGACAAGGACATGATTAAGTGCTAAGGGGAAGGGGAGTGCACAGCCTGGATCATAAACAAATTGGCAAAATACATGAACCCTGGAAAATTACTGACCAAAAGACAATGGTCTCGCAATCCTATAAATAGTGATTCCAAGGAAGAATTCTTTTAGCTCTCCAGGGACCACAGTAGGCTACATCCTTGATCTCCCCCTGAGCTGGGATGTCTCTCAGGGTACCCCTGAGAGGAAGCACATCTCAGGGCTGACTCCTCGAGGAACAAATTCATCTGCAGAGAAATTCCGATGAGGGAGTAGGGTGAGTAAGTCACTCTAAGGGGGAATTTTGGAAACGGGCAACTGGATTTAGAACCTCCCCCAAGACCTTGCAGTAAGTTTTGGGTGAACCTTGCCATTCTTGAATCTTTAACTAAGTTGCTGTTTCTATTGTAGCAAATTCCTTTAGATCATTGTGTTAATTGACTAATACTTAGATACTGATTAAGTGCTGTTAAAAATCATATAATCTAACCTTGTTATTTGCTATAAAGGAATATAATAAATCCTTAATTGCTGCTACATTAGAGTTGTGTAAAATCTAATTTTCTGACAAGACTAAATGGTGGCTATAAAGCTGCCCACTGTTTTATGGACACATCTGCACATCTACTGTTCAGATGATGTGCCCTGTCATAAAGAATGAAGAATTTATGGCCTCTCATTATTGGTTGTCATATGAAACAGATCTGAGACAAAATCCAGAAGGGATGTGGTGTATTAATCCATAGAAGTATGCAAGCTAGAGAAGTAAGGATACAGAGAAGCCAAAAATGTGAAAGAAAGGAGGAAAGAAAAAAAAATTATTTTTTTAATATACATCACCAAGACTATTCATTACAGCCACCTGCAGGTTTGGAGATCTAGGAGATGTGGGTAAAATTTAAATCCTTCAAAAATACTTCAGTGAAAAAGCACAGCAATAATAAAGTTCAGCTTGAATGCACTTTTTGGCATCAAGCAAAAAGAATAATTCAGCCAAAATTAAATACTCGTTGCCTTTCATTTCATTTTAAGACTATTTAACTCAATCTCTTCCTTACACACTTTTCATAAATGATCTAAGGGTTAATACTCCCGTTTCTAGGGTTTGGAATGGGTTCCTCTGTTGCCTGGAAGATAAATATAAGGTGTGCATAAGCAACACAAGGTTCCCTATGCTTTTTAGGCAGTCCGTCTTTATCTGAGAGAATTAGCAAAACTAAGAGTAGTTAACTAGAACAGTTTTGCAAATTGTGTTTAGATTGATATGGTTAGACATTGTTAGAAACTATGTAAATATGGAAGACCATGGTGAAATGCTCACTGACTGCGGTAGGTTAATCTTTGCTGTCTGCCAGGTGCCCACCAAGCTGCTTTCTCACTTCTCTACCTCAGCAAAACAGAGAGAGGAAAAAGATGAAAAATCATGGGTCAAGATAAGGACAGGGAGATGACTCACCAATTACCATCATGGGCAAAACAGATTTGACTTGGGGAATATTAATTTAATTTATTGCCAATTAATATCAGAGTAGGGCAGTGAGAACTAAAATCAAAACTAAAATCACCTTCCCTCCCACCTCCGCTCTTCCCAGTATCAACTTCACACCTGATTCTTCTACCTGCCCACACACATACTGAGTAGCGCAGAGGGATGGGGAATAGGGGTTGTGGTCAGTTCATAACACTTTGTCTCTGATGCTCCTTATCCTTACACTTTTTCCCTGCTGCAGCACAGGGTCCCTCCCATGGGATACAGTCCTTCACAAACTGCTCCAACTTGTATCCTTCCCACAGGCTGGATTTTCTCCACAAACTGCTACAGCATGGGTTCTTTCCATAGGGTTTTACAGGGTCTGGCTGGGATAGAGTTAATTTTCTTTTTACTTGCAGCTTAGAGGGTGCTATATTTTAGTTTTGTGACCAAAAACAATGCCGATAACACACTTTACTTCTTCATTGGCCTTGGTGTCTGCAGTCTGTTTTTTTCCTCTCACGTTTTTCTCATTCTTCTCTCTCACAGCTGCTACACAGCATTTTTTTAATCCTTTCTTAAATATGTTATCACAGAGGTGCCACCAGCGTCACTGACTGGCACAGCTCTGTCTAATGGCAGGTCCATTTTTGGAGCTGGCTGAACATGGGGCAGCCCGTGATCCCTTCTCACAGAGGCCATCTCTGCACCACCCCTCCACTACCAAAATCTTGCCACATAAACACAATACACTGATACATAGTTTATATTTGCTAAAACAAATACCTTTGCTAATGAAACTTTTTCCCTCCTTTAAACACCTCCTGATACATTTCTTGGAGTTCAGAGGCAATGTCAACAGGACTCTCCCATCCAAGCAAATCAACTGAAAACATGACATGGAAAGCTGTAAGAATGCTCAGAGACCTGAGGAAAAACAGGAAGAAATTAAATTTACTTTAACTTAAAGAAGAGATGTCTGAGGACGTTGTCCTGGTTTTGGCTAGGATAGAGTTAATTTTCCTCCTAGTAGCTGGTTTTGGATTTAGAATGAGAAAAATATTGATAACAGGCTGATGTTTTAGTTGTTGCAGAGCAGTGCTTAAACTAAGCCAAGGACTTTTCAGCTTCTTACACTGTCCTGCCAGTGAAGAGGCTGGGGGTGCAGCAGGAGCTGGGAGAGGACAGAACCAGGACAGCTGACCCAAACTGACTGTTGTGGTTTAACCCGGCTGGCAGCTAAACACCACACAGCCGTTCGCTCACCCTCCCCCCTCCCTCTCTGGGATGGGGGAGAGAAACGGGAAAGTGAAGCCTGTGAGTTGAGATAAAGACAGTTTATTAAGACAGGAAAATAATAATAACAATAATAATACTAATAGTGATAATGGTAATAGTATTAACAATAATAATGTGTAAGAAAACAAGTGATGCACAATGCAATTGCTCACCACCCGCTGACCGATGCCCAGCCTATTCCCGAGCAGCCGGCCCCCCCACCCCGGCCAGCCACCCCTATATATTGTTTAGCATGACGTCAGATGGTATGGAATACCCCTTTGGCCAGTTTGGGTCAGCTGTCCTGGGTCTGTCCCCTCCCAGCTCCTGCTGCACCCCCAGCCTGCTCGCTGGCAGGACAGAGCAAGAAGCCGAAAAGTCCTTGGCCTGGTGTAAACACTGCTCTGCAACAATTAAAACATCAACATGTTATCAGCGCTCTTCTCATCCTAATCCAAAACATAGCACCCTACCAGCTACTATGAGCTACTTAACTCTGTCCTAACTGGAACCAGGACAGATATCCACCCCTTATTCCATACCATTTATGTCATGCTCAGGTTACACTCTGTCCAATACATTCTAATTAATCACCATTTTCATCTATGATATATAGCAATCATGGTAGTGATGACATACATTATTATATAATAATTAACATACTACAATTCAACTCATGGGCTATTCTCACCCAGTATCAAATCCCCTTGAGGTACACACCGGACCTCCCCATTCTTTTGCATTACCCACCAAGTGCATCCAGGTCCCTGAGCAAAAGCAATTCCACGAATGGGTTTGCCTTTTCCTGAGGCAGGAGTAGCCCAGACTGTTTTACCCAGCATGTTTCTTACGTGCACTACAGGAACTTTATCCCCTTCTACAGTGCGTAACAGGTTTGATTGGGCAGGTCCAGCTCGGTTGGCAGATCCCCTGGTATTGACTAACCAGGTGGCCTTTGCCAAATGTGTATCCCAATTTTTGAATGTCCCAGCACCCATTGCTTTCAGTGTAGTCTTCAACAGTCCATTGTATCGTTCAACTTTTCCAGAGGCTGGTGCATGATAGGGGATGTGATACACCCACTCAATACCATGTTCTTTGGCCCAAGTGTCTATAAGGTTGTTTCGGAAATGAGTCCCGTTGTCTGACTCAATTCTCTCTGGGGTGCCATGTCGCCATAAGACTTGCTTTTCAAGGCCCAGGATAGTGTTCCGGGCGGTGGCATGGGGCACAGGATATGTTTCCAGCCATCCGGTGGTTGCTTCCACCATTGTAAGTACGTGGCGCTTGCCGTTGCGGGTTTGAGGGAGTGTGATGTAATCAATCTGCCAGGCCTCTCCATATTTATATTTCAGCCATCGTCCTCCATACCAAAGAGCTTTTGACCGTTTGGCTTGCTTGATTGCAGCACATGTTTCACAGTCATGAATAACCTGTGCTATAGTGTCCATGGTCAGGTCCACCCCTCGATCACGAGCCCATCTGTAGGTTGCATCTCTACCTTGATGGCCTGAGGTGTCATGGGCCCATCGGGCTATAAATAATTCACCTTTATGTTGCCAGTCCAGGTCCACCTGAGCCACTTCAATCTTAGCAGCCTGATCCACCTGCTGGTTGTTTTGGTGTTCTTCAGTAGCCCGATTCTTGGGCACATGAGCATCTACATGGCGTACCTTTACAACCAGGTTCTCTACCCGGGCAGCAATATCTTGCCACAATGCCGCAGCCCAGATGGGCTTGCCCCTGCGCTGCCAGTTGTTCTGCTTCCATTGCTGTAACCACCCCCACAGGGCGTTTGCTACCATCCATGAATCAGTATAGAGATAGAGAACTGGCCACTTTTCTCGTTCAGCAATATCTAAAGCCAGCTGAATGGCTTTTACTTCTGCAAACTGACTCGATTCACCTTCTCCCTCAGCAGCTTCTGCAACTCGTCGTGTAGGACTCCATACAGCAGCTTTCCATCTCCGATGCTTTCCCACAATACGACAGGACCCGTCAGTGAACAAGGCATATTTCTTCTCATTTTCTGGTAGCTTGTTGTACAGGGGGGCTTCTTCAGCACGAACCACCTCCTCCTCTGGTGATATCCCAAAGTATTTGCCTTCTGGCCAGTCCATAATCACCTCCAAGATTCCTGGGCGACTGGGGTTTCCTATTCGAGCCCGCTGAGTAATCAGTGCAACCCACTTGCTCCATGTAGCATCAGTTGCATGATGCGTAGAGGGGACCCTTCCTTTGAACATCCAGCCTAGTACCGGCAGTCGGGGTGCCAGGAGGAGCTGCGCTTCAGTACCGACCACTTCCGAAGCAGATCGAACTCCTTCATATGCTGCCAATATCTCCTTTTCAGTTGGAGTATAGCGGGCTTCAGATCCTCTGTATCCCCGACTCCAAAACCCCAGGGGTCGACCTCGAGTTTCCCCAGGTTCTTTCTGCCAGAGGCTCCAGGTGGGACCATTCTCTCCGGCTGCGGTGTAGAGCACATTCTTTACATCTGGTCCTGTTCGGACTGGCCCGAGGGCTACTGCATGAACTATTTCCTGCTTAATTTGTTCAAAGGCTTGTCGTTGCTCAGGGCCCCATTCAAAAGCATTCTTCTTACGGGTTACTTGGTAGAGCGGGTTTACAATCAGACTGTAATTTGGAATATGCATTCTCCAAAACCCCACGACACCTAGGAAAGTTTGTGTTTCTTTTTTGCTAGTTGGTGGAGACATAGCTGTTATTTTGTTGATCACATCCATTGGGATTTGACGGCGTCCATCTTGCCATTTTATTCCTAAAAACTGGATCTCTCGTGCAGGTCCTTTAACTTTATTCTGTTTTATGGCAAAACCAGCCTTCAGAAGGATTTGGACTATTTTCTTCCCTTTCTCGAAAACTTCTTCTGCAGTGTCACCCCACACAATGATGTCATCGATGTACTGCAGGTGTTCAGGAGCTTCCCCCTGCTCCAGCGCAGACTGGATCAGTCCATGGGAAATGGTAGGGCTGTGTTTCCACCCCTGGGGCAGCCGATTCCAAGTATATTGGACTCCCCTCCAAGTGAAAGCAAACTGTGGCCTGCACTGTGCTGCTAGAGGGATGGAGAAAAATGCATTAGCGATATCAATTGTGGCATACCACTTGGCTGCCTTTGATTCCAGTTCATACTGGAGTTCTAGCATGTCCGGCACTGCAGCACTCAGTGGTGGCGTGACTTCGTTCAGGCCACGATAGTCCACTGTTAGTCTCCACTCACCATTAGACTTTCGCACTGGCCATATGGGACTATTAAAAGGTGAATGAGTCTTGCTGATCACTCCTTGGCTCTCCAGTTGACGAATTAGCTTATGGATGGGACTCAGGGAGTCTCGGTTGGTGCGATATTGCCGCCGGTGCACAGTTGTGGTAGCGATCGGCACTTGCTGTTCTTCAACCCTCAGCAACCCCACAACAGAAGGGTCCTCTGAGAGACCAGGCAAGGTAGACAACTGTTTAATGTCCTCTGTCTCCAAAGCAGCTATGCCAAAAGCCCAGCGGAACCCTTTTGGGTCCTTGAAATATCCTCTTCTAAGATAGTCTATGCCAAGGATGCACGGAGCATCTGGGCCAGTCACAATACGGTGCTTTTGCCACTCATTACCGGTTAGACTCACTTCAGCCTCCAATACAGTTAACTGCTGGGATCCCCCCGTCACACCATAAATACAGATGGGCTCTGGCCCTTTATAGCTTGATGGCATTAGAGTACATTGTGCACCGGTGTCTACCAAAGCCTTATACTTCTGTGCGTCTGACGTGCCAGGCCATCGAATCCACACAGTCCAATAAACTCGATTGTCCCTTTCCTCCCCCTGGCTGGAGGCAGGGCCCCTCTAGTCCTGGTCAGAATCTTCATTTCTGTGTTTAAAGGACTGCCTGCTGAAAGTTGGAGCAGCAAACCTTTCAGAGAACTCCTTTTTCCCAATTGTTTTCCTTTGCAATTCACGTACCCGTGCCTCTAGGGTCGCAGTAGATTTTCCATCCCATTTTCTCATGTCCTCTCCATGGTCACGTAGGTAAAACCACAGGGTGGCGCGGTGTGTGTGCCCACCATATTGTCTTCCTTGCATAGATGAACGTTTACCCCTAATAGCTGAGACACTGGTTTGTACAGGTGGGGAGGAAAATAAACTCTCTTTAAGTTGGTGGATCTCTTCAGAAAGTTTCTCCAAGGTATTCTCTTTTAGCTGGTGGACACTGGTTCGTTCAGGTGAAGGGGAAGATAATCTTTCTTCAAGTTGGTGGATCTTTTCAGAAAGTTTCTCCAAAGCATTCTCTTTTAGCTGGTGGACACTGGTTCGTTCAGGTGAAGGGGAAGATAATCTTTCTTCAAGTTGGTGGATCTTTTCAGAAAGTTTCTCTAAAGCATTCTCTTTTAGCTGGTGGACACTGGTTCGTTCAGGTGAAGGGGAAGATAATCTTTCTTCAAGTTGGTGGATCTTTTCAGAAAGTTTCTCTAAAGCATTCTCTTTTAGCTGGTGGACACTGGTTCGTTCAGGTGGAGGGGAAGATAAATTCTCTTTAAGTTGGTGGACCTCTTCAGAGAGTTTCTCCACAGCTGAGACACAGGCCTTTAGGGAAGAGGAGAGATTTCCTTCGTACTGCCGGAGTATTTTAGTCACTTCATTCACTGTGGGATTCTCCTCCGTTTTCCAGGCTAGCATTGCCAATGAGCTGGCATATGATGATGGGGCACTCTGTACAAACTTCCGCCACATGGGTAGTGTACACCGGACTGCATCTGGATCTGCGGATGTTTGTGCGTTGTCTAGGTCCTTATAAATTACTTCCCGTACGGCCAATTCCCTCAGGTACTGAATTCCCTTCTCCATGGTGGTCCATTTGCTTGGTAAACATACAAGTTCTTCCTTGAAGAGATACCTTTCCTTCACAGCTGACAGGAGACGCCTCCAGAGGCTGCGAGATTGTGCTCCATCTCCAATTGCTTTGTCAATGCATGCGTCCCTAGCAAGGGATCCCAGCCGCCTGGCTTCCTTGCCCTCCAATTCCACATAATTGGCTCCCGTGTCCCAGCACCGGAGCAGCCAGGTGACAAGCTGCTCGCCTATACAGCGACCAAAATCTTTTCGCACATCTCGTAGCTCACGCTGGTATAGAGTCCGGGTGATTACTGTTGATTTTTCGACATCCTCATCCTCATCTTCAGTCTTCTGCACCTTTGATGGCCGGTGTAGAGTCCGGGTAGTTACTGTTGATTTTCCGACATCCTCATCCTCATCTTCAGTCTCCTGCACCTTTGATGGCTGGTATGGAGTTCGGGTAGTTACTGTTGATTTTTCGCCATCCTCATCCTCATCTTCAGTCTCCTGCACCTTTGATGGCCCAGTCTCGTCTTCACTACGCCCAGACTTAGCAGAAGACTGTCTGCGTTTTAAACGACCTGAGCCTCTATACCATTTTTTCACCTTGTCTACAGGGGCAACTTGCACTGCTACAGCTCGTTTCTCTGACCCAGCCACAGGGTCTGCCACAGGGGTTGGAATACCCTCTGCGGGGTCAACTTGCACTGCTACAGCTCGTTTCTCTGACCCAGACGCAGGGTCTGCCACAGGGGTTGGAATACCCTCTGCGGGGTCAACTTGCACTGCTACAGCTCGTTTCTCTGACCCAGCCACAGGAGTGGGAGCAGCTGCAGGAGCTGGGGCAGCTGCAGGAGCTGGAGCGGCTGCAGGAGCTGGAGCTGGAGCGGCTGCAGGGGCTGGAGCTGGAGCGGCTGCAGGAGCTGGAGCTGGAGTGGCTGCAGGGGCTGGAGCGGCTGCAGGAGCTGGAGCGGCTGCAGGAGCTGGAGCTGGAGCGGCTGCAGGAGCTGGAGCTGGAGTGGCTGCAGGGGCTGGAGCGGCTGCAGGAGCCGGAACGGCTGCAGGAGCTGGAGCTGGAGTAGCTGCAGGAGCTGGAACTGGAGCGGCTGCAGGAGCTGGAGCTGGAGCTAGGTTGCTAATAGCATCAATTGCAGCTCGATAGGCACAAGCCAGACCCCAGCACGCTACAGTGATTTGTGTCACTTTGGAACTGCCAGAGTCATGACACCTTTTTTTCAAGCATTCTGCCAGCTTTTTAGGATTTTGCAGTTGTTCAGGGGTGAATGTCCAAAACACTGGAGGTGACCACTGCTCTAGAAACCTGCCCATATCCTCCCACACTCCCTGCCACTCGCAACTATCCCGCCTCAAGACAGATCTCCGGATGAGATTCCTAAGTAGTTGTTTAACCCTCCACAAAATCTGAAGCGCATTCAGGAGACATAACAACAAGAGCAGGCTGGTCTGAGTATCCCAAGGATATTCAACATCTCGGAGAACCACCGTAACTAACTCGGGGGATAAGAGGGTGGTGGTGAAGGAGAAAGGGAGAGTGAACAGGTAGGGAAACATGTCTTCCCCTGTCCCCTTCACAGATTGGCTCCCTAACGAAAACAGGCAATAGGTGTAATTGCTAATAGCTTCCGAGATATGGGTTCCAAAGTATAGAGTCGATGTCAGTGCTGAGTACAAATACCAGGTTAAAGTCATGACCAGATATTTCATCATTTCATAAGCCATTGCTACACCGCACAGTACCATAACAATCTTAAACCAGGGCCCGGAAAGGATAAACAGTGCAACAGGGAGCACATACAGAAAGTAACGCACCATAAAACTCAATTTGGAATACAGGTACAGCAGACTGGAGATTAAGGCAATCAACATTGTGACTAGCAACTATTAAGCAGGTCCAATACTTATACCAATTTTAGTTTAACACACTCTGGTCAGATTTGTCGATATCTCAACCCTTCGGGCCCCACGTTGGGCGCCAAAAAGACTGTTGTGGTTTAACCCGGCTGGCAGCTAAACACCACACAGCCGTTCGCTCACCCTCCCCCCTCCCTCTCTGGGATGGGGGAGAGAAACGGGAAAGTGAAGCCTGTGAGTTGAGATAAAGACAGTTTATTAAGACAGGAAAATAATAATAACAATAATAATACTAATAGTGATAATGGTAATAGTATTAACAATAATAATGTGTAAGAAAACAAGTGATGCACAATGCAATTGCTCACCACCCGCTGACCGATGCCCAGCCTATTCCCGAGCAGCCGGCCCCCCCACCCCGGCCAGCCACCCCTATATATTGTTTAGCATGACGTCAGATGGTATGGAATACCCCTTTGGCCAGTTTGGGTCAGCTGTCCTGGGTCTGTCCCCTCCCAGCTCCTGCTGCACCCCCAGCCTGCTCGCTGGCAGGACAGAGCAAGAAGCCGAAAAGTCCTTGGCCTGGTGTAAACACTGCTCTGCAACAATTAAAACATCAGCATGTTATCAGCGCTCTTCTCATCCTAATCCAAAACATAGCACCCTACCAGCTACTATGAGCTACTTAACTCTGTCCTAACTGGAACCAGGACACTGACCAAAGGGGTATTCCATACCATCTGACATCATGCTGAACAATTAATAAGGGGGGGATGGCCGGGGACACACACACACACACACACACATACACACCGCTGCTCGGGGATAGGCTGGGCATCGGTCAGTGGGTGGTGAGCAATTGCATTGTGCATCACTTGTTTGTACACATTATTAGTAGTAGTACTATTATCATTATTATTGTTATTTTCCTTTTTTTTTTTTTTTCTGTCCTAAGAAACTGCCTTTATCTCAACCCACAAGCTTTTACTTCTTTTAAGATTATCTCCCCCATCCCACTGCTGGGGGGGAAGGGTGAGTGAACGGCTGAATGGTGCTTTGCATCTGGCCGGGTTAAACCACAACAGTCCTTTTGGTGCCCAACGTGTGGCCTGGAGGGTCAAGATAACAAAAGATCTGACCAGAGCGCGTTAAAAGAAAAATTTTATAAGCATTAGACTAGTTTAATAGTTGCTAATCACAATGTTGATTTCTTTTATCTCAGGTCTGCTGTGCTTGTTTTCCAAATTGAGTTATAGAGCACATTACTTAAAGTAATGGCCTGGAAAAACCGAGACGAACCCACGGTGGATGAATTGACTAGACAAGTTCGGCAGTATGAAGAAAGGCTCTCTTCTTCCCTACAGGCCTGCGTCTCAGCTGTGGAGAAGCTTTCTCAAGAGGTCCACCAAGTTAAAGAGAATTTATCTTCCTCCCCACCTGTATGAACAAGTGTCTCATCTATCAGGGGTTAGCATCTCTCTGTTCAAGAAACGGGATATATTGGGAGCACACCCCGTGCCACCCTGTGGTTTTACCTGCGTGACCATGGAGCAGACATGAGAAAATGGGATGGAAAATCTACCTCGACCCTAGAGGCACGGGTACGTAAGTTGCAAGGAAAAACAATCGCAAAAGGGGGGTTCTCTGAGAAAACTGCTGCTCCAATTTCCAGCGGGCAGTACCTCAGACGCAGTAATGAATATTATGATCAGGACTAGAGGGGCCCTGCCTGCAGCCAGGGGGAGGAAAGGGACAATCGGGTTTATTGGACTGTGTGGATCCGATGGCCTGGCACGTCAGACGCACAGAAGTATAAAGATTTAGTAGATGTGGGTGCACAGTGTACTCTAATGCCATCAAGCTATAAAGGGCCAGAACCCATTTATATTTCTGGAATGACAGGGGGATCCCAGCAGTTAACTGTATTGGAGGCTGAAGTGAGTCTAATTGGAAATGAGTGGCAAAAGCACACCATTGTGACTGGCCTGGATGCTCCATGCATTCTTGGCATAGACTCTCTCAGGAGAGGATATTTCAAGGACCCAAAAGAGTTCCGGTGGGCTTTTGGCATAGCTCCCTTAGAGACAGAGGATATTAAACAGTTGTCTACCTTGCCCGGTCTCTCGGAGGTCTCTCGGTCTCCCTCATGTTGTGAGGTTGCTGAGGGTCGAAGAACAGCAGGTGACAATTGCTACCACAGCTGTACACCGTCAGTGATATTGCACCAATGGAGACTCTCTGATTCCCATCCATAAGATAATTCGTGAACTGGAGAACCAAGGAGCGATCAGGAAGACTCACTCACCATTTAATAGTCCCATATGGCCAGTGCAAAAGTGTAATGGCGAGTGGAGGCTAATGGTGGACTACAGTGGCCTGAATGAAGTCACACTGTGAGAAACTAAGTTGTGCTTTTGCAGTCGAACATGTTTTCGAAGTAGAGTGTGTTTTTGCAGTAGAAAACTAACCTTCTGTATTCAAAGGTAGTTGTGTAGTCATAATAAGGAGAAATGCTAAGTAGATAAGTGGACAGTAGAAGGCCTCACTGTTCCAAAATAAGGTGGAAGCTTGAGAAAAACAGGATGAGCATTGTGAGAACAGTAAAAAAACAAAGATCATAAGTTCTCTAAACATAAAAAAGGAAAAAAAAAAAGGAAAAAGGAGAATTTAAAGGGTTGATCAAAAAAAAAAGTACATATATGGTATAGAGGAGCATCGAGTAGCTTGTGAACCTGTAGTACTCAGCCAATGAGGAAACAGGGGAGGTGGTCAGGTGCTGGGTAACAGGGAATAAAAGTTTATATGTTTACTATAATGTGCTCCTAATTGGCAGGATGCCCGCCATTGCAATCACGAATAAAATAGCTTCACAGAAGATCCTGTCTGAAGAAAATTATTGAGCTTTTTCTCACAACACCACCGCTGAGTGCTGAAGTGCTGGACATTCTAGAACTCTAATACAAACTGGAATCAAAGGCAGCCAAGTGGTACGCCACAATTGATATCGCTAATGCATTTTTCTCCATCCCTCTAGCAGCAGAGTGCAGGCCACAGTTTGCTTTCACTTGGAGGGGAGTCCAATATACTTGGAATCGACTGCCCCAGGGGTGGAAACACAGCCCTACCATTTGCCATGGACTGATCCAGTCTGCACTGGAACATGAGGGGGGGTATCTGAATACCTGCATTACATTGATGACATCATTGTGTGGGGTGACACTGCAGAGGACGTTTTTGAGAAAGGGAAGAAAATAGTCCAAATCCTTCTGAACGCTGGTTTTGCCATAAAACAAAATAGAGTCAAAGGACCTGCACGAGAGATCCAGTTTTTAGGAATAAAATGGCAAGATGGACGTCGTCAGATCCCAATGGATGTGATCAACAAAATAACAGCTATGTCTCCACCAACTAGCAAAAAAGAAACACAAACTTTCCTAGGTGTCGTGGGGTTTTGGAGAATGCATATTCCAAATCAGTCTGATCGTAAGCCCGCTCTACCAAGTAACCTGTAAGAAGAATGATTTCGAATGGGGCCCTGAGCAACAACAAGCCTTTGAACAAATTAAGCAGGAAATAGTTCATGCAGTAGCCCTTGGGCCAGTCCGAGCAGGACCAGATGTAAAGAATGTGCTCTACACTGCAGCCGGGGAGAATGGTCCCACCTGGAGCCTCTGGCAGAAAGAGCCTGGGGAAACTCGAGGTCGACCCCTAGGGTTTTGGAGTCAGGGATACAGAGGATCTGAGGCTCGCTACACTCCAACCGAAAAAGAGATATTGGCAGCATATGAAGGGGTGGAAGTGGTCGGTACTGAAGCACAGCTCCTCCTGGCACCCCGACTGCCGGTAGTGGGCTGGATGTTCAAAGGAAGGACCCCCTTTACACATCATGCAACTGATGCTACATGGAGCAAGTGGGTTGCACTGATTACTCAGCGGGCTCGAATAGGAAACCCCAGTCACCCAGGAATCTTGGAAGTGACTGTGGACTGGCCAGAGGTAAATATTTTGGGATTATAAATATCTGCATATTTGTTTTCACTGTTTACTCAGTTCTTAGTTAGATGGTCCTGCAGCCCAGCTAAAGATTTATTGGATTTGCACTGAGTCCCAGGCTGGCTCCTCTTTATCTCCAAGCATCTCCCATCCTTGAAATTGGGCTTAGAAAACAAAGTCCCAAGGCTCACCTACACCTGAAAAGGATGATGTGGGAAACTGATGAACTAACAATCCACTGACTTCTCTTTGCCAAGCGTTGCATTATCTTCCTGGGTAAACAGGTTTTGGGTCCTGACAACCTAATTTTCACATGTGCTCAGGAGTTAGCATCTGGCTTTTAGAAGAGGATTGCTTGAAGGACAGAAAGCTTCAGCACAGGAAAGAGGCTGTCCAAAACTGGCCTTCAGTGAGCACAAAGCAAGTGGCAGTTTACTTTCCTTCCAGAGCATTAGGGTCTGGTATTTATTACCAATTTACATCAAATTAATTAGCAATAGTGTAAGTGATTCCTTTTGTGTCTCTGTCACAGCAAGTGTTTCAGCAGCTTTCTATATAGCCCCTGTCTCGATAGCACACAGCAGCTATACACCTTTCATTGGCCTCAGAATGGTGATCCCAGCATCTGCCCAGAAAACCTCACTGGCCTGTAACAGGCATTATTCTGCCATATTCATTATTATGCCAATGTTATCGTAGCTCTGGGACTGGGCCAAGACTTCTAGCTCCTCTAGCTTCTTCCTCATTGTTGTGGTTTAACCCGGCTGGCAGCTAAAAACCACACAGCCGTTCGCTCACCCTCCCCCCTCCCTCTCTGGGATGGGGGAGAGAAACGGGAAAGTGAAGCCGGTGAGTTGAGATAAAGACAGTTTATTAAGACAGGAATATAATAATAACAACAATAATAATAATAGTGATAACGATAATAGTATTAATAATAATAATGTGTAAGAAACAAGTGATGCACAACGCAATTGCTCAGCACCCGCTGACCGATGCCCAGCCTATCCCCGAGCAGCCGGCCCCCACCCCGGCCAGCCACCCCTATATATTGTTTAGCATGACGTCAGATGGTATGGAATACCCCTTTGGCCAGTTTGGGTCAGCTGTCCTGGGTCTGTCCCCTCCCAGCTCCTGCTGCACCCCCAGCCTGCTCGCTGGCAGGACAGAGCGAGAAGCCGAAAAGTCCTTGGCCTGGTGTAAACACTGCTCTGCAACAATTAAAACATCAGCATGTTATCAGCGCTCTTCTCATCCTAATCCAAAACATAGCACCCTACCGGCTACTATGAGGGAAAATTAACTCTGTCCTAACTGGAACCAGGACACTCATGCTGCGTGCATTGGTGTAGAAGCACTTCAAATGCGCCTCATTGCACGCAGCACCTTGTGGAGCAGACCAAAGGACCTCGCTAGCACACTAGTCCCTCTGATTCTAGCGCGCCATCCCATAGCTTATCACTGGCAGGCCTGGTTTTATCCCTTTCCCCTTTCGACTCTAGCTTAATGCCCTATCTGTCGGCCCCGCTAACTCCTTAGCAAAAATCCTTTTCCCCCTCCGAGAGAGGCGCATCCCATCTGGTGCCAGCAGGCCCGGTGTCGCATAGACCTTCCCGTGATCGAAAAACCCAAAATTCTGCCGGTTGCACCAGTCCCGAAGCCACGTGTTAATGTGATGAGTCTGCTTGTCAGCCTCGATCCCCCCTATCGGAAGGACAGAGGCAAACACAACCTGTGCCCCTGATCCTTTAAGTAGTCGCCCCAAAGCCCTAAAGTCCCTTTTGATGGCTCTCGGACTTCTCGTTGCTACCTCGTCATTACCAACCTGAAAGACCAGTAGCAGGTAGTAGTCAGTGGGCCGTACCAGGCGCTTGACTTTCTTAGCGAAGTCTCTCACCCGAGCCCCAGGGAGGCAACAGACTTCCCTGTGGGTTGGGTCCGGATGGCAAATTGGGCCCTCTGTCCCTTTCAAAAGGGAGTCCCCCATGGCAATAACCCTCCTTTCTTTTTTGACAGTTGATGTAGCAATGCGGGGGATAGGTTGCCTTGCCTTAGGCACCCTCTCCAACTGGGACGGGCTTTCGTCTACTTCGTTGTTCTGACTGTCGTGTTCTAGAGCCCCATACCTGTTATATAAGGGTAGATGGGAAGGTGAGGTGGGCAGGGAGAGGGCTCGCCTACCACCCCGAACAGGAACCTGCCTCCATTCCCCCCCTTGGCCTAGGTCTCCTCCTACTGCCTGGCGGGATGAGGGAACTTTTGTCTTCTGCGTAGCAGGAGACACCTGTGCTGTGGCAGGCTCTTGAGTCTGTCTCAGAGAGGGTAGAGTACACCTCCACCAGTCAGTTTCCCTCTCTGACTCCCTGATGCTCCTGAGCCTGCTCACCTCCTCTCGAAGCTCCGCTACCTGGCTGAGCAGCTCTTCAACCTGGGCACACCTCCCACAGGCACCTCTGCAGCCGAAGACCTGGACAGTGGTGTGTTTCCCCAAGCCCTCCATCTGAGTAGCCACATCAGTGACTGTGGCTGGAGAGGCCGCAGGAGATGCGGAGGCCATGGTTTTCTGCCCGGTTGATACCATGGCCAGGTTCCTCGCAAGCAGGTTACAAGTACTGATGGGAAAGACCGCTGCAAAAGAGCGGCGAGGAGCCCTCCCTGCTCACCCTGCCTGCGCAAACTGCCGCACAAACTGCCGCGCAAACTGCCGTGCCACGCCCTTCTGACGCACCACGCCCTGTTTGCCCGCCCTGTTTGCCGCGCTCCTGGTCGCTCGCGCTCCCTAGGGGCTGCTTTTGAACGGCCCTGGAGGGGGTGCTGCTGGCTCCGCCTATGCCTCGTCAGCCTCCCTCACGAGGGCTGCTGGGTTCTGGCGGCTCCCTCGGCTGCTTCGAGTGGCCTTGATGCCAAAAAATAGCCCTGCCTGTCTCGATCCCCCACTCCGCTGCAGAACGCGTCTGCCCCAGAGCCGATCACCTCGTCCTTCTGACTCGGTATCAGTAGTGAGAAACAAAGACAAAACTAAAAACACCTTCCCCTCACCCCACCCTTTTTCTCACGCTCACCTTTACTCCTTAGCTCCGGACTCTTCTGCCTACTCCTCTCCCACTCCCAAGCAGCACAGGGGAACAGGGAATGGAGTTGTGGTCAGTTCATAACAGTTCTTCTCTGCTGTTACTTCCTCACACTTTTCCCCTGCTCCAGCATGGTGTCCTTCCCACAGGATCCAGTCCTTCACAAACTGTTCCAATGTGGGTCCTAACCACAAGCTGCAGTTTTTCAAGAACTGCTCCATCTTGGGTGCTCTCCATGGGGTGCAGTCCTTCAGGAACAGACTGCTCTAGCATGGGCTCCTGTCCACAGGCTGCAGATCCTGCCAGGAACCTGCTCCTGCGATGTCTCTTCACAGGCTACAGCTTCATAGAATGGCCTGGGTTGAAAAGGACCTTGAAAATCATCTAGTTTCAACCCCCCTGCTCTGGGCAGGATTGCCAACCACTAGAGCAGGCTGCCCAGAGCCGCATCCAGCCTGGCCTTGAATGCCTCCAGGGATGGGGCATCCACAAGCTCTCTGGGCTACCCGGTCCAGTGCCTCATCACCCTCTGAGTGAAAAACCTTCTCCTAATATCTAACCTAAATCTCCCCTGTCTTAGTTTAAAACCATTCCCCTTTGTCCTATTACTATCAACACATGTAAACAGGCGTTCCCCCTCCTGTTTATACGCTCCCTTCAAGTACTGGAAGGCCGCAATGAGGTCTCCCCGGAGCCTTCTCTTCTCCAAGCTAAACAAGCCCAGTTCCTTCTTCATAGGAGAGGCGCTCCAGCCCTCTGATCATCTTAGTGGTCCTCCTCTGGACCCGTTCCAAGAGCTCCACATCCTTCTTGTGCTGGGGGCCCCAGGCCTACACGCAGCATTCCAGGTGGGGTCTCACAAGAGCAGAGTAGAGGGGGACAATCACCTCCCTCTCCCTGCTGGCCACCCCTTTTTTGATGCATCCCAGGACATAGTTGACCTTCCGGGCTGCAAGCACGCACTGCTGGCTCATGTCCAGCTTCTCATCCATCAGGACCCCCAAGTCCTTCTCCGCAGGGCTGCTCTCAAGTTCTTCTTCTCCCAGTCTATATAAATACCTGGGATTGTCCCAGCCCAAGTGCAACACCTTGCACTTGGCCTTGTTGAACCTCATGAGGTTCTCATGGGCCCACTTCTCCAGCCTGTCCAGGTCCCTCTGGATGGCATCCCTTCCCTCTATTGTATTAACTGCACCGCTCAGCTTGGTGTAATCTGCAAACTGGCTGAGGGTGCACTCGATTCCGCTGTCTATGTCATTGATAAAGATGTTGAAGAGCACCGGTCCCAAGACCGACCCCTGAGGGACACCACTTGTGACCGGCCTCCACCCAGACATAGAACCGTTGACCACAACCCTTTGGCTGCGACCAGCCAACCAATTCTTTATCCACCTAACAGCCCATCCTTCAAATCCATACCTCTCCAATTTAGAGAGAAGAATGTGGTGAGGGACCATATCAAAGGCTTTGCTCAAGTCCAGGTAGATGACATCCATCACCCTTCCTTTGTCCACCGATGCCGTTACTCCATCATAGAAGGCCACCAGATTGGTTAGGCAAGATATGTCTTTGTGAGGCCATTCTGGCTGTCTCGGATCACCTCTTTATCTCGTGCATGCCTTAACATGTCTTCCAGGAGGATCTGCTCCATGATCTTCCCAGGCACAGAGGTGAGGCTCACTGGCCTCCTTCAAGAGCATATCCACCTGCTCCAGCGCGGGGTCTTCCACAGGCTGCAGTCTGGATATCTGCTCCGTGTGGTCCTCCATGGGCTGTAGGGGGGAAAACTGCTTCACCATGGTCTTCTCTACAGGCTGTAGGGAAATCTCTGCTCCAGCACGTAGAGCACCTCCTCTCCCTCCTTTTTCACTGACTTTGCCATCTGCCGGGCTGTTTCACATTTTTCTCACTCCTCTCTTTCACAGCTGCTGTGCAGCATTTTTTAATTCTTTCTTAAATATGTTATCATAGAGGCACTACCAGTGTCACTCATTGGCTCAGCTTTGGCCAGCGGCAGGTCTGTTTTGGAGCTGGATGGAAGTGACTCTGCCTGACATGGGAGTAGCCCCTGATTTCTTCTCACAAAAGCTACCCCTGAAACACCCACCTTGCTGATACCAAAACCTTGCCCCACATAAATCCAATACACATGGGAACAACATATTTGTTCTTGCATGCGGAAATACTACTTCTGACCCTTTTGTAGGCTTGCAATTCAAGTTTGTATGTGCTTGCTCAATTGGTTTTAAAATAATTTTGTTTCTTTAGCATAAGCAAAAGCTATAAAAAAAAAAAAAGGGCCAGCCTCACCCCATACTTGGAAAAAAAATGGATATGCTTTACTGATTTACAAATCTAGCCTCATTAGCCAGCCACAGGCATGCATCAAGATTTTGGATTAAACCATGATCTCAGCAGAGCAAGCAACAGCTTTGCCATTAACATTATTAGGACCACCATTTTACCTTTCCACTTCATTATTTCTGTCTAGTGTGGCATAGAGACTCTGTTTCTGGTTTAGATTTATGAAGCTTAACTGTGTAATACCTATTTAGCTATTGTATAAATTATTTGCCATTATGCAACAGTCCAAGGAACAGTGGAAGAAATAAGGAGTCCTTGCTTCCACTTGTACAAACCATGCAAGGATCTGTAAGAGGCCTGGAACTATTAGAAATGTTTCCGTCTTCCCTTAGGCCCAACTCACCCAGAAGGAATGGGAAGGTTTAGAAGTCACAGAAGACCTGGTTTTCCTTTATATTTCCTGCATATCTTGTACCATGTTTGTTGTTGTTCTTTTACTATTTAAAGAGGGAAAAGGCTGTAAGATTGGAAGAGGTGACACAGGTTTCTGAGTCCAAGCCTTCTGCTATTACAGAAAGCCATGCATTAGTTGTTAAGGTCAGGAGGAGGCAAAAGAACCTTAGGCCTCCTCAAGCCACATGGAAAATCCCAACACCCATTAACGCTTTTAGGTCCTTTTATATAAAGCATCAAAACCCACAAAAATTCCAGTCTGCCAATGAAAAAAGGGAGGAGAAATCAAGTCTCTGGTGAGAGATCACCAGAAACTTAGACCCCTAAAAAGAAATTATGATTGGCAAAAAATCCTGAGAGATTCTAGGAAGTCAGTCATACGTGACACACAACAGGAGATGACAACAATCCTTGACAGTCTCTCTCAATGTCAATTACTTTCTGACTAGGCAAGCAGCTAAACAATCAGAGTGCACAAGCCAGCTGCACAAAGCTGGCATTGCTGGGGTTTCCTGATTAAATTAACTAAAGACTTTGTGAATGACTTTGCAGTTCATACTGGCATATTTTGTATCTCCAGTGGTTGAGAAAGACCTTTGTCTCTCTTATTTTTAGCTTCTTTTGGGGCTGATTTTTTTAAATGAAAATTCAAATCTTGTATAATTTCATGATGAGTAAAGAATTAAGGAAACAGAATCATGGGACCAAAAAGTAAACAGATGAGGGAGTGAGAAAGATTTTTAAAGAAGTTTCCTAGTTTTTTTTGTGGGTTTGTTTCTTTGTTTTGTTTCTTGATCACTTCTATTTAATATTAATGTTAAATGAGCATTTTAAAAAAGGATATAATTTTGAAGCATGGAGTTCCCATGAACTTTCAGTTAAGATGCTGGAAATTATTCTGTTTCTGAGCCTCCCAAGAAGAAAAACTAATGGTTACACAATTTCATATTCCAAGCAAATTTTAAGAATACCCAGCTTTCAGACTTTCTCCCTACATGCTAAGGGCAAAAACTCTTTTGAGAAACCATTTTGACCCTGGAAGTATTATAATTCTTAGCAAACAGGCCAGGTTCTGATCTCCACTGTTGCTCAGCAAATCCAGCTTTGAAGAAATGAAATAATATTAGTATTAGAGTAGTGAAAGAGGAAAGAATAACTTGCCTGTTATAAATTATTCTTTAGCCAGAAAGAATTTATAGTAAGTCGATTAGTTTATTGAGTAAGCGATCAGCAAGCAAAACAGCGCTGGGCGGCTGGGGAGTCCATGCTCCTCCAAACGGCGCGCACCCTTCCCCTTTCGCAGTCCCCTTTTATCATCAGGTTCTTTCGGGGTTACGTGGCCCCTTTCTAGTACTGCGGCTGCGTCGGTTGTTGCTAGGGGGTCATCTCTGTCCCTCTGGCGGTCGCGCGGATGAAGGCAGTAGTCTTCCTCTGCTTAGTTTGCAGCGTTTCTCCTCCTTATTTGGTCATGTTAGTTTTTCTTAAGATAGGGCAGTGGGTTATCGGGTTGGCAATTGTACTGTTTACACAAAGTTCTCTCAACCGTATATCCGAGACATCAACAGGCAGGATGTCTCAAGGTTTTTACCGCCGCTTGAGCAACTCCTTTTGTTCCCTTCTTAATATAGCCATGAAAAATAATGAACAAGCATTTCTTATACATCACATTGCCCACTAAGCCCAGTTCTTTCAACTATGAGTCTAACACCTATTATTGTACGGTGTTGTATTTCTGGCAACTGCATAATATATGTTTTCTGGTGACTGTATATGAAATGTTTGCTAAAGAATAATACCACTAAAATAATCACCAGAGAGTGATCTTACTAAAGGTATTTCCAGTATCAAGTGCTTATTATTTGCAAAGTTAATTAATGCATAATAGCAAGGGACTGAAAAAAGAAAATGCTGGATTATCATTATTTGGGCTGTAACTAGCCAGGTAAGTACCACTGTACAAATGTTTACAATGAGGAACAAGTATCTGTCTATTCTGAAAGGACAATAGCCGCAAACACCTGCAGGTCTCAGCTGTCACTACAGAGCTTAATACCTGTGTGAGGGAGTTTGGTGGAAGTTGCACTCCAGAAAACAAGAAAGTGTTTCTGAGCAGTTAAACTGCTTGTCAAGGCATCCTTGTAGGTGTGTGTATTGAATTATCACAGTCTGAAGGCACAGCTGAAGGCTTTTTATAAGCCTGGGAAATTCTTGGAGGGACCCCTCACTTCAGCTGGCTCACTGTGGGGACAGACAAGGACCATCTTTTGCAAAGGTATTCTTTTTGGAATTTGGTTTGGTTGGTATACCATTGTTATGGAAGGTATCCATAAAGCGTAGAAGACATTCTACGTTGGGTGCCATACTACTAGTCACTGGGAGTCCATGTGATTTAGTTAGTACATTGTTTTGTAGACGTTCTGTGTTGGGTGCTGTACTACTAGTCACTTGAAGTATATGTGTCTTAGTTGGTACGTTGTTTTAACTTTGTTTTAGTTTTAGATTTGTTCTGGCTCTTTGACTCTGAATTTGTTCTTGACATTGAATAATGGAATACGTTTAATGGATCACGATTTATGCTGGGAAATTTGTTGCAATAAGTGTGTTACTATTTATAGTAGTGATTGTTGTTTTGTGTTGCTTGAGTGAAAAGTGTAAGGGGCCTCTTTGTGTGACTGTGTGATTGTGTTGTGTGAGTGAGACGCAGCATCGCTGCAAAGTGAGTGCAGAGTCCCGATCCGCAGTTCCGCTATTCCGCAAGGAATACTGCCGGAGATGGACGAAGCGTAAGAGATTAAGAAAAGACATCATAATGGGAGCAACTTCGAGTACTATTGATAAAAAGACCCCTCTGGGTTGTATCTTGGCCCATTGGAAGGATATTGGTGGGCCACCTGGAGGAAATGTTAATCGTAAGATCTTAGTTAAGCATTGTAACCAATGGTGGACTAAAAAAAAAAATAAGATCCAGACTGGGGAGACATTGATCTAATGTTGGGGGAGATGATGGAAACAGAAAAGCAGCTAATACTTAAAACAGCCCGAGTTCATGTGTGAGCTCAGATTGCCAATGGGACCGCTCAGGGAACTGTAGACGATTGCATTCGCCTGACCGACCCCCTCACTGAGACCCTAATCACCCCGGAAATTATGAATGGTTATGTAAATACCGAAATCTGATTAAATTGGGAATTGAGAACGTGGTTCCGAAAGCTATAAATCATTCAACCTTGTATAGTATCCAACAAGGTCTGAAAAAAAAAAAACTATGGAATTTTTGGACCAACTTCAAAATGCAATGAGAAAATACACCAATCTGGAACTGGTTTCGGAAGACGGACAGAGGCAATTGGCTAGCCTCTTTCTAGGGCAATAGGCCCCTGATATTGGAAAGAAATTACAGAAATTGGAGAGACCAGACTTGAGAGACCCAGAAAGGTTATTGAGTGCAGCGTGGAAAGTATTTAGGAATAGGGAAGACGCGAAGGTCAGAAGTTATCTAAGGTGATAGCCACAGCAAACAGTGTCTGCACTAGATCAGAAAGTGGGGGGGGGGGGGCAAGGGGGGGTCAAGGGGGAATTGAAAAAGGTAAAGAAAGGACTTTAGGAGGGTTTAGAGGAACATTAGGACAGAACCAGTATGCGTACTGCGAAGGAAGGACATTGAAAAAAGATTGCCCTAGGTTGCAGGATAAACTTGCAACAGTCACCGTCGCAGAGCAGGAATGACAGGGACCTGGTGCATCTACCTTAGCAGATCCACTGGTTGAAATAAAGCTAGGGAACGAAGAGAGAGGCATGGATTTTTTTTTGGCTATGGGATCTTCTTTCTCTGTGTAAAACCAAAAATAGATTCTGGAAATTTAAAGGAAAACGCTCCCAGGGTATGCCAAAAGCAATACATACTAAAGGTGGAAGACAGAAGGGGAATGGAAGGAATAATCAATAACTTTCTTAAATATGGACTATTAGTAGAATGTGAGTCAGAATATAATACTCCTATCCTCCCAGTTAGAAACACAGATGGAACCTATCGTATAATCCAGGATTTAAGGGCCATCAATAGTATCACAAAAGATTTATACCCTGTAGTAGCCAACCCCTATAACCTTTTGACAAAATTAGAAAACTGTCAAGTTTGATTCCCAGTACTAGATTTAAAGGATGCCTTTTTCTGCCTGCCCGTGGCGACTGAAAGACAGAAACTCTTTGCCTTGGAATGGGAAAATCCCAATACAGGACGAAAAACTCAGCTTACTTGGACTGTGTTACCACAGGGGTTCAAGAATAGCCCCACCATATTCAGGAACAAACTAGTCTGTGATCTTGAAGCTTGGAAAGCCCCTTCATGAAAGGGGACACTGTTGCAATACGTAGATGACCTGTTGATAGCTACTGAAGAAGGAAAGGAATGTGTAGAATGGACTATTAGTTTACTAATTTTTTTTTTGGCACTAGCACTGTGAACCCAGCCTCTTTCTGTAGTAACAAAGTTTCAAGATCACCCATTCACAATTGCATCAAGACCATGGAAACAGTATGCTCCAGCTGACCAGACTTAAAGGATATACCCTTAGAAGATGCGGAGGATTGGTATATAGATGGCAGAAGCTTTGTCTGCCAGGCAGTTTGCCTCGCAGGGTATGCAGTAACAACGCTTAATAAGGTAACTGAGGCGAAGCCTCTTTTCCCTGGAACATCAGCCCAAAAGGCAGAAATCATCGCCTTGATAAGAGCTCTTGAGCTGATAGAAGGGAATAGAATTAACATTTGGACAGATTCAAAATAGGCCTTTGGTGTGGTGCATGCACACGGGGCAATTTGGAAGGAGAGAGGACTCTTACTATCCTCAATTAAACATGCAGAAGAGATACTGAAGTGACTCCAAGCAGTATACCTGCCTACCAAATTTGCCATTATGCACTGTAAAGGACATCAAACAGGATACTGATATTGGAAGAGGAAATAGATTGGCTGACACAGAAGTCAAAGAGGTGGCAGAACGGACATCTGAGAGTCAAATTTTGGCACTAGTACTGGGAACAGAAAACCAGGCATTAGCAAAAGCCTTAGAGAATGAAGTAGAATATTCTAAGATCGATAAGCAATTAATTGATGTAAATGGAAAATATTACCTACAGGTTTAGCACAAATAAATGATGGGAGAATCGTGATACCATATTATATTATATGGTAATTGGAGAACATAATAAAGCATGCTGGGGAGCTGAAATATTATAACAGTTTTTAAGTAGAATATGGATAGGACCTAATTTGTATGCCATTGTCAGACAGGTATCGAAACAATGTGTCATATGTCTTAAAAATAACCCACAGACAGGAATCAAGCCCCAAATGGGAACAATAGGGAAGGGAAATGTTCCTGGGAAACAGTGGCAAATTGATTTTTTCGAACTCCCAAGAAAAGGGGGGGGTTAGATGCCTATTGGTACTAACAGGCACCTTTTCGAGATGGCCAGAAGCATTCCCGTGTAGAACTAACAAAGCCAGAGAAGTGTCCAAAGTATTGTTGAATGAAACCATCCCTGGAGGTCTTCTCACCATCCCTGGAGGTCTTTAAAAGACGTTTAGATGTAGAGCTTAGCGATATGGTTTAGTGGAGTACTTAGTGTTAGGTCGGAGGTTGGACTCGATGATCTTGAGGTCTCTTCCAACCTAGAAATCTGTGATACTGTGAAACTATACCGAAATTTGGTGTACCCTCAGTAATGTCATCTGACAGGGAACCACACTTCACTGCAGAACTAACCCAACAAGTAAGCAAAGTGCTAGGAATTGAATGGCAACTACACACTCCATATAAGCCACAGGCGAGTGGCCAAATGGAAAAAAATGAATCATTTGATAAAAAAACAGATTGCTAAAATCTGTCAAGAAACCAATATGTATTGGTATCAGGCACTACCCATGGCACTTCTTTGAATTAGAACTAGGCCTAGGAACAAGGAAAAACTAAGCCATTCTGCGATATTGTATGGCAAGCCTTACCAAATGCCATACAAAGGAGAAGATCTAACACAAGTAGGAAACCAATATTTACAACAACATATTATAGTTTTGGGCAAGCAACTAGAACAAATCATTAAGAACGTTTTAGGCACTAGACCTTTTATTAGTCTCCCAAGGGGGAGTATGTACATTAATAAATATTAGTTGCTGTATGTACGTAAATGAGGCAGGACGAATTGATACTGATCTCAAAAATATTTGGGAAAAGACCAAGATCTTACATAAGGTAGCTCAAGATGACACCTCGTGGGGTTTTCGAGAATTATGAAACAAAATGACCTCTTGGCTACCCAACTTTTCTTGGCTTAAACAATTGTTTGTAGGAATATTGATCTTGCTTTTACTACTATTCTCAACCTGTGTATTGGTACAGTGTGCATTTTGGTGCTGTATAAAAGGACTCGATGATTATGAATCCTGGAAGCGTAACGGAATCGAGCACCAAGTAGAAACTGGTAAGAAATCTATGAAAACTTTGAATCAAGAAGGAATGTTATAAGCAAAAGAATTTGCTTAGGATAAAGAAAAGGGGGGGACTTGAGACAGGGAACAAGATAAAGGATGTTGATTTTGCAGGTCTTAGCTAACACAGCTGTATATTAACCACAAGGACAGGACGACCCCAGAGATAAGGGAGTAAAAGACTGTATGCATAGATAATAGAACCAGCAAGAACTGGCTTGGACTGCTGAAGTCTGTCAAAGAAAGGAAGGGTCAGAAGTTTAGCAGCAAGGAAGACTTCTGGCCTTCATCAAAAGACCACCAGAGTACACCGGATGACCACCAAAGGACTCTAGTATGCATGTGAATAAGGGTGGGAACCTATGCTGATGATTCTTCAGAGACCTATTTAATATGCAAGAGACTTACGGGAAATGAAATGAATATTTCGTCTATCCCTACGGGGGAAGGGAGAGACACGGAGAGGACACGGAAAGCTCGCGTGGTTAATAGGTGGCTCAGAGGCTGGTGCCAGCACAGAAAATTTGGGTTTTTTCACCATGGGGAGCTTTACTTGGCACCCGGCCTGATGGCCCCAGACGGGTCCCTATCTCCAAGGCGAAAACGGATCCTAGGTCAGGAGCTGGCGGGGCTCATAGAGAGCGCTTTAAACTAGGTAAGAAGGGGGATGGGGCTCAAACAAGGCTTGTTGGAGCTGTGCCGGGGGAAACAATGGCCCAGCTGAAGTGCATCTACACTAATGCACGCAGCATGGGTAACAAACAGGAGGAGCTGGAAGCCATCGTGCAGCAGGCAGGCTACGACTTGGTTGCCATCACGGAGACGTGGTGGGACCGCTCCCACGACTGGAGTGCTGCAATGCCTGGCTATCGGCTCTTCAGGAGGGACAGGCAGCACAGAGGGAGTGGTGGCGTGGCTCTCTACATTAGAGAATCTTTTGATGTTGTGGAACTCCAGGCTGGGAATGATAAGGTTGAATCCCTGTGGGTTAGGATCCGCGGGAAGGCCGGCAAGGCTAGCATCCTGGTCGGGGTCTGTTATAGACCGCCGAACCAGGATGAGGAGATGGATGAGGAGTTTTATAGGCAACTGACAGAAGTTGCAAAATCGTCGGCGCTTGTCCTCGTGGGGGACTTCAACTTCCCGGACATATCCTGGAAGCACAACACGGCACAGAGAAAGCAGTCTAGGAGGTTTCTGGAGAGCGTGGGAGATAGCTTCCTGACGCAGCTGGTCAGTGAACCTACCAGGAGTGGTGCCCCGCTAGACCTTCTCTTCACAAACAGAGAAGGACTGGTGGGAGATGTGGTGGTCGGAAACTGTCTTGGGCAGAGCGCCCACGAAATGGTAGAGTTCTCTATTCTTGGCGAGGCCAGGAAGGGGACCAGTAAAACTGCTGTATTGGACTTCCGGAGGGCTGACTTTGAGCTGCTCAGGATGCTGGTTGGCCGAGTCCCTTGGGAGGCGGTTCTGAAGGGCAGAGGAGTCCAGGAAGGCTGGGCGCTCCTCAAGAAGGAAATCGTGATGGCACAGGAGCGGTCCGTCCCCACGTGCCCAAAGACGAGCCGGCGTGGAAGAAGACTGGCCTGGCTCAACAGAGAGTTGCGGCTTGTGCTTAGCAGAAAAAAGAGGGTTTATAATCTTTGGAAAAAAGGGTGGGCCACTGAGGAGGACTACAAGGATGTAGCGAGGCTGTGCAGGGAGAAAATTAGAAAGGCCAAAGCTCATCTGGAGCTCAACCTGGCTACTGCCGTTAAAGACAACAAAAAACCCTTTTACAAATATATCAACGCGAAACGGAGGACTAAGGAGAATCTCCATCCTTTACTGGATGCGAGGGGAAACCTAGTTACTAAGGATGAGGAAAAGGCTGAGGTGCTTAATGCCGCCTTTGCCTCAGTCTTTAGCGGCAATACCGGTTGTTCTCTGGATACCCAGTGCCTTGAGCTGGTGGAAGGGGATGGGGAGCAGGATGTGGCCTTCGCTATCCATGAGGAAATGGTTGGCGACCTGCTACGGAGCTTGGATGTGCGCAAGTCGATGGGGCCGGATGGGATGCACCCGAGGGTACTGAAAGAACTGGCGGAGGAGCTGGCCGAGCCGCTTTCCATCATTTATCGGCAGTCCTGGCTATCGGGGGAGGTCCCAGTTGACTGGCGGCTAGCCAATGTGACGCCCATCTATAAGAAGGGCCGCAGGGCAGACCCGGGGAACTATAGGCCTGTCAGTTTGACCTCAGTGCCAGGAAAGCTCATGGAGCAGATTATCTTGAGTGTCATCACGCGGCACTTGCAGGGCAAGCAGGCGATCAGGCCCAGTCAGCATGGGTTTATGAAAGGCAGGTCCTGCTTGACGAACCTGATCTCCTTCTATGACCAAGTGACGTGCTTGGTGGATGAGGGAAAGGCTGTGGATGTGGTTTACCTTGACCTCAGTAAGGATTTTGACACCGTTCCCCACAACATTCTCCTCAAGAAACTGGCTGCTCGGGGCTTGGACTGGCGTACGCTTCGCTGGGTTAGAAACTGGCTGGATGGCCGGGCCCAGAGAGTTGTGGTGAATGGAGTCAAATCTGGTTGGAGGCCGGTCACTAGTGGTGTCCCCCAGGGCTCGGTACTGGGGCCGGTCCTCTTTAATATCTTTATCGATGATCTGGATGAGGGCGTCCAGTGCACCCTCAGTAAGTTTGCAGACGACACCAAGCCAAGTGCGTGTGTCGATCTGCTTGAGGGCAGGAAGGCTCTGCAGGAGGATCTGGATAGGCTGGAGCGATGGGCTGAGGCCAACTGTATGAAGTTCAACAAGGCCAAGTGCCGGGTCCTGCACCTGGGGCGCAACAACCCCAAGCAGAGCTACAGGCTGGGAGATGAGTGGCTGGAAAGCTGCCTGGCCGAGAAGGACCTGGGAGTACTGGTTGATAGTCGGCTGAATATGAGCCAGCAGTGTGCCCAGGTGGCCAAGAAGGCCAACAGCATCCTGGCCTGTATAAGAAGCAGTGTGGCCAGCAGGTCTAGGGAAGTGATTGTGCCCCTGTACTTGGCTCTGGTGAGGCCGCACCTCGAGTACTGTGTTCAGTTTTGGGCCCCTCGCTACAGGAAGGACATGGAGGTGCTCGAGCGAGTCCAGAGAAGGGCGACCAAGCTGGTGAGGGGTCTGGAGAACAAGTCTTACGAGGAGCAGCTGAGGGAGCTGGGGTTGTTCAGCCCGGAGAAGAGGAGGCTCAGGGGCGACCTTATCGCTCTCTACAGTTACCTTAAAGGAGGCTGTAGAGAGGTGGGGGTTGGTCTGTTCTCCCACGTGCCTGGTGACAGGACAAGGGGGAATGGGCGAAAGTTGCGACAGGGGAGTTTTAGGTGGGATGTTAGGAAGTACTTCTTTACCGAAAGGGTTATTAAGCATTGGAACGGGCTGCCCAGGGAGGTGGTGGAGTCACCATCCCTGGAGGTCTTTAAAAGACGTTTAGATGTAGAGCTTAGCGATATGGTTTAGTGGAGTACTTAGTGTTAGGTCGGAGGTTGGACTCGATGATCTTGAGGTCTCTTCCAACCTAGAAATCTGTGATACTGTGATACTGTGATACTGCCAGTAACCCTTGGTGTGTGTGTGTTAGGCGGAGTGATCCCCCACATACCTGGTGCCGTAATAAAGAATACCTGCTTAATAACTTTGGTTATTGAGTTTTCACTGCATCAGGTTGCATATACTTGTCTGGTCAGTACGCTTGTTTGACTATGCCTTGCAGCTGATCAGTACAGTCTGTCTTATCTTGCTAAATACCTTTCTAGATCTTTCCTGGGTGAGAGCTCTCTGTTCTGTGTCATTGGGAGTCTGAGTGTCAGGAACTGGAGTCAGACCACAGGTCAGAGGGCCCATTTGTCCATAGTGCCAACAACTGGAGTGAGCGAAGGTGTTTGAGTGTGTGAGTGCTAGTGAAGATCAAACCAGACTAGCTGGTGAGTAAGTGAAATGGCCTAGGAGCAAGGGGGAGTACGGATCTCTAAGGGCCAGCTCTGGGAGTGAGAATTCTCTGTGTCTCTGTGGGAGTGTGGCCATGGGGGTCGATGAGCCCCATGGTTGATGATAACATCGGACTCTTAACGATGAGGCCATCAGGAATGTAAAGAGTTTAGAGGGAACAAAGAAGGGTGATTCAGGAGACACCTTGCCATCTCGGGTTGGTTGTTCTCCAGCCATTAAGACATGGAAGTCGCTAGGTGTTTGCAGTTGCCGGGCAAAGTTATTGACCAATGAATAGTTAGTGGAAAGGTACTGCTGTGGGGCGAATGGCATAAGGGGCTTGTCCTCAATATGGGGATGCAACATGGAGAATGAAGTTATGTCATCAATAAAGTAGCAGCAGTTACTGATCCTGAAAGAACCCTGGTGTCCGTGTGGTCATTACGCCACATGTCTCTAAGGGTGAGAGCACAAGAGGTTGGCTATTGGACCAAGGGAGTCCTGGTCAACTCTGGGTGTGAGAGCTTTGTGTATTTCTAAGTGCAAGAACGCAGGGGGGTCGGCTACTGGGACATGGAAAGTCCTGGCCAATTGCATCTGTACGTAACAGTCTGTACCAGTAATTGGAGTGGGGCTGTGGCTTCAGGGGCTCATATGTCTAGATGCCAGCAACTGAGGAGACTGGGATCCAAGGACCAGTTACTGTGAAGACTGAGTATCTGAGCCCAGACGCTGGAGGGATCCACCTTGTACATGCTGTTGTGGTTTAACCCAGCCAGCAGCTAAGTACCACACAGCCATTCGCTCACCCTCCCCCCTCACTCTCTGGGATAGGGGAGAGAATTAAAAAGAAATGAAAGCCTGTGGGTTGAGATAAAGACAGTTGATTAGGACAGAAAAGAAAGGAAAATAATAGCAATAATAATAACAGTACTACTAATAATAATGTGTACAAAACAAGTGATGCGCAAAGACAATTGCTCACCACACGCTGACCGATGCCCAACCCATCCCTGAGCAGCCGGTCCCCCCACCCCGGCCAGCCCCCCCATATTAATTGTTCAACATGACGTCGGATGGTATGGAATACCCCTTTGGCCAGTTTGGGTCAGCTGTCCTGGGTCTGTCCCCTCCCAGCTCCTGCTGCACCCCTAGTCTGCCCACTAGCAGGTCAGTGCGAGAAGCTGAAAAGTCCTTGGCTTAGTGTAAGCACTGCTCTGCAACAATTAAAACATCAGTGTGATATCAGCATTATTCTAATCCTAAATCCCAAACACAGCACCCTACCAGCTACTAGGAGGAAAATTAACTCTATCCTAGCTGAAACCAGGACATATATCCACCCCTTATTCCATACCATTTATGTCATGCTCGGGTCCCACACTTTCCAATACATTCCAACTAGTCACCATCTTCATATATGTATATAAAATGTCCACTAAGTTTGTTTAGTCTGTGACTGACCTGGAGCTCCATCTGTCCCAGCAGTCTTTCAGGGCAGAAGAGATGGTGTGTGATGTTGGATTGTTGCACACTGAAGCTCATCCTCGTTCCATTACACCGCTGTGCTTGTCCCATTCTACTAACCTAAATTCATTGCTATCTGCGGGACTGTGATACCATTAATGGGATATTGACATATAGCAATCACAATGCTGATGACATACAGTATTAGATAATAATTGACATAATACAATTCAACTCATGGGCTATTCTCACCCAGTATTAAATTCCCTTGAGGTACACACCGGACCTCCCCATTCTTTTGCATTACCCACCAAGTGCATCCAGGTCCCTGGGCAAAAGCAATCCCACGGATGAGTTTGCCTTTTCCTGAGGCAGGAATAGCCCAGACTGTCTTACCCAGCATGTTTCTTACGTGCACTACAGGAACTTTATCCCCTTCTACAGTACGTAACAGGTTTGATTGGGCAGGTCCAGCTCGGTTGGCAGATCCCCTAGTATTCACTAATCAGGTGGCCTTTGCCAAATGCGTATCCCAGTTTTTAAAAGTCTCAGCACCCATTGCCTTCAGTGTAGTCTTTAAAAGTCCATTGTATCGCTTGATTTTCCCAGAGGCTGGTGCATGATAGGGGATGTGTGTGGTGGTTTTACCGTGCTAGGCAGCTGAACACCACAACCGCTCTCTCCCTCCCCCTCCTTAGATGAGGAGGGGAAGAAGTAAAGGAAAGAACAACTCATGGGTTGAGATAAGGATGATTTAATTAAAGGGAAGAAAAAATAATTATTAAGGAAAGATTATTATTAATTAAACAATTTAACTAAACAATTTAACTAAACGATTAACAATTTAACTAAAGGGGGAAAAAAAAGGAAAGGGGAAAAGGGAGGGGGAAAGGGAAAACAAAACAAGTAAAGGCTATGTGGAAGTGCAGAGGAAAGAAATTACTCTCTACTTCCCACAAATGAGCGATGCTGGACCACGTCCTTGAAGCAGGGCCTCAACGCACGTAGCCGGTGTTCGGGAGGAGGACAGACGTTTTCACAACGAGAGCCCACCCCTCCCCTCTTCCTCCTTTTTCCGCCTTTTATTGCTGATTGTGACATCATATGGTATGGAATATCCCTTTGGTTGGTTTAGGTCAGCTGCCCTGGTGATGTTTCTTTTCTCACATCTTTCCCCACCCCTAGGGGGGTTAGGGAGAGTCCTGATGCTGTGCCAGCACTGCTCAGCAGCAGACACAACACTGGTGTGATACCATTGCTGTTTTAGCTACGAGTGCAGAGCACAGCACTGTATGGGCTGCTTCAGGGAAAGTTAACATCCCAGCCCGACCCAGTACAACCTCCACCCCTTATTCCATAACATTTGTGTCACTCTCAGGTCCCCCATACTTTAGCATATAAGTATTCTCATCACCGTTGTCCCTTGTCCTTTAACAGATCGATGGGTAGGTATGTCTTTTCATTCTCTAGGTCTTTCTCAGAAAATGTTCATAAGAACTGTTGACAATTTGGTCTTCATCTGCCAAAATGGTCACTCACAGCAGGCGGAGTTGGATGTCTGGACGCCAGCACCAGCTTAGCTCAAGTCCTTGTTGCACTTGCCCGGTTCCTTGTGAAGTTGACCTGTTGTTGATCCTGCAGTGTCTTCCTACAACATATAACTTAGATTATAGATTAGTTTTCTCTCAAGGTTAAATCTCCTTGAGGCACACACTTGATATCCCCATTCTTTTGCATGACCCACCAGGTATACCCTGGTCCTTGGGCGAAGACAATCCCACGAGTGGGTTTGCCTTTTCCTGAGGCAGGAACAACCCACACCGCCTTCCCCATCCACTTTCCTACATGCACTACGGGGACTTTAGCTCCTTTCACCATGTGTAGGGGTTTTGTTTCAGCAGGAACAGCACGGCTGTCAGACCCCCTGTTGTTAACTAGCCAAGTGGCTTCTGGTAGATTTATGTCCCAATGTTTCCATGTCCCAGCACCCAATGCTCGTAACACAGTCTTTAACAGTCCATTGTACCTCTCAACCTTCCCAGAGGCTTGTGGGTGATAAGGGATGTGATACACCCACTCAATACCATGCCTCTTGGCCCAGGAGGTGACCAAATTGCTTCGGAAATGACTCCCATTGTCAGACTCCATTCTCTCTGGTGTACCATGACGCCACAGCACTTGCCTTTCTAAGCCCAAGATTGTGTTTCGGGCCATGGCATGGTTTACGGGGTATGTTTCCAGCCACCCAGTAGTTACTTCTACTATGGTGAGTATATACCGTTTGCCTTGGCGGGTTTGTGGGAGCGGTCCGATATAGTCAATTTGCCAGGCCTCACCATATTGAAACCCTAGACACCTCCCCCTGTTCCAGGGAGATTTTACCTTCATGGCTCTCTTAATTGTAGCACAGGTCTCACACTCATGGGGAACCTGTGTGATGGCCTCAATGGTCAGGTCCACCCCTCGATCACGAGCCCATCTGTATGTGGCATCCCTCCCCAGATGTCCTGATGTTTCATGGGCCCGTCGAGCTACAAACAGCTCACCCTTACATCCCCAGTCCAGGTCCACCTGAGCCACATCAATTTTTCAAGCTCGATCCACTTCGTTGTTCTGATGTTCTTCCGTTGCGCGGCTCTTGGGCATGTGGGCATCTACATGACGTACTTTTACATCCAGGTTTTCTACCTGAGCAGCAATATCCTGCCACAGGGTGGCAGCCCAGATAGGTTTACCTCTGCGCTGCCAGTTGCTCTGTTTCCATTGCTGCAGCCACCCCCACAGAGCATTTGCCACCATCCATGACTCAGTGTAGAGATAAAGCACTGGCCATTTTTCTCTTTCAGAAATTTGTAGGGCCAGTTGTATGGCTTTTACTTCTGCATATTGACTTGACTCGCCTTCCCCTTCCATGGCCTCCACGACTCGTCGTGTGGGACTCCACACGGCAGCTTTCCATTTCCGATGGCTCCCTGCCACACGGCAGGATCTGTCAGTGAACAACACATGCTGCTTTCTGTCTTCAGGCAACTCATTATATGCTGGTGCCTCTTCAGCACGGGTTACCTCTTCTGTCGGCACTCCGAAATCTCTGCCTTCCGGCCAGTCCATGATCTCTTCCAGGATTCCTGTGCGATTAGGTTTTCCCATTCGAGCCTGCTGTGTAATTAACACTATCCACTTACTCCACGTAGCGTCAGTTGCATGGTGTGTAGTGGGAATTTTCCCTTTGAACATCCAGTGTAACACAGGTAGCCGTGGTGCCAAGAGGAGCTGTGCTTCTGTACCCACAACTTCTGAAGCAGCTCGAACATCCTCATATGCTGTTAGTATCTCTTTTTCAGTTCGGGTGTAATTGGCTTCTGATCCTCGATAGCCCCGGCTCCAGAACCCCAGAGGTCGACCTCGAGTTTCTTCTGGGGTTTTCTGCCAGAGGCTCCAGGTGAGGCTATTTTCCCCAGCTACAGTGTAAAGTATGTTTTGCACAGCTGGTCCTGTACGGACAGGCCCAAGGGCTACTGCACGAGCTATTTCTTGTTCGATTTGTTCAAAGGCCTGTTGTTGCTCGGGGCCCCACTTGAAACAGTTTCTCTTTCGAGTCACTCGATGTAGAGGGCTCACAAGCTGACTACAGCCTGGAACATGCATTCTTCAGAATCCCACAAGGCCTAGGAAAGCTTGTGTTTCTTTTTTGCTAGTTGGCGGAGACACTGACGTTATTTTGTTGATCACATCCATCGGAATATGGAGACGTCCATCCTACCTTTTTACCCCCAAGAACTGGATTTCCTGTGCAGGTCCCTTGACCTTACTCTGTTTAATGGCAAAACCAGCTTTCAGGAGAATTTGGATTACTTTCTTCCCTTTCTCAACAACTTCTGCTGTGTCACCCCACACAAGGATGTCATCAATGTACTGCAGGTGTTCAGGAGCTCCCCCTTGTTCCAGCGCAGACTGCATCAGTCCATGGCAAATGGTAGGGCTGTGTTTCCACCCCTGGGGCAGCCGATTCCAGGTGTATTGGATGCCCCTCCAGGTGAAAGCAAACTGCGGCCTGCATGCTGCTGCCAAAGGGATGGAGAAAAATGCATTAGCAATATCAATTGTGGCGTACCACTTGGTTGCCTTTGACTCTAGTTCGTACTGGAGTTCTAACATGTCCGGCACTGCAGCACTCAGTGGTGGCGTGACTTCGTTCAGGCCCCGATAGTCCACCGTTAGCCTCCACTCGCCATTAGACTTTCGCACTGGCCATATAAGACTATTAAAGGGTGAGTGAGTCTTGCTGATCACTCCTTGGCTCTCCAGCCGATGAACTAACTCATGGATGGGGATCAGGGAGTCCGGTTATCCCTCTCCTCTACCTGGCCAGAGGCAGGGCCCCTCTAGTCCTGGTTGGAGTGTCTGCCACTTAATTCTTGCAAATGAGAAGCAGAGGTCCCTTCATCAGGGTCAAGAATAACATCAGCCCTTCTACTGCCTCTGGGGAACTGCCCAACAGAAACTGGAGCAGCATTTTTCTTAGGAGCCCCTCTTCTTTCTGCTGTATTTCCTTTCAGTTCACGTACCCGAGCAGCTAGGGTTGAAGTAGGTACACCATCCCAGTTCCTCATATCTTCCCCGTGGTCACGCAGATAAAACCACAAGGTGCCATGTGGTGTGCGTCTTGGATACTCTCTCTCTCGAGCAGGAAAATACTGATTCTTAGTGGCTGAAATATCACTCCGTCTGGATGAGGAGGGATATGCTCATTCTACGAGGTGGTCAAGTCTTTCGAACAGTTTCTCCACAACTGAGACACAGGCCCGTAGCGGAGCAGAGAGGTTGTCTTCATATTTTTGAAGCTGGCAGGACATAGTATACACTGTTGGACCCATCCCCTCATCCCAATGAATTCCTGCCAGTGTACTGGCATGTGATGATGGTGCATTCCGCACAAATTTACGCCACATGGATGTTGTGCACTAGACTTCATCGGGCTCTTGAGGTGTCTGGGCATTGTCCGAATCACTATAAATCATCTCCAGCACAGCTAATTCCCACAGATGCTGGAGACCTTTATCCATAGTGGCCCACTTGCCAACTTGATAGACAGTATCTTCCTTATGGGGATACCTTTCTTTCACAGCTGCCAGGAGTCGCCTCCAGAGGCTGAGAACCTGTGCCCCTCTCCCAATTACTTTGTCAATGACCCTTTCTCTAGAGAGGGATCCCAGCTGCTTGGCTTCATTGCCTTCTACTTGTTGGCTATTGGCCCCAGTGTCCCAGCATCAAAGCAGCCAGGTGAGGATGTGTTCACCTGGGTGTCGACCAAAATCCTTTCGTATTTCTCGCAACTCACTCAGGGATAGGGATCGAGTGGTTTCTGATTCCTTTATGATTTCCATCTCTTCTTCCTGCTGTTTTTGTGATGGCTCCGCTTTAGAGGTGCCTGCCTTCTCCTCTTCTCCCTCTTTCTTAGGAGAGGCTTCTTCCCTTACTAAACGAGCTGACTTCTCTTTCCATTGTTTTGACTTGACTATGGGGGCGACTGATACCATAGTTGGTTGATCCTCTGGGTCAGTCACAGCATGTGTTATCTGGTCATCAGGTTCAGAGACTTCCTCCCTCTCTTCAAGGTGCTGGATGATGTTAAACAGTGTTTGATAGGAGTAAGCCAGGACCCAGCAGGGTGCTGCAAGCTGTCGTTCTCCGGCATTATCAGGGTCAGGGCATACGACTCTCAAACATTCTATCAGGTTTTTAGGATTTTGCACTAGTTCAGGGGTGAAGTTCAAAACTATTGGAGGAGACACCCGTGACAGGTACCTGCCGATATCCTCCCACACACCTTGCCACCTGCCACAAGACTGTTTCGGGACAGATTCCCGGGTAAGCTTTCTAAACAATCGACTAATCTTAGAGAGAAGAGGAAACCCGTTATTCAGAATTAGAAATAGTAATATATGGGTTACACATGGATATTCAAAATACTCAGAGACTGTTGTAATTAGCCCACTGTGAAAGAAGGAGGAGGTACCATTCCTGATATTATTCATAAACTGACTTCCAGATGAGGAAAGGAAGGCAGTGTAATTCTGAACATACTCTAAAAGATAGTTTCCATGAGACCCAAATGATAACAGTGCAGAGCCTGAATGCCAGATTAAACTCAAGGACAGTGCTTGGCAGCACAGCGAATTTAAAAGAACGAACACAGATTATAGCACATTCTCGGATCGGATATAGAGGAGAAAGGAGAACATGACAGGGATTGCATGACACATGATCAAACAAGCCAATATTAACAGGACACTGAACATGGTGACTAGCAATTAAGTATATTAGTTGTAAGCGTTTTAATCAATTCTACTGTTATCTCAACCCTTCGAGCCCCACATTGGGCGCCAAAAAGGACTGTGGTGGTTTTACCGTGCTAGGCAGCTGAACACCACAACCGCTCTCTCCCTCCCCCTCCTTAGATGAGGAGGGGAAGAAGTAAAGGAAAGAACAACTCACGGGTTGAGATAAGGATGATTTAATTAAAGGAAAAAAAATAATTATTAAGGAAAGATTATTATTAATTAAACAATTTAACTAAATTTAACTAAACGATTAACAATTTAACTAAAGGGGAAAAAAGGAAAGGGGAAAAGGGAGGGGGAAAGGGAAAACTAAACAAAACAAGTAAAGGCTATGTGGAAGTGCAGAGGAAAGAAATTACTCTCTACTTCCCACAAATGAGCGATGCTTGACCACGTCCTTGAAGCAGGGCCTCAACGCACGTAGCCGGTGTTCGGGAGGAGGACAGATGTTTTCGCAACGAGAGCCCACCCCTCCCCTCTTCCTCCTTTTTCCACATCCAGCCCAGTATCGGGAGTATTTGAACATCCAGCCCAGTATCGGGAGTAAGGGTGCCAGGAGGAGCTGCGCTTCAGTACCAACCACTTCCGAAGCAGATCGAACTCCTTCATATGCTGCCAATATCTCCTTTTCAGTTGGAGTGTAGGGGGCCTCAGATCCCCTGTATCCCTGAATCCAAAACCCTAGGGGTCGACCTCGAGTTTCCCCAGGCTCTTTCTGCCAGAGGCTCCAGGTGGGACCATTCTCCCCGGCTGCAGTGTAGAGCACATTCTTTACATCTGGTCCTGCTCGGACTGGCCCAAGGGCTACTGCATGAACTATTTCCTGCTTAATTTGTTCAAAGGCTTGTCGTTGCTCAGGGCCCCATTTGAAATCATTCTTCTTATGGGTTACTTGATAGAGTGGGTTTACAACCAGACTGTAGTTTGGAATGCGCATTCTCTAAAACCCCACGACACCTAGGAAAGTTTGTGTTTCCTTTTTGCTAGTTGGTGGAGACATAGCTGTTATTTTGTTGATCACATCCATTGGGATTTGACGATGTCCATCTCGACATTTTATTCCTAAACACTGGGTCTCCTGTGCAGGTCCTTTGACTTAGAATCATAGAATCATAGAATATCCCGAGTTGGAAGGGACCCATAAGGATCATCTAGTCCAACTCTTGGCACCGCACAGGTCTGCCCAGAGTTTAGACCATGTGACTAAGTGCACAGTCCAATCGCTTCTTAAATTCAGACAGGCTTGGTGCAGCGACTACTTCACTGGGGAGCCTGTTCCAGTGTGCGACCACCCTCTCGGTGAAGAACCTCTTCCTGATGTCCAGCCTAAACTTCCGCTGCCTCAGCTTGACAGTGTTCCCGCGGGTCCTATGACTGGTGATTACGGAGAATAGGTCACCTGCCTCTCCACACCCCCTCGTGAGAAAGTTGTAGACTGCGATGAGGTCCCCCCTCAGCCTCCTCTTCTCCAGGCTGAACAGGCCCAGTGACCTCAGCCGCTCCTCATATGTCTTCCCCTCTAGGCCCTTCACCATCTTCGTCGCCCTCCTCTGGACACTCTCCAACAGTTTCACATCCTTTTTGTACTGTGGTGCCCAGAACTGCACACAGTACTCGAGGTGAGGCCAGACCAGCGCAGAGTAGAGCGGGACAATCACCTCCCTCGACTGACTAGCAATGCCGTGCTTGATGCATCCCAGGATACGGTTGGCCCTCCTGGCTGGCAGGGCACACTGCTGGCTCATATTCAACTTGCTGTCAACCACAACCCTCAGATCCCTCTCTGCGGGGCTGCTCTCCAGCGTCTCATCGCCCAGTCTGTACGTATAGCCAGGGTTGCCCTGTCCCAGGTGCAGGACCCGGCACTTGCCTTTGTTAAACTTCATGTGGTTGGTGATCGCCCAGCTCTCCGGTCTGTCCAGATCTCTCTGCAAGGCCTTTCCACCCTCATCCGAGTCCACAACTCCTCCAAGTTTGGTGTCGTCGGCAAATTTGCTCAAAACACCTTCTAGTCCTACATCCAAATCATTTATAAAGACATTGAAGAGGACTGGCCCTAAAATGGAGCCTTGAGGGACCCCACTAGTGACCATCCGCCAGCCAGATGTGGCCCCATTTACCACAACCTTTTTTTTGTTTTATGGCAAAACCAGCCTTCAGAAGGATTTGGACTATTTTCTTCCCTTTCTCGAAAACTTCCTCTGCTGTGTCACCCCACACAATTATGTCATCGATGTACTGCAGGTGTTCAGGAGCTTCCCCCTGTTCCAGGGCAGACTGGATCAGTCCATGGCAAATGGTAGGGCTGTGTTTCCACACCTGGGGCAGTTGATTCCAGGTGTATTGGACACTCCTCCAAATAAAAGCAAATTGTGGCCTGCACTCTGCTGCCAAAGGGATGGAGAAAAATGCATTAGCAATATCAATTGTGGCATACCACTTGGCTGCCTTTGACTCCAGTTCGTACTGAAGTTCTAGCATATCTGGCACTGCAGCACTCAGTGGTGGCGTGACTTCATTCAGTCCACGATAGTCCGCTGTTAGCCTCCACTCGCCATTAGACTTTCGGACTGGCCATATGGGACTATTAAAAGGTGAATGAGTCTTGCTGATCACTCCTTGGCTCTCCAGTTGACAAATTAGCTGATGGATGGGAATCAGGGAGTCTCGGTTGGTGAGATATTGCCGCTGGTGCACAGTTGTGGTAGCGATCGGCACCTGCTGTTCTTCAACCCTCAGCAACCCCACAACAGAAGGGTCCTCTGAGAGACTGGGCAAGGTAGACAACTGTTTAATGTCCTCTGTCTCTAAGGAAGCTATGCCAAAAGCCCACTGATACCCTTTTGGGTCCTTGAAATATCCTCTCCTGAGGAGATACATGTGATACTTTCTCACTAGTGGACTTCCATCCTGTCCAGTCAGAAAGGGGAGTAGGATGAGGTCATTGGTGCTGTCTATGTTTGTGTGAGTGCTCTTAGTGTCTGTCTGTGATCCATGTGGCTGGTCATATTGATATATATACCTGTAGTGCATATGTGTGTTTTTGTGTGTATGCCTGCTGGTAGTGCATCTTCAGCCCTGATACTGGTTGAACCTGGGGACATGGAGTGGCAGCCCCAGTGGGGAGTGTCGCTGCAGGGGTGGCCTCTGTGAGAAGAATCCAGAACCTTTCTGTGGAGAGGAGCCCACGTAGGACCAGGTGATCTGGAGGGAGATGCTGCCCGTGGGGGACCCAGGTTGGAGCAGTTTGCTCCTGATGGATGGACCCCTGTAGTGGGTTTACGTGGCAAGGTTTTGGTAGCAGGGGGCCATAGGGCTGGCTTCTGTGAGAAGGATCTGGAAGCTGCCCCATGTTTGGTAAGGGCCCCACTGCTGACCAGAGCTGAGCCAATAAGTGATGTTGTTTTGCACCTCTGTGAGAGCATATTTAAGATGGGGGGAAAAAAAAAAACCCACGCTGTGCCACACAGCAGCTGGGAGAGTGAGAGGAGGGAGGAACAGACTTGCAGGTGCCAAGGTCAGTGAAGAAGGAGGGGGAGAGGTGCTCCAGGCGCCGGAGCAGAAGTCCCCTGCGGCCCGTGGTGAGGACCATGGTGAAGCAGGCTGTCCCCCTGCAGCCCACGGAGTACCACGATGGAGCAGGGTTCCACACTGCAGCGCGTGGAGGAGACCACGATGGAGCAGGTGGACTTGCACCGATGGAGACTGCGGCCTGTGGAAGACCCCTGCCGGAGCAGATTCCGGGCCAGACCTGTAGCCCGTGGAGAGGAGACCACACAGAAGCAGGTGACCTGGCAGGAGCTGCTGCCCGTGGGGGACCCAGGTTGGAGCAGTTTGCTCCTGAGGGATGGACCCCGTGGTACAGACCCATATCTGGAGCAGTTCTTGAAGAGCTGCTGCCTGTGAGCAGCCCACGTCAGATCAGTTCACCAAGGACTGCATCCCATGGGAGGGACCCCACAGCACAGGGGACGAGAGTGACCGAGAAGGAGCGGCGGCGAAGCAGCGCTATAGAGTGACCATAACCCCCATTCCCCCGTTCCCCTGCGCCGCTCGGGGGGAGGAGGTGGAAGAGGGTGGATGGGGGGGAAGGTGCTTTTGGTTTCTTTCCTTTGTTTCTCGCTTCTCTAGCTTGTTAGTAATAGGCAATAAATCTTACTATCTCCCTATGCTGAGTCTGTTTTGCCCATCATGATAATTACTGTGTGATCTCCCCATCCTTATCTCAACCCTTAAGCCCTTTTCATCGTATTTTCTCCCCATTCCTCTTTGAGGAGGGGGAGTTAGAGAGCGGTTGTGGTGGAACTCGGCTGCCGACCCGAGTAAAACCACCACAACCCCGTGGTACAGACCCATATTCGGAGCAGTTCTTGAAGCAGCACAAGTCCGGAGTCTGGAGGAGGGCCACAAAGACGATCAGAGAGATGGAGCATCTCTCTTATGAAGACAGGCTGAGAGAGCTTGGGTTGTTCAGCCTAGAGAAGAGAAAGCTCTTGGGAGACCTCATTGCAACCTTCCAGTACCTAAAGGGGGCCTACAGGAAATCTGGTGAGGGACTCTGTCAGGAAGTGTAGTGATAGTACAGGGAGTAATAGCTTTAAACTAAAAAAGGATGGATATAAGGATTAGATATAAGGAAGAGGGGAGCAAGGTACTGGAGAAGGGCAATGAAGCTGGTGAAGGGTCTAGAGAACAAGTCTTATGAGGAGCAGTTGAGGGAACTGGGGTTGTTTAGTCTAGAGAAGAGGAGGCTCAGGGGAGACCTTATTGCTCTCTACAACTACCTCAAAGGAGATTGTAGCACGTTGGGGGTTCAGTCTCTTCTCCCAAGTAACAAGTGATAGGACAAGAGGAAATGGCCTTATGTTAATCCAAATCCTACATTTCCATGCATTAGCATTTTGACAGGTGTGTGCTTTTTTTTCAGTATGCTAATGACCCTTAATGAGCAAAAGGTTACTGTAAATCAGTCTGGAATCTTCCTGCAGCTGTTTTCCTCCTTCTTGTTTTCTAGCTTTCATCCCTTATCTCCCTTGCTTCTGCTAGCTCAACGCTACCAGTCTCCATGTTTTCTTCAAGGTGTCCTTGTTTTCTTCAGCTTAAGACTACTGTTTCTCCCCTTTGAGACTATGAACCTCACTTTTAGGCTTCATAGTTCTCCCCACATAATTCTTGTCCATTTTTGCTAATTTGAAGAAGTACTTTATATTATCCGTATCTCGTTTTGCTAACATTATTTGGTGAGGTTTGCTGAATAAAGCACTATATGAATTTAGATAACTAGACATGCATCACAAAACAGAACTACATATGCCTATTATAGCTACAAATACTATGATAATTAAAAACAGTTGTTTCAGCCATCCAAAGTCTGGCAACCATGACCAGAGCTAGAAACAATCTGATCCACTATTAATGGCTGCATCCTGAGACACTTGGTGAAACAAATGGGATGCTCTCCAGATTCAGTTGATATCTGTCTGAATTTGCTTCTTCTCATTTACACAGACACAGCAGCTGCAGTTTTTCACAGCACAAAGGCCTTCCTGGACTGCGAGTAGTGCATCTAAGGCAAGACGGTTTTCCAAGGCTATTTGAGATACCTGTTCTAATTGTATTCAACCAAGAGCATCACTAGTGGCATTGCTTGTAGTTTCGAGTGTCACAGAAATGTTTACTATCACCCTTTCAAGTTCTGTTATTCCCAATGAAGGGATTAAAAATCTACACAAAGCATGAGGTAGCATGAGAGGTCTCAGGAGACTGGAAGCTGGCAAATGTTGTCCCAATTTTCAAGAAGGGTAAGAAAGAAGACCCTGGCAACTACAGGCCTGTCAGTCTCACATCAGTGCCAGGTAAAATTATGGAGAAGATGATTCTTGAAGTTACTGAGGCGCACCTGGGGGACAATGCAGTCATTGGTCCCAGCCAACATGGGTTCACGAAGGGAAGGTCCTGCCTAACAAATTTGATTTCCTTTTATGATAAGATCACCCATCTAGCTGACCAAGGGAAACCAGCTGATGTGATCTTTTTGGACTTCAGCAAAGCTTTTGACACGGTTTCCCATAGGATCCTACTGGACAAAATGTCCAGCATACAACTTAACAAAAACATCATACGATGGGTGAGCAATTGGCTGACAGGCAGGGCTCAAAGGGTTGTGGTAAATGGGGCCACATCTGGCTGGCGGATGGTCACTAGTGGGGTCCCTCAAGGCTCCATTTTAGGGCCAGTCCTCTTCAATGTCTTTATAAATGATTTGGATGTAGGACTAGAAGGTGTTTTGAGCAAATTTGCCGACGACACCAAACTTGGAGGAGTTGTGGACTCGGATGAGGGTGGAAAGGCCTTGCAGAGAGATCTGGACAGACCGGAGAGCTGGGCGATCACCAACCACATGAAGTTTAACAAAGGCAAGTGCCGGGTCCTGCACCTGGGACAGGGCAACCCTGGCTATACGTACAGACTGGGCGATGAGACGCTGGAGAGCAGCCCCGCAGAGAGGGATCTGAGGGTTGTGGTTGACAGCAAGTTGAATATGAGCCAGCAGTGTGCCCTGCCAGCCAGGAGGGCCAACCGTATCCTGGGATGCATCAAGCACGGCATTGCTAGTCAGTCGAGGGAGGTGATTGTCCCACTCTACTCTGCGCTGGTCTGGCCTCACCTCGAGTACTGTGTGCAGTTCTGGGCACCACAGTACAAAAAGGATGTGAAACTGTTGGAGAGTGTCCAGAGGAGGGCTACGAAGATGGTGAAGGGCCTAGAGGGGAAGACGTATGAGGAGCGGCTGAGGTCACTGGGCCTGTTCAGCCTGGAGAAGAAGAGGCTGAGGGGGGACCTCATCGCAGTCTACAACTTTCTCACGAGGGGGAGTGGAGAGGCAGGTGACCTATTCTCCGTAATCACCAGTCATAGGACCCGCGGGAACAGTGTCAAGCTGAGGCAGCGGAAGTTTAGGCTGGACATCAGGAAGAGGTTCTTCACCGAGAGGGTGGTCGCACACTGGAACAGGCTCCCCAGTGAAGTAGTCACTGCACCAAGCCTGTCTGAATTTAAGAAGCGATTGGACTGTGCACTTAGTCACATGGTCTAAACTTTTGGGCAGACCTGTGCGGTGCCAGGAGTTGGACTTGATCATCCTTATGGGTCCCTTCCAACTCGGGATATTCTATGATTCTATGATTCTAGGTATTTCTATCTGAAAGGGGATTATAAATTCCTCATTCTTCTCTAGGTGTCATAAAGATAGCCGGTGATCTTAGCCAACCCCTTATGTGTGAGTGTTTATGGAGTCTAACATCTGGGACTATGGCTCCCAGGACACAAGTCCCATACCATCCAGGAGGAAGTGTTTTACGTGCCTGTGGACCACACTACGAATATACTCCTCCCAGGTAAAGAATCATAGAATCATAGAATCATAGAATCATAGAATCATAGAATCATAGAATCATAGAATCATAGAATCATAGAACAGCTTGGGTTGGAAGGGACCTTAATGATCATCTAACTCCAACCCCCCCTGCCATAGGCAAGGATGCCACCCACTAGATCAGGATGGCCAAGGCCCCATCCAGCCTGGCCTTGAACACCTCCAGGGATGGGGCATCCACAACTTCTCTCGGTACCTGTTCCAATGTCTCACTATCCTTACAGTGAAGAATTTCCTCCTAACGTCTAGTCTAAATCTATCTTGTTTTAGTTTAAGAACATTCCCCCTTGTCCTTTCATTATCTACACAAGTAAAGAGTCCTCCATCTTTTTTATAAGACCCCCTTTAAATATTGAAAGGCCGTGATGAGGTGTCCCCAGAGCCTTTTCTGCTTTAGGCTGAACATCCCCAGCTCTCTCAGCCTTTCTTTGTAGGAGAGGTACTCCAGCTCTCTGATCATCTTCTTAGCCCTCCTCTGGACTCGCTCTAACAGGTCCACATCCTTTTTGTATGGTCCACATCCATACATTGGAGGCCCCAGGCCTGGATGCAGTACTCCATGTGGGACCTCACAAGAGCAGAGTAGAGGGGGAAAATCACCTCCCTCGACCTGCTGGCCACGCCTTTTTTGATGCAGCCCAGGATGCAGTTGGCCTTCTGGGTTGCAAGCGCATGCTGCTGGCTCATGTTGAGCCTTTTGTCCATGAGAACCCCCAAGTCTCTCTCTGCAGGGCTGCTCTCAATGAGTTCTTCTCCCAATCTGTATTCATGTCTCAGATTGCCCCAGCCCAGGTGCAGCACCTTGCACTTGGACTTGTTGAACCTCATGCAGCTCACATGGGACCACTTCTCCAGTTTGTCTGGGTCCCTTTGGATGGCATCCCTTCCTTCTGTTGTATCAACTGCACTACTCATCTTGGTGTCATCTGCAAACTTGCTGAGGGTGCACTCAGTCCCATTATCTGTCATTGATGAAGATATTGAAAAGCACCTTTCCCAAGACAGACCCCTGAGGGACACCACTCGTCACCGGCCTCCACTTGGACATAGAAACATTGTCCACTACTCTCTAGGTGCAGCCATCAAGCCAATTCCTTATCCACCGGATGGTCCACCCTTCAAATACATATCTTTCCAATTTAGAGATTAGTATGTCATGCAGGACCGTGTCAAAAGCCTTACAGAAGTCCAGGTAAATGACATCACAGAATCACAGAATGGTCAAGGTTGGAAGGGACCTCTGAAGATCATCTAGTCCAACCCCCCTGCTGAGCAGGATATCTAGAGCAGATTATGCAGGATGGCATCCAGGCAGGTTTTGAACATCTCCAGAGAAGGAGACTCCACAACCTCTCTGAGCAACCTGCTCCAGTGCTGTGTCACCCTCACAGTAAAGAAGTGCATCAGTTTGTGCCAGTTGCCTCTCGTCCTGTCACTGAGCACAACTGAAAAGAGACTGGCTCCATCCTCTCGACACCCTCCCCGAGATATTTATACACATCAGTCGGTCTTCCCTTGTCAGCTGATGCAGTCACTCCATCGTAGAAGGCCACCAGATTGGTCAGGCACGATTTGCCCTTGGTGAAACCATGCTGGCTGTCCCGAATCACCTCTTTCTCTTGCATGTGACTCGACACTGCTTCCAGGAGGATCTCTTCCATGATCTTGCCAGGCACAGAGGTGAGGCTTACCGGTCTGTAGTTCCCCGGGTCCTCTTTTCTGCCCTTTTTAAAACTGGGAGTGATGTTTCGCTTTTTCCAGTCACAGGGGACTTCCCTTGACTGCCATGATGTTGTGGTTTAACCCGGCTGGCAGCTAAACACCACACAGCCGTTCGCTCACCCTCCCCCCTCCCTCTCTGGGATGGGGGAGAGAAACGGGAAAGTGAAGCCTGTGAGTTGAGATAAAGACAGTTTATTAAGACAGGAAAATAATAATAACAATAATAATAATAATAGTGATAATGGTAATAGTATTAACAATAATAATGTGTAAGAAAACAAGTGATGCACAATGCAATTGCTCACCACCCGCTGACCGATGCCCAACCTATTCCCGAGCAGCCGGCCCCCCCACCCCGGCCAGCCACCCCTATATATTGTTTAGCATGACGTCAGATGGTATGGAATACCCCTTTGGCCAGTTTGGGTCAGCTGTCCTGGGTCTGTCCCCTCCCAGCTCCTGCTGCACCCCCAGCCTGCTCGCTGGCAGGACAGAGCAAGAAGCCGAAAAGTCCTTGGCCTGGTGTAAACACTGCTCTGCAACAATTAAAACATCAACATGTTATCAGCGCTCTTCTCATCCTAATCCAAAACATAGCACCCTACCAGCTACTATGAGCTACTTAACTCTGTCCTAACTGGAACCAGGACAGATATCCACCCCTTATTCCATACCATTTATGTCATGCTCAGGTTACACTCTGTCCAATACATTCTAATTAATCACCATTTTCATCTATGATATATAGCAATCATGGTAGTGATGATATACATTATTATATAATAATTAACATACTACAATTCAACTCATGGGCTATTCTCACCCAGTATCAAATCCCCTTGAGGTACACACCGGACCTCCCCATTCTTTTGCATTACCCACCAAGTGCATCCAGGTCCCTGAGCAAAAGCAATTCCACGAATGGGTTTGCCTTTTCCTGAGGCAGGAGTAGCCCAGACTGTTTTACCCAGCATGTTTCTTACGTGCACTACAGGAACTTTATCCCCTTCTACAGTGCGTAACAGGTTTGATTGGGCAGGTCCAGCTCGGTTGGCAGATCCCCTGGTATTGACTAACCAGGTGGCCTTTGCCAAATGTGTATCCCAATTTTTGAATGTCCCAGCACCCATTGCTTTCAGTGTAGTCTTCAACAGTCCATTGTATCGTTCAACTTTTCCAGAGGCTGGTGCATGATAGGGGATGTGATACACCCACTCAATACCATGTTCTTTGGCCCAAGTGTCTATAAGGTTGTTTCGGAAATGAGTCCCGTTGTCTGACTCAATTCTCTCTGGGGTGCCATGTCGCCATAAGACTTGCTTTTCAAGGCCCAGGATAGTGTTCCGGGCGGTGGCATGGGGCACAGGATATGTTTCCAGCCATCCGGTGGTTGCTTCCACCATTGTAAGTACGTGGCGCTTGCCGTTGCGGGTTTGAGGGAGTGTGATGTAATCAATCTGCCAGGCCTCTCCATATTTATATTTCAGCCATCGTCCTCCATACCAAAGAGCTTTTGACCGTTTGGCTTGCTTGATTGCAGCACATGTTTCACAGTCATGAATAACCTGTGCTATAGTGTCCATGGTCAGGTCCACCCCTCGATCACGAGCCCATCTGTAGGTTGCATCTCTACCTTGATGGCCTGAGGTGTCATGGGCCCATCGGGCTATAAATAATTCACCTTTATGTTGCCAGTCCAGGTCCACCTGAGCCACTTCAATCTTAGCAGCCTGATCCACCTGCTGGTTGTTTTGGTGTTCTTCAGTAGCCCGATTCTTGGGCACATGAGCATCTACATGACGTACCTTTACAACCAGGTTCTCTACCCGGGCAGCAATATCTTGCCACAATGCCGCAGCCCAGATGGGCTTGCCCCTGCGCTGCCAGTTGTTCTGCTTCCATTGCTGTAACCACCCCCACAGGGCATTTGGTACCATCCATGAATCAGTATAGAGATAGAGAACTGGCCACTTTTCTCGTTCAGCAATATCTAAAGCCAGCTGAATGGCTTTTACTTCTGCAAACTGACTCGATTCACCTTCTCCCTCAGCAGCTTCTGCAACTCGTCGTGTAGGACTCCATACAGCAGCTTTCCATCGCCGATGCTTTCCCACAATACGACAGGACCCGTCAGTGAACAAGGCATATTTCTTCTCATTTTCCGGTAGCTTGTTGTACAGGGGGGCTTCTTCAGCACGAACCACCTCCTCCTCTGATGATATCCCAAAGTATTTGCCTTCTGGCCAGTCCATAATCACCTCCAAGATTCCTGGGCGACTGGGGTTTCCTATTCGAGCCCACTGAGTAATCAGTGCAACCCACTTGCTCCATGTAGCATCAGTTGCATGATGCGTAGAGGGGACCCTTCCTTTGAACATCCAGCCTAGTACCGGCAGTCGGGGTGCCAGGAGGAGCTGCGCTTCAGTACCGACCACTTCCGAAGCAGATCGAACTCCTTCATATGCTGCCAATATCTCCTTTTCAGTTGGAGTATAGCGGGCTTCAGATCCTCTGTATCCCCGACTCCAAAACCCCAGGGGTCGACCTCGAGTTTCCCCAGGTTCTTTCTGCCAGAGGCTCCAGGTGGGACCATTCTCTCCGGCTGCGGTGTAGAGCACATTCTTTACATCTGGTCCTGTTCGGACTGGCCCGAGGGCTACTGCATGAACTATTTCCTGCTTAATTTGTTCAAAGGCTTGTCGTTGCTCAGGGCCCCATTCAAAAGCATTCTTCTTACGGTTTACTTGGTAGAGCGGGTTTACGATCAGACTGTAATTTGGAATATGCATTCTCCAAAACCCCACGACACCTAGGAAAGTTTGTGTTTCTTTTTTGCTAGTTGGTGGAGACATAGCTGTTATCTTGTTGATCACATCCATTGGGATTTGACGACGTCCATCTTGCCATTTAATTCCTAAAAACTGGATCTCTCGTGCAGGTCCTTTAACTTTATTCTGTTTTATGGCAAAACCGGCCTTCAGAAGGATTTGGACTATTTTCTTCCCTTTCTCGAAAACTTCTTCTGCAGTGTCACCCCACACAATGATGTCATCGATGTACTGCAGGTGTTCAGGAGCTTCCCCCTGCTCCAGCGCAGACTGGATCAGTCCATGGCAAATGGTAGGGCTGTGTTTCCACCCCTGGGGCAGCCGATTCCAAGTATATTGGACTCCCCTCCAAGTGAAAGCAAACTGTGGCCTGCACTGTGCTGCTAGAGGGATGGAGAAAAATGCATTAGCGATATCAATTGTGGCATACCACTTGGCTGCCTTTGATTCCAGTTCATACTGGAGTTCTAGCATGTCCGGCACTGCAGCACTCAGTGGTGGCGTGACTTCGTTCAGGCCACGATAGTCCACCGTTAGTCTCCACTCACCATTAGACTTTCGCACTGGCCATATGGGACTATTAAAAGGTGAATGAGTCTTGCTGATCACTCCTTGGCTCTCCAGTTGACGAATTAGCTTATGGATGGGACTCAGGGAGTCTCGGTTGGTGCGATATTGCCGCCGGTGCACAGTTGTGGTAGCGATCGGCACTTGCTGTTCTTCAACCCTCAGCAACCCCACAACAGAAGGGTCCTCTGAGAGACCGGGCAAGGTAGACAACTGTTTAATGTCCTCTGTCTCCAAAGCAGCTATGCCAAAAGCCCACCGGAACCCTTTTGGGTCCTTGAAATATCCTCTTCTAAGATAGTCTATGCCAAGGATGCACGGAGCATCTGGGCCAGTCACAATACGGTGCTTTTGCCACTCATTACCGGTTAGACTTACTTCAGCCTCCAATACAGTTAACTGCTGGGATCCCCCCGTCACACCATAAATACAGATGGGCTCTGGCCCTTTATAGCTTGATGGCATTAGAGTACATTGTGCACCAGTGTCTACCAAAGCCTTATACTTCTGTGCGTCTGACGTGCCAGGCCATCGAATCCACACAGTCCAATAAACTCGATTGTCCCTTTCCTCCCCCTGGCTGGAGGCAGGGCCCCTCTAGTCCTGGTCAGAATCTTCATTTCTGTGTTTAAAGGACTGCCTGCTGGAAGTTGGAGCAGCAAACCTTTCAGAGAACTCCTTTTTCCCAATTGTTTTCCTTTGCAATTCACGTACCCGTGCCTCTAGGGTCGCAGTAGATTTTCCATCCCATTTTCTCATGTCCTCTCCATGGTCACGTAGGTAAAACCACAGGGTGGCGCGGTGTGTGTGCCCACCATATTGTCTTCCTTGCATAGATGAACGTTTACCCCTAATAGCTGAGACACTGGTTTGTACAGGTGGGGAGGAAAATAATCTCTCTTCAAGTTGGTGGATCTTTTCAGAAAGTTTCTCCAAGGTATTCTCTTTTAGCTGGTGGACACTGGTTCGTTCAGGTGAAGGGGAAGATAATCTTTCTTCAAGTTGGTGGATCTTTTCAGAAAGTTTCTCCAAAGCATTCTCTTTTAGCTGGTGGACACTGGTTCGTTCAGGTGAAGGGGAAGATAATCTTTCTTCAAGTTGGTGGATCTTTTCAGAAAGTTTCTCTAAAGCATTCTCTTTTAGCTGGTGGACACTGGTTCGTTCAGGTGGAGGGGAAGATAAATTCTCTTTAAGTTGGTGGACCTCTTCAGAGAGTTTCTCCACAGCTGAGACACAGGCCTTTAGGGAAGAGGAGAGATTTCCTTCGTACTGCCGGAGTATTTTAGTCACTTCATTCACTGTGGGATTCTCCTCAGTTTTCCAGGCTAGTATTGCCAATGAGTTGGCATATGATGATGGGGCACTCTGTACAAACTTCCGCCACATGGGTAGTGTACACCGGACTGCATCTGGATCTGCAGATGTTTGTGCGTCGTCTAGGTCCTTATAAATTACTTCCCGTACGGCAAATTCCCTCAGGTACTGAATTCCCTTCTCCATGGTGGTCCATTTGCTTGGTAAACATACAAGTTCTTCCTTGAAGGGATACCTTTCCTTCACAGCTGACAGGAGACGCCTCCAGAGGCTGCGAGATTGTGCTCCATCTCCAATTGCTTTGTCAATGCATGCGTCCCTAGCAAGGGATCCCAGCCGCCTGGCTTCCTTGCCCTCCAATTCCACATAATTGGCTCCCGTGTCCCAGCACCGGAGCAGCCAGGTGACAAGCTGCTCGCCTATACAGCGACCAAAATCTTTTCGCACATCTCGTAGCTCATGCTAGTATAGAGTCCGGGTGATTACTGTTGATTTTTCGACATCCTCATCCTCATCTTCAGTCTTCTGCACCTTTGATGGCCGGTGTAGAGTCCGGGTAGTTACTGTTGATTTTCCGACATCCTCATCCTCATCTTCAGTCTCCGGCACCTTTGATGGCTGGTATGGAGTCCGGGTAGTTACTGTTGATTTTTCGCCATCCTCATCCTCATCTTCAGTCTCCTGCACCTTTGATGGCCCAGCCTCGTCTTCACTACGCCCAGACTTAGCAGAAGACTGTCTGCGTTTTAAACGACCTGAGCCTCTATACCATTTTTTCACCTTGTCTACAGGGGCAACTTGCACTGCTACAGCTCGTTTCTCTGACCCAGACACAGGGTCTGCCACAGGGGTTGGAATACCCTCTGCGGGGTCAACTTGCACTGCTACAGCTCGTTTCTCTGACCCAGACACAGGGTCTGCCACAGGGGTTGGAATACCCTCTGCGGGGTCAACTTGCACTGCTACAGCTCGTTTCTCTGACCCAGCCACAGGAGTGGGAGCAGCTGCACGAGCTGGGGCAGCTGCAGGGGCTGGAGCTGGAGCGGCTGCAGGAGCTGGAGCTGGAGCGGCTGCAGGAGCCGGAACGGCTGCAGGAGCTGGAGCTGGAGCTGGAGGGGCTGCAGGAGCTGGAGCTGGAGCGGCTGCAGGAGCCGGAACGGCTGCAGGAGCTGGAGCTGGAGCGGCTGCAGGAGCTGGAGCCGGAACGGCTGCAGGAGCTGGAGCGGCTGCAGGAGCTGGAGCTGGAGCGGCTGCAGGAGCCGGAACGGCTGCAGGAGCTGGAGCTGGAGCGGCTGCAGGAGCTGGAGCCGGAACGGCTGCAGGAGCTGGAGCGGCTGCAGGAGCTGGAGCTGGAGCGGCTGCAGGAGCTGGAGCTAGGTTGCTAGTAGCATCAATTGCAGCTCGATAGGCACAAGCCAGACCCCAGCACGCTACAGTCATTTGTGTCACTTTGGAACTGCCAGAGTCATGACACCTTTTTTTCAAGCATTCTGCCAGCTTTTTAGGGTTTTGCAGTTGTTCAGGGGTGAATGTCCAAAACACTGGAGGTGACCACTGCTCTAGAAACCTGCCCATATCCTCCCACACTCCCTGCCACTCGCAACTATCCCGCCTCAAGACAGATCTCCGGATGAGATTCCTAAGTAGTTGTTTAACCCTCCACAAAATCTGAAGCGCATTCAGGAGACATAACAACAAGAGCAGGCTGGTCTGAGTACCCTAAGGATATTCAACATCTCGGAGAACCACCGTAACTAGCTCGGGGGATAAGAGGGTGGTGGTGAAGGAGAAAGGGAGAGTGAACAGGTAGGGAAACATGTCTTCCCCTGTCCCCTTCACAGATTGGCTCCCTAACGAAAACAGGCAATAGGTGTAATTGCTAATAGTTTCCGAGATATGGGTTCCAAAGTATAGAGTCGACGTCAGTGCTGAGTACAAATACCAGGTTAAAGTCGTGACCAGATATTTCATCATTTCATAAGCCATTGCTACACCGCACAGTACCATAACAATCTTAAACCAGGGCCCGGAAAGGATAAACAGTGCAACAGGGAGCACATACAGAAAGTAACGCACCATAAAACTCAATTTGGAATACAGGTACAGCAGACTGGAGATTAAGGCAATCAACATCGTGACTAGCAACTATTAAGCAGGTCCAATACTTATACCAATTTTAGTTTAACACACTCTGGTCAGATTTGTCGATATCTCAACCCTTCGGGCCCCACGTTGGGCGCCAAAAGGACTGTTGTGGTTTAACCCGGCTGGCAGCTAAACACCACACAGCCGTTCGCTCACCCTCCCCCCTCCCTCTCTGGGATGGGGGAGAGAAACGGGAAAGTGAAGCCTGTGAGTTGAGATAAAGACAGTTTATTAAGACAGGAAAATAATAATAACAATAATAATAATAATAGTGATAATGGTAATAGTATTAACAATAATAATGTGTAAGAAAACAAGTGATGCACAATGCAATTGCTCACCACCCGCTGACCGATGCCCAGCCTATCCCCGAGCAGCCGGCCCCCCCACCCCGGCCAGCCACCCCTATATATTGTTTAGCATGACGTCAGATGGTATGGAATACCCCTTTGGCCAGTTTGGGTCAGCTGTCCTGGGTCTGTCCCCTCCCAGCTCCTGCTGCACCCCCAGCCTGCTCGCTGGCAGGACAGAGCGAGAAGCCGAAAAGTCCTTGGCCTGGTGTAAACACTGCTCTGCAACAATTAAAACATCAACATGTTATCAGCGCTCTTCTCATCCTAATCCAAAACATAGCACCCTACCAGCTACTATGAGCTACTTAACTCTGTCCTAACTGGAACCAGGACACATGATTTTTCACATATGATGGAGAGTGGCTTGGCGAATGCATCATCCCATTCCCTCAGGACCCTGAGATGCATGTCATCAAGCCCCATAGACGTGTAGTTAAGTTGCGTCAGGAGGTCCCAAACTTGCTATTTGCTTATAGTGGGAGGTACTCTGTTCACCCCCGCCTAGATGTTTGGGTACTCGAGAGACATGGGAAGCTAGACCACTAGTGAAGACCGAGGCAAAGTTAAGTACCTCTGCTTTCTCCACATCTGCTGTTACCTGTTCTCCATCTTCTTTTGTCAGAGGCGATACACTTTCCTTAGTCTTTCTTTTGCAGCCAACGTACCTGTAGAACACCTTCTTGTTATTCTTTGCATCCTTTGCCAAGCTCAGTTCCATCCATGCCTTGGGTTTTCTGATCCCATCCCTGCACATCCGGACAGCGTTTCTGTACTCTTCCCAGAGCACATGGTCCTGTTTCCACTGTCTGTGCGTTTCCTTCTTATGCCTAAGTTTGACCAGCAGCTCCTTGTTTAACCATGCCAGATATCCACCAGTGGTGGCCAATAGGTCCACTTCTATTTCCATAATTTCTTATGATAGCGTAATTGGTAGTTTCAACTGTAATAATAGTTTTACATTGTCCAGTCAGATTCCAGGAACCTACATACGATCGCTGGGCAGCATTCTCTCTACTTCTATTGAGCATGCCCATGACAGAGTTTCTCTCTCAATAGGATACACAGGGAGAGAGGGAAACTGTGACTGAGAGAAGATACTAGCATTGCTCGTATTTGCTAATTGCCATACATCTGTCTTGTGCAATGTGAGTGGTATAGCATAGATAGGAGTTCTGTCATGTGCCAAGACAAGTACATGGGTACACACCCAACAAGATGATATAGTCGCAAAATGGGTTAAGTTTAAAGCTAACTGAACTATAGAATTCTATGTCCAAGAAGTCGAAACATAGGTCAGCTCTTTTAAGGAAAATATAACCAAAATAGAAATCATTTTGTCCTTTTAAACAACAATTTCAAGTCCTCAGTACGTTCAACTTGCCACGAAATCTCTTGTGTTTCTCCTGATGGTAGGCCTCGCTTCTCTTCTTCTGGTGCTGCTTTTATACAAGTATAGTGAATCCACGATTTGATCACTTCTACTTTGATTGCAGTGTAGGTGTGGAGCAAGATGGTATAGGGTCCTTTCCACTTTTCCTTTGGAGGCCCATCTTTCCACTTTCGGATCAGCACCTGATGGCCAGGTCTGAATGGGTATACCGGAATGTCCAATGGAATCAGTAGTCGCTCCTATGCATATCTATGGAGAGAGGACAACACAGCAGACAAAGACAGCAAATATTGCCTGACTCAACCTTCCCCTCTTATATGCATTTGACTCCCTTCTGTCAGTAATTCATTTACAGGGTACGGTGTGCCAGGGGGGTTGGACTAGATGATCTTCAGAGGTCCCTTCCAACCTTGACCATTCTGTGATTCTGTGATGTCATTTACCTGGACTTCTGTAAGGCTTTTGACACGGTCCTGCATGACATACTAATCTCTAAATTGGAAAGATATGTATTTGAAGGGTGGACCATCCGGTGGATAAGGAATTGGCTTGATGGCTGCACCTAGAGAGTAGTGGACAATGTTTCTATGTCCAAGTGGAGGCCGGTGACGAGTGGTGTCCCTCAGGGGTCTGTCTTGGGAAAGGTGCTTTTCAATATCTTCATCAATGACAGATAATGGGACTGAGTGCACCCTCAGCAAGTTTGCAGATGACACCAAGATGAGTAGTGCAGTTGATACAACAGAAGGAAGGGATGCCATCCAAAGGGACCCAGACAAACTGGAGAAGTGGTCCCATGTGAGCTGCATGAGGTTCAACAAGTCCAAGTGCAAGGTGCTGCACCTGGGCTGGGGCAATCTGAGACATGAATACAGATTGGGAGAAGAACTCATTGAGAGCAGCCCTGCAGAGAGAGACTTGGGGGTTCTCATGGACAAAAGGCTCAACATCTCGGGAACTGGACCTACGTGAACCTAATGAGGTTCAACAAGTGAAAGGTGCTGCACGTGGGTTGGGGCAATCCCAGACATGAGTACAGACTGGGAGAAGAACCCATTGAGAGCAGCCCTGCAGAGAAGGACTTAGGGGTTCTCATGGACAAAAGGCTCAACATGAGCCAGCAGCATGCGCTTGCAACCCAGAAGGCCAACTGCATCCTGGGCTGCATCAAAAAAAGGCGTGGCCAGCAGGTCGAGGGAGGTGATTTTCCCCCTCTACTCTGTCCTTGTGAGGTCCCACTTGGAGTACTTTATCCAGCTCTGGGGCCCCCAGCACAAGAAGGATGTGGACCTGTTAGAACGAGTCCAGAGGAGGACCACAAAGATGATCAGAGGGCTGGAGTACCTCTCCTACAAAGAAAGGCTGAGAGAGCTGGGGTTGTGCAGCCTAAAGAGAAGGCTCCAGGGTGACCTCATTGCAACCTTTCAATACTTAAAGGGGACTTATAAGAAAGATGGAGAGCGACTCTTTGCTTAGTCAGATAATGGCAGGACAAGTGGGAATGGTTTTAAACTAAAAGAGAGGATATTTAGATTAGAGGTTAGGAGGAAATTCTTCCCTCAGAGGGTGGTGAGGCACTGGAACAGGTCTCCCAGAGGGGTTGTGGTTGCCCTATCCCTGGAGGGGTTCAAGACCAGGTTAGATGAGGCCCTGAGCAACCTGTTCTAGTGGGTGGCATCCCTGCCTATGGCAAGGGGATTGGAACTAGATGGTCTTTAAGGTCCCTTCCAACCCAAGCCATTCTGTACTTGGTTTGCGATAGTTTGCATTTCAGTTCCACAGAATCACACATCACAGAATGTTAGGGATTGGAAGGGCCCTTGAAAGACCATCTACTCCAATCCCCCTGACGGAGCAGGAACACCTAAATCACGTCACACAGGAAAGCATCCAGTCAGGTTTTGAATGTCTCCAGAGAAGAAGACTCCACAACCCCTCAGGGAAGCCTGTTCCAGTATTCTGTCACCCTCAACGTAAAAAAGTTTTGTCTCATATTTAAGCAGAACCTCCTGTGTTCCAGCTTAAACCCACTGGCCCTGGTCCTATCATTGGATGTCACTGAGAAGAGCCTGGCCCCATCCTCCTGACACTCACCCTTTACATATTTATAAACATTAATAAGGTCACCCCTCAGTCTCCTCTTCTCCAAGCTAAAGAGACCCATCTCCCTCAGCCTTTCCTCATAAGGGAGATGCTCCACTCCCTTAATCATCCTTGTGGCTCTGAGATGGATGCTCTCAAGCAGTTCCCTGTCCTTCTTGAACTGAGGGGCCCAGAACTGGACGCAATATTCCAGATGCGGTCTCACCAGGGCAGAGTAGAGGGGAAGAACCTCTCTCGACCTACTAACCACACCCCTCCTGATACACCCCAGGATGCCATTGGCCTTCTTGGCCACGAGGGCACACTGTTGGCTCATGGTCATTCCGCTGTCCACCAGGACCCCCAGGTTCCTTTCCCCTTCACTACTCTCCAGCAGGGCAGTCCCTAACTTATACTGATGTCTGGGGTTGTTCTTGCCCAGATGCAGGACTATACACTTGCCCTCATTATATTTCATTAAGTTTCTCCCCGCCCAACTCTCCAACCTGTCGAGGTCCCACTGGATGGCAGCACAGCCTTCTGGCATGTCAGCCACTCCTCCCAGTTTAGTGTCATCAGCAAACTTGCTGATGGCACACTCTATTCCCTCATCCAAGTCACTGATGAATATATTGAACAATGCTGGTCCCAGTACCGACCCTTGAGGGACTCCACTAGATATAAGACTCCAACTCAACTCCGTCCCATTGACCACAACCCTCTGGCTTCTTCCCTTCAGCCAGTTTACAGTCCACCTCACTACCGGATCATCCAGACCACACTTCCTCAGTTTAGCTGCGAGGATGCTGTGGGAGATGGTGTCAAAGGCTTTACTGAAATCAAGATAGACCACGTGCACTGCTTTGCTATAATCTATCCTCCTGGTTATATCCTCATAAAAGGCTATCAAGTTGGTCAAGCACGACTTCCCCTTGGTGAAGCCATGTTGACTGCCCCTAATGACACTTTTATCCTTGATATGTCAAGAGACGATGCCAAGGATAAGTTGTTCCATCACCTTACCAGGGATGGAGGTGAGGCTGACCGGTCTATAGTTACCTGGGTCCTCCTTGCCCTTTTTGAAAACCAGAGTGACATTTGCTTTCCTCCAGTCCTCAGGCACCTCTCCCGATGCCCACGACTTACCAAAGATGATGGAGAATGGCCTAACAATGACTTCTGCCAGTTCCCTCAGCACCCATGGGTGCATCCCATCAGGACTCGTGGACTTATGGATGTCCAGCTTGCTTAATCGGTCCTTAACCCAGTCCTCATCAACCGAGGCAAACTCCTCCTTTATCCCGAGTTCCTCTCGGGACTCAGGGGTACGGGGCTCCTCAGGACAGCCTCTGGCATTATAGACAGAGACAAAGAAGGTATTCAGTAACTCCGCTTTCTCTTTATCTTCTGTCACCAGGGCACACACCTCATTCATCAGTGGGCCTACATTGCCTCTAGTGTTAGTTTTATCCACAATGTATTTGAAGAATCCCTTTCTGTTGTCCTTCACCCCTCTCACAAGGTAAGGAGGCATTAGCTTTCCTAGTTGCCTCCCTACATCCTCTGACAACAGCCTTATATTCCTCCCAAGTGGCCAGCCCCTTCTTCCATGATCTGTAGACTCTCCTCTTCCACTTGAGTTTGCCCAGCAGTTCCCTGTTTAACCATGCAGGTCTCCTGGCTCTTTTTCCTGACTGTTGGGATGCTCTGTTCTTGAGCTCGGAAGAAGCAGTCATTGAAAGCTAACCAGCTATCTTGGGCTCTTTTTCTTTCAAATATCTTGTCCCATGGGGTTTCCCCTAGCAAATGCTTGAAAAGGCCAAAGCCGACTGTACTGAAGTCCAGGGTTGCGATTCTGCTCGGTATTCTGTTCCTGCCACATGAGATCCTAAACTCCACCATCTCATGGTCACTGCAACCAAGTCTGCCTTCAGCCTTCACCGCTTCAACCAGCCCCTCCTTGTTAGTGAGGACAAGATCCAGCAGCGCTCCTCTCCTAGTTGGCACATCCACCATTTGCATCAGGAAGTTATCATCAATACACTGAAGGAACATCTTGGACTGCGGATGGCTGGCTGAGTAGGCCTTCCAGAAAATGTCAGGGTAGTTGAAATCCCCCACAATAACCAGGGCCTGTGTTCTCGAGGCTGCTATCAGCTGCCTGTAGAAGGCCTCGTCAACTTCCTCATTGTGATCTGGTGGCTTGTAATAGACACCCACAACAGTATCCCCCATGCCAGCCTACCCCTTAATTCTCACCCACAGACTCTCAACTCGCTCCTCATCCACCCCTGAACAGTACTCAATACAATGTAGATGCTCTCTCACATAAAGAGAAACTCCGCCACCTCGCCTTGCTGGCCTGTCTGTTCTGAGAAGGACATACCCATCCATGACCACATTCCAGTCATGTGAGCTGTCCCACCATGTCTCTGTAATTGTCACGAGATCATAATCTCCTGACCAAACATGGATTTCTAACTCCTTGTCCTGGTTTTAGCTAGGATAGAGTTAATTTTCCTCCTAGTAGCTGGTAGGGTGCTATGTTTTGGGTTAGGATGAGAAGAGCGCTGATAACATGCTGATGTTTTAATTGTTGCAGAGCAGTGCTTACACCAAGCCAAGGACTTTTCAGCTTCTCGCTCTGTCCTGCCAGCGAGCAGGCTAAGGGTGCAGCAGGAGTTGGGAGGGGACAGACCCAGCACAGCTGACCCAAACTGGCCAAAGGGGTATTCCATACCATCTGACGTCATGCTAAACAATATATAGGGGTGGCTGGCCGGGGTGGGGGGGCCGGCTGCTCGGGGATAGGCTGGGCATCGGTCAACGGGTGGCGAGCAATTGCATTGTGCATCACTTGTTTCGTACACATTACTATTAGTAGTACTATTATCATTATTATTATTATTTTCCTGTCTTAATAAACTGTCTTTATCTCAACTCACAGGCTTCACTTTCCCGTTTCTCTCCCCCACCCCAGAGAGGGAGGGGGGAGGGTGAGCGAATGGCTGTGTGGTGTTAAACCACAATACTCTTCTTGCTTATTCCCCATGCTACATGCATTGATGTACAGGCACTTCAGGGAGCTGAGCACACCGATTTCACCCTAGGGGGGTGGGAGGCCTCCCAGTCTTCCTCACTGTTAGAGTGCTGCCCCACCTTTGCAAGCCCAGCTTCTTCCCCATTCCCCTTCGGATCTAGTTTAAAGCTTTCCAAATGAGCCCTGCTAATTCCTGTCCCAGAATCCTTCTGCCCCTGTGAGATAAACCTTTCCCGTGTATTACTGTCAGGACTGGTGTCTTATAAAACTAGCCATTATCAAAAACCCAAAGCCCTGCCTGTAGCACCAGTCACATAGCCAATCATTCATGGACCGGATCCTTCTATTCTGTCCCACATCATCACCCCAGAATGGAAGGAGGGAAGAGAAAATGACTTGTGCACCAGACTCTTTCACCAACCACCGTCCCAAGGCCTTGAAATCTTTCTTCATTCCCCTCAGACTACAGGATGCAGCTTCCTCCCCACCTATCTGGAAGATCAGTAGTGGGTAGTAGCCTGTGGAGCGCACCAAGTTGGGGAGTATCCTGGTGATATCCCTGATCTGGGCTCCAGGTAGACTACAGACTTCCCTTCGATGAGGGTCAGCTCTGCATACTGGGCCCTCTGTTCCTCTCAGAAGGGAATCTCCTACTACAATTACCCTTCTTTCTTTCTTTTCGGAGGCAGTCTTGAGGCATGGTGTCAACTGCCTCTTCTAATGTGACCTCATAGGCAGGACTTCCACCACATCCTCACCTAGCTCTCCTTCAAGATCCAGGGCCTCAAACCTATTATGGAGGGGCACCTGGGGAAGCGAGGTAGGTAGGTAGGGGGGTTGCCTGCGGGGCCGAACCGGGACTCGCTTCCAACCCTCCTCATATTTTTGGTCCCCTCTCTCTGCCTGACAGCGACAGGGCAGGGGCTCCACCACCCTCTGGAGGGCATCCCCGGCACCCTTCTCTCTGGCACACCAAGGACTTACTCCACCAGTCAATCTTCTGCTCACACACCCTGCTGCTCCATAGTCTCTCCACCTCCTCCTTGAGCTCAGCCACCATGGTGAGCAGACCTTCCACCTGAGAACAGGTAGTTTCCCTGCTGCCCTCCCCTGGCAGCGGCAGGCTCAGGCGCTCCCTGCAGCCAGAGGCCTGAACAGCCCTGTTGCTGGTCAGGCCCAGACCCTCCGTCTGGGTCACCACAGTCTTTTTGGAGTGAGTTCTCTGCCTAGTGAACACCATGATAGGTGTGCGATCTCGCAGACTGCCAAGAGTTGGTGCAGAGCTCCCGCGCCCTGCCGCGCCAGCTGCACACCAGTGTGCACGTGCTGCTGACTCCTCCCTGCTCGTGGTGGGCAGCAACTAGTCATTGCTCTCCTGGAGGCTTTTTCTAGGCAGAGGGCATGGGCACAGTTGCCATTGCCCTGGTAACGTCCACTCCCTGTCAGCCTCTCTTCCTAGAGCTGGTGGGTGCTGCCTGGTCATGCTGCTGTCCCGGGCCACCCCTGGCGAAGCAAGGGCCCAAAATCCCCCTGTAACTCGCGATCAGGTGCTGTGGCTGCGGCTGCGCCAGCTCCGAGGCGGCCGACCTTGACTACTCATTTTGTCTAGCTGTTTGGAAAAGTAGGCCACTGGTGTTTTCCAGCTTCCCAACATCTGGGTCATCACACTGGCTGCCACCTTGCTTGTTTCATGAACAAACAATTGAAAGAGTTTTTCCAGGTTTGGCAGCCCTAGTGTAGTCCCAAAGCTGGGAAAAAACAAGGAAACCTTGAAGAAAACAGGGAGGCCTGTAGCTTGTGTAGTCTTTCTATAGCTTGTGTAGTCTTTTAGCTGAGAAAATAAGGAAAGAAAGACAACACTAGGGATGGGAATGACATTAGGGCCCTCTTTATATCATCAAATCCTTTACAGCACTCAGCAGTCCACTCCAACATATTTTCTGATCCCTTTGTTGCTTCATACAGAGGCTTTGTTATTAGTCCAAATTTGGGGATACAGATTCGACAAAAACCTGCCATCCCTAGGAATCCTCACAATTGCTTTTTGGTTTGGGGGACAGCAATTAGCCATATAGCTTCTTTTCGCTCTGGACCTAATGCTCACTGTCCTTGAAAAATATCAAACCCCAGCTACTGCACTTTCTCCTGGGCTATCTGGGCCTTTTTCTGGGATACTTGGTATCTGGCTGTTCCCAGGTAATTTAACAAGCTGATAGTCAATTGTACACATTTTTATTTGGTTGGGGCTCCTAGCAACAAATCATTGACATAGTGCAATAATGACCCTTCATTCTTGCTTTGCCAGTTATTTAAATCTGCCCCCACAGCAATCCCAAATAACATGGGGCTGTTCTTGAATTCTTATGGTAGTACTGTCCAGCACATTTGGTCTTTTTCCCTGTCGTGGGGTTTTACCACTCAAAAGCAAATACAGTCGGACTATCAGGCTCCAGGGGTATACAAAAGAAGGCGTTTTTAAGATCCAACACTGTAAAGTAAGAGTCTCTTTAAGATTGTGCTGTTTGAAGGGTGTACGGATTCAGCTCTGCTGTGTGGATGTCTTAAGTTATTTTGTTTATGGCTCACAAATCTTGCACAAACCTATATTCACTGCTATTCGGTTTCTTTACTGGGAGTGTTGGCGTGTTAAAACTAGATTGACATTCACGGATTAGCCCATAAGATAGGAAGTTGTCTATTAGAGGTTCCAGCCCCTTCCTTGCTGTAAGGCTAATTGGATATTGTGGCACCTGTACAGGTATAGCTCCTAGTTTTAGCTCAACCAGAACTGGAAGCGAATTTTTTGCTCTCACAGGCTGTATTCCTTCTGTGAGTCAGCACAGGCAAGCAACAGGAACAACCACAGACTCGCAGCTAAAATGCAAAGAGTAGATTTATTCTTGTTACTTAGCCAACCGGGGGATCCCCAAAGCAGCACCCGAGCAGAGGTACACGAGCACAGGCATGCAAGCGGGAATGCAGGAACCACTAAACAGGGTCTGTGCTAGGAGACCGCCAGCCTGCTGGTTTCACCTGTTTTTATCAATAGTTCGTGCAGGCACAGTTTTTAACCACCATGCTGTGATTCTCACTGTGCTTCTTTGATCTTCTTTGTACCATGGCCGGGAGCTCAAGCACATCCGATAGGGCACCTCCATGTCCATCAAACACCTATGTTATCTATGCACAGATGTGCTACTTGTCAAACACATAGAGCACAAACAGCAGAAGACATAATTTATGTTTTTCTCCATTGCTGCTCCCCAGACTTTACGCATTCCCAGCTGCAAGGTCACTTGAGCATACTTACAATCCTCCTCACTAGTCTTCCATTCTGATCCCATCCTCCTTGCCAATCTTCCGCTTTTAACCCATTCCTCCCAACACCTGCCCATATGAAAGGAGCCACTGCGTTCAACACCTCTTCAGGGATCTGCTGTCTTTCTCCTGTCTTTGGCTCTGTCAATAAACAAATTTGTGTCTTCCATGCATTTTCAGATGGAATTTCAAATTTTATTCTGGTTGTAAAGAAGATTACCTGTGCACATAATTTGCACAGCAAATCTCTTCACAACAAAGAGAGAGGACATTCAGGCATATATAAAAATCAGTACATCAAAACCTTCCCTCCAATCTCACAATCCATGGGTTGTAAAAAGTGTCTTAAAGTCTGTTTCCCAGTTGCTCTAACAATCAGGATTTTTGCTTTACTTAAAGGTCCTTTGCAATTTGTTACTACTGAATGAGTTGCTCTGCTATCTAAAAGGAAATTCTCCCCCCAGCTTCACTGGAACCAGGGCATCTGCTGGGGAAACTGGAAGTTCATCCCCCAGCTCCTGTCAGTCTTGAGTCCTCCAGCATAATCAAAGCACGCTCTCTTTCCTCACTGCTTGCTTTCTTTTTCTTTCTCAGCAGACATTCTTTCTTCCAGTGCCCCTCCTTCTTGCAGATAGCACACTGATTGGGGCTCAATTGAGCAGTCTTCCCCTGACTTCTCTCGCCCTTGCCTCCCTAAAAATTCCTCCTTCACCTTTACTCCTACCTCTGTCTTTCATAAGTGATGCCTGTACTCTCATTTTCTTTCTCTTTACTTCTCAGTTATTGTAAACCTTATAGGATCTGTCAATCAGCTGTGAGATCGTCATTCCTCCATCCCCCCTCTATCTTTTGCAGATTTTTCCTAACGTCTGGGGCTGACTGCCTTATAAACAGCATGGCAAACATTTTTCTATTTTCCTCCTCCTCTGGGTCTAAATCTATCCATTTTCTGCCTGTTTGACAGAGGCATTCAAAAAAAGCAGAAGGGTTCTCATCCGGGCCCTGGTGGATCTCATATAATTTGGAGAGGTTTTTTCATTTTGGTACCCCATGTTGAATCCCATAAAGGATTAACTGATGATATTATTCTATTAACTGCTAGTATTTGGGTTCCACTTAGGATCTTTCTTAACAGGTAATAATTCCTCTACTTCCTCTCGTGGGTGCCTCTTCCTTGTTTCTGCCTGAGCTTTTTCTAAAACCACTCTCCTTTCCTCTGCAGTCAAAAAGGTGTTTAATATAGCTTGCATATTTCCCCAGTTAGGGTTATGAGAAATCACAATAGTTTCTAACAGCTGATGCACTGCTGCTGGATTATCCCTATAAGATTCCACAGATTGTTTCGAATTTAACAAGTCCAATGTTGTAAACAGAACACAAGCAAAAATGGGTTCTCCCTCTGGTCCCACCGCCTGTCTTAGCAGAGCCTGGATAACTCGCCCTTCATCTTCTGTCAGGTGCGAAGTGCTATTGGGATAAAATTAGAATCATCCTGGGCCTTAGGAGAGGCATCCAATGCCCCTGCAGAAGCCTCTGAAGCCTGAGCCTCAGGAGAGGTCTCCATCCTCACAGAAACCTTTGGAGAAAACTCTGCAGCTCAAGCCTCAGGAGAGGCTTCCTATGTTCCAGCAGAAATCCGACCCCTGGGAGAGGCCTCTGATGTCCCCACAGAAGCCTCAGAAATAAGGGAAACCTCTGGGTTATATGGCGGTGGTGCTGAGGATGCCAATAACTGCACCTCTTTTTGTTCTAGATCTGGATAAATTTTAGGGGGTATAATCACTCCCTTTCTTCCCTTCCTTTTTGGTGCTATGCGTAATATGATCTTCCCACAATACACACTCAGCCTTCTCAGGTCCTGATACAATGACATAAAAGGAATAACAAACATCAACTCATCTCATTTTCCTTCTCACTGGCAAAATAATTGCAATATGGTATCATAATTGAACTATCTGTTCACTGGCCATTGTTCCCCATCATCTAGTTTGTACTGAGGCCACTCTTGATTACAATATTGCCTCATTTTACCCTTTGTCATATATTCACCACCAAATTTAGATCAGTTTTTAAGGCTTGGGAGAGGAAGGGGCGATTCTGGACTGACCGCTTCTCATTCTCCCTTCGACAGTTGCTCACACCGGTCTTTGACTTTAATGCATCAGTGGGGTCAGGTAGCTCACAGGGCCATATCCTGTTCTTGCCAAACCACAGCGCCTATGTGTGAGGCTGACAATCTGCTCTCCAAATACCCATAGAAAGATATATATCATACTCACCAGTGACTTCTTCTTTATCCCCTGATGTTTGGTGGATTCCTTAAAGTGTTGCATTGTTGTACCGCTCACTGGCGCCAGACTTTCGTAGGGTCAAGGTCAGACCCTGATAAAATCACTGGTGTGTGCTTGGTCTCTGGCATCCTCACCTCTGACGCCGACAAGTTGGACTGGGCAAGGCTAATTTAGGGGTCCCATCTGGGTCACCAAAACTGTTATCTTTAGGTTTGTGCCCAGTGCGCCTCAACAACAAGCACACAGACTCGGAATCCACACAAAGGTATTTTAATTAAATAATTAATTATATTATTCTGCAGAATCAGGTGCTTGGCAATCTTTCACAAAGCAAGCACACCTCTGGCTTGAGTCACCATTATTTATACACAGAAAACTTGTGAAACTATCTCTCTGGCTAATTTTGATGGGTTGTTTTAGCTCACCTAACTTATCTCTGTCGAGCCTGTGCATTACAGAGGACCAGCGGGGGTGGGGGACAGGACGGGACACACCAAATCCCACATTTCCATACATTTGCATTTTGATGGGTATGTTTTTTGATATGCTAGTGTTGTGGTTTAACCCGGCCAGCAGCTAAACACCACACAGCTCACCCTCCCCCCTCCCTCTCTGGGATGGGGGAGAGAAATGGAAAAGAGAAGCCTGTGAGTTGAGATAAAGACAGTTTATTAAGACAGGAAAATAATAATAACAATAATAATAATAATATTACTAATAATAATGTGTACGAAACAAGTGATGCACAATGCAATTGCTCACCACCTGCTGACCGATGCCCAGCCTATCCCCGAGCAGCCGGCCCCCCCACCCCGGCCAGCCACCCCTATATATTGTTTAGCATGACGTCAGATGGTATGGAATACCCCTTTGGCCAGTTTGGGTCAGCTGTCCTGGGTCTGTCCCCTCCCAGCTCCTGCTGCACCCCCAGCCTGCTCGCTGGCAGGACAGAGCGAGAAGCTGAAAAGTCCTTGGCCTGGTGTGAGCACTGCTCTGCAACAATTAAAACATCAGCATGTTATCAGCGCTCTTCTCATCCTAATCCAAGACATAGCACCCTACCAGCTACTAGGAGGAAAGTTAACTCTATCCTAGCTGAAACAAGGACAGCTAGCGACTCTTAATGAGCAAAAGGTTGCCATAGGTCGGTCTGGAATCTTCCTTCAGCTGTTTTCCCCCTTCTTGTTTTTTACCTTTCATCCCTTATCTCCCTTGCTTCTGCTAGCTCAAGGCTACCAGTCTCCCCGTTTTCTTCAAGGTATCCTTGTTTTCTTCAGTTTAATACTACAGGAAAACAATTTGGAGATAACATAGTCTGATAGCCAAGGACTCATCTGTCTCCACTGCAGTTCTGAACCTTCCAGTGTCAATTCCTATTGCAGTCATGTTAGGGGAGAAACTCTAATGTTTGCATAAAGATAGATGTGCAAGAGGTAGGCAGGTGGCCATACACTTGAGTGATTAGATTAAGAAGAAATATTAAACAGTTACCTTATTTCCTGAGCACAGCCTGCACATATGCAGAATTAAACAGAAGTGCTGCAGAAAAATATTATTAAATCATGTAATTAAAAATGTTTTCCATAATGCATATTCAGATTGCCAGTGAAGCTGTAATTGCTGGAATCTTTCACTTCAGAACAACAAATACGAAACCTTAAATACATGTGATATAAGTAACATCGGTGCGCTCTGTACAAACTTCTGCAACATGGACCACATGCATTGGACTTCATCCTGATCTTTGGATGCCTGGTTGTTGTCCAGGCTGCTGTAGATCACCTCCACAACAATTAATTCACCTCTCTCCATGGTGGTCCACTTGCCTCAGTAACTTACAAGATATTCCTTGAAGGGATACCTTTTCTTCACACTCAAAAGGAACTGCCTCAATAGGCTGAGGACTTTTGCCCCTTTTCCAATCCCTTTGTCAATGGCCTTATCCCTAGCAAGGGATCCCAGATGCTGGGCTTCTTTGCTCTCTAATTCCTGACTATTGGCCCTTTTATCTCATCATTGGAGCAGCCAGGTGACAATGTGCTTGCCAGGGTGACGGCTGAAATCTTTTCGCATATCTGCAGCTCACTCAGGGATAGGGATGATGTGGTTTCTGACTCGTTTATTATTTCTGTCTCTTCCCCATCCTGATGACCCTGCTGCAGAACAGGCTGCCTCTTCCAATTCTTCTTCCTGATCCCTCATAGGGTAAGTATAAGCATCTTCTTCCAGTACTGAATGAGTTGACTTCCACTTCCATTGTTTCTTCTTGACTACAAAGGCAAGTGATACAGTTGAGGTTTGGCTCCCTGGTTTAGCCACAGTGTGTGTTTTGTCTTCAGATGCAGAGACCCTTTCTTCCCCTTGAGTGTGCTGAATGGTGTTGAATAGGGATCAGTAGACATAGGCCATGCCCTAGCACAGTGCAAGAAGTTATGTCTCTCTGAGATTACAATGGTCAGGGCATTCTTTTTTTCAGATGTTCATCAGGATTCCACACTTGTTTGGGGGAGAAGTCCCATACAATCAGAGGTACTCACCATTCTAGGTACCTGCCCATGTTCTCCCACGCACTGTGCCACCCATAACCACACTGCCTCTGGGAAAAGATGGTGAAGGGACTAGAGGGGATGAGGAGCGGCTTCATGGGAAGTTCAGATTTGATATTAGGAAAAATATTCTTCACTGAGAGGGTGGTCAGGCACTGGAAAAGGCTCCACAGGGAAGTGGTCACAGCACCAAGCCTGCTAGAGTTCAAGAAGTGTCTGGACAACTCTCATAGATAAATGGTTTAACGCTTAGGTTCCCCTGTGTGGAGTCAGGAGTAGGACTGTGATCCTCATGGGTCTCTTCAAACTCAAGATAACCTATGATTCTCTGATTCTGTGGTATCTCTGAGGGATTCTTAAATAATTAACTTTAGGAAAAGTCGGAAACATTCTGGAGACATAGCAGTAGGAGCATTTTAAGTTAACCAAGGATGCTTAAGATACTGAATAGTTAATGTAACAAGGCAAGAAATATCTACCCTGCAGGAGAAGGGGAAGTTGCCACTCTTTGTTTTCTCCACCAATTGGCTATCAGGGGAGAAAAGGGGAAAAGTGTAATTGTTAATTGTCTCCAAGAGATGATTCCCAAAGTACAGGGAGAACAGCAATGCAGGGCCCAAATACCAGATTTGGCTCAAGGCCAGTTCTTTTATCATCAGTTTCCCAGGCAAAACACAACCAAGTGCTACACAGCAAAGCAAACTGAAAAAGCCAAAAAAGGCATGAATCAAATAAAACAATGTCAAGAAACAAATAAGTCAACATCATGACCAACAACTGCTAAACAGATATAATAATGACAAACTCCTTCTAATACTCTCTGGTCAACTGTGTCATTCTCTCAAACCCTTCGTGCCCCACGTTGGGCACTAAAAAGGACTGTTTTGGTTTAATCCAGGTAGGCATCTCACCAACACAGAGCTGCTATCTTACTCCTCCCACCCACCCCCAGTGGGATAGGGAAAGAGAAATTGGACAGGCAAAAGTCAAACTAAAAGAGGGGAGATTTAGATTATAGGTTAGGAGGAAATTCTTCACTCAGAGGGTGGTGAGGCATTGGAACAGGTTGCCCAGAGAAGTTGTGGATGCCCCATCCCTGGAGGTGTTCATGACCAGGTTGGATGAGGCCCTGGGCAACCTGATCTAGGGGGTGGCATCCCTGCCTATGGCAAGGGGATTGGAACTAGATGATCTTTAAGGTCCCTTCCAACCCGAGACATTCTATGATTCTATGAAAAGTTAGGAAAATCATGGGTTGAGATAAAGACAGTTTAATAAGTTTAAAAATAAAAAGGAAACAACATAAAAACAAAAACAAGAAACACAAGTGATGCAAAACACAATTGCTCACCACCAGCCAACCAATATCCAGACAGTCCCAGAGCAACTTCCACCCTATTTTTTATTATTACTGAGCATAACATCATATGGTATGAAATGTCCCTTTCATCAGTTTGAGTCAGCTGTCCTGGCTATGTCCCCTCCCTACTTCTGGGGAACCTCCAGCATACTTACTGGCAGGGCAGTATGAGAAGCAGAAAAGACCCTGATTCTATGTAAACACTGCTCAGCAGAAACTGAAGTATTGGTGTGTTATCAACACTATTTTCATCACAAATCCAAAACATAGCACCATACAAGCTACTATGAAGAAAACTGGCTATTCCAGCCAACACCAGCAAAAGCATATATGACAGTTTGAATCTATTTGTCCACTAAATGTCTGTTTTTTATGCCCATTATATACTGAGTTTTGTACAGTGCTTTGAACAGACAGAATAGCCTAGCCCAGCTCCCACCACGGTCAGCATTACTCCTTCCCAAGCCTCTGCCTTTACACCCTCCAAACATACCCTTTTAAACTTCACTGCTGGAATCTGCTCCAAATGTTGATATGGTGGGTTCAGGGCATTTTGGAGTCTCGATTTCCATGGCAACCAGGCTTCTCTGCTTGGAACCTGTAGTTCAGGAGGGGACATGAGGGGGCAAGAAGTCTTTAAATGTGTCAATTAGTATGCAGGGCCAAGGCTGTATGTAATTGCAGGGAGTGCCTGAAAAGGCAAGCAGTGGTGGGGCTGTCCTGACAGCAGGGCAGACCAGGGGAAGATGGAGTTACCAGTATTTGGCTATAGCTGAGGGGAGCTGAATAACAGCTGCCTGTTGCACTGGCAGAAGCATGCCCACTAAGGGAAGGCATTGTGCCAGACATTCACCTACAAGTGGTTACAATATTTTGTCCTGGACTGACAACATTTCAGTCAGGGCTGCATGTATTTTATACAGCTGTACAGGAGCTATAAATGCTTTGTAATGTTTCTGAATAAACAATGCAATGCAATAAATCTAAGATTGTTACAGGGATTAATTCCATGGCAATATTTATCTCAATATTTATCATTAAAAGGAAAGTGCTAAATAGTTATTATTAAAAGGAAAACATTCTAGGTATCTTAATATGATATCCCAGATGAGCCCCCTCTCTTCTCCCTGGTGACAAATGATAGAATGCAAGGGAATGGCACAAAACTGTGCCAGGGGAGGTTCAGCCTAGATATTAGGAAAAATTTCTTCACTGTGTGGGTAGTTAAACACTGGAACAGGCTTCCTAGAGAGGTGATTGATGCCTCATGCCTGTCAATGTTGAAGATGCATTTGGATAATGTCCTGAATAATACGCTCTAATTTTTGGTAAGCCCTGAAGAGGTTAGGCAGTTGGACTTCAAGATCTTTGTAGGTTCCTTCCAACTGAACTATTCTATTCTATTCTATTCTATTCTATTCTATTCTATTCTATTCTATTCTATTCTATTCTATTCTATTCACTGTTGGTATTTCAGTTTCTTTTTTTTTTAATTCAGGAAGTGCACATCACTTTTCCAATCATTTCACATTCAGTGCATAGAATCTGCCTAGAGAAATTTCAGGAGTCACCTATTAATCATTTTGTTGTTGATTATTTTTATTTAGTCTGTCAGACAATCTATCCCCTTCCCAAAATATGTATGCTCCCTATATTTCAATGTTTTATCTGGGATTTACTTGTTTTAAGACATGACTTACTGATCTTGTGTGAAGCATTGTTTCTTTGTTTTTCCCAATGAATCCCTGTAAAACAACCCTTCTGTCAGTACAGTTCTTGAGTATTTGAGTTGTTTGTGGAAAAGATTTGTGAAGGGGAAGAATTCCCCCAGAAATTCCTATTAGGAAGTAAAAATAGAAAAAATGCAGAGAGAAACAGTATTGCGTAGGAGCTGGACTTCATGCTCCTTCCAGCCTCTCGCTGTCTAATACTTCATGAGACCTGAAACACTCTAGGAGTCCTCTGGATGTTGGGCTCCCTCATACCCAAGGAGGTGTCACTCTGCAGGAACCTGACCTACAAAAACATAACAATCGCCTCCACCTCCCCAGGGCCTCCAGCAGAGGATTTTCTTGGCTTCTATGTAGGTTTTGCTTCACTTCAGAACTGTATTGGGTTTATGTGGCAAGGTTTTGGTAGTGGGGAGCTGCAGGAGTGGCCTCTGTGAAAAGAGTCCAGAAGCTGCCCCATGTTAGAAAAGAGCCAGTTTCAGCCAGCTGGAAAAGGGACCTGCTGCTGGCCAGAGCCGAGCCAATAAGCAATGTTGTTTACACCTCTGTGAGAGCAGATTTAAGAAAAAGAGGAAAAAAAAAAAAAAAAACCTGTTGCACAACAGCAGCTGGGAGAGTGAGGAGTGAGAAACAGCCTTGCAGACACGAAGGTCAGTGAAGAAGGAGGTCATCTGGTCATCTAGGCACTGGAGCAGAAGTTCCCTTGCAGCCTATGGAGAGGACCGTGGTGGAGCAGATTTACATGCTGCAGCCTGTTAAGGAGCCCACAGTGCAGCAGGTGGATCTGACCTGAAGGAGGCTGTGGCCTATAGAGAGCCCCCCCACCAGAGCAGACTCTGGACCAGACCTGTAGTTCGTGGAGAGGAGCCCAAGCAGGAACAGGTAATCTGTCAGGAGCTGCCGCCCGTGGGGGACCCATGTTGGAGCAGATTGCTCCTGATAGATGGACCCCGTAGTATGGACCAATATTTGGGTCTTGAAGAGTTGCTGCCTGTAGGAAGCCCACGTAGGGTCAGGTTGGGAAGGACTGTATCCCATGGGAGGGACCCCACATTGGAGCAGGGGAAGAGAGTGACCGTGAAGAAGCGTTGTGTACTGAATGCAACCCCCATTCCCCATTCCCCTGTGCTGCTCTGGGGGAGGTTGTAGAAGAGGGTAGATGGGGGGGAAGATGCTTTTAGTTTGTTTTTAGTTTCTCGCTGCTATGGCAAGTTAGTAATAGGTAATAAATGTCATTAATCTCCCTATGCTGAGACTGTTTTGCCTGTGATGATAACTGTTGAGTGATCTCCATGTCCTTATCTCAGCCCTTGAGTCCTTTTCATCGCATTTTTTCTCCCCCTTTTCCTTTTGAGGAGGGGGAGTGAGAGAGCGGTTGTGGTGGAGCTCAGCTGCCCAGCAGGGTAAAATCACCACAGGATACATGCTTTTTAGGTAAAATAGGCCAGATAGGTGAGGTGGTGGAGTTGCCCTTTATGTGAGACAACACCTGGAATGCATGGAGGTCTGCCTTGGGGTAGATGATGAGTGGATCGAGAGCTTGATCACCACAAGAACCAATTTCAAAAATGTGCTAATTCAAAAAATTCACTGTAGAAAATGTGACCTAAATTTAATATCTGCCACATTTTATTTTAGTATCTGTATACATTTTTTAAAATTTACATTTACAATGAAATTTTTCAGGAGAATCTGCTTATTTAGATTTACTGGAAAAAAATAAAAAATTCATGTTCTGAATTGTGTTCAGTACTTCAGTCTGATATAGAGTCAAAGCCATTTCAAAACATGAATAATTCTCACAAAAAGCAGAACAACTTTTTCTGATCACTATAGTCTTGTGGAATAGGTTAATAAGATGACTGTAAGCAGTGATGCCTTGAACTCTCCCCTGTATCTCTGTAGTGCTTAAATTATGCTTGCTAAAGCAACTTTGAAACAGTGTTTTTCCTTGACCAAAAACCTCTTGAACTTTTGGGGACTTAGCAGATACCAAGTATCAAAGGAAAAGGCACAAATTGTCTGGGATATAGTCAACTAACCTGAGCTTCAAAATTCCAAAAGGGCAAAGGCAATTAGGAATTCAAAAAATCATAGACTATCCCGAGTTGGAAGGGACCCACAAGGATCATCAAGTCCAACTCCTGGCTCCACACAGGTCTACCCAAAAATTCAGATGATATGACTAAGATCATAGTCCAAGCGCTTCTTAAACTCCGACAGGCTTGGTGCAGTGACTACTTCACTGGGGAGCCTGTTCCAGTGCGTGACCACACTCTCGGTGAAGACCTTTCTCCTGATGACCAGCCTGAACCTCCCCTGTCGCAGCTTGACTCCATTCCCTCGGGTCCTATTGCTGGTCGCTAAAGAGAACAGATCAGCGCCTGCCCCTCCATTCCCACTCATGAGGAAGCTGTAGACTGCGATGAGGTTTCCCCTCAGCCTCCTCTTTTCCAGGCTGAACAAGCCCAGTGACCTCAGCCGCTCCTCATACGTCTTCCCCTCTAGGCCCTTCACCATCTTTGTAGCCCTTCTCTGGACACTCTCCAATAGTTTCACATCCTTTTTGTACTGTGGTGCCCAGAACTGCACACAGTATTCAAGGTGAGGCCGCACCAGCGCAGAGTAGAGCGGGACAATCACTCCCCTCGACTGACTAGCAATGCCGTGCTTGATGCATCCCAGGATACGGTTGGCCCTCCTGGCTGCCAGGGCACACTGCTGGCTCATATTCAGCTTGCTATCAACCACAACCCTCAGATCCCTCTCTGCGGGGCTGCTCTCCAGCGTCTCATCGCCCAGTCTGTACGTATAGCCAGGGTTGCCCTGTCCCAGGTGCAGGACCCGGCACTTGCTTTTGTTAAACTTCATGCGGTTGGTGATCGCCCAGCTCTCCAGTTTGTCCAGATCTCTCTGCAAGGCCTTTCTACCCTCAACAGAGTCAACATCTCCTCCCAGTTTAGTATCATCAGCAAATTTACTCAAAACACCTTCTAGTCCTACATCCAAATTGTTTATGAAAACATTGAAAATTGAACAAGAATTGAACAAGAATTGAACAGAAAGAAGCTATTTGAAACCTCCCCAAGCCGCATACACCAAGAAAACTGTGAGCGTTTCTAGGAATGACAGAATGGTATCACCTGTGGATTGCAAATTATGGCCTGTTGGTAAAACCTCTATGCAAATTACCAAAAGATTCACAAAATGGGACTCGTGAATGGACAAATGGCAGCAGAGCTGTGTTTAAACAACTGAAAGAAACTCTGATGAAAGTCCATGCCCTGGGATTACCAAACATTTTTTGAACTTTTCACTTATGAGTGATGAGGAGTGGCACTAGGGGTCCTAGCCCAGTTTCTAGGAGGGCAATGGAGAGCCATAGCATATTTTTCCAAACAATTGGACAATGCAAGCCAGGGATGGCCCAGCTGCCTCAAAGCAGTAGCAGCCACAGTATTATTAATTCAAGAGGCATGCAAACTCACTTTAGGACAAAAGATAACTGTGTACATACCACATATGGTATCCACAGTTTTAGAACAAAAAGGAGGGGATTAGTTGTCCCCCAGCAGTATGCTGAAATGCCAAGTAATACTACTGAAACAAGATGACATTAATCTTAAGACTACTTCAGTTGTCAGTCCTGCAGTGTTTCTCTCCACTGATCGAGTGGAGAGTCCACCAGAACATGATTGCTTAAAGACAGTGGAAGAAACTTACGCTAGCTGCCCAGATCTTAAAGATGTTCCGTTGGAAAACCTAGACTGGGAATTGTATACTGACGACAGCAGTTTTGTTCATGACAGGAAGAGATTGTCAGGATATGCTGTGACGACCTTAGATGGCATAATAGAGGCATGAGCCTTATCTCCCAAAACATCAGCCCAAAAGGCAGAGCTAATAGCTTCAACTCAAGCATTGGAACTAAGTGAAGGGAAAAAGGTTAATATCTGGACAGATTCTAAGTATGCTTTTGGAGTTGTACATGCCCATGGAGCCATCTGGAAAGAGAGAGGACTACTATCAGCACAAGGAAGTGAAATCAAGCATGCTACACAAATACAAGAACTATTAGAGAGCATTCAAAAACCGACGGCAGTTGCAATAATGCACTGCAAAGCCCATCAAACAGGAAAGGCCCCACAAGAAATAGGTAATCAATTGGCAAATAAAGCTGCCAAAGAGGCTGCAGAAACAGGTGTCATGGCATTATTACCAGAAATAGTTCTACCGAAAACACCACCTAAATATGATAATAAAGAAGCCAAATTAATAAAGGGCCTTACAGGCACAGCAACAAACAGATGGGTGGGCTGTTACGCCCACAGGGCAAATAGTAATCCTGCCCTCATTAATGAAAGAAATTACCAGATGAGAAGATAATAAAGTACATTGTGGAACTGAAAATTTAGAAAAACATCTTTGAAAAATAGTTATAAGCTGGGCAATGACAGAAATAATCTGCTCCATTACAGAAAAAATGTGAAATATGTTGTAAAATATATGTATGTAAAATATATGTAAAAAAATGCCAGCAATAAGTTAATTTTTGGGGTTACAAAAGTAGGAAATTCCCCTGGAGACTGGGGAAAATTTGATTTTACAGAACTACCTAGAAAGGGGGGATATAGGTACATCCTTGTTCTGGGTGATACTTTTACTGGATGGCCAGAGGCTTTTCCCTGTCGAACCAACAGAGCTAGAGAAGTAACTAAAATCTTGTTAAAAGAAATTATCCCAAGGTTTGGTGATCCTTTAGGAATGTCCTCAGACAGAGGACTGCATTTTGTTGCTGAAGTTATAAAACAATTGAGCAAAAGCTTAAGCATAGCATAGGACCTCCATATCCCCTACAGGCTACAATCAAGTGGAAAAGTAGAAAGAATGAGCTATACGCCTAAATTGCAAATTGCAAAAATACATCAGGAAGCATCGATGACTTGGATACAAGCACTACTTTTAGCGCTATTAGGAATTATAATACAACCTCATGGTAAAAATAATTTAAGTCCCTATGAAAAATAATTTAAGTCCTTATGAGTTGCTATATGAGACTATCAGACCCCACATATACCAGGGGCAATCCATATGAGACGGGAAATAGATTTAAATAATTACTTAATGTCTTGGGGAAAGACTTTACAGGAACTGCAAAAGTACATGACAAGCAGGCCCTTGGAACTGGATACATCAGCCCATTCATTTCAACCTGGAGACTGGGTCTACATCACGTCGTGGAATTCAGAGCCGCTAACTGAAAAGTGGAAAGAACCATTGATGCTACACAGGCACTACAAATTGAAATATCTAGTTTATCCAAGGAAGTGATGCAAAACCAAATGGCTCTTGACTTACTATTGGCTTTACAGGGAGGTGTTTGAAAGATTATTAATATGAGCTGCTATATATATGTCAACCAAGCCAGCAGAATTTCTCTGGATTTAGCAGAAATTTGGGAGCAAACAAAAATCTTGCATCAAGTTATGAAGGACAATATGTCCTGGGGATTTGAAGAGCTATGGCATAAACTTATTGTTATTATAATAGTTATAATTTGTCTGCACATCTTAGCCTGTATAATGATTAAATGCTGTAGTTGTTGCAGTCAATTGTACATGGAAGTAAAGTTTAAATATTGAGGCTTTGGATTTGTGAGTACAAAGTCTCAATAAAAGGGGGGAATCGATGCTTTGAACAAAGATTCTACTGTATCTCTGTAGTACTTCAATTATGCTTACTTGAGCAACTTTGAAAATTTGGTATGTACGAAAAGGATAAGAAAACCTTGAGCTTTGTTGATAGCATGCACAAATAGATCAGAAGCCTTGGGCCTTGCTAAGCTTTGTGATTAAAACCCGCTAGGACCAGTTTAGGACCATATAAATGGGAAAAAGAGATGAACCATCTGGGATGACCCACACTGTGCATGCATTAAGGTAGAGTTCAACTAGAGGACACCAAGAAAACAACCACCAGAGGGTCTCAGAGACCTCTAAAGACCACCAACCCATAACAGCGCATGCCCAAAAGGGGCAGACACTATGTAAATGATTTGGGGGTAAAATAATGAATATGTATATGCATTGCGGGAAAGCTTTTGCATATGTAATGTCTGCAGTGTATATAAGCTTAAGAGTTTTTGAGCCAGGTATGCACACTAGGAAGAACTATCCCCCGTGCATCCAGTGCTGCAATAAAAAGAATGCCTGCTTTCTAAAACTACAAAATTGAGTCTTAGAGAGTTTCTTTGACCAGCTTTTATGGTAACAGTAGCCTAAGGAAAAGCTTGCATGGATTTTTTTGGGAAGGAGAAGTTTAGGGGGAGAACTTTTCAGTCCATAATAAGTAATTGGTGTATTTTCTTCTGTTTTGTTAAATCTTATTCTGTTTATCCCATCCTCTCACTCTGCTTTTAAACTTCTAAATCACAGTGTATTAAAATGATAGTAAAAAGTTACTATGATTCTTTTAGCAATTAGTCTCTAGATTAAACACACCCATCTCTACCTTTACATAACATCATAGCTCTCTCTTCCTTTTCTTGTGCCAACATGGAAAAATAGGTTCTAGGTATCAGTTTCACAAAAACTGCTTCTGGATACCATTGCACAATATTGTACTGGGCTTATGTGGCAAAGGTTTGGCCTCTGTGAGACACTCTAGAAGATGCCCCATGTTAGATAACAGCCAGTTCCATCTGGCTTCAAAGGGACCCACCACTGGCCAAAGCTGAGTCAATAAGCATCTCACCTCTCACCTTTCTGAGAACATATCTAAGAAAGGGAATAAAATTGCTGCAAAACAGCAGCTGTGAAAGAGGAGTGAGAAAATGCAGAGAAAAACAACCCTGCAGACACCAAGGACAGTGCAGAAGGAGGGGAAGGAGGTGCTCCAGGTGCTGGAGCTGAATTTCACTTGTGGTCCTTGGAGAGAACCATGGTGGAGCAGGTCGTCCCACTGCAGCCCATGGTGTACCACAGTGGAGTAGATCTTCACGCAGCATCCAATGGAGGAGCCCACGGTGGAGCAAGTGGATCTGGCCTGAAGGAGGCTGCATCCCATGGAGAGCTCCTGCAGGAGCAGACTCCAGGCCAGAACCTTCAGACTGTGGAGAGGAGCCTGCGTGAGAACTGGCAGGAGCTGCCACCCGTGGGAGACCCATGCTGGAGCAATTTGCTCCTGAAGGATGGGCCCCATGGTACAGACCCATATTGGAGCAGTTCTTGAAGAACTTGGATCATTTGGGGAAGGACTGCATTCTGTGGGAGAGACCCCACGGTGGAGCAGGGGAAGAGAATGTGAAGGAGTAGCAGGTAGAAAGCATTACTACGGGGTCCATCTATCAGGAGCAATCTGCTCCAACATGGGTCCCCCACGGGCGGCAGCTCTTGCCAGATCACCTGCTCCTGCTTGGGCTCCTCTCCACGAACTACAGGTCTGGTCCAGAGTCTGCTCTGGTGGGGGGGCTCTCTATAGGCCACAGCCTCCTTCAGGTCAGATCCACCTGCTGCACTGTGGGCTCCTTAACAGGCTGAAGCATGTAAATCTGCTCCACCATGGTCCTCTCCATAGGCCACAGGGGAACTTCTGCTCCAGCGCCTGGAGCACCTCCTCCCCCTCCTTCTTCACTAACCTTGGTGCCTGCAGGGCTGTTTCTCACTCCTCACTCTCCCAGCTGCTGTTGTGCAACAGCAGTTTTTTTCAATTTCTTAAATCTGCTCTCACAGAGGCGCAAGCAACATTGCTTATTGGCTCGGCTCTGGCCAGCAGCAGGTCCCTTTTCCAGCTGGCTGAAACTGGCTCTTATCTAACATGGGGCAGCTTCTGGACTCTTCTCACATAGACCACCCCTGCAGCCCCCCACTACCAAAACCTTGCCACGTAAACCCAATACACCTGCCAATGTTAAACCACCATAAATATAAAAATACTCTTCATGTCTTCACAATAGTAGAAAAAGAGTGAATTTTGTTATCTGCATACCAGGTCTTGCTTACAGATGTACTTATATCTTTCATTTAAATGCATTTTTATCATTTTCTACGTATATAATACCTCTTCTAATAATTAATATTAGAAATAATATGATATAGCATTAACATTAACATAAAATGTTAAATATTAAATAGCTTTAAATATTAACTTTCTTGACAATATTAATGAAAACAAGATGTTTCCATGATTGTAGCATTTTAACATTAACTTTTTTGGAGATTGATGTCTATCAAATACTTTATAGTGATTGGCATCCATCCCAGTACATAGAGCTAGCAGAAGGTGTACGGTATTTCTTCCCTTGCTTTCTAATTGACAACACTGTGAGTGACTTCAGTGGCGTGGCCTTGGAGTGGTCCCACAGAGATGAATTTCACACTTAGTGCACAAATATGATCACAGAATTTAAGCCCTGGGCAGAAATAATAAAGATATTAGTAAATGGTGATGTTGACAGTTGTGCATTTCAGCTTTAGTTGAGAACAAAGACAAAATTGCAGAATCATACAGTCATAGAATTGTTTGGGTTGAAAGGGACCTTAAAGGTCATCTAGTTCCAACCCCCCTGCCATGGGCCAGGACACCTTCCACTACATAAGGTTGCTCAAAGCTCCATCCAACCTGGCCTTGAACACTTCCAAGGAGGGGCCATTCACAGCTTCTCTGGGCAACCTGTTCCATCTGCTGTTTGTGGGAAGTCCACATAGGTTCAATTTGGGAAGGACTTTTGACCATGGGAGGGGCCCCACATTGGAGCAGGGGAAGAGAGTGACCATGAAGGAGTGGTGGAGATGAAGCGTTATGGACTGACCACAAACCCTATTCCCCGTTCCCCTGCACCGCTCGGGGGGAGGTTGTAGAAGAGGGTAGATGGGGGGGAGATGCTTTTAGTTTGCTTTTAGTTTCTCACTGTTCTAGTCTGCTAGTGATAGGCAATAAATTATATTAATCTCTCTGTTGAGTCTGTTTTGCCCATGAGGCTAATTGTTGAGTGATATCTCTGTCCTTATCTCAACTCTTGTGCCCTTTCTAAGACAGGCCAGATAGGTGAGGTGGTGGAGTTGCCCTTTATGTGAAAGAACACCTGGAATGTATGGAGGTCTACCTTGTGGTGGATGATGAGTGGATCAAGAATTTATAGGGAAGGATTAAAGGACAGACTAACAAGGGTGACAGTGTTTTGGGTGTTTGCTACAGGCCATCTGATTAGGAGGAGGAAGTAGATGAGGCCTTCTACAGACAGCTGGAAGTAGCCTCACCATCACAGGCCCTAGTTATCATGGGGCACTTCAGCCACCCTGACATCTGCCAGAGGAGCAACACAGCAAAGCACAAACAATCCAGGAGGTTCCTGGAAAGCACTGTTAATAACTTTCTGACGCAGGTGATGGAGTAGCCAATGAGGAATGGTATGTTGCTGGACCTTGTACTAACAAACAAAGAGGGACTGGTTGGAGATGTGAAGGTTGGGGGCAGCCTTGGCTACAGTGACCACAAGATCATAGAGTTCAGGATCCTGCAAGGTGGAAGCAAGGCAATAAGATAGATCACAATCCTTGACTTCAGCAGAGCTAACTTTGTCCTCTTCAGGGACCTTCTTGGAAGAATTCCATGGGAATGGGTCCTAGAAGGAAAAGGGGTCCAAGAGAGCTGGTTAATATTCAAGCATTACTTCTTCCAAGCTCAAGATTGGTGCATTCCTATGAGTAAGAAGTCAAGCAAAGAGGGCAGGAGACCTACATGGATGAACAAGGAACTCCTGACAAAACTCAAACAGAAGCAGGATGTGTACAGGAGGTGGAAGCAGGGAAAGGCCACTGGGGATGAATATAGGGATGCTGTCAGAGTATGCAGAAATACAACAAGGAAGGCCAAGGCCCATTTGAAATTAAATTTGTCTGAGGATGTCAATGACAACAAGAAAGGCTTCTTCAAATACATCAATAGCAAAAGGGAAATTAGGGAAAATGTAGGCCTACTACTGAATGGGGCAGGGACCCTGGCAATGGAGAATGCAGAGAAGGCAGAGATACTTAATGCCGCCTTTGCTTCAGTCTTCACTGCCAAGGCCAGCCCTCAGGAATCCCTGACCCAGGAAACCAGGGAGAAAGTCAGGAGAAAGGAAGACTTTCCCTTGGTTGAGGAGGATTGGGTTAGAGATCATTTGAGGTATCAACTTGATAACTTAAAATTTATGGGCCCTGATGGGATGCAGCCATGAGTGCTGCGGGAGCTGGCAGACATCATTGCTATGCCACTCTCGATCATCTTTGAAAGGTCATGGCAATCAGGAGAGGTGCCTGAGGACTGGAAGAAAGCAAATGTCACCCCAGTTTTCAAAAAGGGCAAGGAGGAAAACCCATGAAACTACAGGGAAGTTAGCCTTACTTCAGTCCCTGGAAAGGTGATGGAACAGCTCATCCTGGATGGTATCTCTAAGCATGTGGAAGACAAGGTGATGAGGAATAGTCAGCATGGATCCACTAAGGGGAAATCATGTTTAACCAATCTGATAGCCTTCTATGATGGAATGAGTGTCTGGGTAGATGAGGGGAGAGCAGTGGATGTTGTCTTCCTGGACTTCAGTGAGGCTTTTGACACTGTCTCCCATGATATCTTCATAGGCAAGCTCAGGAACTGCAGGCTGGATGAGTGGATGGTGAGGTAGATTGAGAACTGCCTGAACAGAAGGTCTCAGAGGGTTGTGATCAGTAGCACAGTCTAGTTGGAGGCCTGTAGCTAGCAGTGTCCACCAGGGGTAAATACTGGGTCCAGTGTTGTTTAACTTATTCATCAATGACTTGGAAGAAGGACTAGAGTGTTTCTTCCAGCAAGTTATTGATGATACAAAACTGTGAGGAATGGCTGATACACCAGAGTGCTGTGCTGTCATTCAGAAGGCTCTTGACAGGCTGCAAAGATGGGCAGAGAGGAACCTTTTGAAACTCAAGAAAGGCAAGTGCAGGGTCCTTGTTGTGGTTTAACCCAGCAGGCAGCTAAGCACCACACAGCCATTCGCTCACCCTCCCCCCCAAGAGTGGGATGGGAAAAAAAAAAAAAGTTAAATCTTGTGGGGTGAGATAATGACAGTTTAATAGGACAGAAAAGAAAGAGAAATAATAATAATAGTGGTAGTAGTAATAATAATATGCACAAAGCAAGTGAGGCACAATGCAATTGGTCCTCTGTTCCTTCACACACACCCCTGGCCAGCCACCCCATATTAATTTTTCAGCATGACGTCATACGACATGGAATATCCCTTTGGCCAGTTTGGGCAAGCTGTCCTGGTTCTGTCCCCTCCCAGCTCCTGCTGCACCCCCAGCCTCCTCACAGTCTGAGCAGTATGATGAGCTGAAAAGTCCTTGACTTAGTGTAAGCACTGCTCTGCAACAATTAAAACATCAGCATTTTATCAACATTATTCTCATCCTACATCCAAAAATAGCACTAGGAGGAAAATTAACTCTATCCTAGCCAAAACCAGGACAGTCCTGAACTGGGGAAAGAATAAACCCATGCACCAGTACAGGCTGGGGGCTGACCTGCTGAAAAGCAGCTCTGCGGAGAAGGACCTGAGGGTCCTGGTGGATGATAAGCTGACCAGCAATGCACACTTGCAGCCAAGAAGGCCAATGGTATCCTGGCCTGCATTAAGAAGAATGTTGCCAGTAGGTCAAGAGAGGTTATCCTCCTCCTCTACTCAGCCCTGGTAAGGCCTCATTTGGAGTACTCTGTCCAGTTCTGGGTATCCCCAGTACAAGAGGGACATGGAGCTCCTGGAGCGAGTCCAGCAGAGGGCTATGAAGATGATTAGGGGATTGGAGCATCTCTCATATAAGGAAAGGCTGAGGGAACTGGACCTGTTCAGCCTGGAGAAGAGAAGGCTCAGAACATATCTTATCAATGTATATAAATACCTGAAGGGAGGATGTCAAGAGGATGGGGCCAGACTCTTCTCAGTGGTGCACGACAGGATGAGAGACAACGGGCACAATCCGGAACACAGGAAGATCCATCTGAACATGAGGAAAATTTTCTTTACTATGAGGATGACTGAACATTGGAACAGGTTGCCCAGAGAGGTGGTGGAGTCTCCTTCCTTGGAGATATTCAAAAGCCATCTGGCCACAATCTTGGGTAATGTGCTCTAGGGGACCCTGCTTGAGCAGGGAGGTTGGACTAGATGATCTCTAGAGGTCCCTTCCAACCTCAACCATTCTGTGATTCTCTGATTCTGTGATAATTCCTTACTCACCGAGTGGTCCATCCGTCAAATCCATGTCTCTCCAATTTAGAGACAAGGATGTTGTTTGGGAAAGAAGAAGAATAATGGTAAAGGATCATTGGCCCAATGTTAGACATTGCAGAGGCAGTTCCTGATGGAAATGCAGAATGACCAAAAGCTGTAATTCTGTTGCAAGGTAGAACACAAAAGCAGTAACTGTTCTGGAGAGAACGGCTTTTAAGTCATCGTAGGCTGTGGCTGCGATGTTCACCTACACCCTGTGGTGGCAGGTATAGTCTCCAGATCCCTAGAAATGCAGGGTCGGTCAGAGTGTTTGGGGTCCTTTCCCCAACCCCCTGCCTGAGTTTCACCTAGGGAGAGCCCAGAGGCTCATTCTGAGAGGCTGTGCTTCCTGACTCAGAGGAACTATCACCTAGTGGTGATTTTTGGCTGGGATAGAGTTAATTTTCCTCCTGGTAGCTGGTATGGTGCTGTGTTTTGGATGTAGGATGAGAATAATGCTGATGAGAATAAAACTGATGTTTCAGTTGTTGCTGAGCAGCGCTTACACTAAGTCAAGGACTTTTCAGCTTCTCATACTGCCCTGACAGTGAGGAGGCTGGGAGTGCACAAGAAGCTGGGAGGGGACACAGTCAGGACAGCTGACCCAAGCTGGCCAAAGGGATATTCCGTACCATATAACGTCATGATGAATAATAAAATCGGGGGAGCTGCTGCTCAGGGTGGGGCTGGGCATCGGTCAGCGGGTGGTGAGCAATTGCATTGTGCATCACTTGTTTTGTGTATTCTTTTATCATTATTATTATTATCCGTTCCTTTTCTGTCCTATTAAACTGTCTCGATTTAAATCCATGAGCTTTTGCCCGTTTCTTTTTTAAATTCTCTCCCCCGTCCCACTGTGGGGTGAGCGAGCAAAAAGCTGTGTGGTGCTTAGTTGCTTGCCGGGTTAAACCACAACATAGTTGAAAAGCGCAAACCCCTCAGGGCTTTCTGACAGCCGCTCACAACTTGTGAAATCCTCAGGAGTCAGTCAAAGTTGGCCTTGTATCCTGCCAGTAAGGGCCTGTGGGGTCCTTCCTGTAGGGTAGTGAAAAGCTCTAAAGCTGTATTCTTTTAGACAAGGAACCAATTTTGCCTTACTCTCTTTTTCTCCCTCCATCTCTCCCAGACTAACACCAAATAAGCAAAGACACTGCAGGTTTTTTTCATACATGTTGGAGAGGTGAATGGATATTTATGCTTAGTCTGAATATTGCATCCTTTTCAACAGTATTCATTCAGAATATTGCATTCTTTTGCTAAAGCAGAAAAGGTTTGAAGCTTCTTGTAACTTGGTAGCGTTTTGACCAGATGTCACTTTCTATAGGAGATTGTTATGTTACTAGGTAGTTACATATGGAACAGCGAAGCTGAACTGAAAGACACAAGCAAGACTAGGGCTTTCCCAGCCTTCGGACCATCAATAAGGAGACTGAGTAAGTAAGAGGGTTATATGTCCAAGTGGAGAACAATGCCGAGTGGTGTCCCTCAGGGACCAGCACTGTTTAACATCTTTGTCAGTGACATGGTGTACTGGGTCTGGCTGGGATGGAGTTAACTTTCCCTACAGCAGCCCATACAGTGCTGTGCTCTGCACTTGTAGCTAGAATAGCATTGGTAACACACCAGTGTTTTGTCTACTGCTGAGCAATACTGGCACAGCATCAGGACTCCCTCTAACCCTCCCAGAGCCAGCAGGCTGGGGGTGGGCAAGAGGTGAGGAAGGAACATCACCAGGGCAGCTGACCTAAACCAACCAAAGGGATATTCCATACCATATGATGTCACACTCAGCACTAAAAGGTGGAAAAAGGAAGGAGAGGGGAGGAGTGGGCTCTCGTTGCGAAAACGTCTGATCTCCCGAACACCATCTACGTGCGTTGAAGCCCTGCTTCAAGGATGTGGTCAAGCATCGCTCATTGGTGGGAATTAGGGAGTAATTTCTTTCCTCTGCACTTCCACACGGCCTTTGCTTTTTTTTCTTTTTTTCCTTTTCCCCTTTTTCTTTCCCCTTTAGTTAAATTATTTAATTAATAATATTTCCCCCTTAATAATTATTTTTTCTTTAATTAAATTATCCTTATCTCAACCCATGAGTTGTTTCTTTCCTTTTCTTCTTCCCCTCCTCTTCTGAGGAGGGGGAGTGAGAGAGCGGTTGTGGTGGAGTTCAGCTGCCTAGCAAGGTAAAACCACCACACATGGACAGTGGGATTGACTGCACCCTCAGCAAGTTTACCAATGACACCAAGTTGTGTGGTGCGATTGACACACTGGAGGGAAGGGAAGCCATCCAGAGGGACCTGGAGTTGGGGTTGTTCAGCCTGGAGAAGAGAAGGATCCAGAGAGACCTTATAGAGGCCTTCCAGTACCTAAAGGGGGCCTACAGGAAAGCTGGAGATGGCCTCTTTATCTGGGAGCGTAGTGATAGGACAAGGGGTAACAGTTTTAAACAAAAAGAGGGTAGATTTAGATTAAATATTAGGAAGAAATTCTTTGCTACGAGGGTGGTAAGGCACTAGAATGGGTTGCCTGGAGAAGCTGATGGATGTCCCCTCCCTGGAAGTGTTCAAGGCCAGGTTGGATGGGGCTCTGAGCAACCTGGTCTCATGGAAGGTGTCCCTGCCCATGGCAGGGGGGTTGGAATTGGATGATCCAACCCAAGCTATTCTATGATTCTATGATATGGGACACAGAACTTGTGATGATCAATTGTGTACTTGCTTGTTGGAGATGCTTTGCAATAGATGGAAAGCTGGCTGGTCATTCACTTCTGCATGCCGTGGCCTACATTTGTGACCATTTTGCTTTCTTTCCAACTCCTGTTCACCATCTGTTCTCTCTCCCTCTCTCCCCCCCCCCCCCCCAACTCCCCCCCCCCCCCCATCTCCTCTTTTTTCTCTTCTGTTAGTATTCATCTTGATTCCTTTTCCCCATTCCCCATGGCTAGGCAGTTGAATTGTTACTTATTCTACTATATGTTTCTTCATTAAAGTGGTCCTACTGAGCCTAAATATGCCCTTATTTGTGTAAGTGCCTGTTAGGGAGGGTAATCCATATTAGGTTTGTTTAGCAAGGAAATGTCTTCCCTGCTTTCTCTAGGGCCAAGACATAGTCTCTGGGACCATGACTTTCTCCTGCAGTTATTGCATCAGGCCTGGATGACCATGGATGATGGGAAGCTGTCCAAGAGAAGAGAGGTTTTCAGCTTTAGCAATAAGGCATGATAGCCAGCAGAGAAAATTTCTTTGCAGTTATATCATCCTGAGATGGGAGAATTAATCACAAAACCAAAAGATAAATAGAGTCCTGCTGGGTCCTGTACTTTGGCCACAACAGCCCCATGCAACGCTACAGGCTTGGGGCAGAGTGGCTGGAAAGCTGTGCAGAGGAAAAGGATCTGGGGGTGTTGGTCGATGCTTGCCTGAACATGAGCCGACAGTGTGCCCAGGTGGCCAAGAAGGCCAACGGCATCCTGGCTTGTATCAGGAATAGCGTAGCCAGCAGGATCAGGGAGGAGATCGTCCCTTTGCATTCTGCTCTGGTGAGGCCGCACCTTGAGTACCGTGTTCACTTTTGGGCCCCTCACTACAGAAAAGACATCGAGGCCCTGGAGCATGTCCAGAGAAGGTCTATGAAGCTGGTGAAGGGCCTGGACCACAAGTCCTATGAGGAGCTGCTGAGGGAACTGGGGTTGTTTAGTCTGGAGAAGAAGAGGCTCAGGGGAGACCTTATTGCTCTCTACAACTACCTGAAAGGCAGTTGTGGGGAGCTGGGGGTCGGCCTCTTCTCGCAAATAACCAGCAATAGGACTAGAGGGAATGGCCTCAAGTTGTGCCAGGGGAGGTTCAGGTTGGAAATTAGAAGAAATTTCTTCTCAGAAAGAGTAGTCAAGCGATGGAACATGTTGCCCAGGGAGGTGGTAGAGTCACCGTCTCTGGGGGTGTTTAAGGAAAAGGTTGGACATGGTGCTTAGTGACATGGTTTAGTGGGTGACATTGGTAGCAGGGGGATGGTTGGACCAGATGATCTTGGAGGTCTTTTCCAACTTTAATGATTCTATGATTCTATGACATTGTGTTGAGGTGAAGAGTATGGCTGCCTCCTCCAGACACTGTGGCCCAGGACTGATTCTGCCTGGCTGCTTGTGCCCAGACCAGTGCCTGGGGACCTGGAGTCTCAGCTCAGGATGGGTGTGGGGGGGTGGAACAAGGCTGCTGTTTTCCCTTTAGCAGTCTCAACCAGTAGCAAAGCTGAGCACATATCCCAGAGACATACAAACACAGACAAAGACAGGGCACTAATATAACCGGTCACACAGGTTGTTCCAGCCAAGGGCTGCCTTCATAAGGGTTCACATAAAGCATAGACATAGATAGCTGAAACCCCCTCCCCCTCTCTGGCTGGTAGAGGTAGAAGTTCGCTAGTGAAGGCACACACACACAGTACTCTCCAGGTTCACAATCACACACACATTTGTGGATCCTTCGCATACCTGGCACAGTCCATCTGTCTATCCAGCACCCCCGCCTGGATCCCTCAAGTACTTGCATGGCCCCTCTGTCCATCTGGCATCCCTGTCTGGATCCCAGGCCCTCATACCCACTTCATGGATCACCTACTTGTCGGCTAGTCCATCTTGAAGCTTGCTGCAAGCACGCGCTCACTCACACACTCGTCCCTCATGCACACCACATTCGCAAGTCCCCCTGGGCATACCAGTGTTATAAATGACTGAGTCCCAAACTTCTCTTGGACTATTAACAAAGGGTTTATCTTTGATCATTAGGATTTGCCCTACTTTGGACTCAGGTACCTTCATTATTAATTCTCCATCCTCAAAGGTTATTGTTGCATCTAATTTGGCTAATAGATCCCATCCCAAGAGTGGAATCGGGCATTCTGGTACATACTAAAATTCATGGGTTAGTTCCTTACCCCCAAAACGCAAATCAAGGGGTTGTAAGAATGGCCATTCCTCCTCTTTCCCTGTGGCTCCAATTATTGTAGTTGTCTTAGCTCCTAATTGTCCTTTAAAACTATTTAACACTGAATATGTTGCTCCTATTACATTTACAGCCTAATTAACACAGAGAAAGAAGCTCCCACAACCAACAAAAAATTCAAGCCTCTGTCTTCGTTTCCTAGCTTTATTTCAACTAGTGGACCTGCTAGGGTAGATGCCCCAGGTCCCCATCATTCCTGACTGTTGTGTTATAAATGACTGAGTCCCAAATAGGATTACAATCAGAGTTTACAATTTATTAAACGAATAGAGGCAAGCAAACAGCGCTGGGTGCGCCGGGAGTCTCTGCTCCACCGGGACGCACACCCGTTACGTAAGGCATCTAATTTTTTATACTCCTAGGCTAATACATATTTATTACTACTTCTAAAAGAGGCAAGGTTATTATAATTGGTTTCCCGAATCCGACGTCCTTCCAGGTGCACCTGCTTATCAGTCTCTGTTACTTTCTCGGGGGCCGCTCGGACAGGGAGACAGGGAGGCTCATATTCTTCCTCCTTATCTAGTGGTCTCTTGGCCGGCTGTCAGAAGTTACTGCACATTCGTGCAAAGTCAGCAGTTTTTCTCTGAAGAAATCCCTTTGTTCTCTTCTCGCCTAAACCCAGGCCTCAATGTTGACCCTTCAAAACCCCTTAGTGGCACGAATTGCTGGACCATTTCTTACAATTCCTCCTTTTTTTTTTTTTTTTTTAATCATCAATTCGTGTCTCTCCTTCAACCTTTGTCAGTAACAATTGGATTTCATCAGTCAGTTCTCGGGGTGTCCACTTCTTAAGCATCATTATCGACACGTCACCTTTTCTCTCCCGAAGTCATCACAAATTGGGTGCTATTTATTATCCGCCGTATCAACAACGTAAAGCAAGGTATCATACAAGGTATAAACAATAATGTCACTATACCACATAAAAATAAAAACAGCATCCTTTTAACCCATGGTTCACCAGGCAACCATGAAAAGAAATCCCAATCCATACCCTTCCAAGTTTGTACTGGGACGTGGGCTAGCTTTCTAATTTCCTTTGTTATCTGCTTGACCACTTTTCCATTATCATCAATCTGTAGACAACAATTAGAATCGTTCAGTTTTCCACATACTCCCCCTTCTTCTGCTAGTAAATAGTCTAAGACCATTCTATGTTGGAATATAGCATTTCTCATTTGAGTGGATTGGTCAGCCAAAAGATCCAAGGCCGTCGCTGTTTGATTTGTTACAACTTCGAGGATAGCTTGCAACCTAATTATTCGGTTCAAATTATAAATAGGTTCTCGGGCTCCTGATATCAACTCATTCGGGTTCCAGGTGGCTGGCCCATAATGCTGTATGATTCTTTCAGGAGGCCATTCATCCTTTCCCCATTTTTGGGCACTACCCCCGGTTAAGGAAGTATCAATAGATCGTTTCACTCTGTTCAGGTCATCATATAATCTTATTCCTAAATGATTTCCTTGTGTTTGTGACAATAAAAAGAACAAGGGTCTTATGTACCCCACATAGCATATTCCCGACCAATTTTCAGGTAGCCTCTTGTAAGCATGTTTGCCACACACCCAATAATGTCCCTTTAGGGCCCATGTCCCATTTGGAAAAGGACCATTCCATTCCTTTTTAGCCCTTGGGGCGTGATAATACAGTGTCCTTGTTACCGAGTGGTCCTGTTACAATGTCTGCCCCGTTCGTACTCGTATATGCGCACTTCCAAGCTCCCGCATCGGGTTTCCACTTACAGTCACAATTCAGTTCTCCTTGGTGGCCAGTTATATTATAAGCTGACCAGAAATGCTTAAAGAACACTCGCCTCCCATTCTCATTCTGCCATCTCCAGCGATAGACCCGCACCACATGCTATTCCTTAGTGGTGTTATCGCGCTGACAGCTCAAGATTTGACCATCAAATTGTCCCCCCGCTTGTGCTCTTGCCACAGTTTTACATCCGGATCCAAAAAATTCTCAATATGAGCATTTCAGCCAAGTCCCATTTCTCAGCTGAACATGTGTGGTGTTCCATTTCCCACTACGTGCTGTACAGTTTATAGGACTACATCCAGGATCGGTACAATCATATCCGGGGGACAGAGTCCAATTGCAAATGCTTTTTCCCACCGCCACTGTTCCTGTTCTGTTCAAGCAATATACACCCCGAGCTGACGAGTGCAACTGCCATGGGCCTCCTTCCTCTTTCCAAAATTGCGTCCCATTATGAACTTCGCTCAGATTACTGACCCACCACTTGGGTTCAACTGGGCCTGCTACCCAGGGCCAACTTTCAGTTCCCCCCGGTCCTCCACAAATCCAGCAGTTACTAAGGTTAAAGGCCCTAGCCACTTCCTCCCCCAAAGTGAAAAAGTTATTCCTCCATTCTTGCCCATGGCCCAATTGCCCCTGTAAAAACAATACCAGAAAGTATAGCATTTCTTATCCTTTTTCGTCGTCCAATCTTGAGAGTGTGGGAAACGCCTTTAATCATGAGGTTGGGCCCGCTTTCAGAGCTTGTGTTACCATTCAGCCCTTCGGAGTGATCCAGCTCCTGGAAAAACTAATCACAATTTCATTATGGGTTTAAGAGGTTCTCATGTTATTTTTCTCAGGACAACCTGATCTTAGCGCGGGAGAAGTCCGGTCGAGGCCCTCTCACTCGGCGGTCAATACCCATAGGGGTTGCCTCCCTCGGTAGACCATACACACCGCAGTGGAGGGTCCTACCCCGGTCTTGCCTTCTCCCTTTCCTCCCTTCAGCCTTGTCCTCTTTATCCAGTGCCCTTAATTCATGCAGAACCTCATTGCTGGGATATCAGTTCCTCTTTAGTCTCAGTTTCAGTTCCCCAGGAGTGGACTCAACCCTCCAGGCTTCGGTAGTTATTGGTCCTTTTATTCTGGATGCGTGGGTCCAACCCCTTTCTGCTGTTCTCACAGCTGTTTCAGTAGTAAGTAAAACAAGGTACGGTCCCTCCCATCGGGGGTTCAATGATTCTTCTCTCCAGGTTTTTATTAAGACCTTGTCTCCTGGTTGTATTTTATGAATAGCAAATCCTAAAGGTGGTGTCTGAGTCATCATCCCAATTTCTCTTAGCTCCTGTAATCTCCTTCCAATGGTAATTATGTATTTCTGGATACTATGATCCTCAATTACATTGTTCCCTAGGGGCATCCCTTGAGAATAAGGCATACCATATAACATTTCATATGATGATAATCCAGTCTCACTGTGTGGTTTAGTTCTTATGTTTAAAAGTGCCAATGGTAAGCATTTCGTCCAGGGCAGCTGTGTCTCGATCATTAACTTAGCCAATTGTTGTTTTATTGTTTGATTCATCCTTTCTACTTTCCCTGAGCTTTGTGGGTGCCAGGGAGTGTGGTATTCCCACTGAATACCTAATGATTGACACAACAATTTTATTATTTTAGAAGTAAAGCGTGTGCCCTGATCAGAATCAATGTACTGGATTATCCCATACCTTGGTATTAAATGTTCCAATAAAATTTTTACCACTGTCTGTGCAGTAGCTCGTGCTACAGGATAAGCTTCTACCCATTGTGTTAAATGATCTACGATTACCAATAGATATTTCATTCTCCCTACCTTGGGCAATTCAGTGAAATCAACTTGTACTTTCTCGAAAGGCCTATAAGCTGTTTTTCTCCCTCCCATAGCTGCTTGTCGAAACACTTTCTTATTTATTTTCTGACAAGTTAAACAACCTTATGTAATTTGTTTCGCTATTTCAAAAATTCCAATGCAACCAAATTGTTTAAGGAAATGATCGCTTAATGCCTTCATACCCCAATGTGTTTGTGCATGTAAACGTTCCAGTATTTGCCTCGCATAGGCTGTTGGCAATATCTCTCGCCCGTCAGGCAGTGTCCATTCTCCTTGTTCTAACTTAGCCCCTATTTTCTCCAATTTTGCTTGTTCTTCAGGGGTAAATTTCTTTTCTTCTCTTTCTCGCCTTTCTTCCTCTCGTATCACATTGATTTTAACAACCTGAGTCCTCAGGGCTGCTTCCTGGGCCTCCTTATCTGCTAGATTATTTCCTCTGATTCGATAATCCAATCCCTTTTGGTGTCCTCTTACATGTACCACTGCTATCTCCTTTGGTTCTCTTAATGCCCTTAAAATTTTTATTATTAACTCTTGATGTATAAGATTCCTCCCTTGAGTATTAATTAGACCTCTTTCTTCCCAAATTTTTCCAAAAGTATGGACCACCCCATATGCATATTTAGAGTCTGTATATATCGTCCCACTTTTCCCTTTTAATAGTTCCAGGGCCCTACATAGGGCATACAGCTCACAAGCCTGAGCTGACCATGATGGGCTCAAAGGTCCGGATTCCACAGGTTCTAAGTTCTTATTAATTATTGCATATCCTGATTTCCTCCTCCCTTCCACTACTCAGGAGGAGCCATCTACAAACAGAAAATTCAAACAAAAAATTCAAGCCTCTGTCTTCGTTTCCTAGCTTTATTTCAACTAGTGGACCTGCTAGGGTAGATGCCCCAGGTCCCCATCATTCCTGACTGTTGTGTTATAAATGACTGAGTCCCAAATAGGATTACAATCAGAGTTTACAATTTATTAAACGGATAGAGGCAAGCAAACAGCGCTGGGTGCGCCGGGAGTCTCTGCTCCACCGGGATGCACACCCGTTACGTAAGGCATCTAATTTTTTATACTCCTAGGCTAATACATATTTATTACTACTTCTAAAAGAGGCAGGGTTATTATAATTGGTTTCCCAAATCCGACGTCCTTCCAGGTGCACCTGCTTATCAGTCTCTGTTACTTTCTCGGGGGCCGCTCGGACAGGGAGGCTCATATTCTTCCTCCTTATCTAGTGGTCTCTTGGCCGGCTGTCAGAAGTTACTGCACATTCGTGCAAAGTCAGCAGTTTTTCTCTGAAGAAATCCCTTTGTTCTCTTCTCGCCTAAACCCAGGCCTCAATGTTAACCCTTCAAAACCCCTTAGTGGCACGAATTGCTGGACCATTTCTTACAGTTGTAAGTTTGTCCTGCAGCCTAAGACAATTTCTTTCTGATATCAGGGGCCGATTGCCCTGGAAAGAGGCTAGCCAGTTGCCTCTCTCTCTCTCTTTTTTTTTTTTTTTAAAGCCAGGTCCATTTTTTTTTCTCATTGCATTTCAAAGTTGGTCCAAAAATTCAAAAATTCCATAAATTCCATAGGGGTTTCTTTTGGACCTTGTTGGAACAGATTCTCAATTCCCAATAGCCAATTTAACCAGATTTTGGTATTTACATAATTTCCGGGGTGATTAGGGTCTCAGTGAGGGGGTCGGTCAGGGGAATGCAATCGTTGAAAGTTCCCTGAGCGGTCCCATTGGCAATCTGAGCTCACACAGGAACTCAGGTTGTTTTAAGAGTTAGCTGCTTTTCTGTTTCCATGACAACTCTCTCGGACCCATCATGGTCCCTCTGCCCCAGAGGGCTCACACCCGCGATTTAGAGATCTCAGCCTCGGGTTGAGACGGAACTATTAACATTCCTACATCCTCTTTCCCTGCTCATTCAACTTCAAACAGCTCTGTTAAATACTACATGCCACACAACCTTTAACACCTTCAACAACCCTTTTAACACTTCCTTTATCTTTCTCCAGCCTGTACTTTTCTAATGCCAACACCAAAGGCTCAGTCAGGGGCCAACTTAATTCCAAACCTTTTCCCTCCAAGATGCTGAAACAACATATCAGTATACAACATTTCATCCTATTTTCCTTCTCTCCTCAAAAACATTAATTGCAAGACACTGTTATAGTCGATTGATCCATAAAGTGGCCATTTAGTTTATATAGTGGCCACCATTGATTGCAATACTTAGTGAAAGTCCTCTTGCTTTCTGTGCCCCCATTTCTAACAATATCCTTCCAATGTGCCAATATGCACCCAAGGAGGCTTTTTTTTTTTTTTTTTTAGGACGTCTTTGTTTTGGATTTTACCCATTTCCTCGATTTCCCATTCCCTTTTATTTATTTATATTAGTTACTGTCCCTTGTTTCAATTTCCACGCAAACCTTTTTATTGAAGGTTTTTACTATCTTTTCCTAATCTTCTTCCCAAATGTCCCAGTTCTCTGGGATTAAACTCTTCTTTCCACATACAAACTTCAGTATTTCAGATTATTGATGAGCCCCGTTCCAATCATAAATCCACAGGATTTCGGAAAAACACCAGAAGCACTCAGCCTTCTGTCTTCTAGACAAACAATACCACCTTTTTCACAAAATTTACATTTCAACAAGACCGAATTTCAAGCCGAATGCTAATTTTTCTCATGCACTTTGTTAGTAAGCCTACACAAAACAAGGAATCACTCCTGTGTATCCGTCAAGATGGGGGTTTAAAAAGGTATTGAGGCCTAAATAAATTCGCTCTCCCCCTTCTTACCAAATTCCCAGGGCTCAGGCCCGAACCACCGAAGAAGTGACTCTCCGTTCTAACATTTTGATAATCAGTCAGCCCCTCTCCCCCGATACTTGGGAAACTGACCAAACACCACCGCGAATATACCAAAACTTCTAAACTGTTACTTAGATAATGCTCCCACCTTCCTCCTTGACACAGTCAAAACATTTAAGAACAAAACAGGATTACAAGATGCACCACCGGGGGTGGATTGTTAGGATATAGAGGTGGTAGGTTATCCAATGACTCCCATTCATCATCTTTTTCTTTTTCCTTTTTTTTTATTTTTTATTTTTTTGTTCTCTTCTTCTTCAAACTTCTCGTCTGCTTTTAGTGTAAATATTGAGGCTGGAAAAGGACGTGAGATCCTGATCCATAATCCTGCATAATCACTTTCCTCCTGGCTAAAAGGTTCCTTTGAATTAACATGTATATTTAAGGCCTGGCAAACCCAGTCTTCAAAGGATCCGAAAACGGGCCAAAAGACATGTGGTCTTAAAGGCTCCTTCGGCCATTCTGTCATACAATACTGAACCATTTTTAATTTACTTTTTTCCTTTTCTGGGGCCCCTATCGTTCCAATTTCTAATCATTATCCCTAATGGACTTTCTGGTGGTATGTCTGGTAATTTGCTCCCTTTTCTCTGGTCCCGGGTCTTCAATTTTGTCTGACCCATCTAGGAATTTTACTGTGGCAATTCCTACAGCCCTTGGTTGCCTTAGTGAGAGTGTCTTGCAGGGGGTTTAGGACCTATCACCCACCCACCAATCCTATAGGAATCGCTTCGGTCCTTCACCGGCCAAGTCCCTCGCGGGAGATTGGAACCGCGGTTAGAAGACCTCCACAATCGCTTCGGAACTACGTTCCGTCTCAGTCACACTCTCACACACACAGGCAACCGAATCCCACCCAACCGAACAGTATACTCCATCGTCTTCGTTTGGATCTTCGCGTGCAGAACTACGGGCAAAATATAGTGCTGCAGCCGGCAAAGGGAGCTCATAAAAAAATCTAAATCTTTGCTTGCCCTTATTCAGGTTCGAGATGGCATTAGCCCCGACCTGACTCGAACAGGAGCCACCAAATGGTGGGGGCGCCCCTTCTAGATCAAGTCAGAATTCAGGAACCAAGACCATCCCGGACGAGCCCCCAATTGTTATAAATGACTGAGTCCCAAATAGGATTACAATCAAAGTTTACAATTTATTAAACGAATAGAGGCAAGCAAACAGCGCTGGGTGTGCCAGGAGTCTCTGCTTCACCAGGACGCACCCCTGTTACGTAGGGCGGTTGGTTTTTATGCTCCTAGGCTAATACATATTCATTACTACTTCTAGAAGAGGCAGGGTTATTATAATTGGTTTCCCGAATCCAAAGTCCTCCCAGGTGCGCCTGCTTATCAGTCTCTGTTACTTTCTCGGGGGCCGCTTGGACAGGGAGGCTCATATTCTTCCTCCTTATCTAGTGGTCTCTTGGCCGGCTGTCAGAAGTTACTGCACGTCCGTGCAAAGTCAGCAGTTTTTCTCTGAAGAAATCCCTTTGTTCTCTTCTCGCCTAAACCCAGGCCTCAATGTTAACCCTTCAAACCCCTTAGTGGCACGAATTGCTGGACCATTCCTTACACCACCATGGAGCCCCCACCTGCCTGATACCCGACCTGGACCTGAGGCTCCCGCTACATGCCAGCTAGTCCAACTTAAAGCTTGCTTGTGAATACAAATGCACACCCCACGCACACCGGGGTTTAGGAAACAGAATCATTAAGGTTGGAAAAGACCTCCATCTGGTCCAACCGTCCCCCTACTACCAATGTCACCCACTAAACCATGTCCCTAAGGACCATGTCCAACCTTTCCCTAAACACCCCCAGGGATGGATGACTCCGCCACCTCCCTGGGCAAACAGTTCCAATGCTGGAGACCTGAACAGCCACATTTTTGGGCAGGCAGTCGGTCTGGGTTGCCACATTATTTTTGGCAAGAGTTTTCTGTCTGGTGGAGACCATGGCTGAACTTGTTGTCTGGGAGGCAGCCAATAGGTGAGCTGGTCTCTTGAGTGGGGAGGGATACTCTGCCCTCCCTGCACGATCTGCAGTGCAAACTGCCATGCCATGCCCTGTTTGCCCCCTCTGTTTGTCGAACTCCTGCTCACTCATGCTCCCTAGGGGCTGTCTTTGTACAACAGAGGAGGGGCACTCCTGGCTCTGCCCAAGCCTCGTCGGCTGCCCTCGAGAGGGCTGCCGGGTCCTGGCGGCTCCCTCAGCTTCCTCGATCGGCCTCGATGTAGGGAACTGAAGGGATGCAAGACACGGACTCCTGATGGCTCTTGAACAGGAGACCTTTATTGCCATTTTTCACCACTACATATACTTTCCCCGTAGCCCCACGTGCTGTCCACGCGCCTGAATCTGTCATACAATTGGTTAGAGACCCTCAGACACGCGCCTCGAGCCAGCCAGCAATTGGCCACTGCCCAAAGCTCATCTTTAACACTGTAGCCAATTTACTTTATCTCGACCTTGCTCAAGTTTTTGGTTCTACCGCTGTTTTCCTCATTATCTCTAACTCAGGGATGTGTGAAACAGCACAAAGCTCCCTGCGAATTCCTTTCCCACAATTCCCCCTTTTTTATTTTCAATCAATCAACCAAACGCTTTCTATAGATTTTTCTATCAATCACCGCAGACACTGCAATAAGCAAGATACAATAAGCAACAGGGTGAAAATCACAAGCAGAATTACGATTGTAAAGTAGCGTGCCTACTAGAATCTACATCAGTCAACAAGCCACTAAGCGCTAGGGATGTTGCTTCGCAGTGATGCTGCTTCTCACTCACACAGCACAATCACACGATCATGCAAAGAGGCCTCTTGCACTTCTCATTCATACCACAAGAAAATATCACTTAAAATAATTTGTCTGCGGCTTCAGGAGGTCCTTGTCTACTCCCGCGGTGAGCGGCTGAGAGTGGAGACTCCTCCGAGGAAAATGCTCGGGGTGCACCTAGGGGCGTCCGTTCCACAGTCGATCCCACAGCCGAGCAGAGCAGCTCCTGGCACAAGGAAGGATGCTATTATAGTTTTGTATAATTACAGCAAAGAGATGCATTGCGATAAGGAGCAAGTGTGGCGTTGACCATTCGTTTCACGATTTGTTTTTTTGCCTGAGCAATTAAACCTTACACATGCTGTTGCTGTTTCACATCCCAGGATATCTAATTCCTCTGGCTCTAGGGGCGCTTGCGGCAAGTAGACAGTCCAGTCTTTGTTATCTGCCGGGTTCCCCACCAGACATGTTGTGAATGGGTCGTTAGCACTAGCCCGGGACAGGCACACCGCTTCTTATCCTGTCATGTTGGCGAGGGTGACCCAGATGTTGCGGCGTGGTTGGATGGAGACCCAGGAAGTGAGCCTGGACATGGCGACTAGTTTCACCCACCGCAACTGTCGCCCAAATAGCATGAGAGAAAGTATCTACAGATAAGTGAACATATTTCAAGCGACCAAATTCTGGAATATGCATTACGTCGGTCCGCCATAACTGTAAGGACCGTAGACCTCTATGGTTTACCATTAAAGACGGGGTCGAAACATGTTGTTGACAGTCAGGACATATTTGGACAATCAATTTGGCGTCAATGATCGATATAGCGAATTGTTTCGCCGAGACTTTGGCGGATTGATGGAAAAAGGCATGGGATAACCGAGCTTGCTCCAGCACCTTAGGCACCGGGGCAGTCAGGGTCATATTAGTTAGCTGGTCAGCGTGTGTGTTACCCTCTGCAAAAATACCAGGTAACATGGTGTGGCTCTGCATGTGAATAATACAATACAGGTGCACTCGCTGCTCTACCAAAAATAACAGCTCTTTAAATTTTAGAAACAAGTTTTCCTTTGGGATGTCTCAAATGTGCCCTCTCAATGCGCTGAGCAACACCTACAGCATATTGCGAGTCCGATACAGTATTCAAAGGTACTGTTTTTTTAATTTTTTCCTTTTTTTCTCTTTTTTTTCCTTTTTTTTTTCCTCTCTTTTTTTTTTTTTTTTTTGTTTTCTGGCTGCAATGTCCTCGATAACTGCACTGATTCGTCGCAAATCATGCAGTAATCTCCATTTCCCGCTCTTCTTCTTGATAACAAACACTGATGAATTCCATGAGCTGTTTGTCGGAACAATATGTCCTTGTTGGAGTTGTTCTTGAACCAACTCCTGCAGACTACTGCTCGGAAAAGAATCAATTGAGCAATTCTAGTTCCCTTTTGTATTGACAATGGTGGAGATGGTGTCCAAGCCATAGCTTGGATTTGTCCATTGTAGTCAGCATCAATTACCCCCCGGCAAAACAAACAATCCGGTCAGAGTTGCACTTGATCGTCCTAGCAGCAATACACTACAGTCATTCCCAATTGGTCCTTTGATGTTCAATGGAATTTTATGAACGTGAGTACCGCACAAGGTGGCGTCTATTACTGTGGAGGTATCCACTCCGGCACTCCCTCTGGTTCTTGCTGAGAGGGTGTCCACCGTGGTAACCGTGGCAGCGGGGCTGCAGCGCGGAACCCTGCTCCACCGTGGTACTCCATGGGCTGCAGGGGGACAGCCTGCTTCACCGTGGTCCTCACCACAGGCCGCAGGGGACTTCTGCTCCGGTGCCTGGAGCACCTCTCCCCCTCCTCCTTCACTGACCTTGGCGCCTGCAAGGCTGTTTCTCACTCCTCTCACTCTCCCAGCTGCTGTGTATCGCATTTTTTTCCCCCCCTTTCTTAAATATGCTCTCACAGAGGCTCAAACAACATCGTTTATTGGCTCGGCTCTGGTCAGCACCAGGGCCCTTACCTAACATGGGGCAGCTGCTAGATTCTTTTCACAGAAGCCACCCCTATGGCCCCCTGCTACCAATACCTTGCCACGTAAACCCACTACATTCCAATATACTCTTAATTTACAATTATCACGATCTTCACAAACTTCACTTAATCAAAAAAAAAAAAAAGAATTCCCCACACCAAAATAAACATAACATCATCACGACACCGACGAGGTGGACAATTTACACACACACCACCCCTTGTCCCTTCACCACACTAATATGAAACATATTCCTCACAATTGCTGCTTTCTTAAATTCTTCACAACTATTACATTCATAAAAAAAAAATCCAGTCCATGTTTTGCCCGTTACTTCTCTCGACTATCATCCTTATCTCAAATTCCTTGAGCCCCATGTTGGGCGAATAAAAAACCATAAGAAGTTATCACGGATTTGGGGTAGGAGGTTTAAAGAAACCAATCTTCCAGCAGTATCGGACAATAAATGGCACAGAAACTCTAGTAATGCTGATTCGTACTGGAGCAAACAATTTGTGAATAGCATATGCCAACAGAAATGTGCCTGTACCAGCAGCCCTTTTAGACTGCAGCGATGATTCACTGAAACCAAGTTTGAAGAGAACTGCAGTCATATCCACACCACTTGACACAGCCAGGTAGAAGATTCCTAGAGATACTAATGAAATTCCAACATGGAATGAAACTCCTACAGCACCATATTCTTTGAAAACTTTTTTCAGCTGCTGGGATTTATTGAGTTTGTGTTCACTGCTGAGATCTGTGGCTGCCTTTTCAGGGGATCCACCCCCATCCTTGGCCGAGCTGCCGGCGGCGGCCCGCAGCGCCAGCAGAGGGGCCGGCGGGCTGAGGGGGGGGGCCCGGCCCGGGGGGGGGTGGGCAGCAGCGGCGGCGGTCGGCGGCGAGCGGGGAGGCGGCGGCGGCGCTTGCGGCCGTGCCGGCTGTCGCGGAGCGGGGGCGGTGCGCGGCTCTGCCCGGCCTCGCAGGACGGACAGAGCGGGGGCCCGCGGGGCCACGGGCCCGGGCGCAGCGGCAGGCGGAACATGGCAGCGCCCGGTGTGCGCGGGCGGGCGCTCAAACCGGAGAAACGCAGCAGCCGGCGGCGGGGCGGGCGGGCGGCTGCCCGAAGCTGACAGCGGGGCAGGCGGCGGCGCTGGCGGCAATCGTACGGCACCAACAATTGACCAGTCATAACATTTTCTAACAGTGACTGAATAAATGGTGCGTGTAATCCATATGTAGTCACAGTCTTTCTTAATTCTTTAATTAGGTCACAGTGGAAGGCATTATATTCATTTGGACCGTTGGGTCGCACCTGCACCGGGAAAGCCATTCCTACCGGGTCCCCGTCCTTTAGCGCTTCCCGGCGCACCAGCTCCCATTGTTCCCGCGGGTCGAAAGCTCGGGCCCGCAGGGAAGCATTATCGGGGGCAGGCAAGGCGAGAGCCGAGGGGGTCAGCGGGGAGGGGCTCTGCGGCGGCGGTCCGCGGCCCTCTTCCTTGTCATCCCCCAGGTCTATCAAATTGCACTGCTCTGGTGACCTTGCAGGCTCTGATCTCAGTTCGGCTGCTGTTATTGCCTGGGCAGCAACGTTCTGTACTTCCTTTTCTGCCTGCCACGATCTTAAAGTCTCAGTCACCAGCCGCCACGTAGTCATCACCTCAGCAGCATTAGTATCCCCACTGGACGCTGCTTCCCATATTTTTTCCCCCACTTGGTCCCAAGTTTTTACATCAAATACTGTGGAAGCCATTGAGGGGAGCCCTTGTTTTCGCAAAAATTTCAATAATAGCTTTATCTTAAACGGAATATTTTTTACTCCCCTGTCTATTAGGAGTTGCGTTAGCAGTTTCACTATAGCCTCTTCCTCTGCCGAAAGGCTAGCTCCCACGATTAATGCCCAGCCGCTCACCTGTCCTTCAGGTGATGTCCCGGGGTTGAAGCTGCAGTCCAGCTGCGAGCTTGACTCGTTCGGCTGGGTTCCCTTCGGACACTCGTGCAGCGCTGCTCCTCCCCTATCACGTCGGGGTCACCATTTGAAGGGATGCAAGACACGGACTCCTGATGGCTCTTGAACGGGAGACCTTTATTGTCATTTTTCACCACTACATATACTTTCCCCGTAGCCCCACGTGCTGTCCACGCGCCTGAATCTGTCATACAATTGGTTAGAGACCCTCAGACACGCGCCTCGAGCCAGCCAGCAATTGGCCACTGCCCAAAGCTCATCTTTAACACTGTAGCCAATTTACTTTATCTCGCCCTTGCTCAAGTTTTTGGTTCTACCGCTGTTTTCCTCATTATCTCTAACTCAGGGACGTGTGAAACAGCACAAAGCTACCTGCGAATTCCTTTCCCACAGGGAACCCCCTGTGATCCCCTGTTCCACTGCAGAACGTGTTTGCCCCAGAGCCAATTGCCTTGGCTTGGCCCCTGCCAGCATCCATCACCAGGCACATGGGCTGTGACCTGCGGCCTTTCTCTAGCCACCAGTGCGGAGCCCTGTACTCGCCTCACTCATGCCAGTCCCCTCCAGGTAGTAGCTGGTTTGTGAACACGCTGTGCTCCTGCCCCAGTGGCTGGGAGTAGAAGACCCCCACATGCTCCAGTAGCTGGCACACAGTTCACTTATGCCAGTCCCACAGTAGCTGGCACACAGTTCGCTTATGCCAGTCCCACAGTAGCTGGCACTCTGGGCACAAAGTCTGTAGGACCCTTTCAGATCCAGAGCTATGGCCCCTGCAACTACTGATGCTAGGACCCTCACTCGCTCCATTAGCTGGCACCACAAGCCAGGGGTGCCCGCTCCCTCACCCTGACTCCAGTATCTGGCACCAATCTTCACTCACACACAAACAGGTCTCACTAGTAGCTGGCACTTAGTCCTTGCAGCACACATGCACACAGGAGAGAGAGTGTGAGTATGCAGAGAGCTAGTTAAGAAAAGATTTAATGAGGAAATATAAGAAGATAGGACAGACTGCAGTGATAAGGTGCAGAGCTCAGCCAGAGAAGCATACTGACCAGCCCTGTTTTACACGTGACCGGCCCTTTTATACCCCTTACTACCTATCCCCTCTTTGTTCCTCTTGCTCCCCCTTCCCCCTGCACAACCCCCATGGATTTGCAGAGCTCTGCAGTTTCCTGCACCCTCCCAGTCTGGGGTCCCCCCCTGGTTCACAGTCTTATCAACTTCAAAGTCCAGATTGATCTTCCTGGAAGTGGTGCCTGTAGTTTGATAGCTCATCAACTAGTGTGACTGAGAGGTTTGTTTCTCGTCATTGTCTCTATTTTTGCTTTGTCAGGTCTGTATCTCAGCATTTTGCTTATTGTTCCCCCTTCTTTACTTCTTATCATTCCGATCCAGAAATCCTCACTGAGACAACCTTGCCTGAATCAACATTTCCATATTCCATCACCTTCCTTATCAATTAGTAGAACTGACTAGACTTGGTTTCCATCACTTCTTCCCTTTCTTATTATCCCTTTGTTGCGCTGGAAAAGGTCCTTGACCAGATACCCTTAAAGGAGCAGAAACTCTCCTTCTACATACCCTTGCACATTGCACTGTTGAAAAGTAACAATACATCATATGTGAAACAGTGTGGTGGTTTCCCCTTGAAAATGTTTCTTTGGAGAGCAGCGTTATAGTTCATTGGTTTGTCATAGCAGTCTCCTCCCTGTAGATAGTTTGCACATTGCAGAAGATAATTTATCAAGCCTTCTCTTTTAGATTGTAGCCCAGTATTGCTAGTAAATATAACTAGTAAAAATAATATAAGACTACAGCAGGGCTAGTGAGTGCTTGCTTGCTAGCTTGCATAACTTGACATTTGGAAGTATTTACGTCACAGAATGATCTATAGAAGTGCAATTCTGAATAAAAATCATAGAATCAGAATCATAGAACGGTTTGGGTTTGAAGGGACCTTAAAAATCATCTAGTTCCAACCCCCCTGCCATGGACAGGGACAACTTCCACTAAATAAGGTTGCTTAAAGCCCCATCCAACCTGGCCTTCAACGCTTCCAGGGATGGGGCACCCAGAACTTCTCTGGGCAACCTGTTCCACTGCCTCACCACTCTCATAGTAAAGAATTTCTTCCTAATGTCTAGGCTAAATCTACTCTCTTTCAGTTTAAAGCCATTACTCCTCGCCCTATCACTGCACTCCCTGACAGAGTCCCTCTCCAGCTTTCCTGTAGGCCCCCTTTAAGTACTTGTGGTGGTTTTACCTTGCTGGGCTGCTGAACCCCAGCACGACCACTCTCTCACTTCCCCTCAGAAGAAGAAGAAGGGGAGAAGAAAGAATGCTGGAAAGAAAAAAAAAAGGCTCACGGGTTGAGATAAGGATAATTTAATTAAAGGGAAAAGGAAGAGGGAAAAAAAAAAGCAAAGGCTGCGCAGAAGCACAGAGAAAGAGAAAAAAAATAAATTGCTACTTCCCATTAACGAGGGATGTTCGTCCACAACCCGGGAAGCAGGGCCTCAATACATGTAGCGGTTGTTTGGGAGGACAGAGGTCTTCATAATGAGAGCCCCTTTCCCCTTTCCCACCTTTTATTGCTGACTGTGACATCACATGGTATGGAAAATCCCATATGTCAATGACCCTTTCCCTAGAGAGGGATCCCAGCCCCTTGGCTTCCTTGCCTCTTAGTTCCTGGCTACCGGCCCCAGTGTCCCAGAATCGAAGCAGCCAGGTGAGAATGTGCTCACTTGGGTGACGACTGAAATCCCTTTGTATATCTCGCAACTCACTCAGGGATGGGGATCGGGTGGTTTCTGACTCATTTATGATTTCCGTCTCTTCTTCCTCCTGTTTTTGTGATGGCTCTGCTTTAGAGCTCCCTGCCCCTTCCACTTCTCCCTCCTGGGACTTCTCAGGAGGAGCTTCTTCCCTTACTAAATGAGCTGACTTCTGCTTCCATTGTTTTGTTTTGACTATGAGGGTGACTGATACCACTGATGGTTGGTCCTCTGGGTTAGCCACAGTGTGTGTTATCTGATCATCAGATTCAGAGACCTCTTCCTCCCCTTGAGGGTGCTGAGTAGTGTTAACTACCATTTGATAGGCACAGGCCAGGCCCCAGCACAGTGCAGCAAGCTGGAGTTCTCTGGCACTGCCAGGGTCAGGGCATACATCTTTCAAACATTCTATCGTTTTTTTAGGATTTGGCATTTGTTCAGAGGTGAAGTGCAAAACCATTGGAGGAGACAACCGTGACAGGTACCTGCCCATATCCTCCCATACACCTTGCAACCCACCACCACACAGTCTCAGGGCAGATTCCTGGGTGCTATTCTTAACTAATTGTTTAACCTTAGGAGAAAAGAAAAGAAAAGAAAAGAAAAGAAAAGAAAAGAAAAGAAAAGAAAAGAAAAGAAAAGAAAAAAAGAAAAGAAAAGAAAAGAAAGAAAAGAAAAGAAAAGAAAAGAAAAAAAAAAGAAAAGAAAAGAAAAGAAAAGAAAGAAAAGAAAAGAAAAGAAAAGAAAAGAAAAAGAGAAGAGAGAGAAGAGAAGAGAAGAGAAAGAGAAGAGAAGAAAAGAAGGAAAAAGAAAAGAAAAGAAAGAAAAGAAAGAAAAGAAAGAAAAGAAAAGAAAAGAAAGAAAAGAAAAGAAAAAAGAAAAGAAAAGAAAAGAAAAGAAAAGAAAAGAAAAGAAAGAAAAGAAAAGAAAATACATTCTGCAGACCTAGCAATAGGAGCATGTGATTACCCATGGATATTCAAAGTACTCAAAATCTGCTGTAATTAGCCCACAGGAAAAGAAGAAGGAGGTACCATTCCTGATATTGTCCACAAACTGACTTCCAGAGGAGGAAAAGAAGAGAGTGTAGTTTTTAACATTCTCAAAGAGATAGTTTCCAGGGGATAGGAATGATAGCAATGCAGGGCCTGAATACCAGATCAGGCTCAAGGCCTGTGCTTTACAGCACAGTGAACTAAAAAATCCAAACACAGTCTTTAACAAGCTCTCCGACCTGATATACAGCAGAAGGAGAATGTGGCACGGATCGCATAAAACAGGACCACATAGAAAATATTAACAGCAAAACAGACGACATGGTGACTAGCAAGCATGTTAATTGTAAGCATTTTGATCAAATATACTGATATCTCAGCCCTTCGAGTCCCACGTTGGGTGCCAAAAAGGACTGTGGTGGTTTTACCTTGCTGGGCTGCTGAACTCCACCACAACCACTCTCTCACTTCCCCTCCTCAGAAGAAGAAGGGGAAAAGAAAGTATGCTGGAAAGAAAAAAAAAGGCTCATGGGCTGAGATAAGGATAATTTAATTAAAAGGAAAAGTAAGAGGGGAGAAAAAAAAAAAAAACCACAAACCAACAAGCAAAGGCCGAGCAGAAGCACAGAGAGAGAAAAAAGAAATTATTCACTACTTCCCATCAACGAGCAGTGTTCGGCCACGTCCCGGGAAGCAAGGCCTAGCAGTTGTTTGGGAGGACAGAGGACTTCATAATGAGAGCCCCCCCCCCCTTCCCCTTTTCCACCATATGAGTGCAATGTCATATGGTATGGAATATCCCTTTGGTCAGTTTAGGTCAGCTGCCCTGGTGATGTCCCCTGCCCACCTCTTGCCCACCCCCAGCCACCTGGTTCTTGGGGGGGGGGAGGTTGAGGGAGCTCCAAACTTCAATGCTGTGTCAGTATTGCTCAGCAATAGACAAAACATTGGTGTGATACCGATGCTGTTCTAGCTACAAGTACAGAGCACAGTGCTATATGGGCCGCTGCAGGAAAAGTTAACTCCATCCCAGCCAGACCCAGTACAGTGCTGGAAGGCAGCTATAAGGTTTCCCCAGAGCCTTCTCTTCTCCAGGCTAAACAACCCCAACTCTCTCAGCTTGTCTTCATAGGAGAAGTGCTCCAGCCCTCTGATCATCTTCATGGCCTGCCCCTGGACTCACTCCAACAGGTCCATGTCTGTCTTATGTTGGGGGCCCCAGAGCTGAATGCAGGACTCCACGTGAGTTCTCACGGGAATGGAGTATCTTTTCATCCACCAGCACTCCCAAGTCCTTCTCCGCAGCTCTGTTCTCTATGCACTTATCACCCAGCCTGTATTCATGTTTGGGATTGCCCCGACCCAGGTGAAGGACCTTGCATTTGGCCTTGTTGAACTTCACAATGTTCACACAGGCCTGTCCAGGTCCCTCTGGATGGCATCCCTTCCTTCCAGCACATCAACTGCACCACTCAGCTTGGTTTCATCCACAAATTTGCTGAGCGTGCAGTCAATCCCACTGTCCGTGTCACCAAGAAAGATGTTAAATAGCACCAGTCCCGATACTGACCCCTGAGGAACACCACTCGTCACTGGTCTCTGCTTGGACATTGAGCCATTGACTGCAACTCTTTGAGTGTGACCATCTAGCCAATTCCTTACCCACCGAGTAGTCCATCCATCAAATCCTTGTCTCTCCAATTTAGAGACAAAGCTGTTGTGTGGGACAGTATCAAATGGTTTGCACAAGTCCAGGTAGATGATGTCAGTTGCTCTTCCCCTATCCACCAATGCTGTAACCCCATCATAGAAGGCCACCAGATTTGTCAGGCATGATCTGCCCTTTTAGCCATGTTGGCTGTCACCAATCACCTCTTTGTTTTCCATGTGCCTTAGCATAGTTTCCAGGAGGATCTGCTCCATGACCTTGCTGTGCCCAGAAGTGAGACTGACTAGCCTACAGTTCCCCAGGTCTTCCTTTTTTCCCTTTTTGAAAATGTTTCCCCTCTTCCAGTCAGTGAGAACTTCACCGGACTGCCATGACTTCTCAAATATGATGGATAGTGGCTTAGCAACTACATCTGCCTAGTCCCTCAGGACCCTCAGATGCATCTCACCAGGTCCCATGGAACTTCAGGTTCCATAGATGGACTTGACCTGATCTTCTCTTACAGTGGTGTTGTGGTTTAACCCAGATGGCAGCTAAGCACCACACAGCTGTTCTCTCACCCTCCCTCCCCCCCCCCAACAGTGGGATGGGGGAGAGAATCAGGAAAAAAATTAAAAGCTTGTGGGTTGAGATACAGACAGTTTAATAGGACAGAAAAGAAAGAAAAATAATAATAATGATAATAGTAATAATAATAATGTGTACAAAACAAGTGAAGCACAATGCAATTGCTCACCACTCGCTGACTGATGACCAGTCCATCCCTGAACAGCAGTCCAGTCCAGAGGCAATCGGCTCCAGGGCAGACACGTTCTGCAGCGGAGCGGGGGATTGCAGTGTGCAAGGGTTTTCCTTCATCGAGGCAACTTGAGGCAGCCAAGGGAGCGGCCAGGAGCCGGCAGCCCTCACAAGGGTGGCTGATGAGGCTTGGGCAGAGCCAGGAGTGGGCCTCTTGTACAAAGGCAGTCCCTAGGGAGCACGAGCAACCAGGAGCGCAGCGACCAGGATACCAGGATGGGCAAACAAGATGTGGCGCGTCAGTCAGGATGTGGCATGGCAATTTGTGCGGCAGCTCACGTGGGAGGGCACAGGGAGTGCCCAGAAGCTTGGCTAGCTCAATTAGGGAGCAATGGTATCCACCCAACAGAAGGCTATGGCCTCTCGGAGCTCAACACCCCCCACAAGTGACGCAGCCTCCCAGACAGAGCCCTGGGGGAAACACACTGCCACCCAAGTGTCAGGCTGCAGAGTGTGCCCTACTCTTACACCAGTTCAGGACAGCAGGAGTGAGCACACCTGTGGGAGGTGCACCCAGGTTGAGGCACTCCTCCACCTAGTGACAGAGCTCTGGGAAGAGGTGACTAGGCTGAGGAGTATCAGGGAGTCTGAGAAGGAGATAAACCACTGGAGTCGCTCCCTACCTTCCCTGAGACAGGCCCAGCAGGCAGAAGGGACACTCAGTAGAGGGGTTTCCCTATCCTCTCTCCACCCAGCTGAAAGCACTGACCTAGGGGATAAGGGGCAGTGGCAACAAGTCCCTGCCCAGCGCGGCAGGCGCGTCCCTTAAGGAATTCCCCACCTTCCCAGGTGCCTGTGCGCAATAGGTATGAAGTTTTGCAGGTTGATCTGAAAAATATTGAGGAGCACGGTACATCTGGCTTGGAGGTGTCACTGAGATCACGTCGACCTGTGCCCTGCATTAAAACAGCTCCCACCAAGAAAAAAAGACAGGTTGTTGTCGTGGGAGACTCCCTTCTGAAGGGAACAGAAGGCCCAATATGCAGACTGGACCCACTTCATAGGGAGGTCTGCTGCCTTCCTGGGGCCTGAGTTAGGGACATGAAGAGAAAGCTTCCTGCCCTAGTTTGACCCTTGGATTATTACCTGTTATTGTTTTTTCAGGTAGGCAGTGTTGAAGCTCCAAGAAGTCTGAGGGCAATCAGAAGAGACTTCAGAGCCTGGTGTCACCAGCAGAACTTTGGGTTTTTGATCATGGGCCATTTTACAAGACACCAGGCCTGCTGGCAACGAATGAGGTTCACTTGTCTCTAAGGGGGGAAAAGATCTTTGCTCAGGATTTATCAGGGCCCATCGATAGGACTTTAAACTAGTTTTGAAGGGGGAAAGGGAAAAAACAACAGCAACAACAACAACAAAAACAGGCTTGACAGAGACAAGCCTGGCAGTGGTATGGCAATGGTTAAGGGACGGTGTGCTCGCAAGGTCCATCGGTCTACCATCCCGATTGAGGTAGGGGATGGAGAACTATGCAGCAGCAAAGGCAGAAGGGACATTGATGGGTCAGAAATCACAAAAGTGCCCAGGAATTGTCATGTAGGAATTAGGGCTTCTCCCCCCAAAAAGGTGACAGGATCGCTGGCCCAGCTGAAGTGTGACAGGATCGCTGGCCCAGCTGAAGTGCATCTACAGTGCACGCAGTATGAGCAACAAACAGGAGGAGCTGGAAGCCATTGTGCAGCAGGAAAGCTATGACAGTTGCTATCACCGAAATCAGTGGGACGGCTTGCATGACTGGAGCGCTGCAATGGATGGCTACACACTCTTCAGAAGGGATAGGCTAAGAAGGAGAGGTGGTGGGGTAGCCCTATATGTTACCGAGTGTTTGGATTGTCTTGAGATTAATAATAGCGATGACAGGGTTGAGTGTTTATGGGTAGGAATCAGGGGGAAGGACAATGAAGCAGATGTCCTGGTGGGCATCAGTTATAGACCACCTAACCAGGCCAAAGGGGCAGACGAAATATTTTACAAGCAGCTGGGACAAGTCTTGCAATCACTAGCCCTTGTTCTCATGGGGGACTTCAGCTTCCCAGATGTCTGCTGGAAATACAACACAGCGGAGAGGAAACAGTCTAGGAGGTTTCTAGAGTGTGTGGAAGATAACTTCCTGACAGAGCTGGTGAGTGAAGCCGGTGAGCTTCTTCAACTTGGGCGGTGTGGCTTATTAGCTAAGACTGAGGCAAAAAAGTCATTGAGTACCTCAGCCTTCTCCGTATCCAGGGTGACCAGGTCTCCTGTTTCCTTCCAGAGAGGGCCCACTTTTTTCCTAGTCTTCCTTTTATCACCGATGTACCTATAGAAGCTTTTCTTGTTGCCCTTGATGTCCCTGGACAGATTTAATTCAAAAAGGGCTTTAGCTTTCCTAACCTGATCCCTGGCTGCTTGGACAATTTCTATGTATTTCTCCCAGGCTACCTGTTCTTGCTTCCACCCTCTGTAGGCTTCCTTTTTGCGTTTGATTTTGGCCAAGAGCTCCTTGTTCATCCATGCAGGCCTCCTGGGATTTTTGCCTGACTTCCTCTTTGCTGGGATGCATCGCTCCTGAGCTTGGAGGAGGTGATCCTTGAATATTAACCAGCTTTCTTGGGCCCCTCTTCCCTCCTGGACTTTATCCCATGGTATTCTACCAAGCAGATCCCTGAAGAGGGCGAAGTATGCCTTCCTGAGGGTCAGGGTAGTGAGCTTGCTGTGTGCTCTCCTCTTTGCCCTAAAGATCATGGTCACTGCAGCCAAGGCTGCCCTTGAGCTTCACGTTTCCTACCAGCCTTTCCTTCTTGGTGAAAACAAGGTCCAGCATAGCACTTCTCCTCATTGGCTCCTCTATCACTTGGAGAAGGATGTTATCAATGCATTCCAGGAACCTCCTGGATTGCCTGTACCCCGCTGTGTTGTCCCTCCAACAGATTTCAAGGTGGTTCTATTCCCCCCTGAGGACCAAGGTTTGTGGAAATGAACCATCATAACACAACTGCCTTCAAGTAAGCATCAAGAAACTATACCATAATTTGTATACATAAAATTATCATTTTTGCAGCATTGCTACAACTACAATACAGATTTTAAAGTGATAGCTTAGTAATTTAAAGCTGCAATCCTTTTAAACCTGTCATAACTTTAGCTAGATTGACTATTAAAGGTCTTTACCTGCAATAGTCTGCTTAGCACATGGCCGTTGTAAAACGGTGTGTATCAAGCAGCACTACAATGTATGCAATAGGGACTTCATCTTGCAGGATGCTGATAGCTGAGAGTTGTGTAATACTTGCATTTCTTAATAAAGCATGAGCAGAAAGCATCCCTCTGAAGCACTTAGCACCTTTCAAGTTTGATCAGTGTACTTGTGCTTTCTTTCATTTATCCTTCTTGGGAAACTCCCCTTAACCTTGCTACGAGGTTGGAAACAGCAACAAAAATGCACTCTAGCTCTATTCACTACTATTATGTCACAGCTGTGGGTCCTTGGACTCACCAGTTCAATAAACACCAAAGGAAGCTCACAACTGACTGGAGATTCGTTTCAGACATACTGAGAACTGTGATGTCAAGTCCTAGGTTTTGGTTTATGAAAGCACTGACGCACGTGCTTCATTTTAAACATGTACCTAACACTGCCTTTAGTGCTTTTCTGGATGGAGTAATTGTTGACTAGGTAACTGTGAGAAAAATCTCAAATAGTTTTCTTCAGACAGGATCTTCTGTGAAGCTATTTTATTTGTGATTGCAATGGCGGATGCCCTGTCAATCAGGAGCGCATTTTAGTAAACAAAGCATAACCTTATATTCCCTATTACCTGACACCTGATCACCTCCCCTGTTTCCTCATTCGCTGAGTACTACAGGTTCACAAGCTACTCGACGCTCCTCTATACCATATATGTACAATTTTTCTTTTTTTCCCAACCCTTTAATTTCTCCCTTTTCCTTTTTTTTTCCCCTTTCTTATGTTTTGAGAACCTGTGATCTTTGTTTTACTGTTCCCACAGTGCTCATCCTGTTTTTCTCAAGCTTCCACCTTATTCTGGAACAGTGAGGCCTTCTACTGTCCACTTATCTACTTAGCATTTCTCCTTATTATGACTACACAACTACCTTGGAATACAGAAAAGTAATTCTCTACTGCAAAAACACAACTTAGTTTCTCACAGTAACCACTGATTGTTAATAGAAAAAGAAATGTGTATTTAGAAAAAATGCCTTTGGCCAGGCCCTAACCCGTGTTTTTGATGTGGCTGAACTGAAATCTGAGCTGAAGTTCAAGGTACTCTTGAACCAGGAAGGATGGAAGATGATCAGCCTGCCACAGGTGTTTCACAGGTTTTCTGTCTTCATCGCAGTGCCATGTGGGAAGAGGAGAACCCCTTATTATAACAGCTAATACCTTTTATCAGTGTTTTTGCAAAGGGGCTAAATATTATCTTCACAAAACTCTGAGATATTGGAAGTAACGTGTCTAAGATTATAGAGAAATGATAGAGTTGGGACTTCTCAGTCCCAGCCCAGTACTCTGCCCAGTAAAGTCTTCTGCTTTCAGGAACAGAAATGGCCACAACCCAGCCAAGGCAGTGTTGGATTTTGCAGCTCTTTGGAGAACACCAAACAGCCCTGTGGTTTGTGCTTACCTGTAAATCTAGTTCTGGGTGTCAGTGGTGACAAGTTAATCTTGCTATGATTACAGTAGCAAGTAGATACAACTATATCTGTGACGTTCCAGTTCTGTTCATTGCAACATCCATAATTTGGTGATCATTTATCATCATCTTATCAACATCTTTCTTAGGGGTATTTATTTTACTGTATGAATAGAATAGTACAATTGGAAAAGACCTTAAAAGATCATCTAGTCCAGATGCCTGACCTCTTCAGGGCTAACCCAAAGTTAAAACATATTACCGAAGGCATTATCCAAAAGCCTCTTGAACACTGACAGGCATGGGGCATCAACCACCTCACTAGGAAACCTATGCCAGTGTTTGACCACCCTCATGGTAAAGAAATTTTTCCTGATGTCCAGTCTGAACTTCCCCTGATGCAACTTTGTGCCATTCCCTTGCATTCTATCATTGGCTACCAGGGAGAAGAGACTGGCACCTCCCTCTCTGCTTGCTCTCCTCAGGAAGTTGTAGAGAGCAATGAGGTCACCTCTTAGCCTTCTTTTCTCCAGACTAGACAACCCAAGCGTCCTCAGCCTCTCCTCATAGGACATGCCTTCTAGCCCTTTTACCAGCTTTGTTGCCCTCCTCTGGATGCTTTCAAGTATCTTAACATCCTTTTTATATTGTGGAGCCCAGGAGTGCACACAATATTCAAGGTGAGGCTGCACCAATGCTAAATATAGCAGGAGACTCACCTCTTTTGACTGGCTGGCTATGCTATGCTTAATGCATACCAAAAATGAATGAATGACACAGAAAACACAGCACATTGTGATTCTGTATCAAGGAACCCTTGGAAAAGAAGACCGAGAGAGTGAGGTTTGGGTTTTATTTATTTATTTGTTTGGTTTTATTTTTATTAATCTTTCTTGTGACAAATAAAAAAGAGAGACTTTTTTATATCTTTCCTTAATTTTTAAGGAATGGTTCAAAGAAATTGCTGAAAAAAAACAATTGTGGAGTCTATATGATAAGTCATTTAAAAGAGTCATTTTAATATTTAATGAGACTTCATCACTTAACGTCTTTTAACGGCACTTTCCCTTTGGCTGAGCATATGTGGCTGCATGTTGCAGCCTTTTCCTCTTGGAAAAGAGGGCGGGCTACTCAGGAGGACTATAAGGATGTTGCGAGGCTGTGCAGGGACAAAATTAGAAAGGCCAAAGCTCATCTGGAGCTCAATCTGGCTACTGCCGTTAAAGATAAAAAACGTTTTTACAAATACATCAACACCAAAAGGAGGACTAAGGAGAATCTCCATCCTTTACTGGATGCGGGGGGAAACTTAGTCACAAAAGATGAGGAAAAGGCTGAGGTGCTCAATGCTTTCTTTGCCTCAGTCTTTAGCGGCAAGACCGGTTGTTCTCTGGATAATTGGTACCCTGAGCTGGTGGAAGGGGATGGGGAGCAGGATGTGGCCCTCGCTATCCATGAGGAAATGGTTGGCGACCTGCTACGGAGCTTGGATGTACGCAAGTCGATGGGGCCGGATGGGATCCACCCGAGGGTACTGAGAGAACTGGCGGAGGAGCTGGCCAAGCCGCTTTCCATCATTTATCGGCAGTCCTGGCTATCAGGGGAGGTTCCAGTCGACTGGCGGCTAGCAAACGTGACGCCCATCTACAAGAAGGGCCGGAGGGTAGACCCGGGGAACTATAGGCCTGTTAGTTTGACGTCAGTGCCAGGGAAGCTCATGGAGCAGATTATCTTGAGTGTCATCACGCGGCACTTGCAGGGCAACCAGGCGATCAGGCCCAGTCAGCATGGGTTTATGAAAGGTAGGTCCTGCTCTCCTGATCTCCTTCTATGACCAAGTGACGCGCTTGGTGGATGAGGGGAAGGCTGTGGATGTGGTCTACCTTGACTTCAGTAAGGCTTTTGACACCGTTTCCCACAACATTCTCCTCGAGAAACTGGCTGCTCGTGGCTTGGACTGGCGTACACTTTGTTGGGTTAGAAACTGGCTGGATGGCCGGGCCCAAAGAGTTGTGGTGAATGGAGCCAAATGCAGCTGGAGGCCGGTCACTAGTGGAGTCCCCCAGGGCTCAGTGCTGGGGCCGGTCCTCTTTAACATCTTTATCGATGATCTGGATGAGGGGATCGAGTGCACCCTCAGTAAGTTTGCAGATGACACCAAGTTAGGTGCGTGTGTCGATCTGCTCGAGGGAAGGAAGGCTCTGCAGGAGGATCTGGATAGGCTGGACCGATGGGCTGAGGTCAACTGCATGAAGTTCAACAAGGCCAAGTGCCGGGTCCTGCACCTGGGGCGTAACAACCCCAAGCAGCGCTACGGGCTGGGAGATGAGTGGCTGGAAAGCTGCCTGGCAGAGAAGGACCTGGGAGTACTGGTTGATAGTCGGCTGAATATGAGCCAGCAGTGTGCTCAGGTGGCCAAGAAGGCCAACAGCATCCTGGCTTGCATAAGAAGCAGTGTGGCCAGCAGGTCTAGGGAGGTGATTGTCCCTTTGTACTCAGCTCTGGTGAGGCCGCACCTCGAGTACTGTGTTCAGTTTTGGGCCCCTCGCTACAGGAAGGACATGGAGGTGCTCGAGAGAGTCCAGAGAAGGGCGACGAAGCTGGTGAGGGGTCTGGAGAACAAGTCTTCTGAGGAGCGGCTGAGGGAGCTGGGGTTGTTCAGCCTGGAGAAGAGGAGGCTCAGGGGCAACCTCATCGCTCTCTATAGGTACCTTAAAGGAGGCTGTAGAGAGGTGGGGGTTGGTCTATTCTCCCACGTGCCTGGTGACAGGACGAGGGGGAATGGGCTAAAGTTGCGCCAGGGGAGGTTTAGGTTGAATGTTAGGAAGAACTTCTTTACTGAAAGGGTTGTTAGGCATTGGAATGGGCTGCCCAGGGAGGTGGTTGAGTCGCCATCCCTGGAGGTCTTTAAAAGACGTTTAGATGTAGCCCTTAGTGATATGGTTTAGTGGAGGACTTGTTAGTGTTAGGGCAGAGGTTGGACTAGATGATCTTGGAGGTCTCTTCCAACCTAGACGATTCTGTGATTCTGTGATATGTTGCTGCATGTTTTTAAGGGAATATCTTTTCTTACTTTCTAATGAAATTATACTTGAGACAGGAATAAAAGTGTATGGTGCTATGTTTTGGATTTAGGATGAGAATAATGTCGATACCACGCTGATGCTTTAGTTGTTGCTGAGCAGTGCTTACACTAAGTCAAGGACTTTTCTGCTTCTCATACTGCCCTGCCCAACAAGGAGGCTGGGGGGTGCAGAAGAAGATGGGAGGGGACACAACCAGGGCAGCTGACCCAAACTGACCAAAGGGATGTTTCTTCTATAAGATGTCATGTTCAACAATAAAATGGGAGAGTTGGCCAGGGGGTTGTTGCCGTTGCTCAGGGACTGGCTGGGCACCAATCAGCTGGTGGTGAGCAATTGCATTGTGCATCACTTTTTTTTTTTTTAATTCTTTTATTTTCTTTGGTTTGTTTGCTTGTTTGTTTTTTCTTATTAAACTGTCCTTATTCCAACCCGTGAGTTCTTACTCTTTTACTTTTCTCATTTCTCTGTCTTGCTTTCCTGGAAGTGGCCTGTCGATGGGAAGCAGTGAATGAATTCCTTGTTTTGCTTTGCTTGTGCATGCGGCTTTTGCTTTACCTAGCAAACTGCCTTTATCTCAACCCATGAGTTTTCTCACTTTTACCTTTCCAGTTCTCTCCTCTGTCTCACTTGGGCAGTGTGAGCGAAGGGCTGTGTGGTGATTAGCTGCCTGCCAGGTTAAACCACAACAGGTTGCCGTGTCAGTTTAGTTTATGATAAGGTGGGAAACTGAAGCTTTCTTTGCATCTCAACATATTCATATGTTACTTCAAACTCTTCATATCACTGAGTGACTTCTCAGTCAAAGATCATTTAAAAAAATGATGTGCAGAGCCTTACAGCAATTCTTCTTGCTAGAGAGGTAAATTAACACAAATGGATGGTCTAATTGAGCAAAGCACTTAAAAACATGCATCCATCCTTCATCAGCAGTGTGTTTATGTGAATATTTTTAAGTTAGGCTGAAAGCTGCAGGGATTGAATCCTCTTTTGAATGGCAAAGCAACCTTTGCACAGTAACCTATATTAAGTCAGAAGCAAATCCACAAGGTAGCCAGGAATTGAACTGAGTCATGCCTTTCAGTCAATGTCTCTGACAAAAGCACTCCTTGTTCGTTAACACAACATCTCAGGTAGGGAGAGGAGAAGAAATGGCTAGTAATAGACGACATCTATGAGCATCTTAGCATCACTTTCTATTTTTATGCAATTGGTAACAAGAGTTGACTTTTGGCAATGTACAGAACAAGACTGAGCTCTAACAGCAGTAGCTGCATTTTTGGTATGCTGTGCTAACACTGAATTACTGACAGATAGTTGGAAATGGATGTGTTGAGTGATTTAGAAATAATGTGAACGCTGACTGAACCTCTATTGGGTTTTCCTTCCATTTCCTATTTCAACATTAGAACAAGGAGGGTATTATTTATAACAAGATATGTAAAGTCCCACAAAGAAAAATGATATTTTGAATTGACAGAATCTTGAAAGTACAAGCGTGGTTTCATAACTAAATATAATTTTAGACAGGAAAATGGGAATTAACCAAAATTTATATGTCCTTGAAGAAGTTTACTTTTTTTTTTCCCCCTTCCTTGGGAAATATTTACAGCTGCCTCAATGCAAAAGTAATTCAGAATATTTATATATCTATATCGCAGTAGCTCAGCTGGTTAGACTATTTTAAAAGCACTTGAGTGGATTTATTCATTGATGTGATCCAGTCAGAATGTGATGTATTAGGAACAGTAAGTTGTTTAGAAACTAGAAAGAAAAGCAAGGGTTTATTTATTTATTTATTTACATTCAGGTTAAGTAACCCAATTTTAAGAAAGTATAACATTTTGGGGAAAACAAAAAACGTGTTAGAGACCTTCAGAAAGGCGTTCGTTCAGGAAAAGGTTCCCAGGGAATTCAACATGTGATGACTGGAGACAGGAGTCCACGTATTGCAAGTTATTTATTATCACGTATATATTCAAAGGACTGAAAATTTGGAAAGCTGCATTCAAAATTAAGAGTTTAAACCATATAGATACTGATCCAACTGTGTCCTGCAGTTGCTGTGTCTTCATGGATCTCAGCTGATATCACTGTTTAGGAGAAACATCACTGTGATTTTCATTGCATGAATCTTTTACAGGTTCCTCAGTTTTAAAATGAAAAGTAAAACTGGTCTAATTTAAAATGGGTTGATAGGTTTAGTTAATTATTAATTTTATAGAGCATTCAGTTACTTGGGTAGGGGATGCCAAATAAATGTCAAAGATGAGCTTATACCTCAGAAACAATTTCTTTGGAGATTCTATTGAGAAATATATCATGGTAGTGATTGTCATTTGGGAGAGAGGAGTTTGGATCATGGCTCCCTAGTTCTTATGAGCTCTTTTAAGTGAATGGCAGCAGATGGGGGCAAAAAGAAATTGTGGATTCACCTGGTTTAGCATCTGAGTACTGTTCCTGGAGCTCTGGAGGAATTTTTTCTGACTCTCTCTTTTTTTTTTTTCTTTTTTTTTTTTCTTTTTTTTTTTTTCTTTTTTTTTTTTTTTTCTTCAGGTTGGGGGGGTCACACAATGCTGCCCATTCGTTGGATGCCTCCAGAGAGTATCATGTACAGGAAGTTCACCACAGAAAGCGATGCGTGGAGCCTAGGGGTCGTATTATAGGAAATCTTTACCTATGGCAAACAGCCGTGGTATCAGCTCTCAAACAATGAGGTGTGTGTAATATTTTTTCAAATTGCATAAGGGAGGGGGGCATTTCAACTGATGGCATGGCTTCTTTGGGGAAAGGACAGCAGCAAACATATTTAGTAAAAGCAATAACCCTGATATTAAGTATTTATGGTACTGTTGAAAATTTTGTGGTTGAAATTCTTTTTCATTCTTTTCTATCCAAGGTGGATGGAATTTATCCAATTAGGACTATACCAAGCTGGGATGTAGCTTCTGCCTTTGTATAGGATAGTCCGCTCTGGATGTTGAGAAAGATCATGAGGAAATGAAAAGGAGCTTACCTGTCTCCCAAACTGGCATTGGGTGATTTCAGTTACATATTAGGAAATGTCATTGTCATTAATTGATTATTCTAAATCATCCTTGAATAGATTGAAGGAATCAGGAGATCTCTTCAAACCCAGGAAACTGAAAATAATCCCTTTCCAGAGATTAGCCATGTTCATACTCATAAAGTGTAAGGAGGGAGGGAAGGGTGCTCTGAGACAATTGAAAGAGCTTGCTTCTGAGAAGAGGTGAGCTTGATAGACAGGTAGGGGAGGTATGGAATGACTTCCCTACCACCGTTCCCCTATGAATGGAAGGAGTAACAAGGGTCAACATACAACATCAGTGAAGGTATTGCTCCTTGACATCTTACATTATGGCAATTTTTCCAGATCACATCCCACTGCCCATGCATCTACCTAGAAAGGCAGTTCTACAGAGGTGGCCAGGTGACTGCTGCCAGCGAGGCTGCTGTGGCTATTTGCAGATGGGGTGAGACCCATGTAATTGGCATGGCTGCAATTATCCTTTCTTTGTGATTTTTCATAGGTGATTGAGTGCATCACTCAGGGTCGAGTCCTGCAGCGACCTCGCACGTGCTCCAAGGAAATATATGAGTTGATGCTGGGCTGTTGGCAAAGGGAGCCTCACATTAGGCTCAACATCAGAGAAATCCATTCCCTCCTCCAGAACTTGGCCAGGACTTCTCCAGTCTACCTGGATATTTTAGGCTAAATCATCCTAGTGTTTCTTCTTATGGTCTATGTGAATTAATGTGTTCGCTGCCACTGAACTCCATTAAAATGTGTTCATAACTTTGACAGTATTAATGACAAAGATGTGGAGAAGCTTTCAAAGGGTAAGCAGTGAGCACTTCTCCATCTGCAGACACAGTATTGACTTTTTAGACAATACTGAAATGTATCTTCGCTCTCAGTTTCTCAATTTTTCCTCTCTCCTTTCTTTCCAATCAATTTGGCTTCTGCATTATTGTATCTCTGCATAGAAAAAGGTCTTAAAAACCTGCTTTGTTATATCAGCAGACTCTCCAGTTAATCCACCACAACTAACAATGCCTTGTTGTATTCATACCTTTGATGTGGATGAAAAAAGGGAGAAATATATTTGACTCAAACTTTGTGATTTCTGCTGTACGGATACTGGGAGTCTCTTTGTATTCACCTCAATTTTTTATTTTTTTTGCTTCAGCATGTGGGTGGAAAAAGGCTAGTGTTCTCTACATGAAGCATATTTCTTGCAGAGTCAAAGACAGATAGAATGAAAACAGAACTGTGTTTTCCACCATCTGGAGGAACTATGGGATCAGATGGCATCTAACCCCACTAAAAAACAAACAAACAAACAAAAAAACCACCACCACCACCAACAACAACAACAAAAAACTGAAACAATTACATGAAAGGCAAGAGGAACTTTAGTACTTTCCTTGGAGAACCTTTCTGAGGAGTGAAAGGATTATTCAAGGAGGTGCACGGCCAGCATTTTTCATTGCCAGATACAAGTTTATTATAAGGGAAAAAGATATCCCTGGTACTACACAGAATTACGTTACAAAATGATGAACAAAACACATACCCCTATTTTATCTTCTGGTAGGATATTGCCATGCTACTAGTAAAAAAATATTCTACAGCTAGTTTTTGGTAATAAAGGCTGAAGCTAAACTTATTGATGTGCAAGATTAATTTCAGGATTAAATGTTTAAACTAATGATAAGATAGAATAAACTACAGATGTTGGAGTAGGCGTATCTTATATTGTGCTTGTCCAGAAGCATATTCCTTCCTTCCTCAATACTTTTTTTTTCAATTGTGCAAGCAAAACTGTACGTGGTCTGTGTTGATTAATAGCCTTTGTGCAGAAATTAATCTCTCATCTTGTAGTACAGCCTTGTAGGCATAGCTAACTCATAATAGCATAATTTATAATTAATTGGAAGGGGCTAATGGAGGATATATATACAGTGCTACAGATAGAATAGATTGATATTACATGAATAATCTAAAGCACAGAGATCACTGGCTATGTTTGAGCCATGTTGGCGGATGGAGTGAGATCCCTGGAGAAAACAAATATGATTCTGAGGTTATGGCTTCCTATTTGGAGTGCAAAGACCCTTAGTTCAGTATCATGTTTATATTGGTACTAGTGCTGTCACTCCCAACATCCACTCTTTTAAAAATTCTTTTGGATTGGATGGGCATTGTACATGTACAGTATTTGCATGGCCACTGTGTTGGTTACAAATGCATGGGCATATCTGTTATTTTTTCAAACTGGAAGTTGAAGTTTTCAAATTCAGAGGTAGGATTATTTTTAATATGAATTCTTACAAATGGAAACCTACTTTATCTAGGTCCCAAGACTTTTGCCTCCCTCTGTGAGGGGACATTGTTGCAAAAAAAACAGTCTTTCTTTTCTTATTCTCTTTTTTCTTTTTTCTTATTGACATGATCCAGATCTAAATGGCCCATAATCTTTGTGTTGGGAGTATTTTATTTAATAAATTAATCATTTTGTTTTTGCAAATGTTCCCATAGTAGTCTTAATATATAATGTACTTGCATATATTATTTATTTAGATACTTTAGTTTGTTTGTGTTTTTTTTTTCTTTTCTACAGACGCTTTTAGAGCTAGCTCATAAAGATTTTGAACATTTTTAAAAGAAAACATTTCACTGGACAGTGGTGGATTTTTACCCTTCTCAATGTCATTGAAAAGGCAGTATTACAAATATACATGATACTATAACTATAAAGACATACTCAGTTTTTCTTTAATAAACTAAATGTTATTTCTTAACTAGCACTGAACTGGAAACACACAAAAAGTCTGAGGAAGATTCCCACAAAACAGGCCTTAAGATTTTATCTAGACTGTCTTGGAAATTCACATATAAAGCTATATAAAGATTTACATCCATTGAAATCCATTCTCTTGAGAATCTGATTTGTATGTTTTAAAGGAATTTGAAAAACATTTTTGTCATAGTGGTGGAGAAAGATGGTGTCAGTGTGCTGATACTGTGCAGTGGGAGAGGGTTTCAGGTGGTGGAAGGGGAGGAGTTAAGCTTCTGCCTGGTGTATTCTGTATTAGTTTCTTATGAACTTAATAAAGAAGCAACTGAAATGCTTCTGTTTCTAAGCAGGTTCCAGCCTGAAAGTAAGCATGTGGGTTTTGTTGCAAGTACTGAATAAAAAGGTGGGTAAGTGTTGTAGAATGAACAGAGAAGGGGAAGAAATATGCTCCAATCACAGCAAAGTGCATATTCATCATACTTGCACTGTCAGTTAAATCATGTATACTGAGTAAATATGACAATCAGGCTCATTTAAAAAAAATCTTTCTAGACTATGCTATGAGGTGATCATAAATATATATTATATAGTGGTTACATATGGTGTGTGTATAGATATATATACACATAGCATATACATGTATGCCTATGTCTGTTGTACTTTATATATGTGCAGATGTATGCACATTATGTATGAGCTGTGTGTATATGTATAAATTTATATAAACCTACGTTACTACAAATTGTAATTAGAGTGCTATTAATAAATATATAAAGTCTGCTGAGTAACCAAAACATTTGTTTTTTCTTTTGATATTTATTTTTCTGTGTTTGTGAAATTCAACTTCTTTAACTGGTGTGCAGCAGAGGAAGTGCTAGAATGCCAAAGAAATAACAACAAGAACTTTTTCCCCAAATTACTGCTTAAAAACATGTCTTCCATTCCTATCTCATATAAATATAGATTTCCATTTTGCCACCAAACTGTGACCTGGTGTGTGGAACTATTGTTCTCCTTTCTTTTTTCTTTTTCTGTTCTTAATGTAATATTTTCGTGCAAACATTTACTGGTCCTGGTTTTGCAGTTTGTTATAGCAAGTCATTGCTTTAAAACTTTGCATCTTGGCTGATTTTGAAATGATGCCTAGGTGTTAGCATTAAAAGTTTTGCTTGTGAATCCTGTGACCAGCTTCTCTTGACATGACATGGGAAGTCTCTTGTATTATAGTGTATTTAATAAAAATGACGTCTTACAATAAACAGTGTAAACCCAAAGAAAGATACAATGGTTACTTTAAAAGACATACAATTTTAATGAAGCGTTGTACGACCTCTTTATTTTTTTATATCTTTGTTTACCTCCATTCCTTTTGGAAAGGGTGAAAATAAGGGATAGTTTAGTATGCTTAGAAAGATGACATATTCGCACTCCAAAACCCTGATTAAAAAAAGAGGTCACAATTTCTAGGTGAGGAAAGCAGAGTCCCTTAATAATAGAAAAAAAAAGAAATATCCAATATGAATGTGGTTTGTTAGGCTCTTTTTTATTCTTCCTTTTTTTTTTTTTTCTCTAAAATGGAGATCTGTGGTGGTTTTACTCGGGTGGGCAGCCGAGCTCCACCACAGCCACTCTCTCAGTCCTCCTCCTCAAAGGGAAAGGGGGAGAAAATACGATGCAAAGGGCTCAAGGGTTGAGTTAAGGATGGGGAGATTGCGCAAGAATTATCGTGATGGGCAAAACAGACTCGGAGTAGGGAGATAATAAAATTTATTGCCTATTACTAACAAGCTAGAGAAATGAGAAACAAAGGAAAGAAGCCAACAACGCCTTCTCCCCCCATCCACCCTCTTCCACTTCTTCCCCCCAAGTGGTGCAGGTCCACCTGCTCCACTGTGTTCTCCTCCACGGGCTACAGCGTAGAACCCTGATCCACCGTGGTACACCATGGGCTGCAGGGGGGCAACCTGCTTCACCATGGTCTTCACCACAGGCCGCAGGGGAACTTCAGCTCCGGCGCCTGGAGCACCTCCTCCTTCTTCACTGACCTTGGTGTCTGCAAGGCTGTTTCTCACTCCTCTCTCTCTCCCAGCTGCTATTGAGCAGCAGTTTTTTTCCCCTTTCTTAAATATGCTCTCACAGAGGCGCAAACAGCATTGCTTATTGGCCTGGCTCTGAACAGCGGCGGGGCCCTTCTCTAACACGGGGCAGCTTCTGGATTCTTCTTGCAGAAGCTACCCCTATGGCCCCCCGCTACCAAAACCTTGCCACGTAAACCCACTACAGACCTAGGAGTATTGGTCAATAGCCAGTTGAATATGAGCCAGCAGTATGCTCAGGTGGCCAAGAAGGCCAACAGCATCCTGGCTTGTATCAGAAATAGTGTATCCAGCAGGACTAGGGAAGTGATTGTCCCCCTGTACTTGACTCTGGTGAGGTGTGGTGGTTTTACTCAGGTGGGTGGCCGAGCTCCACCACAACCGCTCTCTCACTCCCCCTCCTCAAAGAGGAACGAGGAGAAAATACGATGAAAAGGGCTCAAGGGTTGAGATAAGGACAAGGAGATCGCACAGTAAGTATCGTGGCGGGCAAAACAGACTCAGCGTAGGGAGATAGTAAGATTTATTACCAATTACTAACAAGCTAGAGAAGCGAGAAACAAAGGAAAGAAACCAAAAGCACCTTCCCCCCCCAACCACCCTCTTCCACCTCCTCCCCCCGAGCGGCGCAGGGGAACGGGGGAATGGGGGTTATGGTCACTCTATAGCGCTGCTTCGCCGCCGCTCCTTCTCGGTCACTCTCGTCCCCTGTGCTGTGGGGTCCCTCCCACGGGATGCAGTCCTTCCCGAACTGATCCAGCGTGGGCTTCCCAGAGGCAGCAGCTCTTCAAGAACTGCTCCAGATATGAGTCCGTACCATGGGGTCCATCCCTCAGGAGCAAACTGCTCCAACCTGGATTCCCCCACGGGCAGCAGCTCCTGCCAGGTCACCTGCTCCTGCGTGGTCTCCTCTCCACGGGCTACAGGTCTGGCCCGGAATCTGCTCCGGCAGGGGTCTTCCACAGGCCGCAGCCTCCGTCGGTGCAGGTCCACCTGCTCCACCGTGGTCTCCTCCACGGGCTGCAGCGTGGAACCCTGCTCCACCGTGGTACTCCGTGGGCTGCAGGGGGACAGCCTGCTTCACCATGGTCCTCACCACAGGCCACAGGGGACTTCTGCTCCGTCACCTGGAGCACCTCTCCCCCTCCTTCTTCACTGACCTTGGCGCCTGCAAGGCTGTTCCTCCCTCCTCTCACTCTCCCAGCTGCTGTGTGGCACAGCATTTTTTTCCCCCGTCTTAAATATGCTCTCACAGAGGCGCAAAACAACATCGCTTATTGGCTCAGCTCTGGTCAGCCGTGGGGCCCTAACCAAACATGGGGCAGCTTCTAGATCCTTCTCACAGAAGCCACCCCTATGGCCCCCTGCTACCAATGCCTTGCCACGTAAACCCACTACATGAGGCCACACCTTGAATGCTGTGTTCAGTTTTGGGCCCCTCACTACGAGAAGGACACCAAGGTGCTGGAGCGTGTTCAAAGAAGGACAACGAAACTGGTGAAGGGTCTAGAGAACAAGTCTCATGAGGAGTGGCTGAGGGAGCTGGGGTTGTTTAGCTTGGAGAAAAGAAGGCTCAGGGGACACCTTGTTGTACCTTACAGTTACCTTAAAGGAGCTTGTAGCGAAGTGAGGATTGGGCTCTTCTCCCAGGCACCAAGTGATAAGATGAGGGGAAATGGCCTGAACTTGCACCAGGGGAGGTTTAGGTTGGATATTAGGAAATCCAGTTAGCTCTCCCAGGCTATCTGTCCTTGCTCCCTCTCTCTGTAGGCCTTCTCTTTCTGTTTGAATGTTGACATAGTTTTATTGCTTTAATCATCTTGAGATTTAAACACCAAAATATCTATTTGCCCTGGTTTTATTTTACTGATTAAAGCTTCTCACAAAAGAAGAGCCAATCTGCATTGTTTCTGAAACCGTTTAAATATTCTTTGGAGACATATGCATTCACATCTCCTTTCACTCAGTTATTTTGCTCAGGTAACCAAACTAGCTGGTGCCAGGAACATGTGAAAAGATGCAAATCTAGTTCCTCCTGCCTTTGACATCTCAGCCAGGCATGTTGCTGACCTTGTCTCGGTCATCCTGAATGCTGTCCAGCATTTCCATATTCCTGGCACATCCCCCCTCAACTCTCCACATTTCCACCACTTTTGCTGTGATATATTTTAGGAATCGGCATATACATGCATATACAAACTAATTCCTGGGTCCCCCAGCAAGTGCAGACAAAACAGAAATATAGTCCTTCAGTCTCCTAGCAACAGAGTGGCTCAAAATGAAAGCCAGAGACCTGTTTCCCTGGCAGTATTCTGTATGTAAGATGTGCGTTTTGCTTTTGTTGCACCTGAGTGCTATTTCTAATTTGGCTCTTTTTTTTTTTTTTTTAAGTGAGTTATTTTCAGCAATTAATTAATTAATGAAGTCAAGTGCATATGACCCATGTAGCAGAAGTTTGTACAGAGTGCACCATCGTCATATGCCAACTCATTGGCAGTAATGAGTGAGAAAGATGGAGAGGAACACACGGTGGATGAATTGGCTTTCTCCTCGCCATTCTGTTCCCACCCTCCTTGTCAATCTTTGGTTTTTAACCCATTCCTCCCAACACTCTGGTTCGGGGATGATGGGGAAAAAGAGGGGAGCAGGGAATATGAGTTCCATATGTTCATCCTATTTTGTCTCCAAAAGACTTGCAGTTCCCAGCTGTGATTTTTTAAAATGTTAATTATAGAAACTGGGGATGTCAGCAGTGCTCTTAATAAAATAATTTAATTGCTGAAAATAACTCACTTAAAAAAAAAAAAAAAAGAGCCAAATTAGAAATAGCACTCAGGTGCAACAAAAGCAAAACGCACATCTTACATACAGAATACTGCCAGGGAAACAGGTCTCTGGCTTTCATTTTGAGCCACTCTGTTGCTAGGAGACTGAAGGACTATATTTCTGTTTTGTCTGCACTTGCTGGGGGACCCAGGAATTAGTTTGTATATGCATGTATATGCCGATTCCTAAAATATATCACAGCAAAAGTGGTGGAAATGTGGAGAGTTGAGGGGGGATGTGCCAGGAATATGGAAATGCTGGACAGCATTCAGGATGACCGAGACAAGGTCAGCAACATGCCTGGCTGAGATGTCAAAGGCAGGAGGAACTAGATTTGCATCTTTTCACATGTTCCTGGCACCAGCTAGTTTGGTTACCTGAGCAAAATAACTGAGTGAAAGGAGATGTGAATGCATATGTCTCCAAAGAATATTTAAACGGTTTCAGAAACAATGCAGATTGGCTCTTCTTTTGTGAGAAGCTTTAATCAGTAAAATAAAACCAGGGCAAATAGATATTTTGGTGTTTAAATCTCAAGATGATTAAAGCAATAAAACTATGTCAACATTCAAACAGAAAGAGAAGGCCTACAGAGAGAGGGAGCAAGGACAGATAGCCTGGGAGAGCTAACTGGATTTCCTAATATCCAACCTAAACCTCCCCTGGTGCAAGTTCAGGCCATTTCCCCTCATCTTATCACTTGGTGCCTGGGAGAAGAGCCCAATCCTCACTTCGCTACAAGCTCCTTTAAGGTAACTGTAAGGTACAACAAGGTGTCCCCTGAGCCTTCTTTTCTCCAAGCTAAACAACCCCAGCTCCCTCAGCCACTCCTCATGAGACTTGTTCTCTAGACCCTTCACCAGTTTCGTTGTCCTTCTTTGAACACGCTCCAGCACCTTGGTGTCCTTCTCGTAGTGAGGGGCCCAAAACTGAACACAGCATTCAAGGTGTGGCCTCATGTAGTGGGTTTACGTGGCAAGGCATTGGTAGCAGGGGGCCATAGGGGTGGCTTCTGTGAGAAGGATCTAGAAGCTGCCCCATGTTTGGTTAGGGCCCCACGGCTGACCAGAGCTGAGCCAATAAGCGATGTTGTTTTGCGCCTCTGTGAGAGCATATTTAAGACGGGGGAAAAAAATGCTGTGCCACACAGCAGCTGGGAGAGTGAGAGGAGGGAGGAACAGCCTTGCAGGCGCCAAGGTCAGTGAAGAAGGAGGAGGAGAGGTGCTCCAGGTGACGGAGCAGAAGTCCCCTGTGGCCTGTGGTGAGGACCATGGTGAAGCAGGCTGTCCCCCTGCAGCCCACGGAGTACCACGGTGGAGCAGGGTTCCACGCTGCAGCCCGTGGAGGAGACCACGGTGGAGCAGGTGGACCTGCACCGACGGAGGCTGCGGCCTGTGGAAGACCCCTGCCGGAGCAGATTCCGGGCCAGACCTGTAGCCCGTGGAGAGGAGACCACGCAGGAGCAGGTGACCTGGCAGGAGCTGCTGCCCGTGGGGGAATCCAGGTTGGAGCAGTTTGCTCCTGAGGGATGGACCCCATGGTACGGACTCATATCTGGAGCAGTTCTTGAAGAGCTGCTGCCTCTGGGAAGCCCACGCTGGATCAGTTCGGGAAGGACTGCATCCCGTGGGAGGGACCCCACAGCACAGGGGACGAGAGTGACCGAGAAGGAGCGGCGGCGAAGCAGCGCTATAGAGTGACCATAACCCCCATTCCCCCGTTCCCCTGCGCCGCTCGGGGGGAGGAGGTGGAAGAGGGTGGTTGGGGGGGGAAGGTGCTTTTGGTTTCTTTCCTTTGTTTCTCGCTTCTCTAGCTTGTTAGTAATTGGTAATAAATCTTACTATCTCCCTACGCTGAGTCTGTTTTGCCCGCCACGATACTTACTGTGCGATCTCCTTGTCCTTATCTCAACCCTTGAGCCCTTTTCATCGTATTTTCTCCTCGTTCCTCTTTGAGGAGGGGGAGTGAGAGAGCGGTTGTGGTGGAGCTCGGCCACCCACCTGAGTAAAACCACCACACCTCACCAGAGTCAAGTACAGGGGGACAATCACTTCCCTAGTCCTGCTGGATACACTATTTCTGATACAAGCCAGGATGCTGTTGGCCTTCTTGGCCACCTGAGCATACTGCTGGCTCATATTCAACTGGCTATTGACCAATACTCCTAGGTCTGTAGTGGGTTTACGTGGCAAGGTTTTGGTAGCGGGGGGCCATAGGGGTAGCTTCTGCAAGAAGAATCCAGAAGCTGCCCCGTGTTAGAGAAGGGCCCCGCCGCTGTTCAGAGCCAGGCCAATAAGCAATGCTGTTTGCGCCTCTGTGAGAGCATATTTAAGAAAGGGGAAAAAAACTGCTGCTCAATAGCAGCTGGGAGAGAGAGAGGAGTGAGAAACAGCCTTGCAGACACCAAGGTCAGTGAAGAAGGAGGAGGTGCTCCAGGCGCCGGAGCTGAAGTTCCCCTGCGGCCTGTGGTGAAGACCATGGTGAAGCAGGTTGCCCCCCTGCAGCCCATGGTGTACCACGGTGGATCAGGGTTCTACGCTGTAGCCCGTGGAGGAGAACACAGTGGAGCAGGTGGACCTGCACCACTTGGGGGGAAGAAGTGGAAGAGGGTGGATGGGGGGAGAAGGCGTTGTTGGCTTCTTTCCTTTGTTTCTCATTTCTCTAGCTTGTTAGTAATAGGCAATAAATTTTATTATCTCCCTACTCCGAGTCTGTTTTGCCCATCACGATAATTCTTGCGCAATCTCCCCATCCTTAACTCAACCCTTGAGCCCTTTGCATCGTATTTTCTCCCCCTTTCCCTTTGAGGAGGAGGACTGAGAGAGTGGCTGTGGTGGAGCTCGGCTGCCCACCCGAGTAAAACCACCACAGATCTCCATTTTAGAGAAAAAAAAAAAAAGGAAGAATAAAAAAGAGCCTAACAAACCACATTCATATTGGATATTTCTTTTTTTTTCTATTATTAAGGGACTCTGCTTTCCTCACCTAGAAATTGTGACCTCTTTTTTTAATCAGGGTTTTGGAGTGCGAATATGTCATCTTTCTAGCATACTAAACTATCCCTTATTTTCACCCTTTCCAAAAGGAATGGAGGTAAACAAAGATATAAAAAAATAAAGAGGTCGTACAACGCTTCATTAAAATTGTATGTCTTTTAAAGTAACCATTGTATCTTTCTTTGGGTTTACACTGTTTATTGTAAGACGTCATTTTTATTAAATACACTATAATACAAGAGACTTCCCATGTCATGTCAAGAGAAGCTGGTCACAGGATTCACAAGCAAAACTTTTAATGCTAACACCTAGGCATCATTTCAAAATCAGCCAAGATGCAAAGTTTTAAAGCAATGACTTGCTATAACAAACTGCAAAACCAGGACCAGTAAATGTTTGCACGAAAATATTACATTAAGAACAGAAAAAGAAAAAAGAAAGGAGAACAATAGTTCCACACACCAGGTCACAGTTTGGTGGCAAAATGGAAATCTATATTTATATGAGATAGGAATGGAAGACATGTTTTTAAGCAGTAATTTGGGGAAAAAGTTCTTGTTGTTATTTCTTTGGCATTCTAGCACTTCCTCTGCTGCACACCAGTTAAAGAAGTTGAATTTCACAAACACAGAAAAATAAATATCAAAAGAAAAAACAAATGTTTTGGTTACTCAGCAGACTTTATATATTTATTAATAGCACTCTAATTACAATTTGTAGTAACGTAGGTTTATATAAATTTATACATATACACACAGCTCATACATAATGTGCATACATCTGCACATATATAAAGTACAACAGACATAGGCATACATGTATATGCTATGTGTATATATATCTATACACACACCATATGTAACCACTATATAATATATATTTATGATCACCTCATAGCATAGTCTAGAAAGATTTTTTTTAAATGAGCCTGATTGTCATATTTACTCAGTATACATGATTTAACTGACAGTGCAAGTATGATGAATATGCACTTTGCTGTGATTGGAGCATATTTCTTCCCCTTCTCTGTTCATTCTACAACACTTACCCACCTTTTTATTCAGTACTTGCAACAAAACCCACATGCTTACTTTCAGGCTGGAACCTGCTTAGAAACAGAAGCATTTCAGTTGCTTCTTTATTAAGTTCATAAGAAACTAATACAGAATACACCAGGCAGAAGCTTAACTCCTCCCCTTCCACCACCTGAAACCCTCTCCCACTGCACAGTATCAGCACACTGACACCATCTTTCTCCACCACTATGACAAAAATGTTTTTCAAATTCCTTTAAAACATACAAATCAGATTCTCAAGAGAATGGATTTCAATGGATGTAAATCTTTATATAGCTTTATATGTGAATTTCCAAGACAGTCTAGATAAAATCTTAAGGCCTGTTTTGTGGGAATCTTCCTCAGACTTTTTGTGTGTTTCCAGTTCAGTGCTAGTTAAGAAATAACATTTAGTTTATTAAAGAAAAACTGAGTATGTCTTTATAGTTATAGTATCATGTATATTTGTAATACTGCCTTTTCAATGACATTGAGAAGGGTAAAAATCCACCACTGTCCAGTGAAATGTTTTCTTTTAAAAATGTTCAAAATCTTTATGAGCTAGCTCTAAAAGCGTCTGTAGAAAAGAAAAAAAAAACACAAACAAACTAAAGTATCTAAATAAATAATATATGCAAGTACATTATATATTAAGACTACTATGGGAACATTTGCAAAAACAAAATGATTAATTTATTAAATAAAATACTCCCAACACAAAGATTATGGGCCATTTAGATCTGGATCATGTCAATAAGAAAAAAGAAAAAAGAGAATAAGAAAAGAAAGACTGTTTTTTTTGCAACAATGTCCCCTCACAGAGGGAGGCAAAAGTCTTGGGACCTAGATAAAGTAGGTTTCCATTTGTAAGAATTCATATTAAAAATAATCCTACCTCTGAATTTGAAAACTTCAACTTCCAGTTTGAAAAAATAACAGATATGCCCATGCATTTGTAACCAACACAGTGGCCATGCAAATACTGTACATGTACAATGCCCATCCAATCCAAAAGAATTTTTAAAAGAGTGGATGTTGGGAGTGACAGCACTAGTACCAATATAAACATGATACTGAACTAAGGGTCTTTGCACTCCAAATAGGAAGCCATAACCTCAGAATCATATTTGTTTTCTCCAGGGATCTCACTCCATCCGCCAACATGGCTCAAACATAGCCAGTGATCTCTGTGCTTTAGATTATTCATGTAATATCAATCTATTCTATCTGTAGCACTGTATATATATCCTCCATTAGCCCCTTCCAATTAATTATAAATTATGCTATTATGAGTTAGCTATGCCTACAAGGCTGTACTACAAGATGAGAGATTAATTTCTGCACAAAGGCTATTAATCAACACAGACCACGTACAGTTTTGCTTGCACAATTGAAAAAAAAAGTATTGAGGAAGGAAGGAATATGCTTCTGGACAAGCACAATATAAGATACGCCTACTCCAACATCTGTAGTTTATTCTATCTTATCATTAGTTTAAACATTTAATCCTGAAATTAATCTTGCACATCAATAAGTTTAGCTTCAGCCTTTATTACCAAAAACTAGCTGTAGAATATTTTTTTACTAGTAGCATGGCAATATCCTACCAGAAGATAAAATAGGGG